>NC_135265.1:65133353-65767282 GCF_051311805.1 Agelaius phoeniceus | reverse complement strand
TCCAAACCTGTATGTATGTGATGTTGCCTCAATGTCAGCAATTGGGGCACCAGAGAGAAGATCCTGAATTAGAGACCCTGGAGTTAATCAGAAGTAAATATATAGGTCAAATCTAGGTTGTCCACTCTGGGCAGAGGAATCTGAGTTGCATTGCTCAGCTTCAGGATGTTTCTGCATTTTTGCCAGTTGCTATCGAACTTTAAAAGAAGACTTAAAAAATAGTTGATCCTTTTCCCACAGATCCTAGAAACTTTGACGACTTTTCTCAGCTGTGGTGTGACTTCCCCTGTCAACATTCTCCCTGCAGGATATCCCATGGTCTGAGGCAAGGAGCCCTTCCTTGGGAAGGGAACTTGAACCCATCCAGAGCAGGAACTGAAAGGAACGCAACATCTCTCGCTTTCCTGGACTTAAGGTAAGCAACTGCTATTACCAAGACAGGCTTAAACAAAAATTACAAAATTTAGGGCCAACTCCTACTTTCAAGAGATCACTTACCTACCAAAGTAATTAGAAAATTCCCTCCTCTGGTTCTGAGCCAGCCATTCAAGAGAGGGGTAAAATACCTGACATGTCCTCTTGCCTCCCAGTTTCTATCAGGCAAGTAGATGTGGAATGGAGGACCTGGGTCCTCACTCTAGGAAAGGAGGATTTGATAACTCAAATGCTTTTCTTCTCTCAATTCTGTAATGTTCTGGATGTGTGATTAAACTCTGAGTTGTTGAGTCCTGGTGACTCAGTATGTGTATAGTAAAACTAGTTTCCTGTTCCTGGACCTTTTTTAAAAAATCAGTATTCATTTCAGCTTGTGCTGACAGCTGAAACTGTAAGAAATATTAAACTAATATTTTTATTTTCAGAGTGTGCTTTGAACAAGCAGCCTTAATTTAAGTGTTATTTTAGCAGTTCATTTCTCAAAAGTAACTGAATCATTCTTTCCAAAATCCATGTACAAGCTGACTCATAACATGAAGCTCCACTCAAGCCATGGCATAGCCACAGTGGATTTAATGCAAAAATAATTTTCTCATTTTTCATGGAGACCACTCTCAGTGGGAAAAAAAACCCAGAAAGAAATCTTTTAGAAGTAGCTAACAATCAGACTAAAAGCAGGGGCAGCCTGGAGAATGGATATTTATGTCTTTAATTCTTGAATGGCTCTAGAAAATTCTGTATCCATGACAGAATTTTCTATTCAATTACATGGGGTGATTTAAATACATAAAAAAGTAATTACCAAACTTCTGTTAGATTTTGCTTAAAGTATAGTCAAAAGAGATTATGATTTAACTGAGACTAGAATTTCAGACATGCTTTAACATGTTTTCAGTGTTGCTCCCTGGAGATTCATCCTGTACAGATCAGGTTATTTAGAGATTAAATACCTGGAAACAAGAGAGTTACAATATGAAATATATTCAAAAACCTGGAATTAATTTTATAACTTTTGCTAAGAGAACTGATGACACACAGCACAACTGGCCCAACATTTATAGATCTGCTTGTAATTACTTTCTACTACAATAGCTTCCTGTCTACTACCATGTGGGTAACCATTGACTCACAACAGTAGAAATGTCACTCTGACCCAATACTACTAAATGCCATTTTCAGAAAAGGAAATACAAGCACTGAAGTGACCAACAAAAATGGAGCAATTATGTAGTTTGGTATGCTTTATGCAGTTTGAGGCAATTTTTACAAATTCCTTTAAACACTATGAAATGGAAAGTGTGTAAGATGTAAGCTAATTTAAACCTGCTTTGCCATTATCATGTTAAGCAGTTGACAAGTTCTGATATAATCAGTAGTACAAAGGTCCCAAAGTAAAATACTAAATAGTCACTACATAAAATATCACTTTAAAATAGAGTTACACTTGGTAAGAATCCTAATTTTTTAATAATTATGTGTCACTAAAGAATAAGCTGATAAAGGATTTTCTTTCACACATTTCTTGCCTCTCCCTTCCATCACAGTGCTATGCCCATGTGAGCTGAGCCTGCACTAACAGAGCTGCAAGACTCAGTGCAGGAGAAGCAATCAAGGATGGAGTGACAACAAAAGCACCAGATGCCACTGATGCCTCTTCCACACTTCAGTCCTCAGGCATCACAGCAGAACAAGGAACCCTCCTGACTCCAGGGTTTCCTAGTAAAGACAGATTTGAAGAGGCACAGCCACTCTCCTAAGAGATTAAAAATAAAATGCTGATACATTCTATTGTCAAATAAGCCTGTAAGATCAGAATTACATAGTGTTAGGGTATTTTACTCCAGTTATACGGTCTAGATCACATTCAACTGTTCATTTAGCCTAGCACAAATCTCACTTAGTTAATCCTCAGGGTAAGTTCCTTTCAAACAACTTTTTAAATGAAATGTTAATGAAGGCCCATATTTTAATCTTCTATCCCTCATTTATAAAGTGATTTTTAAATATCATTGAAAGACAGCACTTGGATACTAACAGTCCACTGCAAGGACTTCTACTGAGAAAACAAGGTGAAAAAAATAGCCCCATCCCCAAAACCAGAAATTGTACCAAAAAAAAGCCAAATAAAGGTTTGTAACAAATTTTACTTATAGAAAAGCATCATTTTAGCATCATTTCACAATAAAAAGGCAACATCTGTTGGACATTATAAAGACATGGTATATCAATTCAGAATGCAACAGGTAAAGCGCACCATAATATTCAGTGTAAAAGGTTTGTGACACACTATTGTATTTAGCCAGTTACTCCTGGTGCCTCTTTGTGGATATTTTCTTAATTACAGGATATTTCCTCTCTGCTTCATACATGCCAAAAGTATATTTTGGAATATAAAAACATGTAAGTGTTAAAATACATTGAAATATGGCAGAAAAATCAAACCCAGGACTCATTTCTCTCTATACACAAACAGCTCTACCTCGTATATAAACTATCTGTCCCATCATTGTACTCCCCCTTATAAAAAAAGATTAAAAAATGTCTTGATGCAGAAAATTTTTCCATCTTCTCACTTCTGCATTCATGCAATTTCATGATCAGGTTTCCTTTTCCACATACTAAGATGTAAAATTAACAGTTACTTTTCCTGGGGCTTTTCCAACATCTTCAGTGCTAATCTTCCAACCATTAGCAAACTGTATAAGGGGAAAAAAACATATAATTTAATAATAATAACAACAATCTGTCAATTCCTTTTCAGGTACTTCATCGAAGTGATGGATGGGAACAAAAATAATACACAAAATATCATTCACTCCATCTGAGTTTAATTAAGTGAATAAGAAATCACACACAGGAGGTTAAAAAAAAAGTATTGTACCTGACACCAGCAATTAGCCCTGCAGGCATGAATTTTCTGGAGTGGTAAAATCTTGTTCCCATGACAGCAGTCAGTGCTCCAGAAGTAACTTAAATGAGAGATTGTACAGTCCAGTCAGCAGAGATGCATGTGTGGGAGAAACATAATTAAAAACTAACAGAACAGGGAGAAGTAGCAGCATCAATAAAAAGAGAAACAGGGTTACTTCACTTAATGGACAAAGAGAGTCAATAAATTGTGTAAATTTTAAAATGCCTCCGTTTGTAAAGAGTAAGTATTCTATATAAAGTTCAAGCAGACAGTGCACTCAATATCCTCCTGCACATACTTCTCAAATTTGTTTTTCAAAATGTGCTCTTTTTGAGACTGGAAATAATTTATGATACACTGCTCTAGAACTTACTCCTTCCACACACAGGCAAATCACTAAACTTGCGCACATATTTCCCTCACTTCTCAAAAAAAGGAGAGAGCATTTGTCTAACTTGTAGTAATCATGTCTAATATGTAGCATCATGTTTAATTTGTAGTAATGTTCTGAGAATTAACTAATCTGTTTTCTAAAGACTTCAAAAGGGAAGTGTGCTAAGCATTACCAAGGTGAGAATTAATTGTCCCTGACCACTGGACACAGAGACAGGAGCCAGGTAGTTTCACTGACTCAGTAAGATAGAAAGAACAGCCCCTGGAACATGGTATCTCAAATATAGGCTGAATGCTAAAAACTGTAAGGAAAACATACACTGATGGAATCCTTATCCTTAGTATGCATCTGCTACCCAGTGGTAACAGCTACACACATGTTCCAACAACGTCCTAGCCCATGACATCCTTCCTACCTAACACCAAGCGAAATATTGTCACTGAACACTTACTAATCTCACATAATGAGATATGTAAGAGACTGGGACCATAGTCCAACACACAATAAAACAAAAATATTTCAGTATTAAAATGCTTCAAGCTCTAATTAGTAGCCTGTCTTCAAAATATGCACACCTCAAAATGAAATTTTGTTTCGAACAGCAGCAGAACACATCTTCTTCAAAAACTTTGAGGCATGAAGAGGAAAAGACTCCATATGCTATTGAGCTACAGAAATGTATCTGTCTCACATTTGGGAACACACTTGACCTCACACTTTTTCAGCTTGCTGTATCAGCAGCTTATGTTATTACGGCTTGACCATGCACAGCTTTTGGCCTGGCCAGTGGAAGTGGATTGCCTGTAAACAAAGGTGAAGTGGAGAGAAATGCTGGGCATTCCCCTTTGACTTCTGACTTTCACATGTCAAAGAGCCAGATGCTCTGTCACTGCTTCAGAGAAAAAATGCTGTAGTCATTGGTGGCTCTTTAAACACTGACTAAGCAGTAACTCTCCACAGTTACCTTCTCAAATCAGGGGAAGGGAAGCTCCAATTCTGAGAAGGAAGAAACAGCATTACTGAAGCTTGCTTCTCTCTAAAATCTCCCCAGGCATCAACACCTTTGTAATTTCACATATTTGTCATTTATAAAAATAAGCCAATCACAATCTCTGCCATTTTCTGTGACAATAAAATAGTCTGCTAGGGGTATGGTCAGTCTGAAGGGGAATCCCACTTCCCAAAATGCTATAGCCTCCTGCAGGATGCTCAAAGTACAAGGTTCCAGGCAAAAATAGGTCAGAAACCCATTTATTAGCACTTCCCTTGCACTGTGATCCTTCAAACACATCAGTATGAGACAGATGCATGTTGGGAGTCACCAGTTCAGTTAAGTTTAGACAGCACTGAAGTTAGATTTGTAACACTATCTGTGTTTAACTCTTCTGCAAAGACTTTTAGGTACTAATTTTAAATATATAGGATAAATATAATCCTTTTCAAATAAAATTTTAAATTACTTACTCAAAGAAACCCAAATGTTATTTGGATTCTGTGAGACCTGATAAGCACCCAGTCCAGCCAAACTCCCAAAGAAAAGGCCAGCAGCTAGTGATGGAACACTACCTGAATAAATAGAAGATAATGCATTTCTTAGAAACTTAAATATTACCTTGGTCAGCAGCTTAACTGTTTTGTAAAACATCAAAAATTATAAAAATAAAAAAAAAATGGGCATTCATCATTCATTGACATAAAGAAGATTAGAGAAGGGGGTTTTTAAGATATTGAGACCATGCTGATCAGCACAAAGAACCACTTCAATTACTCTTGCATAAGATACATACAGAATTAGTATTTAGTTCTCCAACAGCAAAGCCATTAATACATCCATGATTGAAAAAACAGTGAGAAAAGCAAAAGAATTGGTGTTTCCCTTGCACAAACCGAAGCATGTTACTTCAAAACAGTTTTATGAAAATTCTTCAAGAGGCAGTAAAATAGAATGACTAAATTGTAAGAATTTAAGATCAGAAAAAAGGACGTGTGAGTGGAACTGGGCAGGAGGGCATTCAAAGAATTGCCAAGGAGCAGGGCGTAGCTGAACAAGAGAGGTCATATCTCCTAAGTACACCTGAGATTTGATCCAAAGGTAGCTGCAGCCTTTGGAAAAAGGTTCCCTGAATGCACCTCAACTTTCAATCAGGTCCTTAATATAAATGATAATCCCAAGCTACCAGAAAATAAAGGATACCACATCTAAATTGGTGATTTATAGAGTATATCAAGTAATGAAGTAGCATGATCACTGTGAGTGGTGAATGGCCTCCATAAGGCCAACAGAGGATTAAGGACTTAATGCTCCTGAAGGTGGTTCTTTATACATTCAATTTCTGAGGTCACCTTTCAAAGACTTGAGATTGAAAAACTAAGTTGATAAAGATCTTCTCTCAATGTTAAAGGAGGACTGCATATTGCTTCCAGAAAGTAATAATTTTTCAATCCTCAACAAGGTTGCTGTAATATTGCTTTGAATCCTGCTTGTGGTATAAAAAGCAAGATACAAAGATGATTGAAAGCACCTGATATACTTCCCATGTGCAAGGAAAAGGTGCACACTCTACTAGGTGGCTGCTTTGCACAGAATATGAGTTTAAAATAAATCTGTGGTAGCTACAATGCTTTCCACAAGCCTGGGAGCTAAGAAACATCCATAATTTCCTTGAATTTTACCTCAAGGCATTGTTTAAGTAGATATGACACATACACTTCTAGGACAACCACATCACCTCTGGCTCAAGAAGTTCCTACATCTCAATACACAGGGATCCAGAGAACTTGCTAAATGAAGACAGAAAAATAAATCACTCACTCACTCACTCACTCACTCACTCACTCACTCACTCACTCACTCACCCTTTGATTGCCATGTTCTCATACTGCTCCAAAGGCACCTACTACTGCCCCGTCTGTGTGGGTAGATCTGGTTGTAAAACAACAGATCAAATCAACTTAGTTCTATGCATGAAAGTTCCATTTTCTTTTGGTTTCCCCAAGTTATAATAAGCATATAAGCTTATTATATATAATAAGCTTATATAATAAGCTCCTTTGTATGGTTGGTTTTTTTTTCTCTCTCCAGCAGTTTCCATAAGAGTTTCTGTTCCCCTTCAATAATCCTGTGACCTGGATTCCCTTGCCTGAACATAACCATGTCCTCCCAATAGGGCTCCAAAGGACAAAAAAGACACCCATCATTTCATAATGGCCTTGGAGAAATACAGATCCAATGAGTTATTTAAGTTCTCAGTATTGTTCCTTCTATCCTAAACTCCACTCACAACCCAAAGGATAAATCTAGGCCAATGGAAAACAGACTGGAATAGGCACTAGCATCTGTCTAGTCAAACGCATTGGTTAGAGTCTTGCTGAATTCAGCAATGCCCCTTCCTATCATAAAAACTAAGACGGCTTAGGGATTTTCAAAGCTGTAATAGACAGTGTTGCAGCAGAAATGAATCCACAGTTCTGTCTGGAGGAGGGCAAACTCAGAAAAAGGACAGGAAATGAAAGCAGTAGGTCAGAGGGTAAGCTTATGATGCAGAGCCCAGAAGAGAAACAAGTTTAAGGACTGATTTGCACTGCTCAGCTCTACTTGGAGAAAAGATAGTTCTGAAAGCTCTCTGCAGCTTGCAGTATACTGTTATCATCAAAGATTAAAAGAGGAATAAATCTCGTAAGGAGGAAAAGTGGTGATTTATGTCACTTGAAGATATAGAACACTTACAGAATGCTTGTATTTTAAACAGCAAAGAAAAAGCCTTTCTGAAGTAAACTTATGACAGTTCACCCAAAGACCACAGAGCAGATATCAGCATCCTCCAGAAGGCAGATTATGGCCTTATCAGCCCAAAGCACCAGCTCAACTCAAAATCCAGCACACCCCACCAGCAGCAAGTTATCAGCACATGGCACAAACCGATAAAATTTACATATGGGTCAACTTCGAGATTAGGAGGTTTTCGTAAAAAGCTGCCCAGCTCACACCAAGTTATTGGGGAGGGGGAGAAGGGGTTGGGGGGGGAGGAAGAGGGAGAGAGACAGAAGCACCTTTCGGCACCCTACCTGCTTTTGCATAGCCAATGATCCCCCCTGATGCCACCAGGGCGGCGTAGCCAAAGCCGAGCCAGTCCACTGCCATGCCGAACCCTGGAAGAGAAAACTGGGGTGAAGCTCAGCACCTCTTAACCTTTTTCAGGGGAGGAAAAATTAAAAAAAGCAAAGCATTTTGCTATGGCAAGCTTTTCCACGAGCAAGACCTGCCTAAAGCCTCGGACCTGAGGCGAGCCCAAGGAATGCAGGCGGCTCTGCAGGGAAGGCAGCCCCGGGGGCACAGGGACACCGCCGCGCCCCACCTGCGCGGCCGCCCCGCTCCGCAGCAACCGGGGCGGAGCAGGCGGCGGAAGGGGAGGCCAGGCAGCCACGCACCGCCCAAAGCTTCCCTTTTCCGGCTGTTGTGGGGAAGGAAAGGAAAGCTCCAAGCGCGAAACCCAAGTAGAAACTCACCCCAGAGGCAGGGCAGGGTGAGGCCCGCAGCCAGGGGTTGCGGAGAAGGCGGCGCTGGGGTCTTTGCACCTACGTGCGGAGCTCCTGGGAATCCCCGGCACGGCGGGAGGCGAGTGTCGGGTGTGAAAAACGCCAATCACTTGTTCTTAAAATTTTAAAAGTTTAATAGTAATAAAATGGTTATAAAAATAGTAATACAATTAGAGTAATAATAATTTGGATAATTTGAATTAGGACAATATGAGACAATAGAACCAAAGAGTTACGGACGTCCGGGTACCTTTTTTGGGCAGTACGAGCCCGAAAAAGGACACCTAACAGAGGATTAATCCTTACCCTGTTGCATATTCATACACTTCATACATGATGCATAAATTCCATTCAAATACAGGACTCTGTCTGGTCAGTGTCAACTTCTTCCTCTGAATCCTAACAGCGCCTTCGAGTCGGGAAGAAGTTAGTTTCTTGTGGGAAGAGGGCAATAAATTCTCTTTCTCTGAAAGATTTAGGTGTCCTCTGGCTGCTATCTCGCTGCGAGTCCTTTCTTTAAAAAAAGTATCCTACATAGCATAGTTTCTATTTTAACATTTTTTATAACCTAAAACTATATTTAACACAGTACTTAAGAAAATACAGCATTACTTTCTAACACAACACATATAATATTCATTTTAATACTTGCAAAAAGCCAATCATAAAATACATGCATTTTTCACATTGGGGATTCCCGAGCAAGCCCTGGTGCATACAACTGAATCAGTACAGACCAGGTTTTGTGCTCCTGTTCAGTGAGGGGAAAAGCTCCTGCGGAACTGCAGCTGAGTGCACCTAATCCGTCCCGGTCCTCATCCAGAAGTGGGGTTACGTGGTACAGCTGAGAATTTGGGCTTGGGTTTTGGTGTAGCATGAGCTACAATTCTGGGCAGCCTACAGGCTGCTTCCAGCTTTGATCAGTAATTTCAGTATAGCTCTTGTACAGAGCACGTAGAGGATTTCTAGGACCTCCAGATGACAAACTAGTACACCAGAAAAAGCAGTCTGCTGTAGAAGTTATTCAACAGTAGGAGATGGAAAACATCTTGTAAAGAAAATGTTTGGCTTTTTTTTTGGCCTGGAAAAATGTAGAGATGACTACTGCCTACAAAGCTAAACTCTTTCTCTTTTCTGAGTGCTGAAATGGATTTTCTTCGTATAAATTGATGATATTACTTGAATTGTTCCATGGATGTTTCACCGTATAGAAAGAAAAAGTACTCCTGTAGCCAGATCCCTAAACTGAAGGGGATTTCTCTTCATAATAGAAGGCATAAAACATGAGAGGCCTGTACTCTCTGCAAAATGCAGCTTTCTGTACTGCATTTCAGATTTTGC
The DNA here is from genome assembly GCF_051311805.1 of Agelaius phoeniceus. Taxonomy (NCBI): domain Eukaryota; kingdom Metazoa; phylum Chordata; class Aves; order Passeriformes; family Icteridae; genus Agelaius; species Agelaius phoeniceus. Next base: position 65,757,665 of record NC_135265.1, on the reverse strand, counting down.
CATCTTTATGAATAAGCATAATGGTCAGAAAGTGGGGAGACTTTAATTCCTTTGTTGGCCTCAGTGGTTTAAGTAGGAATCTCCTCCCTCTGTGCCAAGTGCCATAACCAACACATATCTAAGCTATAATGGCATTATGGAAATACCATACAGATGGTATTTCCTTTTTAATTCAAGCTATGTAATAGCTATGATGTTCAGGCTTCACTGGGCTCTGCTTTGTGATCCAGCACAGGGATTTCCCAAAAGGGGAAGAAGGAAACTGGTAGAAATCCACAGCTGCTGGAGCTGTTGAACTCACCTGGGGCTCAGGTGAGATGCTGCTTCCTGAGCTGTTGCTCCTTGCAGCTATGGCTCCATCTGCTCTCCCAGTGTCATGCACACCCACCCCTTCTGACAAGGACAGCTTTGTCACTGCTGACGTTTCCTCTCTCTGCACTGCTGCCTCCCCTCTACCATTCTAAGCAGTTCCCTGAAAACTAGAATGGAAAATGTGCTGAAAAGGAAGATGTACACAAAGATACAACAACAACAAATGGCAAAGTACTCATTAGCAGCAGAGTATTCACTCAAGGTATAAAAAATACGGGTTTTCCCCTAAGGACTGTTCTTTGTCTCCAGTTCACAAATTGTTCTGAGTCTCGTGAGATGCATAATTCTTTGTTGCTACACAGGGGATTTAGATTTTTACAAATGTGTAATTACTTCTAAGTTCAAACTTTAGAATCCAAATTCAGTGGAATTTTTGCTTTTTAATCTTAAAATTACATGCAGACTGGATTTTTTTCCTAGTGCTTCTGCAACTGTGATCACTGTGTCCATGAGCTCATGTATTTAAAAATTCAAACAATAAAAACAGTTTAGCAGTGGCAGACATTTTGTCAAGGACATAAGATAAGCACTATCAAATAGACATAAGACTTTACAAGTGAAATTGCTGTACACAATTGCCTTATTTAATCTTACGCTTTTTAATTCTTATTTTTACTATAGAAGCCTTAGGAATTAAAAATCTGGCACCTTTCTGTCAAGTTAACAAACCATTTGAAGTCCTATATTATTTGCATGTGTTTGTGAACACAAACATTTAGGATATCATTAAAATTAAAAGCTGTGTAAGCTCAAACTTAATCTCTTTAATGTTGAAATAAACTGAACTTGCATAAATCAACTATCTTGGATATCCAAATAAGAGGCTTTGTTCATTTATCTAAGTAAGGAAAACAGTTACAGAAGGTAAATATGGACACCCACTTCCAAGAGAATACTGCTACTGCCACATGAACAATTCTGTAACAGCACTGATGATGCTCATTTTGTTTCAGTGTCAGAGCACAGAGCTGAACTGGAGTTACATTCTGTTTTATATCTCTAAACCAGCCTGCATTCCTGTCTCCAGATTTGGCTCAATCTTTTTTCTGATTTTCTCTAGTTTTTCTCTTGCTACACAACTAAGGAGGAATGGATGAAGTGAATCAGAAAAAAGCATAATTCCCATTACTCTTTGAAAACAGAAATAGTAATGACTACTCCAGTAGTGCAGAAAACAACATTAACATGCCTTACACCTTAAAATAAAGGAAACATTTAGTTTACCTCTTTGACCTTGCTCATCTTTCGTTTTCCCACTGTATATTTGTAATAAGGCTTAGGATGAATTCCTGTTCCTATTGACTGAGAAGGTCAGGAATTTACTTCTTGTTTAAGTGCAAACAGAAGAGGTGACATTTTAGCAGCATGCCAAAAATTTCAGGTGTTGTATAATTCTTTTTTTATAAAAAACATGGCTCAGGTCAAGGACTGAGAAAAAACATTGGGAAGGGGGAAGAAAAGGTTAAACCTTATTGATATAAAAACTCTTCTGCCTAAAATTATGTATCATATTCTGAGCAAGATGTTTCAGTGATGTGAACCATGGGTGCAAAGATTTTTTTAAAAAATTAAATATATTAAAGTATGAACACAGTAAAAAAGCCAAATGTGCTTATAAAGTCCATGTCAAAAATTAGAAATTACAGTTTTCCATGACTGCAAGAATGGGATGTGATCATTGTACTTTAAGTAATTTTAACATGTTCTTTTTTACAGTAGGAAAAGAAATGTAGGACAAAGTCAGACCATACCTTGAGTCAAATGAACAGTAACATTTTCAACCCTAAAAAGTATACATGTTTTTAAAATGCATTTAAGTGAAACAAAAATGTAACTGAGAAAGATGCAGCTATTTTTATTATTTTAGCTGGCTTTTTCAGAGCCAGTTAAAAAGTGTACGGTATTGTTAATAGAAAAAATATAAACATTACACATTATGAATTTATTTTGGCTTTCTTCACTTAGGGAAAGTTCCCAGAATGATCAGTCAGTTTATTAGGGTAAGAACAATAATTACTTTTAAACAATACATTGGATCAGAGGTATATGTCCTGTTAGGGTCTAGATTCTTATAAAAAAATAGGGCAACACCAGCACTCCTTTTTGTACAGGAGAGAAAGTAGCTGCCTTCATGCCGAGCTATTCTGTTTCTTTTTCTTCTTTTGCACTGGAGCTTCCACCTTTTGTTTCTCTTGAATAATTTTTCTCTTTCTTTTTGCTATTTTAACCCTTTTAGTAGTCCAAAAATCTTTGTTTATCCTGGCTATTGATGATTTTTCATCTTCTGTTTCTGAAAAAAAGCAAGGAATTATTCACACTGACCTTTATGCCCAGTCTTTGTAGTCTAAATGGCAGAGAGACTTATTTGTATCTCATTTTTTAAAAAAGGGTTATAAATATATTTTTATTTTACAGTAGAAAGTGCCATTTATGCTAGTTTTGCCTGTGAAATTAACATACATGAAGATCAAGTATGCAAATAGATTACAATGCAGGAAAACAACAGCAGAAAACCCAAACAAATCTGAGCTAGACTTCTTAAGTTTGCCCCACTAGAGTGGCCTCACACCTAATTTTGCTTATAGGAAAACAAGACATGCAGTTCTATCAGCTGTTTGTTTTCTTATCTGTCTCAAAAGCTTTGCAGTGGTTTCTTCAGTATGTTATTCCAGGAAACAGAAAGAGAACTTTAATAAAAGTGAAAAGAGGCTTATGCTCTCCAACAAACATATGGGCTTGAGACACTATCAGATCGGTAAGTGTATCTGTATCACTTGCCAGCATCATATCCCCACTTCAAAATACCAGAACATTTTCCAGTGGATATAGGAGAAGCCTCCCACTTGGTGTATTCCATTTCACAGTCACCTTAACAATTCAAAATACAAAGTTCTGTTACCTTGAGATGATGATGCAGTTTTATCAGAGTTTTCTTTCATTTCTGAAGCTTGGTCAAGCCAAACTGCAAGACATGTCAGCCTAGCTTTGGTATTGACTTCACACAGTAAAGATGGCCCATCTCTAATCTGAACATAAAAGAAGATTATTTAAACCTTATTTTATTTCTGGTTAAATTTAATGAAGTATTTGAAGTGAGAAAGCACCTTACTGCCCACTTTCATTGTTAGGCAATTATATCACTCAGCTTTTGGAATACAAATATTCTATTACAGATATCAGGGGATAAAGTGTCACAGACACATGGGGAGTGTTAACAGCATCAACCCACTGGAAACTACTGTATTAGGATATTCTACCCCTCAGAGCTGGACAGAGCAGCCCACACAGTTATGCAAAACTTTGCCTGCAGGGAAAGGAATTTGGTCAAAATAAATACAATGTTACACAGAAAGACAAAGATCACTCCGTCAGTTCTGTACAAGGGGAACAGAAACGTAAGGTGAAGAGGAAAAAGGGAGATCACTCCTGCACTTACAAGTATAAAAATAATCAGAGTGGGTGAAATTAAAAACAGTCAAATTCAGATTTGAAGTGTATATATGTTGAGAAATAATTATTTGAACTATCCAAGATACTTATCATAAAATATAGTAGATCCTTCGTAACTAAGCAATAAATTGTAAAAATCTATTTCTGATTTTAAGAGCAAACAATAAACACAATAAACGTTAAAGATAAGACATGATTCCTTGTTGAACTGTGTTACTCAGAACTGTTTGAAAATACAGGAAATACAAGTACTTAGAACATTTATGTATTTGAATTTTTCCAAAGGATAAGTTCCTCCCCCGACATGAACAACCACCTTCCCCTGCCCAAACCATAGACTTTGTGTTTTCAGAAGAGTAGCAACAGTCATCGACATTACAGAAATTCACAGCAGTCCTTAACTAATTACATAGTCATAACATACATAACTGATTAGATAGTCATAAGCCCGGCTAGGTCTGATGGAAAGCATGACTGTACAAAAAGTGGAGATGAAATATCATAATATAATCAGGTTTTATAGTTTGTTAAAAAAGAAAAGATACAAAGATGAAAAAAACACGAGTGCATAAATAAATGTGCATAGACATACATCTCTACTGAGCATAACATGGAAGAAGATCAAGACATCCACATTTCACATAAAATTTCCTCTTAAAATGAACTCTTACAACAGAACTGTCTGCAATTTGGTTCTCTGTTGATTTTCTTAAATGTAACAAGCAGTGTAATATACCAACCTTATCAAGATCCAGATTCCACATTTTAATGTAACCATCACTGGATGCAGTAACAATGACATGCTGTCCTTCTCTTTCAAAACTGTAAATATCTTTTATTCTGTGAAAAAGAATACATTTTTATCTTACAGCATTGCGGTTCACTTCAGACTAGTAAGCTGAGACAAATTAAAGATGAATAGGCAACAGTCTAAAAAATCAGTTTGAACAAAAATCCTCCAAGTGACAGGCAGGAACTTGGATCTGCTTTGAGTGCTGTCATTTATATTAGGAACATTTGCCTTTGCTAGGCAATTAGGATTCAATTCAGAACTCTTTAGTACTGTACAGCATACACTATTAGACACATCAGTGACATTACTGCTAATGCTTTTTTGTTTTGGTGAATTCAAAGCAACATTTGGACAAATAATTGGTATTCAAAAACAGAGAATATGTAATTACACTCCTATTGTTTGAACTGAGTAAAACTAGTTTGTTTTTTTGAAGCATTCTAAAGAGTCAGATTCAGTAAAGACTGGTTAAACACAAGTACACACACTCACAAATTTACAATAGCAATATTCTTAATTCTGTACCCTATTGTTTTTGTAACATGCATGGACACAGTACTTGTGCTCATACAAAAAGCAAACAAGACTGTTTGGAATTTAGCACATAAATAAATTCACTTTCTATACTAAAACAAAAGCAAAATATGCCGAACATTACAAGCCATAGAACTTTAGAGAGGACTCAGCCACAAATATTTAAATAATAAACAAATATAGAATACCTGTTTTCATGAGCTTTAAATTCACACAAGCATTTTTGAGAGTCACAGCTGTAGAACCTAATCATTTCATCATCTCCAGCTATGGCAAGGACAGAATCCTTGGAATGGGGAAAAAGAAATGCAAGTGTGATTAATTTAATGTGTTTCAAACCAGTTCATTTCCCAACACCTCTCATTTTTGTACTTACTGTAATAAATCTAAGTGAAGAAATCCTCTTCTCTGTTGTAATGGTGCCAGTGATTGAAGCTGTGTCAAGTCTGTAGATATCCACTTTGTTTGCTATCACAGTCACATACTTCTCTCCATCAGGGGACCATTTAATTATGTGTGCATCTGTACACATTGATACAGAGAATCTAAAAGTAAGAATCTTTAGAAGCTGCTAGACACTGTTTTCTACCTAGACCTAAGAATATATTCAGTGAAAAATCAAATAAGATAGAATAAAGAGCTATGCTCTTAAATGTTTATTTCTGATTATCAGAATCATGTTAAGAAAAACAAACTGAAACACATTTATTTTAATGCTCTGACCTCAAATTTCAAGGAAAGAAAGGATTTACTTTAGTGGTACTATGTTTTCCTTTTGCTAAATTACTATTAAGTACATGAGCTTACATATGCTTGCCTTCACGTGTAAAGAAGACATTGTATAAGTTTGCAGTTAACTGACTTGATTAATTCAGTCAACTTTTCTTTACACGAAAAATAAAACTATCAACTTGCACTTAAGTAGTGGATTTAGATTGATAAACTCACTTTGCTTCAGGTTTTTGATGAAGGCTGATCGTCCTTCAACAAGATTCCAAGTTCTGAAACACAACAACAGGCAATGTGCATTCTAGTTAAAAACAGCACAGCAAAACTGAAATCCAATCTGCTGTCATGAGGCACTCAAAGGAAGCTTTTAAGCCTCTCTAAGCATTTTTCTGCCTTCTTAATGCAAAAGAAAATGATGAGTTAATATATTGCTTGCATGCTATAATGTTGATCTTGTGTTATTTATTTTCTAAACCACCATTTGCAATACTGAGCCCAAAAGGAGACCAATAGATATTTGTGCTATTAAAATAGCATTTTATATCTCTAAAACAGGTATCTACAGCAACATGGAAACACTCCAAGTGAAAAATCACACTACACAAAACCTGTCACTTTTCAAAAGTTTAAGCAAATTGTGTTCCAAAATGCAAACATATTTATACATCTACAAATGACTTGTGAAGAGTCAGAGCTCACAAGAAGAAGGTATGAACAGCTGGCACTTAGAACTTCAAAAGACAAACAGATGGATCTTTGAACCATTTGATAACAAATATGTTTTATCAGTGTTGCCTAGTCCCAACATGGAACTGTTGCTTATAGCACCTTATTAAGAGTTACTGAATTATGATTCTCAGCATTCTTTCATCAGTTTTGACTCACCTTAATGTTTTATCTGTTCCAACTGACAAAGCTAATTTCCCAGAAGGATGAATAGAAAGAGATGTTACATGTCCCCTGATGAAAACAAAACATTAGTCACATGTATTATTTACAAGGAAAATAGTCATGAAAATGTATGTGAACATGAAGATTTAAGAAATTTACTTATGTGCCTTAATGGATTTCAGACATTCCCATCTCTTTGTGTTCCAGATACAAATGAGTCCATCTTCAGCCCCACTCAGTAGATGTGCTGTTCCATAGAACTCCAAAGAAGTTATCGTGCCTAGAAATACAATTAACAATGTTGTACACACCAGTTATTGCACAAATTAACAGAGAATGTAGAACTTAACAGAAAAGCTTCTTCCATCAAGGCATGCCAGCCACTACCCTAACCTTGGGAAAATCTAAATGATTTCCTAAGTATTTTTTTAAAAAAACCCTCGAACTTTCTTGCTATATTCAATAGTCTGATATGCTCTATCAGGCACCCTTTACCCACACATGTCTGCACTCCATCTGGTCTGTTCTGTCACAGCAGTACTCAAACACCAGGGCAGAGAGAGCTTCTATTGGTGATAGGAATGCTCCCAGTCAAAGCCCTGCTCCTGACACACAGCTGAACTTACTGCACTTGCTGCTTCCCCATAATCACCAGATGTATCATACATGAGTTAAATGCAGTTACCATGCTCAGTCTAGCTCCTGGATCTTTTTGATTAATCAATACGGAGCTACAAATGACTCAAACAGATTTATTTGCACAGCCATTAACAGATGACTGTACCAATGATATAGACAGAGGGTGCACCCTCAGCTAGTTTACAGATGACACCAAACTCTGTGACTGGTGAGGGATGGGATGCCATCCAGAGGGACATGAACAAGTTCAAGCAGTGGGCTTGAACCTCCAAGTTCCACAAAGCACAGTGCAAGCTGGTAGCAGCACAGGCTGGGGGATGGACAGATTGAGGGCAGCTCTGCTGAAAAGGACTTAGACTTGCTGAGAGATGAGAGGCTGGACATGACCTAGAAATGTGTGCTTCCAGCCCAGAAAGCCAAATGTGTCCTGGGCTACATCTAAGGCAGCGTGGGCAGCAGATTGAGGAAGGGGATTCTGCCCCTCTGCTCTGCTCTTCAGAGACCCCACCTGGAACATTGCATCCAGCTCCAACATGTCCCCAGCATAAGAATGATGTGGACCTGTTGAAGCAAGTCCAGAGAAGGGCCATGAAGATGACCAGAGAGATGGAACACCTTGCTTGTGAGGAAAACCTGAAAGAACTGGAATATTTCAGATGGGAAGAGGCTGCAGGGAGACCTTATTGTGGCCTTCCAGTACTCGAAGGAGGCTTAGAAGAAAGATAGGGATAAACCTTTTAGCAGGACCTGTTGTGATAGGACAAGGCAATGGTTTTAGACTGAAGAGGGTCAATTTAGATTAGATGTAAGGAGGAAGTGTTTTTACAAGGACAGCAGTTTTTACTGGAACAGCTGTCCAGACATGTGGTTGATACTCTGTCCTTGGAAACGCTCAAGGCCAAATTGGATGGAGCTCTGCGTAACCTGATCTGGTTGAAGATGCCCCTGCTCACAGCAGTAGGGTTGGACTAGACGACATTTAAAAGATCCTCTCCAATCCAAACTGTTCTGTGACTCTATCATGTACTTTGAAGCTGTAATTCAGGCAGCACACACAGGGGGAAATGTACCAGGTTAACTCCTCTGACAGCAGCAGCCTGCTTTCCCACACAAACTCTCTTTTGTGGGGTTCATGTACACTTGTGACAGGGCAAGAACACTGGGAAAGACAGTAGCTGAGAGTAGGCATGATCTAGATAAACCATCCTGATAGAAGAAAAATAGCACATAAGCCATTTGTGGCTCATAACTTCTTAATCACTTCTTAAAACTACAAATAATTTAAAGCAGCAGCAGCATTTGTGAGCTAATACCAGAATAATTGTTTTTACCTTCTATGCTCAAAAGCTTACCTTGTTTATATGATCACACCATCATGGCTGCAACACCACCACTACTAGAGTCTTATTAGAAAAAAAACAAGTTTTCTTCTAGCAAGGGCCAGTTTTTCAGCTACAATTTTTTATCATAAAGGTTTTTTACAAAGAAATGATCCCTTACCATTGTGCTGTAGCAGCGCCCCATGTTCAATCTTCTTTTTCATGTCATAGATTTGGATTGTCTCATCTCTGCTTCCAGTGACCACATATCTGTTATTCACTGCTACTGCTGACAATGAGGCAGTGTGGGCATGATGTGTAAAATCAGGGACGACTGTCCAAGACTGTAAACGAAATGCAAAACAAACATGTCTTTCTCAAGCTTACCACAGAAAGCTTCCACTTCGTTGTCCCATAATTTTATTTTTTAAAAGCAAAAGCTGAAAAAGTATATGTGCAAAAATCAGAATCACAGAATCAAATAGGTTGGAAAAGACCTCTGGGATCATGATGTCCAACCCATGACTGAACATCACCTTGTCAACCAGACCACGGCACTGAGTTCCTTAACCTCCATGGATGGTGACTCCACAACCTCCCTGGGCAGGGCATTCCAATGTCTAATCACCCTTGCTATGAAGAAATTCTTGCTTGATGAAGGCTGAATGCCAAACCTGAATGTCAGCTGGCACAGTGTGAGGCCATGTCCTCTTGCCCTGTCACTGGCTGCCTCAGAGGAGAGGCCAACCCTCACCTGGCTACAGCCTCCTTTCATACAGTTGTAGAGAATGGTGAGGTCCCCTTGAGCCTCCTTTTCTCCAGACTAAACATCCCAGCTCCCTCAGTCCCTCCTCATTGGACTTGTGCTCCAGACCCTTCAGCAGCTCCACTGCCTTTCTCTGGACTTGCTCCAGCATCTCAATGTCTTTTCTGATTTGAGGGGTCCAGAACTGAACACAGCACTCGAGCACCTCATGAGTACAGGCAGAGGAATTATACTTAGCTGTAAGCGTAATGGGATCTTCCTGAGTTAATGTGCTGTTAGAAGATTAGTCCAAAGGATTTAAGCGTGCAAACCACCCCTCGTAATCAGTGCTGTGCTTAGACGAAGCTATCTCTGCACAGAGATAAATCCCAAGAGCAGGAAAGGCGGACTCTCTCGTTTTCCATCACGGCAGGCTGGAGACACGCCTTCCACCTGCCCCCAGCCCACGTCCCATCCATCCTCCGCACCGCGCCGGGAGGAGCGGCCTCGCACCGCGGACCCCGCACGCACGTGGCTCCGCCGTAGCTGCCGGGAGCCCTTCGGGCCAGCGAGGGGGCCGAGTCTGGCGGCAGAGGCCGCGGAGAGGCCGCCCCGCCCCCGCAACGCGCTTTAAGAGCCCCGGCGGCTCCCGGAACCGCGGCTGCGGACGGGCGAGACGGTGAGTGCCGGGGCGCGCTTCCAGAGGGGCGGGCGGGGCATTTCCCCACACACCTCCCGGGAGGCGTTCGAGACCTGGCTGGATAGGGCTCCGAACACGCTGGTCTCGTAGCGGATGTCCCTACCCGCGGCAAGGGGTTGGAACGAGATGGTCCAAGGTCCCTCCCCACCCAGACCGTTCTGTGCTTCTTCCCTCCCTCCCCCCCCCCCCACCCCGTTCCCCCGGCTCCCGTTACCTGGCCGGGCCGCGTGGCGAACCCCAGCAGCACCTGCTCGTAGCACCCCGCCACCAGCTCCATCCGCCACCGCACGGCGCCGCCCCGGGGCTCCCGCTGGCTCTTCCGCCCGTCCGCCGCGCTGCCTGTGCCGCTCTGCGCTAGCCCCGCGCCTGGCGTCCGGCAGCGCTCGCTCCCTGCGGGTGAGGAGAATCCCTTGGGAGCCGCCGCGGAGCGGGAAGCGCGGGAGGTAGCGGTGAGGGTTCAGGCTGCGCGCGGGACAACCTGCGCAGGGGGGGCCTCGCGGGGCGGAAGCGGCGCTGGCGGTGATGGCGGCGGGGAGGACGAGAGGCGTTAGTGCCGGGATGGCGAGGGGGGGAGGGGGAGCGGTGCTCGGGATCGGGGGCTAGCGGGGAAAAGGGGCGCGGACCGATCTATTGGGAACGAGGCGGGGTGGGTTGGGCTGGGATGTTCGGCCCGTTCCCTTCCCCGGGGCCGCGGGGCCCCCCCCTCCCTCAGGGCGCGCTGGGCGAGGAGGCCCCGGCTGCGCTTGGGCCGAGGCACCAGAGAACGAGCCCCTCCCCAGCCCCGGGCCCCGCTGGCTTTTGTTATTTCGTCGGGTCGTTTTATATTTTTTCATTACTTATTTTCTTATCGCGTAGTACGATAAGCAGGAAGCGCGGCCCTGGCGCCAGTGTGGCCACTTATGGAGGGCCGCGGCCGGGCGGGGCGCACTTGTGGTCGGGCTCTTCCCGTCGTGCCGAGGGCTCGGTTAGAGAAATGCGTCACGGCTCGGGCCTGGGCTCGGCCGGGGTCACCGCGCCGGCCCCGAGAGCTCAGGGAGGCGCCCTCATCCCCGTGCCCTGCCCCAGCACCTCGTATGAGGGAAATTAGTGCCAAAGGAAGGGGGCGGGGGGATTGCCCGCTGCCTGCCTGAGCGGTGTTTGCACGGACGATTAGGGCCGTGAACAGCTTCGCCCACCTTTTTGCCGTATGAGCACACTAATGAAAGAAAGTGGAATAAAATAAAAAGCTGCTATGGTGTGTGTGTGTAATCCAATTAAAGATGCGTTTGAATTCTGGAGGTTGAAGCTGCTTAAATGAAAGCTACCTGTGACTGTAGATACAGTTAAAGTAAATGTAAAAAAATGTATTATATCAGTACATGCTGTTTCAACTGCTTTTAAAATGATCTTGTTTTCTAGTGAAAAGGCAAACATTGGACAGGGAGGTGTACAAAACCGTTTTTCATAAAAGTTGGTGATAACCTACCGAGAAGCCCTTGTATCACTTGCCTCCTGATAGCCTCTTGCAACAGGAGCACTCTGTCGTGCGTGCCATCTTCCATCAGGTCTGCAGGAGTGAAAAGTGGTAAGTTTAAGAAAAGTTTCTGCACAGTTGTGAATTCAAAAATCAGTATTTCAGTGTTGAGAGCATGGAGGAGTTCATGGTTCTTTCTATTGAAAGCTAACGTTACAAGAACGTTGTTACGTGGATATTTGTATTAGTAATGACAAGCCTTAAGAGGAAGAGTTTGCTGCTGATAATTCTTTATAGTGAACACAATTACTTTCAGTTAGCATGTGCTCAGTGTAGCATACACTAACCTTACTAGTATTTTAGACCTGTTTGTGCTTGACTCTTTTCTTGGCTTCACAACGGCTGTGATATGAAGTCCATAGTTATTCTGAATAGCACCATGCATGGATGCTCTAATTATGATTTATGGCTATGCTGTGACAAATTAGTCTAATCCAAGTAGTGCTCTGAACTCTGCAGGCAAGCCTTGAAGGCATTGTAGATGCTCTGTGCTTATTGCATTATGTGGCTGTGGATTTAATCAGCCAGGATCTAAAACATTACATAAATAAATTCCTGCGTGGAAATGGGAACTAGAACTTTGGGCATCAAGTATCTGCACAGGATACACCAGATGTAAAAAATCGGTAGGGGCGAAGAATGCCTGTGTGTGAAAGTAGATGCAGAGTATTTTGCAAAGGAAATTAGTTTTTGCACTGATTTATATTTGTTGGATGACTAGGGGAAAAAGCCTAAAGAAAGGATATTGGGATCAATGAAGATACATAGCTCTTCAGGAAAGTGTGTCCACTGGTTTAGTGATAGCAGTAAGATGTTATTTGCTGGTTTTGGTTTTGATTGTAATGAGTGGAATGTGTATGTGAAGGCGAGAGGGAGGAGAAAAGGTGCAGAGAAAGATGTTTGCTTGTGCTGTGCCTTCATCCTGCTTTTATTTCTCATATCCCTTCGTACATAGGAAGTGTACCACTGCCTGTTTTCAGCTGCATATTTTGTGGTACAAGTAAATTTAAATTTGGCTAAAAGGGGAAGAAACTGACGAGGTTATACAAAACATACTGAAACCCCCATCTTTTGCCTTGCTTTTAACTATTTTAGAATCTTCTGGATTATTGGGTTATTATATGTAGGTATTTCAGAATTAAGGGTAAGGTATAGGGGACTTAAACAATCTCTAGAATTTTCTAGTGCTTTGGACAGTGGGAAAACTTCGTGGTCTGTTGCAGTTTAGGACAGTGAAGATTACATCTAATCATAATCCTGTTAGCCATATATCCTTTTTATCTCCAATGTTTAAGCAGTGACAAGTTGGAACTTAATTTTTTAAGTTCTGAATTAACAACATTAAAACATATGGTGGGGTGAACATATTTGAAAGTAATTGAGGATAAAGTCCTTCATCTTCTTCTCCCCTACATTTTTTTCAGCTGAAGGAGTGTAATAAATTGAACCTGTGCAGTTTTACTGTTCGAGAAAGACAGAAGACAGTTTGAACCATGGCAAGCCAGGTAAGATCATTTAGTCAGAAATACAGGCATGCAGTGCCTAAATGGATTCCAGAACCATACTCAGAATTCCTAATAAATGTAAAGCTGACATAGCTAGCTTGCTCTGAGTTGGATGTTCTCTTAGTCCTAAGATTTCTTCTGGCAACTGTCCTCAGGACACTTCATTGTGTCAACTCAAGCAGGTTGGGGGGCATTACATTAAGCTTTGCAGTTTACATTGTTTGAGTGCAAGTTCTTCTGAAGGAGCTTGCACATAACACTCTCTGTATAAGATACATGTGGAGATGTTATAGAGGAAGAACATTAAAGCCTGCGTAAGTAAATGCTATGGAACATCATTCTTATTTTTCGAAGTCCTTGTTCTTCAGAATCTTCATTGAGGGAGGCAACCGGTGTTAACAAGGCTGTTTCCCCATCTCTTTTGTGTAGTTGCCCCACTCACTTCCTTTTTGAGCTGTGTTTTTTGGGGTTTTAGTGTTTTTTTTTTTTTCTTTTTTTCTTAATTTTTCCTTTTTTTTTTTTTTAAATTCCCTGAGGGGCACTTTTTATGCCTCTTTCCTCCTTGCCTTGCATCTGGGTTTGAGTTTTCCCTCAGCCGATCTAGTGCCTGATCCTGGTCTGCTTTCTCCTTAAATTCCATGAATCGGCCTCTTGTTGTTGTTCCTGGCCTGGGAGAGTAACTCACTGCTGGGTAGTGAGGAGAGGCATCTCACTGAAGAATTCCTAGGTGAGGGGAGATAGGGACAGTGGAGATTCCTTCTAGGCAAGAGTGACAATTTCCCTGCCTCTTCATCGTGCGGATTGTGCTGCGGCAGGGTTTTTTGCATCCTGGAGCTCAAGCGGAACACGGTCCAGTCCTGAAGCTAATTAACATTTAGGATTGGCCAGCATCAAAAGGCTATCTGGTTTGTCCCTAATTCCCAGAGGAAGCTGTCAATCCTTTAGCCAGCTTGACAAGTCAGGGGAATATGGCTGTTCATACAATCCTTTGGCTCTGTTATTTTTGCCAGGCGTTTTCCCCAGAGGCTGCTTTCCCTCATGGGAGGCGGAGGGAGAAATGGGACCCCAGGCTTCTTTCAAGGGCAAGGTGAATATGGGGAAATCACCTGTGGTGATGGGGAGTGGGAGGGAGGAATGTAAATGAGGCTAAATACTATAAAGGTCATTTTTTTCTCCCTACAGGACTTGATGGCAAAAAAAAGAGAATGTCTCCAGGCCTACAGCTGGTGGAGAACACCCCAGAAGAAACGGAAGAAAAAGAACAAAATAAAACCAGGAAGAATAGAGTTTGTCCCTAGTAGTACTAACACAACCAGGTAAAGACCTTTAGAAAGGAGCAGTTCTGACCCTTTATCTGTTTAAATTGCTAATGACTAGTGAATGTCATCAATTAATTTTAAAATCCTGAAATGGCACACCTGGTGCCTATATACTGAGTATTGTTTATGGAATTGTATTGCCATTTGAATAATGAAGATTTTTTTTTTTCCTGGTTTGTCTCTCTCATAATCACTTGAGATGCAGTGTCAAAATAGTCTTAGGTCTTGAATTCTGGCTGTAACTTAATATTTTTTTTCTTGGTGTTTTTGGGTGTCCTGCCCTTCAGGCAACAAATAAGTTTCTAAAACCCACTTCTCAAATTTATCAAAGAATCTTTAGTCTTTATTGAAATGCTTGCAGAAGTGGTAGAATGGACTCAGAGAAATTAAGAACTTGCTGGAGTGGATGGCATTGCAGTTCTGTACAGTGCTTAGCAGAGTTTTGCAGTTAATACTCTCTTCATATTTTGTCTCCTTATTTGTTCAGTGATAACTACTTGCTTGTATGTTAGGGACTTTATACTGACGTGAACTGTTATTTTCAAACTTAATGGTGGTTCTCTTACCTTTTTAAAGACCGGACTATTCAATATTTGTTGGGGAGCTGACTCCAGAAGTAGATGATTTTCAGCTCTATGACTATTTCCTAAAGAGGTACCCTTCATGTATTGACTGCAAAATAGCAACAGACCTGCTGGGATATTCCAGGTAATGCCTGTGAAAATGTGTTAATGCTGTCAGTATGTTTGTTGCTATAAGTAATCTATAAGAACTTACATTTGAACTGGTTTTGTATTTTCTTCAGAGGCAGGAAGAGAGATTATTCTCTGGCATTATTTTTTAACAACCTAGATCCTTGGGGTTCTGAAACTTTGTGGTTAGTTATAGCTAACTAATGGGTTAAGATTCAATTTAGCCAAATGTATATCCGCATGAAAGCGGTTAGACGGTGGGAGAAAGGAGAGCTCTGCATGGGCATCTGTGCTTACTTACAGCAGTGTGTCCACCTAGTCAATGCAGTACTCAGGACAAAATAATTCCCTTTTTACATGTGGAAGAAAAGTGTAAGGCCTAGCAAATCTTAGGGGGTTGGGAGATGGAAATACTAGTATTAGTAAATAAATCTTAGTAGAAGTTAGACTGGCAAGGCAGAGAGTGAAGCAGGGATAAGTGAATTTGCTGTTCAGAAAACACTGGCTGTAATGGACTAATTCAAGAAACTTAAAAAGAAATCTGAGAGAGCAAATTTAGAAAGAAGGTTAGAGCTGTAGAGCATAGGAACGGGTTAATACTGATATATTGAATATACTGAACTGCTGTAAGTGCAGAAATATATAATCTGGTTACTTACACAGATAGCAGTTAACATACATTGTTTTGCTGGCTTTCAGCAAGTTGCATCTTAATGCTATCAACAAAGCTTTTTGCTTCTGGCCCAAGTTTTTAATTTTGTGAAAGCATCTTCTGTGCATGCGCACATGCCAGAGAGGTTGCTTAGGTAATAGAAGCTACAGTAGCTACTATTTTCATGAAGACAGAAATTGAATTAATTGGCTTTGTAACTGTGATGAATACTAGAATTTGTTTTCTCCCTTTTGAAAATTGTAGAGGGTATGCCTTTGTCAGATTTGGTGAGCAAGGTGATCAGATGAGGGCACTGCAAGACTGCCAGAATGCACCAGGTCTGGGGGGAAAACGAATCCGGCTGAGCATAGGAATTTCTAAAAGGTAACAAATGAGTTGTGCATTGATAAAGTAATTCTGAATAATTGGATTCTTTTAGCTCTGCCTTTGTAAAGACTGTGGCCCTTGCTATAATGGCTGTACAGGATGCAAAATCAAAATCAAGAAGCATTATGTTTTGACTGCCTGGATCCATCAACCTCTTTGAGGATTGCTGGGGAAATCCAACTCTTAAGTCTAGCCAGATTGTATAACTTGGGCTTAGCTGCTCTTGTGACCAGCCTTAATGCTTATGGTAGTGAAGCTGAATGTATTTGTAAGTGTGTCACGTTTGGGCTTGAAGAAGGTAGAAGGGACAACAAGTGTTTATTTTTATGCTAGGAGGCTCTTCTGGGCCTTTCCCCTTGGCTTAGACAAGTTAGCACATTGTTAGTTTTAAAGTAGGCTGGCAGAGGAAGGAACTTTTCAGTGGGAAAACACAGAATATAGAGGGGAAGAAGCCAAAGGAGATGTTGCTTGAGCAGTTTGTTTAGAAGACTGCTCTTTGCTCCTCAAGTGATTAGGGCAGTAGGAAATTGAAAGTTGATTTGGTTTCAGAGGTTTTCTTCTCCTGCCAGCTCAGTTCTCTCAGTCAGTTATTTAAGGCAATCCAGTTAGAGACTTGATACCAAATTTGATAAACTGTGATCCAGAATACAGACAAAAATAGAAGTGTCTATGAAACAATTTCAGTATATATTCATGAGGTTAGCTTGTGTGTTCTGTTAGAAGGCTAAAAATAACAGCTCCTGCTTCTCTTCCCTGGATAATTTTGCCAATGTTGCATCATTGCTTTGGAACAGAAATGCCCTTACCGAGGAGAGCACTGTCCAGATTTGCTTTCACTAACTTGCTCTGAAAATGAAGTCCCAAAAAGAGTTTTCTTCACTTCTGCTATCCAGAAGAATGTCAGCAGTATTTTTAGATGTTTCTTTCCTATAGAGATGGATGTAGGAGAGAAGTTGGAAGTAGAAGACGGAAGCAGGAGACATTATGAAACATCATTTATTTGCTACAGTAGTAAGACAATAAAATACCTATTTATTAGAATGTATGTGTAACTTGATGGTAATGAAGTAGAAATGCAGTGTGAGTATTGACATACACACCTCTAATCTACACCTATTTCTGAATGGCTGAGTACTATGCTCTCACAGCATCCAAAAATCCAGCCATCAGAGTAGTTTGTCATTAAGTTACTTACATTGGATATTGTTTCTGAGCTCCTTCAGTTTGTGGTCTTGGCAAAAAGCTCCAATCTGAATTTTCTGTAGCAAAGTGGAGATAAACAGACATTGGACACTGCAAGCATAGGAGGTCTCCTTGTATGTAATCAGCAAGGAAATGTCTAAGCATAGGGGATTTCTTGGAATGGGTAGCTGATTTGTCACAATGTTTTTCATGTGGTGTATCTCTGGTTTAGAACAGACTATTCTTGTTTGTTGATACTTGTTATTAGTCAACTTGAAGTTGCCCCTGGGAAAAAATCTGCTCAGGAGAGGGAAAGCAGTGAAAACTAATCACCTCGCCCTTTGGTCTTCATAACTAATAAGTTTTGTAATTTTCCTGCTGCTTTGGCTTCACTCTGGATAATGGCAGTGCTGACTTCACCTGACAGCTAAGCTTTGGCAACTGTTCATGGACCAAAACTTGAGAAGGTGAAGGTAGACATGGTAAATTGACAGGCAGTGTCAGATGCTTCTCTGAAATAGATAATCTGACTTTACCTCTTGTTTCTGGAAATAACAAGATTTCATGTTAACAAAACAAAAGATGGAAGGACTAATTAATCATTTAAAGTGTCATTTAAAAAGCAGTGCTTGGTGAAGGTCTCTGATCTTAATGAATCTTTTTTTTTATCAGTAATTTGCTTAAACAATACCAAAAGTATCCAAACTGAATACAGATAAATGTAACTCAAGTTAATCCAGAGAAATAATTATTTTTGGCATTGCTGAAGGCGAGCATTTGCTCTCCTCATAAACATGAGGGGTATTGTGCTGTGACGTAAGACTTCCTGAAACTTTCTCAGGAGAGTTTCCTCATAAATTTGGAAGTATGTGAAATTGTTAACTTCAGCATTGGGTTTACAGTTGTTCTCCAACTCTTAACTGTATGTACACCTTCTCATGTTTCAGACTGAAAGCAGAATTCCAGCGGTACCAGTCATACAACTATAATGATTATTATCAAGATTATCAGAACTACTATTCACAGTGGAATTACGATCCTTATGCTGACTACAACTACAGCTCCTATACTCCCTATGATAGCATGCAAGCTGTTGGAGACTGTTCTTTAGGAGATGCTGTTATGGCTCCAGCTGTTTTTGAGGTAAAGATACTACATAGTTAATTAAAAAACCCCCACAATTAACAAGTCATATGGATTGTGTAAATCAGATCAAAAAAGTCCTAAAACTGAAATCATGCTGTCAGATAAGTGTGAAGGTTATGGTCAACATGACCTTTTGGATTTAAGTGCTTGAGTGCATTTGTAGAATTAGATATTTATGCAGTAATATTTGTTTTTGTATGTCAAATAACAGTTCTAACTGCAAGTCTTTGCAGTGTTTCTCTCATCCTGTGTTTGTGATGTACTTTGCTTAAAGCAAAGAATAGTTGTAATGATCAACTGGCTGACCTAGATATGATCATCTTACAACTTCCAAAGTGCATTTCAAGTGGAACTCTACTATGGTTTTCTCAAAAAACCCAACCAAAGCATTAAAAAGCAACAAACACCCCACAAGAAACCCTCTCTCAACAAACACTACCTGCTCCTGCTTATTTTATAGCTGTGGGAGGAAGGGAATGTTTGGGAGCATAAACTTATTTTGGATTTGTGATGCTTTCTGAAACTGATTATGAATACTTTCTCTTTTTTTTAGGAAGCTTCAGCTATGACTGAAATCAATGATGACCTAATAACTGAAGGTAATGATACTGCTTGAATTGAGCCACACTTCTGCCCTTTAACAATACAGGCCAGTGACTCTTGGGTAAAGAATGGGTAATAACTGAGATGAGGTAGGATTTTTAAAGCTAATAGTGTACACTAGGTCAAGTAGAATGGGACATTGTCAACAATGCTTTGCAGTAGGTTTCTTGTAACTTTGCCTTCATTCTCTGTCCAGAATGGTCTGTTGGAGAAGGTACTAGATCTTTGTATTGATTCTGTTAAGATTATTTTATGTTAAGCTCTTTAGTAGAGATACCTTGTAATGGTGTCCAAAAATTTTAATTATCCCAAAATCTCTGCTTGATGTGGAAATACCAGTACAGTCCTAGCATTTGACTACACTAATTCGAAAAGAAGCTGGATTTGTTAGCTTTGTTAAAATTCTAGGTGAAAAAACATCTCACTAGGTGTATTATTAAGTTTGTTACATCGTTAAATTTACCCAAAGTACACTTTATTAGGCATTTACTTCAGATTTTTGTGTGCAAGCCTCCCAAGTTCTGACACTTGTACTTACCAGACTTTTATTTTTAGATCCACAGCTGTACTTGGATGTTGATGAAATGAACAGACAATTTATGGAGACAAGTGAAGAACTCTATGATGCCCTCATGAATTGTCACTGGCAACCTCTGGATACGGTCACTTCTGACATCCCCTCTGCTATTTAAGTGTCTTATATAGCATGACCGTTATGACCAAGGTGCTAAAATTACATTTCTTCTACATTACTCTAGATCATAAGTTTTAAAGCACAATGATAGGTTGGGGTTTTTTTTTTGCTATGCTTTTGGCAGTTTCTGTAATCTTTGTTTTGTTTTGTTCATCACTTGGAGCATCTTGAAATCATGTAAATATTCTAGAAATGTAAAGAGTTCAATGGGGTCTAAAGATAGACTTGCCTGTGTAAATAAAATTTTGTTTCTGCAAACTGGCCAGCAAGGGATTTTACTTATATATGCGAAACACTTTCTCCTTCTGGCTTGTGGAGCTTAGCTGGAGGCAGTAGGGGTATTTCAGCACTAGCAAGATACTCCCAAGATGCCTAGGCAATCTTACAAGCTTTTAATCTTAACGTGCTGTCCAGTTTTAACATAGAGAAGGGTAAACTCAGAGCTGCTGTTGCTGCAAACATTCCAAAGACTAAGGATGATACCTACTGATAATTTTATTTCTGCCCTTCTTGTTAGTCTTCTCATCTGATCTTTTACAGCAAAGAAACTGGTGTAATATAATACCTGTTCTTACATGTAAAAATCCTTGGAGAAAACCCTGTGGTTTAAAGAGGGAAGAAAAACCCATCAGGAATTAGACTACCCCAGTCTTCAACTAAGTTGCACCCTATCCTAAACATCTGTTATTTGTTCAGTCTTCATGCTCAGATGTTTCATAGTGATGAGGTCTATATAACATTTTAGGATGACAGTTCTCAGTATTGAAGTCAAAAGAGGTTAGGGGAGATGGCAATGAAGAAAGTTCTGCTTCAAGACAGCAACTTCTGAGTGGCTTCCTCTAAACTACTATTATCTGAAAGGGTATAAAGTATTTTCCAGCCATAGGGTCTTAAGCTCATGTTACTACTTAATGTACACAATGAAATAAATTCAGGCTGGAAACAAAAGAATACTTTTTGAAGAGGAAAAGGTATAAATTATCATATAGCTAATACATGCGAAAGCTACTAAAGCTACTGAAGGCATTTTGGTACTGATGTGTGTTTTGGGGGCAGTCTAAACCCCAATTAATTGGGGGCAGTCTAAACCCCAATCTAATAATTGCTAGAATGGCAGGGTTTTTTTTCTTTAATGACTTAATTACATTGACGTGGTGGTCATAACCTATATGCTGTTTTTAAATGTGAAACTAGTACTGCATTGCAGAGTGATGACTTGGCACAGCAGGTCCCTTCTACCTGCTCACCAGAATCTCCCTCTTTTCACAGTTTACTTTCAGGTGGGATTTTTTAAGTCCCACCCATGAAATCCAGATGCACTAAACTAGAAAGGTCTTCTGGTGTGATATAGGAACTTCATTCTTCCTGAATTTTGTGCATTGCGTATGTAGAAAGAGAGAAAACAAAAGCTGTTAATTTAGGCAGGGAGATTACTATCACAGTCTTAGAATGTTTTCCTGCTTTGGAGAGAACTAGTTGCAAAGTGGCTGAAAACTGGGATTTTGTACATGAATGTTTCCCTGGTGTGAGCTGGGCAGTCTTTGGAGAGTCACAGGAGGGAGATTATTATTGGGAATGTGGAATAAATGAAGCAAAGAGAATCTGGATGGTGAAGGGAATTGTGTCCGTATAGAATTGTTTCACAGGATTGCAGAAGGAGGAAACTCAAAATAGTAGATGCAGGCCCCTTGAATTTGGATGTGGGGGTGTTAAACTTTAAAAACCATGCTGGATTTGATGTCACTTCAGTTGTAGCACACAGTTGTGGTGCCTGAGCCTGGTAGTACAAGCCAGTTGCTAGGCAAAGGATTTTGTATCTAGCAAGCACAGTCATCACAAGCTGGAAGATTACAACCCAGGCAGAGACCTGGAAGCTTCCTGCTTTGAAGTGCATATCCTGCTTTGCATAGCATTACCTAACACCATACTTCACTTGCAGCAAGTAATTTGTGGGAACCTTTCATTGTGTTATCAGATCCTAAGGGTGCACGTTCGCTTGCTAGAAATACTATAGAATATCCACTGATTTTTTTAGCTTTTGGGAGGTTGATCCATGTGTGAATTATGTAATAAGGAGCCCATGTAGTTGTGTGATTTCACTTTGATCAGCACTGTATCAGCATAGCACATAAACCTCAGAGTCTGTAGTCACTATATTTATGCAGATTTTACATCTCAGCAAGGTCTCCACATTCTGCATTAGAGAGTCTTTTTGGACATGCACCACCTGTTCTAGGCTGTATAGTGAAAATACTGTTTATGCAATGTAGTGGAAGAGGTTCTTTGGGCCATTAGTTGTGCAAACCTGAGAGATGTTTGGGAATATATTTTCTTTAGTCAGCACAGAAGAAAAGTGAGGTGAAGGGGGAGTCTGCTGGTTGCAGCCTGTGTGATACTCTTTTAAATAGCTCTCTTTGTTTTCTGTCTCTTGAGCCTTTCTAGTCTATACTGCTTACCAGTTAGGAGAGTGCATATGTGGGATCAAGATACTGTGTGCAGCACAATTCTTTACTGTAAAAGCACACTGAAAAAGATTCTGTGTTGGTGTAAGCACAAATTTGGGAAAAAATGAGTGCATCATATCTGCTGGCATTCATTGCTGAGACTTTTAATTGAGGAAACTTCCAGCACTGGTCCAACTACTGCCTGAATTAGCAAGCTTACACAAAAACCTGAACATGTCCATCATACAGATGCCCGTTCTCAGTTCTACAAAGAGCTGATTGCAGTAGAAACATAAAACAAAAGTATTGGGAGCAATGTTTTCAACACCACGCTCTTTCACTTTGGTTGTGTTCTGTCTTTTTTACCCAGATGAAATGTTGTGGGGTTTTTTAAGTCTGATGAAGGGGGTTTTTTTTGAAGAATCTTAGTACTGGTTTTATAAACTCTTCATTGTACCTAGCTGTGATAGATAGTGCCTTTACCTAAACCCCACTTATTTCTTGAAGAAGAGTAATGTTTTTGTTTTCCACTTCTCTGAACAGAAAAGCTTTAGTACCATGGTTTGAGAGGCTAATGATCCTGCAGTCAGTGAACAGGGAGAAAAAAACAGGCTAAAAACCAGTGAAGACTGAAAAGTGTTCAAAAAGGTTAAATGGTACTTAAGCCGTGAATGTTTCTTTTTGCAGGGATGCTCTTGGACCAACAGCTTCTTTCTAGTGCTACCTCAAAGTAACTTGCAGATATAACTCACAGGGAAGATTGATCAAATGGTGATGATCACTATCATTCTGCTGGAGATATATATATATATTTGCCTTTTGTTTTGTCTCATTTTTAATGACATCTATTTAACTTCAATGACTCATGTCAATAGATGTTGTTTGACTACATCCACAAGTATTTCTGAGTCATGAGTTTCTTTAAAGGTATGTCACCATATGGAAATTGTTCTAAGTAGGTAAAATAAGTAAATAAAGCAGCACTTGAATTTACAGAGCAAATGTCTAGTGTAGCTGCATTTGACGTGTATGTGGAAGGGAAAATTGTGTTTACAGCTTACCTTAATACTCTTAGCATGGATGAAGAGGGAGGCTTGTTTTAAATTTGTTCTGCTCCTACCTGACCAGCACAAGAATGATTTTAGTCAGTTCCACACACAGGTACCATTTTAGAAGCCAGCATTGTCACCAATGAATGTATGTTACCAATGGGCAGTTTCCATCCCCTCTGTAAATCTAGCTCTTCCCATCATGGAAACACATTACGCTAGCCTTCCTTCCCCTCCTCTTAAGCTGAAAGCTAGCATGGTAATTAGTTCTTGGACAAAATGAATTGCAAATCCAGGCAAAAATACTATTTTTTGTTTTGATAATTATATTGATGTAGATCTTGACATGCCCATTGTAGAAGCAGACCATCATCCTAAAATTAGTCAGCAGCTGTAGCACACGAGCCGTTTACACAAAATGAGGTGGTTCTTGCAGGTGACTTCAAACAGGCATGTTCCAGGATAGGGATTGTCTGTCACTGCAAGTCATCTCCTGCATGTAAAATTGTATTCCCAGTTGTGGGGCAGGAGAGTAAGAGTGCAGTTTATGAGGAGAAATATCTTGATAGTAATTCCACTCTGTGGGGTATTGGGTAATGGTTATTTCCTGTAGATAATGAAAAGGGACAAAGAATTGAGGAGTTAAGTCATGTAAGAGAACTGGGAGGACCCTGACGAAGTTCAAAAAAACCCAGTATGAAGCAGAGATGAGGCAGCACGAAATTCCCCAATACCATTTCTTGTTACAGCTGTTATTCTGCAGCTGCTGCCTGTTTACATTTCTGCATGCTTTCAGAATCACCCTTGTTTGAGCTCCTCATAATTCCCCCCATACCTCTCCTAGTTCCACACACCCTTTCTTCAGGTATGTGCTGGGATAAATGCATAAATGCTTTGCTTTTTTTTTTTTTTTTTTTTTTTTTGTGGAAGGGGTGTGTGGTACATCAGGGCTCTGTCCTGACTAACAGTTTTATTGACTCGCACATAGGGAAGATGCTTGCGATTTTCTGCACTGGTCAGCTCCATCCTTCCCACAGCAAGTTGATACTAAAAATAAAACGTGAAACCATTGATTTTTCTCAACTTTCAGTAAGATAAAACCCCACATTTTTATGTATTTTAACTTGGTAATAGGAATGCACTCTTCCTCATGTTTTGAGGAAGTAAAAGTCATGGTGAAGCTTTTTCCTCCTACCTCCTTTCCACATGCCACCACTAAGTGATGAAAAACCTGCACCTGCTGTTTCTCTTGCTTACACAAACCCACTTGCTAGTGGCAGCACTGCAGACTTCCCGGTGCCGTTTTTCCTGCCACGTTCTCCACGCTGTTCCTCATCAGGGGCAAGGGAAAACATCCCCCTCATGCTGTCCCTTTGGGGAGGTTCAGCGTGGATAACTTGTGTCGTGGGGGCAGAGTGTCAGGAGGACGGACGCAGGCTCTGCTCGGTGGTGTCAAGCAGTAGTAGGTCAAGAGGCAAGGGGCAGAAACCGATGCACAGGAAATTCCACCTAAATACGAGGAAAAAAAACCTACTGCGTGAATGACTGCAGACTGGAACATGGTGCCCACAGAGGTTGTGGGGTCTCCCTCACTGAAGAAAGTCACGAAATGTCCGGATGCGATCCTGTGCCATGTGCTCTGGGACGACACTGTTTGAGCGGAAAGGTTGGACCAGATGACTCATTATGGTCTCTTTCAACCTGAGTCATTCTGTGAACCGCCACGGGAAGAGGGGAGACGGCGGTGGAATCACCTGCGGCGAGACCCCGGCACAGACCTCCGCTCTTAGCGCTCAAGGCGTCCCTAAGCTGCGCCCGGGGGCAGCCGTTTCCCCCGCCATATCCCTTTGCGGGTCGCGGCAGATCCCAGCGAGCGCTTTTCCCGCGCAGCCGGCCTGGCCCGGCCCGGCCCGGCCCCTCCCCTCCCGCTTCCCTCGGAGCGGGGGCGGTGCGCGTGCGCGGCCGGGCCCTCGGCCCGGCGCCGCTTGTGTGACGCGCCCGCGCGGTCTGGTGACGCGCGCGCGGCCCGGGGCGGCCGCCGTGTGGTTGGTCGGCAGGGCAGGGGGGTGCGGCGGCGGCGGCTCGGGCCGCGGGCGGGCGGGCGGACAGCGCGCGGGGCGCCGCCGCCGGGCGGGAGAGCGCGAGCGAGGAGCGGCGGGCGGAGGGATCGCGGAGGGAACGCAGGGAAGGGAGAGACGCGCGAGAGGGAAAGACGCCCGAGCGCGCGCGCGCGCGGGTAGGGGCGGGGCGGAGGCCGCGGAGGAGCCCCCCGCGCGCGCACCAGAGGCCGCGCGCGGCGCGTGGCGAGCGGGAGCGGCGCGGGGGGAGAGAGGCCCGGCCGGGCGCGTCCCCGCGGGGACGGTGACAGCGACAGCGCTGCCGGGCCGCGGCGGAGCACAGCGGCCGCACCAGGAGGAGGAGGACGAGGCCGCCGGCGGCGGCGGGCCGGATCGCATCATGGCCTCGGGCGGCGGCGGCGGCGGCGGCAAGATCCGGACCCGACGGCACCACTTGGGAGCCGCGAAGCCGCCCTACGCGAGGGGCAAGCAGCAGGTGAGGTCGCGGGTCAGCCCCGTGAAGCCCTTCCCCTCCTACCCCGCTTGTCCCCCGGCGCTCCCCTCAGCGGCGGCAGGAGGCGCCCCGGAGGCCCGACCTCTTCCCTCCGCCACCCTCCCCCCCCTCCGCTCTCCACGCAGTCCCACGTGCGCGGCTTCGGGCTGGGGTTTCCCGGTGGAGCGGCCCGTGGGGAGGGACGAGGGAAGGGTTTCCCGCCGGGGCTATGGGGATTGTGGGATTTCCGGGCGCTCACCCCGCTCCGGCGCCGCCGGGCTGCGGGGGGATTTCGCCTCCTCTTTGTCTCCCGCCTGTCCCCCGCTAGGCAGGAGCAAAGGCGGGAGGAGGAGGAGAAGGCGGCTGGGAAGGGGTAGGTGCGCATTCCCTCTCCTCGCGGTTGGAGCGGGCTGGCTCCCGCTCCGTGGGATGCTCGTTTTGTCTCCGCGCTGCCCGGTTAAATCGTGATTAAATTTATCTTAACTGGGTTATCAAGTTAGAGTTACTCGTCAGATTTAAGTGCATAGCTTCCAATATTTGCTTTTCTGACGAATTCCAGGTTCCAAATGAGTCTGTGAGGGTGCTGGATAGTTAGGCATCTTCCATTGTGGTTTCTTTTTTTTACCTTTTTTTTTTTTTCCTTTTTTTCCTTTTTTTTTTTTTTTTTTTTTTTAGTAGGATGCTGCCTGCAGAACCCTTAGGTTTCTTCACCCCTTCCTTATGCCTAAACGTGCTGGTGCAATGTGAGCAAAATTAATTCATGAGGCATTGTTCTTCTTTGTATTGTAGAACAGAATAGATAGATAACATTTAAAAAATAGTTTTTAAATTGCAGTACATAGATCCTATGCCATTTAGAGTGGCTGCAGGGAGTAGAAGCAACGATCCTTCCCAACTCCTGTTTGTCAGAGAATTTCAAGATGCCTGGAGACAGTGCTCTGGAAATGCCTTTCACGTGTATTTACGAATCTGAAATTGACTGTAAAACCAAAGCGTTTACATCATTAAATCGGTAATATAAGCCAGGACATTAAATACTGTATGTAAAATTGAGGGGGTGTTATGCATAAATTGTTGCTCAATTAGTTTTTATTATTTGAGAAGTACTATACTTAATCCTTTGTATAGCACACTGATCAGCAGTGTTGTCCTTGTAAAGCGGGCAGGGTGAGGGCAGGGTGACGCTTCATCCAAAGAATCACTGCACTTCACTTGCAGAGCAAATGTTGAAAGCTCATACGTGAACAACAGAGTAATGTTGAAATTGCAATATCCTGCACGTGGTGATACTGTGTAGATAACCGATAAAACAGTTGAATTTAAAAGACTTAGGTTAGATGAGTTTCTGATTATTCTATTGTCTCTTACCTCTGTGTGTTTTCTAGTAGGTTTATTTAAACAATGGGGCAAAGCAAACACGTGCTTGGGGAGATATCTGCGGGATTCTGCCCAGAGCATGGATGCTGCAAGTCAAATACATCAATCAAATTAACAAGTAATATATTGGGGAAGAAATGGTAGTCAAACAGATAGGTGTCAGATACGTGCATTTATTGTAAGGAATGGCTTTTTAACCCTATGTATCTTGCTAACCTGCATTACATAAAAAGATGAGCTCTGGGTAGATAGCTTACTTGAATTGGAATTAATTGATAAGTGTTCTTATTTTCAATATAACATCCACTCTGCAGAAGGTATTCTGTTGTTTGGTGTTGTCCCTCAGTAAAGAGTTTGGGAAGACATGGAACTGCTCAATGCAGTCTGGACATGATCTCCTGCTCCCCAAACTATTATCAATAAGGAAGCTCATAGAAATACTGTATTAAAACTGTTCTAAGTGCTTGGGGTCAAGACTGCAGTCCTGAAAATTCAGTCTCTTATCACCAAGTTCCAAAGGTGCCTAAGCACTGAATGCCATGTTGCTAATACCTTTAAAATTCTTAGGATATTTGGTTCTTTTCCACTTGTATGAAAGATGAGTAGCATGATGCCAGGCTTACAATAGTAAGCCTGTTGTGTGTTTTTCTGAAGTTGTTATGCTTTCTTGATGTTGTTATTTTGCCATAGTCTCCTAGGGAGCTTGGTCAGGTGGGAATTCTCCAGTCATGCCCAGCATGCTGCAGAGTCAGTCTTCCATTAAGTGCAGCAACAGCTTTAGAAGACATTTGGAAGAGGAAATGCTGCTGCTTTTCAAAGATGATTAGCTAAAGCATTTGTTCAAAATGTGGTAGACCCTGCTTCGGATTTTTTTTTGCCTAGAGACATCAACCTACATCTTCCACTTTCTGGGCAAATATCCCAGTTGCCAAGCTGTGTGCTGTCTTTGAGTTCTTCTGACTGAAACTGTGTTATTCAGAACAAGAATGTGTGATTCGTTGAGCCAGGAAGAGGATGTATAAGATGTTACCTTCCAAGAGTGGAGACATACAGCCTCTGATCCATGGTTTCAGAAGTTATTTGTTTTATATATTCTTGGAATAAACATGGAAAGTGCAGAATTTCCTGCCCTTTTCTCCCCAGGTGCCTGATAGAGCTATATTTCATTACGTTGGTGTGTGTGTTTTTTTAACTGTAGAGTCTTTTTTTAAACCAGTCTCAAATAGGAGGGATGAACAGATGCTGCTTGGAGGATGTGACTTGCAGTTTGTATTTTCTCTTGGAAGATGGAGCTATGAGTAGATTTCCCCCACTAGTGAAGGAACTAAACCACAGTATTTTCTTTTCTGGGCTACCATCCTGCTTTATAAAAAGTGCACTGTCAGCAGCTGTATTATTAAACCAAGAAACAAAAAGTAGTAGCACCACGAGGTAAGGACAGTATCCACTCCCTTACCATGAAGATTTGAGATGGGAGAGTCACATATCAGAATGAAAAGAGCCTTTTTGTATCTCTTTGGTGGGTGTTCTTGGAGTAGGATGGTGGAGTTTTTCCCATTGACTGTGCTTTCCTTGGGGTAGAGTGTTGACAGCTCCACACTGAATGCATTGAGTTTAGGTTATGCTGTGCTCAGCACAGTGTTCACTTGGCCATCCCGTGCTGAAGTACCCTGCCTCCTCCTGCACTTTTTAAGGAGCTTAGGCACTTGGGTTAAAATTACAGCTTCTCTGAGAACTAAGCTCATGCCAAGTGAGGGAGCTGTTGTGTCCGGCATCTTGGTTTCATCTTCCAGATGTGGCCCCAGTGTTTCTAAGTGCTGGTTTGTCCTGGTCATTTGGATAGATCGATGATGGGAATTACCGATGCGGATGTGTTAAATGGGAGGGATGTTTGCATTGCTGGCTTATTAAACTGCTTCTAGAAGAGTATTTGTATGTTCCTATTGTTAATTTTATGTTTAATTTTGTGCTTTCGTGTGTGTGCTGGTTTAACTTGGAACAGTGCCATTCTCATCCAGGTAACAGATTTCAGAGATTTTAAGTGTGACTTAAAGGAGAAAATAATAAAATAACTTCTAGTGGTAATTTTTTTTTTGAGTATTAAGCATTCAGATGAAGGAGTCAGAGAACTTTGATTTTCCTGCACTTTTATTTAAACTCATACAGGCAGATTTAAGCATGAGAAAAAACCAGTTACCTGAAAAGTGTTTATAACCTTCCCATAAACTTCTATATTCACATTAAGCTTTAGCTTAGAGCTGTTTGATATGAGAGATAATGTCTGTACATTAAAACTTCTGCCAAGGAGTGATGTTTTCCTTTTTTCCTACATGTGTATGTGCCAGTGCATATTTATAATGTAGATGTCCAAATCCAAAGATGCTTTCCTTGACGAAACCAGCGTAAATCTGTGCATGTATTGTAGTTGGTCTTGTGCTGATGTAGTTAGGACATAACCTGACAAAGGGGACCAGAAGGCCACTGGAAGCCACTTTCATAGGCCTGGGTCATGAAAGCCCCTCTGGATTTGTGAGTTTCACCAAGTCACTTGAGACATCATATAAGGTTCTTCCCAGAGGGACTAGGTACAGGACTGGGAACTGAAAACTGTATGCAGCAGTGTCTAAAGCATTGCATTGCTGCCTGCTGCTGTCTTGAAGGTAGGCCTTGCTTGGCAGTGACTGCAGGCCATGGGCAGAAGGGATCTTACAAACTACCATGTTTATTTTGTGAGGAAATTTTGAAACTTTGATGCTTAAGACTTCTTAGAGTATCATATTGAGCAATGTAACCTAGGTAATCTTTCATAGGCCTTAAACAGGAAAAGGATAATTTAAAAAGAGTTTATTAAGAATGTCCATATGGACCTACACAAATACCATTTTATTAACTCCAGTCAACAGGATTGCACCTTGAAGCACACTTACTATGGTTGTATTTGTATGCAATTCTGCTTGATTTAGTTTAGTAGTAAGCTAGCACATTGAGCTAAAACAAAGAGATTTGAAGAAATGTTTAATGTGTATTTAAAGATTTTTTTTAAGAGATGGGCTGATAGTCAACATCAGAAGTTTTGTCATTGTCCCAGCAATATGATACTGTATTGGCAAAACAGGTACTTAAATTTGGCACTTGGCTTTCTACTGCTACTGTAAACAAAAATGTATCCTAATTGGGAAGAATTTATAACACTGAGATATTGACAGTTTTCTCTCATTTAGGCTAGCAGTACTGTACACTTTACAAATTGTAGATGATGATTGCTATAGCATTTCATTAATATTCTAGGGTTTGTTTCAAAGTGTTGTTGTGACAGTCTTGGAGGCTGTGAAGTGTTGGGGACAAGCAGTATTAATGAGTGGTATCTTAGGAAAAGAAAAAAGCAGATGAAATAATTGAGTGTGTTAGCTGGGACACTGCAAATTGTCTTTGGTTGCTGGCAGCACATCACTTCCTCTGAGTTATTTATTCCTCCAGCCAGTAATTAGAACCAGTTCTTGCTCCCCTGCCATGGACAAACTGAGCTGCTGCTCAACAATGATTGATTCTAACAACTCGGCGGGACAGAGCTCAGAGTCTTTTGTGCGCCAGAAATGTTTGAGCAAAAGTATTGCAGGTTACTGCAGGTGGTGGGCTGCCATAGCATTATGTACTGAATTCATAACACACTGGGATGACTGGCTCAGTGGTCATGGGGCAAACGGTGCATGTTGTTTACCTGGACTTTAGCAATGCCTGCAACATGGTCTCCCATGTGATCCCTGATGTCCACTTGGTGAAATACGGACTTGTCAGGTGGACGGTAAAGTGATTGGAAAATTAGCAGGACCATTGACCTCAAAAGGTTGTGACCAGCAGTACAAAGATCCAGTGGCAGCCAATTGCTAATAGAGCTCTCAGAGGTTGATATTGAGGTTGTTCTATGTCTTTATTAACAACCAAGGAATGCCATGGATCCTCAGCAGATAATACCAACCCTTGGGAACTTCAGCCCTGTTGCATAATGAAGAACGGGGCTGCCGTTGAGGGAACTTGGCAGAAGTCGGCTGCCAAGAACCTTGTGAGTCTTAATAAAGGCAAATGTGAAGTCCTTCATCTGGGACAAAACAACCCCACCTACCTGCTGGACAGCAAGTTGAATGTGAGTCAGCAGCACGCTCTTGAGGTAAAGAGGCCAGATGCATACTGGGAGGTATTAGTAAGTGTGTGGGAAGGATGTTAAGGGAGTCGCTTTTTCCCCTGAATGCAGCACTTCTAGGACTGCATCTGGACTGTTGTGTCTAGTTTTGTCCTCTCCAGTTCAAAAAAAGACAAGGAAGACATACAGGAGTGAGTCTGGTTGGGAGACATCAAAATCATAATGGCTTGGAGAACTGGGTGTGTTCAGATTAAGAGCAGCAAATACCTAATAAGACTATAGAGAAAGTGTAGCAAGCTCTTCTAGGAGATTCATAGCAATACAAAGGGACAATGGACTCAAGATGCCAAAATGGAAATTCTGATTTCATAATAGGAAAAATCTTTTAACTGTGAGACTTGCCAGCATGTTGGAAGAACTGCCCAGAGATGTCTGAAAACCCAGGTGGACCTGCTGGTTTTGGCCATTGTCTGAGGAGAAGGTTGCAGTAGTAGGTGATCTCTGGGGTGCCATGCAGCCTCTGTGTGTGTGGTTCTGTCAGAGCTGCTGCAGCTGGACCACAGAGCACATGCGGGCATAGTTTCAGTGTAAATGTCACTGTTGCTCTAGGTTGGTAATCCTTTTGCTGGTCTATCCTCTAATTCTGTCTTTGGGGTTCTGCTGTCTCTTGAGGATAATGCCTCTGTCTCACTGTTGCAGTTTTTCCAGAGTAAATTGCGAGCTTGCCCTCAAAAAGAGAGTAACTAAGAGGCTTTGTTCTAGGGTTGCTATTTTGCTGACCAATTTTTAAAAATGTCTCCTGTCTTAGTGGCAGGTCATGTGATATACTTTTCCATTTTTTTTCTGCCATTAAATTGAAAAAAATCTCGTGTTTTTTGCTTTTTAATATTCTGTGTAATCAGTTTAGTATTTATTGTACTGCCCTTGGCTTGGTGCAACCCCAGTACCAATGCAAGCTGGGGCATGAGTAGATGGAGAGCAGCTCTGCCAAGAATTTGGGGTTGCTGATGCATGAGAGGCTGCCTATGAGTTGGCAATGTGTGCTTCCAGAAAGGCAAACATATCCTGGGCTGCATCCAAAGCAGTGTGGCCAGCAGGTTGAGGGAGGGGATTCTGTTCTTCCACTCCTCTCTGGTGAGGCCCCACCTGGAGTATTGCATCCAGCTCTGGGGTCCTCAGCCCAGGAAGGTACATGGACCTGTTGGAGTGAGGACAGAGATGGGCGTCAAGAATTGTCAGGGGGCAGAAGAGCCTGTGCCATGAAGACAGGCTGGGAGAGTTAGTGCTCTTCAGCCTGGAGAAGAGAAGGTTCTGGGAAGACCTTATGAACACCTTTGAGAACCTAAAGAGGACTTAGACTCCTTTAACTGAAGGAGGAGGGTTGATTCACACTGGATGTAAGGAAGAATTTTTTAAGAAGAGAATGATGATACGTTGGAACAGGTTGCCTAGAGAGGTGTTTGAAGCTCCCTTCCTGGAAACATTCAAGGTCAGGTTAGATGGGGCTCTGAGCAACCTGATCTAGTTGAAGATGCCCCTGCTCATTGCAGGGAAGTTTCGACTAGATGACCTCTAAAGGTCCCTTCCAACCCAAAACATTCTATGAATCTATATGCGTTGCACTTAAGTGCAGGATTTTTGGATGGTTTTGGCTTGAGACTACTGTGGGTTTTTTCAACTGAAACATGAGTTCATCATCATCATTGCATTCCCATTTGCTGGGATGAAATGCTTGGGCTAACACAGATACACCAGCATGCATTGAGTCCTACACCTGTGAATAGCACATACACAATTTGCAAATATGTGAGGCAGTAGAAAACTTTGCTTCTCTTTGCTGAGACTATTTAATGTTTTCTTGATGGTTTTGCTCTTGGAAAAAGTTGTGTGAGAGTGTCTTGGGGAGCTGGCTGACTTTGCTTTTAGTTATGATTGTATTTTGAATCAAATGTTTTTGAAGCAGATATGTCACAAAACTCTTTCCCCTATTAGAGTTCAAGGCCTGGTGACTTCCAAGACTGAAGTAAACCAAGCAAAGAGCTAAACTGTTCAGTTGTTATTTTCTTTGAGACTGAATTACAGTGAGGCACTGAAATATTTATAGTAATGAGATATAAAATTGGTGAGACTGTAATACAGGTGCACTTGTAATTAAAATTATCCTAAGCAAATCAGATAAAAACAAGGTTTAAACTGATTTAAATCTAGCTGTGTTCAGGAATTGCTGTGGTGCAACCAGATGCGTATTAAATTTATCTATATCAGTGCATGTGTTCTAATGTCAGCCCTCAGTATTTGTTACTAAACTTACTTTACAGAGTTGTAGAATATATACATATTTTAGACGATTTTTTAGTGACCTTGAGTCACCAAAAAAAATAATCTCTACATGCAATAGCAATTTTTCATGTTGCTGGTAAAAGAAGTGTCTGAAGATACTGGTTATATGTTTAAAGTGAGGTGCTCTTGGTTCTGTCAGTTGCAGTGTGATGAAAAAATACAGCCAGAAAGATACTGCTGCCTCTCACAATGGAATATTACTGCCTTGCAGCAGAGTTGAGGCTACCTGGGCTTTCCAGTTTCAGAATATTACCTGAAAATGTCAAGGAATGTAACAATACCCCTCCCTGCTCCAGCTAAAGCAACTGTGCCCAAGGGTCATTTATTCCGTTTCTCTTAAGCACCAATTCTTAATTCACCAAACGTTTTAGAATCTAGTCAGGAACTGTATGCACCAGGGTTAGATGTGTCCAATTTAAAGTAATTGCAGGTTATGCTGGTTAGATGAATTGTGAGGCATAACTTTTGTATGGTGCACATCTGTGGATGATACTTAAAAGGTAGGAAGGCTTTGAGTTTTGCTGAAGTACGAAATTATCGCAGCAAATAACTAAATGCGATGATTTACTTACTTGATTTTAATTTACCTGTTAAAATTTGTGAATTAGATAACATACTGAGGGTGCAACAGGATTGGCTGTAGATTTTGCAAAATGACTGGTATGTGCTATTATCAGCTCAGTTTATAGATCAACATGGACAGAAAAGATAGTTCAGAGGGAGGATGTGAATATTTTGCGGTTTTTTACTAATACTGGTTTATCTTGAAAGATTTAATTCCAGTCTTCTGTTTTGATGACTGTGTTCCAAAATGTCAGGAGTGAGATTTTGTAGCTTAGTTTTGTGAAATATGCTTCAAACCTTCAAGCCTTATCCTCAGTAGGAAGCACTGAACATAGGGATGGACATTGGCAAGCTGCAAGTTGATCTCAGATGGCATTTAACTGCTGCTTCAGGAGTTGTTGCAGAATTTGGGCTGCCCGTTTTTGGGTTTAAATACATAGTGTGTCCTCACCACTATGTGCCGTAGTGTGATGGTACCATGTTTTGTTTGTGAGTGCTTTCAGGCAAAATAACGTTGAAAATGTTTAGTTCTTTGCTGGGAGCCTTGTGCATTGTGGCAGGTAGCAAATTTGTAGTGTGGGGTATGATGCATTGATAGCCTTTGTATGTATGCATGAACTCCTTGGCTATAAATGCAGGAAAGAGGAAGACTTTGCCATTACCAGTTATGTTTGGTGATGTTGAAATACGTAATGAATTGCATCTTAATGTGTATAGAGTACCTATAAATAAGATAAACAATTTTATGTGCAAATAATGTATTTAAATCGTAAATATAAAATGTATGTTATACTTTGCAAAATCTGATAACTTGTGCTAATGAACTTGTAAAGACCATCTGTTGCCATGGGAAATGTACTTCTGATCATTCTAGTTTTAAACTTGTTCCTTGTGGTTATGTCAGAAATAAAAGTAATAAGTTTAGACTATATGGTTTCCTTATAGGAAAGATATTCTGAGCAGCATTTCAATTAATATAATTCTAGATATTGCGTATGAAACTTACCTGGGGACACACTGTAGCAGCTGAGATGAGCAGTCCTCAATTAAAAAATACTAACTACTTGGAGTTCCTTCTTAAATTGGGAAAGAAAGAACTTTAAAACTGCTTTTAAATTTGTAAGGGAAAATAGTGTGATGAATCTTCAATGTTTTGGTTTTGCTGCTGATAGATTTCCATCTCAAAGGGTAATACTGAATGTAATCTACAGCACCCATTGCTGATTGCTGCTGAGAGTTAACTAGTGCCTGTGTAGTGCTTCTTAAAAGGAAGAAAGAAAGGTACCTTGTACTTTGTGGTGTGTTTTGTAATGTTGTCACTGTGTCAGCTGAAGGTGTGGACAAAACTTCAGGTAAAAACCATTCAGTGTCACAAGGATTTAACCTAGTGTGTTAGGCACTGATTTATCTCTCAGAGCGCATACTGGTGTTTTGCTCTCAGTTTTAAGTGATAATAACGTATACAGATGTGCATACAGTGCCAGAAAATACATTAATTTCCCTGGAACCTTTATTCTAAAGCTAACTAGACTAAGGAAAATAAGGCTCACTTAAGCAATAAGAAAGAAATACACATGCATCTGGTAATATAATCCTTTCTTCAAGACCTTCAGGAATAAAACTGAACTAGTCCACTTGCCTTAAATAAAATTGTTGTTTTTCAAATGTTACATAATTAATAACATTGCTGAAAAATATTGTTCATATTAAGTCATAAGTTTTATTGTCTTTTTTCTAAATGAAATATCAAACTCTGCTGTCCTACATCCAAATTGAAGCCACTCTCTGAATAGCAAAAGCAGAGTTAGTCTAATCCAGTCTAAGTCTGCTGCTACAAGAGACAATCATGTCATGTTTCCATTTCTATTCCTGCTGTTACATGAGCATCAATGCAGGCACATGGTAAGCTGCACCAGCAGCCTGATGCCCCTGAGGGGTAGTCCCTCACCATCATGGTCTATAGACAGTTTTTTGGTTGGATCTATTTAATAGAGTCTTGCTACAGTTCATCATTTGGTTGCTTGTATGTGCTAGTGGCAGCACAAGGGAAGGGTGAGATGAAGAGGAGAATGGGACAGTGTCTTTAATGACAATACGGGCACAGGATGATTGAAAGAAAAGAGAAGTTTTGTTTCATGTTCCTCTGGTTCTGACTGCCTGATCATACTTTCTCTCAGGCCAGTTCTGGTGCACTGAGCCAGTTTAACTCATTGGCCCAGCAGAGAAACATGTACTTTTTGCCAGATTAATGAATTCAGCTAGTATGGAGAGTAGCCTGTTATGTGCCAGAGCTGGCATGAGCTAACTGTGGGGGATGGAGGGAAAGAAAATTCCTTTTTGGTGTTTGGACTTGGTTAGATTGATCTGCTCTGTCTCAGTGAACTTCACTGATAACTTTCTTTTTGAGGACTTACTGATTCATATGTTCCGATAGCTTTAACTTTGAAATTGGAAGCAAGGAAGTCTCTGAGAGGCAAGAATTTGATGCTTTACAGAGGTGTGTGTACAGTGAAGTGGAAATCAGCTCTTTTATCCAGTTGTGTATTTTGCATCTCTGACAAATTTCTCTAAGTGTATGACTGTTATAAAATTTTTATACAATTTTTTCATACTTGAACCTTCTGGACTGAAATCAACTCAGTTACAAAATGGATGTTTTTGAGTAATGTGTCACTGCTGAGTGCTTCTGCCAGTACTTTCCTCACCCTATGCTATGTGAAAGACCCTTACAAGCTGGAACAACTGTCCTATTCTGTAAATATTTTTGGCCAAGAAATATATTTTTGGCCAGCTATTGCCTGCTTTTAAGTTTGGAATTCAAACTATGACCACAAACTACTTATTTTTCTTTCTTTCTTTATATAAATCCTTTGAAGAAATGGTCTTTTAAAGTAGTAAATTATGACACCTGTTTGGTAACTGATATGTCTGTCTGCATCTTTTGCTTAGTGTTGCAGCCAGCATGGGTTTATGAAGGCAGATCCTGCTTGACCAATCTGATCTCCTGTGGTAGAGTTACCCACTTGGTGGATGTTGGATGTTATCTACCTAGAATTTATTGTAAAGCCTTTGACACCATTTCCCATGGCATTTTCCTGGCTTCCCATGGTGTGAATGGGTGTGATCTTTGCTGAATAAAAAACTGTGTGGATGGCCAGGCCCAGAGCGTGGTGGTGAATGGGATTGCATCCAGCTGGTGACCAGGCACAAATGGTGTTTGCCAGGGCTCAATATTGGGGCCAGTCCTTTTTAACATCTTCATCAATGACCTGGACAAGGGGGATTGATTGCACCCCAAGCCAGTTTGCAAGATGACACCAAGCTGGGCAGGAGTGTTGATCAGCTGGAGGACAGGAAAGTTCTAGACAGGGATCTGGGAAGGCTTGGTAGGTGGGCTGAGGCCAGTTGTATGAGGTTCAGTAAGATGAAGTGCCAAGTCCTGAATTTGGGTCACAGTAACCCCCTGCTGGCAGGAGTAAAGGTGGCTGGAAAGCTGCATGGCGGAAAAGGACGTGGTGGTGCTGGTCAGCAGTGTCTGAAGAGCAGCCAGCTGTGCACAGCTGGCCAGGAAGGCCAGTGGCATCCTGGTATCTATCAGCAATAATGTGGTCAGGAGGATCAGGGCAGTGATTATCCCCCTGTACTCAGCACTGGTGAGGCCACACCTGGAATCCTGTGTTCAGATTTGGGCCACTCTCTGGGAGGAGCACACTGAGGGGCTAGAGCCTGTCCAGAGAAGGGCAGTTGGAGCTGGCACTTGAGGATGTGGTTGAATGGTGAACATGATGGTAGTGCTGAATTAACAGTTGGACTTGATGGTCCTAAAGGTGTTTTCCAACCTTAATGATTCCATGACCTTATGAGAAGAGGGCTTTGGACCCTCCAAGGAAGGATTTGAGTCTCCAACACAGGTCTTTGGCCCCTGGAAGTAGGCTTTTGGAGGTGAGTAGGAGGGTTTGAATGCTGCAGTTGGATTTTCTTGGATTTTGTGCCCTCAAATGATGCTTCAATACCTTGAACTGAGGCTCTGCTCCCTAGAAATGGGGTTTTGGAGGCATAGAGGAAGGCTTTGAGCCCATTAGATAAAGGCTGAATCCTAAATAGGAGGCTTTGGAAGCTAAGGTTTGGGCCTGGAGATGTGCCTTTGTACTTTATAAAGACTTTGAATTCTACAAGTGAGGCTTTGGGCCTTCCAAATCGGACGTGGAGCCTTCAAAATAATGCTCTGGGCCATTCAGACGAGTCTTGGGACCTAAGGAGCAGGGCTTGAAACTCACTAATGAGTGTTTGTGCCCAAACAAGGAGGGTTTGGACTGTTGGGTCCCAGTTGGACACAATGATCTAAGAAGTCTTTTCCAGCTTTAATAGTTCAGTGATTCCATGATGTCAAGCCAATATGCCTTGGAGTAGCTGTTACTGTAGTTACTGTTGCTATGATGTTTGTATACATAGACTTAGATCTAGCAGAGCTGCAGACACTTGAGATGATGCACAGATATTGAAAAACTGTTGTAAATACCTATTCATAAGCCACTGGGTCTTTCTGGTGGATTTTCATTTTGTTCAGCTTTCCTGCTGATATTTTTTGGGGTGAGTG
Organism: Agelaius phoeniceus; assembly: GCF_051311805.1. Classification (NCBI taxonomy): domain Eukaryota; kingdom Metazoa; phylum Chordata; class Aves; order Passeriformes; family Icteridae; genus Agelaius; species Agelaius phoeniceus. The sequence continues at coordinate 65,718,741 of NC_135265.1, read as the reverse complement.
TATTTGAGGTGATAGCAGTTGATACTGACAGCAGCTCAAACCTCTGAAATCAGTCAGTTAAGGAGTAAAACATTTTCACTGAATAAAACACAGCAGTCACACAGTTGGGACTGCCTCTCTGAGTCTTTTGCCCTTCCATGATACTAAGTTTGGTACCTGTGTGGCCTGTAGAAATGAGAAGTTATGAACATTAGACTGAGTGCCAGTGCCATGTCCTCTGCTCGCAACCTGAGACTGGGAACTAGAACAGTTTTTGTGCAGTAGCATGTTCAGAGTAGCTGTACTGAATGAAGGTGTTCTGGAAGAGGCTGGTTCATATTTGTGGCGTGAGAAGGTCAGGATCTGAGCAGTTGGCTGGAGAATAAGCCTGCTAGAGTTGTCTCTTGCTGTGTCTTCTGTACTTCATATCTGAAGATCTGTTGGCATCAATGAGATGTGTACTATCCTTGTCAGCTTTCTAGAAGGATTAATGATTCCTCTCTGAGGAGATGGGATGAACAAAGTGCAGAGCTGGTGACACAGTAGTAGAGGGGGTGTGCTCTGCTGCTGACAGGGTTGGCTTGTTTGCATGTGCCGAGAGAGGGAAAGGGTGTTCAAATGCATGTGCTGAAGTTGAAGTATAAGAAAACTGCAACTTAGGGTAAGATTAAAATGCCACCTTTAAAGACAGTAAGGCATGCCATTTTGCTGAATTGTTCTGGCAGGAATAAGCAGTATGCGTGTTCAAATGTGTAGTTGGTCAGTGGTACCTTAACTGCCTGACTTGATCAAGAATCCAACCACAGAGCTTTATTGATTGGCTTTTAGCTCTGATGGGCAGATAAGAGATGATGGAAGGAATTCTGGTGGGGTTTTTTTTTGGTGTGTCATCTGTGTGTATTTGAATAGGCATACCTGGGGAATATGGAATACTTTTAGGGGGGAGGTGTTTTTTTTTAATGGAATCTGTTTTTGATGATGGCTCATTTATAATGCCTGCATAGTTCTATCAAAGTGCCTTTAACATATTTTGCTGACAGAAAATGTAGGTGCCTTTACATGTATTTTGCTTTCTCTTGCTTTGTCACTAAGCCAGAATTATTCTGGAGTATAAAACTATGCTCCTTGTCTACCACTGTGCCTAAGCTGGATGGAGCAAGCCATTAGTACTTGGTGCAGTACTGCTGTGCTGAGTTCCAGCTCATGGGCAGGTTTGGGAAGTTACCCTGTGTTATCCAGCTTGGAATGCTGACTATGTGGAGAATGGCAAGGCTGCCATTTGCATGAAAGGGTCAAACCAGTCTGGTGTCAGATATGGATGGTAAAACGTCATCTTAGTTGATTACTAGTCTGGCTACATTCTCCAGTTACTCATTAGGATTACTAATGGTTGGGTGTTTACTCTTCTGGATGCCTGTGGCTTCTTCCATCTTGAGTCTCAGGTAGTTTTCAGTCCTGGGAGGATTTCCTCAGCAAGACAATCATACTGTTTTATGTCCAGTAATGTCTCACTCTTTAATGGAGAGATTCTCTAGCAATACTGAATATAGTAATGCCTGTCTTTTTGAAAGAGCAATTGCCTTGGATGCAGTTTGTGTCCTGAGCATTTGCTTATTTTGGCAAATTTTGACTCTGAGTTCCTGATATGCTTTTATTCGTAGCAGCAAAATACTCACTCCCCTAAAGGGGGACAGTGTGTCACAAGTAAAGGTGAAAATAAGGGGCTGGGAGCAGAGGTACAGGCTGCCTCTTTGCTGGTGCCAGGCACTGAACTGCTTTTGAGCTCTGGTGTTGAAGCTTAGTATTTATGTAGAATAGCAGCAACACTCTAAGCATGGCATATTAGTGTGCATCTTAGTGTGGTAATTGTGATAGATGCATTTATTATGCTGTATTCTATCTACTTTAAGCTGTCCCAGGCTAGTTATTCTGTCTTTGTGCAAGTAAAAGATTAAATTACAGATCATTATGAAACATGTCAAATTGTAAATTAAGATGACTTTCTTTCTGTGAATAGACTTTTGTTTTCTACCTTGCTTTTCTCCTCTTTGCCAGCCCCCCTCCTAACTCCAGATTCAAGGCTGTCCTGTAAGTTGGTGTTTGTGTTACTGTGTATGAAATATGTGAATGACAGATATGGACTTTTTCTTTCATGTGTGCTGAATTTTTAAAGAAAGTTGAATACAACAGGGTTCTTGTTTCAGAGTTGTTTAACTACTACATGTTCAAAGAATATTCTCCATTTTCTACGCATGAATAATAATTTTTAGAAATTTTTGTTGCCTAAACCCAGAAAAATAATGAAGTACCTTGATGCATGTGTTAGCAACTGGCAATGAAGTTCAACAAAAATCTTTTTTACGCTCTTTTTGCTTTTCAGTTTCCAAAGTGTTGAAATTGTGAAGGTAGTTTTGGTGCTTTCTTAAGCTTGTGGAGGTTAGCAGCAGGTTCTGTGGCTGCAGTCAGTCTAAGAGGGGCAGCTCCATGCTGCAAGCACTCTGCTGCACAGGGTTGAGATTTGACAAGAAGGCATGTTGAAATTTTGAGGGTATGATGGGGAACAAGTGACTGCCTAAACCAAAATGTTAAATAAATATTTCTTACTAGAATGTAAGCATTACAAATAATTGGTAAATGTCAAAATGGAAATGGCTTTTATGTATTCAGTAACTGCCAAATATTAAGGTTTGTAGATACAAAATGAAAATTGATCAAATGGAATCTGATCAACAGTCCTGTAGTGAGGAGTCTGTTGTTCAACTGTAGCTGTTTCTTTGGAGATTCTTTCAGGATCCCTTCACTATTCAGAACAGAATAGTGGGGTTTTTGGTGAGCATTGTTCCTGCAGTTCAGCATTAGAAAAAGAAATAATTAAGTTCACTGATTTTAGTAGCTATTACTGCTTATCATTATTGCTGTAGATAATTGCTGAGCTTCTCGGTTTGATGGTTTTTCAAGTGAAGGTGTCTTCAAAACATGTGTACATCAGGAGTTATTTAGAAATTTAATTTCTTTATGACCTTGTGACTTGACAAGCCTTTGGTGAACTTCAGCTGTAGTTTCAGAATGTGGAAGTTTTGCCAAGGTGACTGGGAAGTGCAGAAACTGATGGGTTAGTAGTAAATCAGTGTTAAGTGCATTTTTGTCATGCATGTTCCAGAAGTATAGGAATTCTTTATGAAGGATCCACCACCTTCTTATCTTACTCATCTGAATATTGCTGTCTAATGTCTGTCTTCGAGGTCTGTGCAAGGTTGCATCCCAGATCATGCTGCTGACTGTGCTCATATATTTTTCTTTCAAGCTGGGGCTCCTTAGCAGAGTGACCGAATCAGTGAAAAACATTGTACCAGGATGGTTGCAGAAGTATTTCAATAAAAGGGAAGATAAATGTGTAGATATGAATGAATCTGCAAATGAGGAAGAGAATCCAGTAAACTATCACCATGATTATGCAAATGAAGATGCCATGGTAATTGATGGGAGAGTCACGCCTGAATCAGCAAGAATTAATTTAGAAGGTATGTGCAATATCATTTAGTATTCTGACCATCTGTATTTATTCACAGATTTTTGGTTTTGAATCTACATTTCTAGGGGAGGCTGGAAGGAGCGTTTGGACAGAAAAAAAGCAAACAACAAAAAACCCTGTAACACCCAAACCAAAATGACCAACCTGCCGAAAACCCCAACCCAAAATAACCCCACGTATTGGAAAAACAAAGGAATAAACCTCAGTAACTCAGTTTTTAGAACTGCCTTAGCTTCAAAGTTTAAACATACTGGAAGTTCACTTAGAGCCCTTGAAAGTCATGAGTTAACTTCAGGTAGTCAAGTAGCCAAGTGTAAAATACTGCTAGCATTCATTTGCAAGTTTCTTGGGTTACATTTTCTTTTTAAAGGATCTGGGATGAAAGTTTATCTAATTGCTTAAGGTAGTAGAAACATTAATCTGTTTTGTTGTCCTCAAAACAAAAGACCAGATGCTAGAATGCCAGAGGAGAAGTCCTTCATGTGTCCTGATATTTTTTCTTTTCTTTTGAGCTTCTTCAATCAATTTATTAAATTCCTTTGTTAGTTTAGTGGAGATCTGGGGAGCTTCGTTTATGACATTATTATTTTTGAAATATTTTGTAACATTGTGTGGCATTGCTAGCTTGGAGTCTTTGGAAACTATTTGGATCCTTGGCAAAGAAGTTTACTACTCTTTTATCATATTAAAATTTAGCTGTGCTTTATATCTATGCCTCTCACTATTTCTGTAGTACTCTGTGAATTTGCATATGCTCTCATTTGAGTTTCTCTTAAATTAGCAGTTTTGGGAACTCAGTTTTTAATTAGGGGAGAAATGTTGTCTGAGAACAAGTATGGAACCATCTGTGTGGACAGTCAGCTGCTTGTTGTTGGCAGAATGAAAAGTAATGAGGAAATACCTTTCTCACCAATGTTATCTAATTGTAAATACGGAGCTTTACAGCTCTCTGTGTAGCTGTAGCTTGAGCATAAGTTTGTATAAAGGAATAGAGAAGGTTTTCATGAATGAGTAACATGTGTTGGCTTTCCTGAAGAATTGTCTGAAAGGATCTTTCAGTGAGAACAGCTGCACAGCAAACTTTCTAGCTCCAAGAAATCAGGAGCAGATGGGACCCGCTAGAACCATCAGAAGCTTCTGTTTGTGGACGTTGTAGTTAATTTTTCTAGCTATAGTTAATAATAATTTTTTTTTATTGTTACTGGTGTTTTTATTTTAGAAAGCCTGTTTCTTTGGCTCTGAGGTACAATGTGCAAGAGCCTATGTTCCTTTGCTTGGCTGGCCTTTGGTCTGATAACACTTTCTTTCATCTCAAACAAGACAGGCTTAAAAATCTACCAGTGCTTTGGAGAATTAATTACTAGCAGTGCAGTGCTTATGAAGATTGAAGTAGCTAGTTTAAGCTTCAGCAGAAATGTCAGGATGATAGTGTCTCAAAATTATGTTCATACTCAGAAATCGTGGGAGGGACTGTAGGCATATGGATATCAGGCAAGATGGCCATTAATTGCTATTCTGTTCATGTGGCAAGCTGGAGCTGTGAGACCACCTCTTGCAGGACACTGGCAGTGTTTACCCACCCTTTTAATGAGGAAAAAATGACTGTCTTACAACTGAGGCCACGTTGCTTACTTGTCCTTTGTGCCAAAATCTCGAAAACTAATGGATAGGAGATAAATTGCCTATAGCATGACCTGATATGGTAGAATTTGGAAGGGAGGATGATGACGCCACAACAAATAAACCCCTGAAAATCTTTGCAAATACATACTTTGATGTTACGTATTCAGACTGACACCATCTTTTTTACAAGAAAAAAGATAAGTGTTGGACAACTCTGCAGTTTTTGTCATGTAATCGCAAATTTTGGAAAGCTTATTGTAAGCATTATCTGGAGGAGAAGGAATTTATAGATGTTTGATTTAGTGAAAGACACAGTTTAAGCGCTTGAGTGCAGGGTCAGATTTTGATGAAATTCAGAAAAATCCCATCCTTAAGTACTTGTTAATGCAACATTAATGCTTAGTATTGCAAGCAGTGTTGCTGTTGTAATCAGACAGATGAAACCCTATCTGGGTGAGGAAGTTAAATTCGGCTTCTCTATTTTTGTGCATAGAACTTGGCAATAAGCATGGCTGTTGATAGAAAACAGGTTTTGGCTTCTGTGAGCTTGTCTGTAGGGAAGCTGATTGGCTGTTGTTGTTTAGAACCATCCACGAGCAGGTCTGCATTGAACTTCTCGGATGTGTTGACAAGGCCCTCCCTTCACCGGAGCCATTTGAACTGCACCGTGTTGGATTCCACAGTCCCGCACTGTCAGCCCTCCACATCTTCCACACTTGGCATCGGCAGTCCTGGGCTGTCCCTTGTAAAGGAAATAAAAGATTCTACCTCTCAGCATGATGATGATAACATCTCAACAACCAGTGGCTTCTCCTCTAGAGCATCTGATAAAGGTAGCTTCTGTGTTCTCTCTTTGGTTTGTTTGATAACATAAAGTACTATCTATTCTTTAATATTCCACATGGCCTTAGTAAATAAAGCAGGAGAATGTCAGCTCTCAATGTTAAATTTAATTTTTAGTCTTTCAAAAGGATATAATCCCATCACCTTTTAAATATAGCCATGCTTGGAATACATTTATGAGCCCGTTATATTGTAAAGATTCAGTGCTGATAAATACAATTTTAGCTTGCTTATCTGTAAATCTTGAATGGGAATAATAGAAGATGAAGATGACTTTCTGTAGCTTGATAGCTGGGTTGGTTGCCTAGCAGGAGGATTGACTCAGAATATCTCTCAGCTGGCTAAATATGAGTAAATACGGTTGAAAAATAAAAACACAAGATATTCTTGAAATTTTTTTTACCAGGAGTCAATAAAACAACTATTCTGATTGAACAAGTTTGGGCTGCCTTTTTTTTTTTGCTATTCTTGATAGAGAGCATAATTTGTCAATACTTCCTCTTTTTTTTTTGCCAAACTCATTAGAATCTACACCTTTTTAAGTAAGAAAACCCCCAAGACATTGTATTTATGTAGAATGTGACCTAGGTGTCTCACTGAGAAATGGCAAAACAGCAGGTTTGCAAATTATTCTAGTTCCCCATTTAAATGGGGATGGAGGTGTGCTCAGCCAGTTCTCTTGAGACCACAGTTTGACAATTCAGAGTAGGTGTTGCCAGGGCATAGCAATATAACCTGAGTTTATTAGAACTTTCTGCTATGTCTCCATAAGACATAGAGAAAATAGGTGGTTAACTGTGTTAATTCAGCCTTTGGGTAATTTTTCAGGTTTAAGACCTGGTCAGTTCTGTCCTATGCTGGTTTCCAACCCTCTACCAATATAAGAAAAACTTTGCATCGTTAGAGATGCACCAGTGTTTATGCAGTTCCTTTATTTTATCATGAAAGAAGAAAAAATAAAATTGTGTTGTATTGGAAATGTGCTGTTAACTTGTGAATGCTTTTGAAATATTGTTATTGGGTCAGTATTGAAAATACTGAAAGGTCATGTATTTGCAGTTCTGTGAACAGATTTTTAGGTTCAGAGTTGGTACTTGGGTTTCATACCATATGTGAAATTAATCTGTTTGAAGAGCTTTGAAGGTTAGAGTGCCAGAGAAATCAGTGTTAAGGGACCTTTTCATTTTGTGAGATGTTTTTGTAGAGAACTCTAGATTTGTGTGATGTTTAATACTAAATTTCTCTGTGTACACAAAGCATTTACATATGGCATTTGTCATTTTGGCAGATATCACAGTTTCAAAAAATACTTCAGCACCACTGCTCTGGTCCCCAGAGGCTGAAAGATCTCATTCCCTCTCACAACATCCTGCATCTAGCTCTAAAAAACCTGCATTCAATTTGTCTGCTTTTGGATCTCCCTCTCCTGTAAGTACTGCACAGTATTAATTTTAGTCAAGTTGAATGTGTAGCCATTTAACTAACCAGTTACCATAATACCTTTCTGTAGTCACTTGGAAACACTTCTGTCTTTAAGACAAGACAGCTCGGGGATTCTCCATTTTACCCAGGAAAGACCTCTTATGGTGGTGCAGCTGCAGCAGCAAGACAGACAAAAGTGCAGACTTCTGCTTACCAGGTATGAGAACAGTAGTGCAGTAGGAGGGAAAACGTAAATGAAATACGGAAGGGGGAGCTCAGCCAAAAAAGCTCTGAGCTGGGAACTTAACTTGAAAAATGTGGCAACAGTTCCTATCTTGCCCACTCAGCCTACAGTTTTTGTTTCAATTCTTGTGTAACACTTTATGTAGAAATGCTTATCATAAAGCAGAGAATGACAGTAGCATTTTAGTTCCTGGGCAGTTTCTTTTATTAGGGGTTTCCTCTGTTATGTCTTCCAGAAATTTCCATGTTCTGCCATGGTCTGCCTCTGACTGTATTATGGTAAAATAACATGTAAATAATTACAATGATGGCATAACTTCTAAAACTTTGTTAATAGCAGCAAAAGTTACCTCCCTGATACTTGCCTGTGGATCTTACACAAGCACTCAAACTATGAACACATTGCGCATTTTTAAATATAAGAGTATTCAAAAGGCAAATTTGTTCATCCTTTGCAGTTCTGTTACTGAGAGGGAGGCATGCAGTCCTACATGCTATATCACGATAAACAAAACGATGCTCTCTATTTTACTGTCATTCAGATGGCTCATGAGAAGAGCTGTTTGTCCCCAAGTGTTCTTTGTGGTCTAAAATCAACCAGCAAACTAAAAATCCTGACTGCTCTCAGTAGCTAGAGTTGACTCTAAAAGCAAGTCAGTAAAATCTGATTTGGTTCTAATTTGTTTAAATGAGAATGCCCTTTGTTAAAAAACTGAAAAGTCAAAAGGAACTTTAAGGAACTGAAGATAAGTTTGCTGGACCTATTTTGGCAGTCTGTTTCTACCATGGAAAAAGGGGACTCATTTCCTGATTCAGGGAAATCTTGAACCTTGTGGGTTTTCCTGACTTGGTGTTGAGTCAAACTTGAGAACATTTAAAATTTCTGTAAGCTAGAAGTCCTCTTTGGTCAGCTATTTTTATTTTTTTACAAAAAATCTGGCTTATGTCGAAAAGAGGAAGCAAATATTAGACTTTTAAAGGAGAGACAAGCTTGTTTTGTTGCTGCATACAGTGAGTCTCACTTGCATGTTCTATGTGTTGTGTGGTCTGCTTCCTGTCTTCACGTAGTTGTGTCGGAAGCATGACATGGTTACATAAGAGGTGTAACATACTTTATTTAAAAAATGGTCACACTGAGGTTTTTTTAAATTATTTTCAGTCATGTGGTACAACATTGACTTTTTCATTGTATTATTTTAGATCAGTGACAGATCAAATCAGATCTGATCTTTCTAAACAGAGTGAAAAGATCTGCAGTCAGCTGCAGTCTTAGAGGAAGGGGGAAAATGAGAGAAGTTGAACTAGAAATTCATGATGATGGTTGTATACTCTGGCTTAAGATGCCATGCTTATGCCATAATGAAACTCCGAGATCTGTTTTGCTTCTTAAAGTACTTTCTGCAGCAAAAGCTTTTGCTTCATTTCTGTTTTCCTCATCACTGCTTCAGAGACCCTATGACCCCAGCATCTCCGTTTTATGACCTTTTACATTTAAGGATTTCTTTTGTTGCTTTATCCCATGTGCAAGATACGCAGGGCCCCACTTAAACTTCTGTAGAGTCAGTGGAGTATATTTTTCTTCTTCATGCCCAGAATGCTCAGTGAGTGTATTTTTCTCTGTCATTATGAGAGTATTGGTTGTATCACCAGTGTAGCCGTAGGGCATAAAATCCACACGTGTGGAACTCAGAATCCACTATTGTAACATTGGCAATGCTAATTTTTCAGCCACCAATAAAAAGACAAATGAAAGCTAAACAAGCAAACGTGCAGTCCTATGGTGTGACAAGTTCCACAGCACGGCGCATCTTGCAGACATTGGAGAAGATGTCAAGCCCTTTGGCGGTAAGGGGTGCTCCTTTTAACATTTTACCGTGTGTTTGAAAAACACAGTGAATGTGCCAGTATAGGATGAAGATGTTACTTGATGTCATGTCCATTTTAATTTAGTTACCTGTTTTTTCAACAGGATGCTAAAAGGATTCCATCTTCTGTTTCTAGTCCTCTGTCTTCTGTAAGTTGATCACAAACTCCCTCGTGTTTTTGTTGGATGGAACCCTCTTGTAGGGAAAAAAAATCCTCTAATTTTGGCTGTTTTTTCCCCTGTTAGCCTGTGGACAGGAGTGTGCTGAATATGACTAGCTTCCAATCCAGACAAAACCAGGTAAGAACCAGTAACATGTTAAGCTGTGATAGGTAACTTTTTCTGCTTTACAGCTCTTAAAAGAAATGTCACAAACCTCAATGACAGCACACACATGAATTCAGTGTGAGTTACAGCTGCCTTGGCTGTGTGGAAAATTCTAAAAATGTCTTTTCAATCCACACTGGATGAAGGACTGTGAAGATTACTCACTTCTTATCTTTTTGTGGTGTGCTGATAAATCAAGAACAATGTCTCTAGAACACAAAAAGTGGTTTTATCTTGGCCTGCAACTTGGAGTTAAGTTGCATTATAACATTCTTGTTTCAGGAAAGCTTTCTCTTGCAGAAATAACAAGAAATACAAAAATATTGATTGATTGTTCAGATCTTGTGCAGATTTCCATGTTTATTTTAAGCAAAAAATAAATACTTCCATTTTTCATTACTGCTCAAGGCAAGGAGAAAATTGGACAGTCGTTAAATTTTGTTACTTCTGTAAATTTATGCTCCTAAATTTCTATTTGTAAGTAACACAGAATTGTTTCTGTGGTAGATCATTATTTCCTTGGTTTTGTTCAAAAAATGTTTGTTTAAAAATTATATTTATTAAATTATGATACCACAAAGGGTCACTTTTAGCTCTGGCAACCAAAGGAACAAAAATGGTGTTTCTTTAATGCAGACTTTTAATCTGCTGTTTTAATGAGGAAGTGGACAGAATGTTTTTAAAAGTTTCTATGCCGTTGGCTTGGTTAGAAGTATAATTAATTCTGCAGTCACTTAGGAGTTTTTAAATCTCAGAATTTTTGTACTGTCTTTGGCCACATGATGAATTGAAAGAATGTTGAAAAGTAGAGAATGTAAGTTTTTTACCACCTCTTAAATATTATCCCAGTAATTGAAAACAAAATTGAAACGGATTCTGCATTAAAATGCAGAACCACACCTGTGATGAGGCATTAAAAAGATCTACCAGATTTGCAGCATAGACCCTGGCACTGGTCAGAAAGTGAGTGTTGCATACAGCTGTCACTGGGTAAAAATAGAGAAATTGTCTAGCTCATAATGCTAGATTTCATAAAATTTGGCAGGGAGAAAGGGTACCCTTGATGAAAAGAGAGGACAGGATTGTCTGTGCCCAGAAGAGGGTTGTGCGTTTTCCTGCTAAAGCAAACAAATGGTTGACAGGACACTTCGACACTCAAGCAGAAGTTTTACAGGTGGTTTTTTTTTTTGTTTGTTTTTTGGTTTTTTTTTTTGTGGTATTTTTCTTATTTTGAGGATCTACACTAGACAGAATAATTCTTAATGGATTGAACATGTAACTGTGTTACTTTTTTTTCTTGTTGTGCATACCTGTTTCATTAGTTTGATACCCTTTTGCAGTAATGTCATCTGCCTGGAACGTGAAGATAAGGTGGCAGATGTAGTTTCCTGGATTTTTGTGTGGCTTTTGGTACTGTCTCTCTTGCATCCTTCTGGGCAAGTTTTCCAGCTCTAGGACGAGCTGGTTGAACAGCAGGATGCAAAAGGTTGCGGTGAATTTTGCTACATCTGGCTGGTGAGCAGTCACCAGAGGTGTTCCTCAGGATCAGTTCTAGGGCCAGTGCTGTTCAAATACCTCTCAGTGATCTGGAGGCAGGAATTGAATGCCCCCTTAGCAGGCTTGCTGATGGTATGAAACAGGGAGGTGCTGCTGACTTTCCTGGGGGACAAGAGTCTTTGCTGAGAGGTAGAGTGGAGCATTGGGCAGTCATCAGTGGGATGAAATTTAACAAATCCAAATGCCAGATCATCATCATTGAGACCTTGGGACTGAGTGCACCCTCAGCAGGTTTGCAGGTGACACCAAACTGAGCGGTGCAGTTGACACATCGGAGGGATGCCATCCCGAAGGACCAGGACAAGCTCTAGAAGAATTGGGCCCATGTGAAGGTCATGTGGTTCTGCACCTGGGTTGGGGCACAACCCTCTGTTGATACTAATTTAAATAGTAGGTACATCCTAAGTCTCACTTTTCTTATCACCAAGGCTACAGATTATTTGATATATCATGGAGCCTTTTTGGGTCTTCCTTCTTTCTCTGTTCAGTTTTGCAGAAGGTATACTGCTTTCTGTTTAGTAATTAGCCTTTGTGTGTAAAAAAGCTTTGGCAAGAAAAATCAGACCAGTACTTTTAAGAGCATCAAATGCAAATCTAAAACATTGGAGCATGCATTAATGGGACTTCTTTAAAAATATTTCATAATTTATTTTTTTAAGTGTAACTTCAAAGGAAGAAAATGTAGGAAAAGGAGAAACCCAGAACCTGGTTTAGCTTTGCTTAAAAGTTTCAATACTAAATTAATGGATTTAGTTAGTGAAAAAAATCACAGTGAGGGCAGAGGAGTGGAAAGGATGGGAGCATATTATTGTAACATGAGTTATTTTGCTTTTAGGAATATAGTTTATTTTGTCTGTGAAGTAACTGCCAAAGTTTGACACAGGATTCACTCAGACTTTGACTATTCCTGTAGCTTTTTGGATTTTATAACTGGTTTTCTGATTATTTCCTTCTGCAAGCTAAATATTTTCAACACTTCCACAGTTTTCACTGGGTGCTGAGACTGGTGGGAGGTTTGCAGTTCTGTAACTTTTATCATCAGTCAATGCTGTGGTAAGTCAGGTGGGTGCAAGGATAAATTGATTGCTGCTTCCCTTTCAAAGGTGGATTCACAACATCCTCCTGTCCAGAAACTTGTGACACCAAAGCCAATCTCCCTGACAGGGAGTCGGATCACGTATTTTAAACCATCTCTGAAATCAGCTACTAATTCCAGAAAAATTCACCAAAGGGTAGATACAGACCATCAAGTAAGCAAATTTTCATGTCCTAATTTGCCTGCTTCTTGCAAAATTGGAATGTGTCTAACCAGTCTACTAAGGTGCTCTTTTTTGCCAGAGCACCAATAGTATTCTTGAGGTAAACATTAAGAAAAGACAGAGGGAAGCATTGTGAAAGAGATATTGAGAGGTTTTATGAATGTAATTGTATCTTTGGCATACTAAGAGGCTGGTGCTTATTTTCAGAATGTGGTGGTGTGCTGTTGGGCCAGGGTTTTTGCAGTGAAAGAATATTAAAATACAGAAACACAGATTTCCTTTACATATGCTGCTGTTCAGAAAGCTGATGGAAGGTGCTGATGTTGTGTATAAAATGTTTCAGGTGAACTGTGGGCTCCAAGTGAGACTTCTAGCTATTACCAATTCAGATTGCTTTTTAAATTGCCTATTCTGATCACTTTGGTATTGATGGAGTCCTTGATAAACTTTCCTTAAAACAATACTGGAATCTCTTTCAGAAAAAAAAATCATCCATGGTTTTGGTATCATTCTGAATGTAAAAATGACCAGGTATTAAATATATGGGCTGGAGATGAGGTGGATAATCAGGGTAGTTAGGGAACAAGCTTAAGCACATGAGGTACATTTAGTGAAATAAATAAAATAACCGAAACAGTACAAAATGTGTGTTTTGGTTGTCTTCTCTTTGTGTTTTGTTTATAAATATATTCAGATAAATCTTGAAATAAATAAAACTTATTTTGCAGGACATGATGGAGGAGAGTTTTCCTGCAGAAAAGCCTGTAAAATCATCTGAAAGGTATGACAAATATATTAATTTAAAACACTTGAAAGAAGAAAGCCCCCCTGCTTTGTCAGTACAGTCTGCACTCTTGCCTTCTTTTGGAGGAGCAGGAATCATTCTCAGTAAAAGGGAACTGAAAAAGTGAAAAAATTGTATTATGAGAGAGTTTAACTACTTGTGCAATTTGGTGTTCATTAGGGGAGCAGTTGTTAGTGTAAGGTAATTAAATAATTACTTGGAGTCTGAAGGCTTTGTCACTCAGGAATTTCTTTCTGAAAATTTTTTTATAATCTGAAATATCTTACAGTTCAGGAGTAAATTAAATTTTTAGGGTTTTTTATGGTGGTGTTTTTGGTTGTTTGGGGTTTTGTCTGTTTTTGTTATTTATTTGTTTATTTATTTTGTTGTTATTTATTTATACAAGAAGCTAGAGGAAGATTGTTTTTTAATATTCCTTACATGACAAAGGCACTTGTCTGCTCTGTGAGTTTTCATGAAAAACAGAAGCTCTTTAGAGTCATCTGAAGATAAATGCCAGCTTGTCTCTGGAAAAAAAAAAAAAGGGAGAGTTAATTATTGTATTTCTTATTGAGGAGATTGTCTTGCATTATGCTGCTTGCTCAGCGTAGAATAGCATGAGATATTATTGATGATTCTTCCTTCTGGGGAACTAATCTTTTGGGTGAATTAAGGCACTGTGTGCTCAGAAGATATCCCTTTTTTTTGAGGATTTCAACCTTTCAAATAACATTATTAGGGAATCTGTTAATGTGCTGGCTCTGTGTTCATCTTCCAAGCAATTCTTACATTGCCTTGGGCATTCTTTGGCTTGCAAAAAACCCCAAAGCCAATCCTTTGTTTTACAGTCTAGGAGTTTGACTTTACAGGAACCATCTTTGGTTTTGGCAGAGGTGCTAGCAGGTGTTAGGTTTTAATTGTGGGTATTCAAACTGTTCTGGAGCAGTTCCTTTCTCCATGTAGAAGGGAGATCCAGGAAACTGATACTGCTTTTCATTTGTTTCACAAGTTTTACTGCTGTGTTTCTACTTTTGACTTAAGACTAGATGGTCCTTTCATTTTAACTCTTTTGTAAAGCCAGTCTCTATTGATTGTCGTATTATGGAGTAGGAATACAAACTAATAAGGGCCAGAGTCTCTTCATGCAACTAACCTGCAGTACTTTGGTACATCTCTGTTCAGCCTAACAAAGGCTGTTTAGCTTTTAAATCAGTGTCAGAGTTGTAGATTGGACTGACTTGCTTGAAGACAGAACTGTCTTTGCCCCTTAGAAGCTGACAAGTGTTAACAGAAAAGAGGAATATGGACTATCATAGACATGCTATAATTGTCTGAATAAAGATTTATTTTGACATGAGATTTTATTTCATAATTCAAATTGATTGTCACTTTGGATTAGGGAAAAGTTTGAGCATATGGCCTTAAGGATCTGGTTTCCTCTCAGTGGTTGCAGTGCTGAGCAGATGTTTGCAACTATCTGAGAGATTTAGACAAATTCTTTTCCTCAGTTCTCTAGACACTTGACCTGGTATCTTCCAGTGTCATCCAATGTACTTTTGTAATGACTGACTGATTGGCTGCAGGATAAGCTATGGTAATTTTTTTCAGGGATACTTCATCATAATGCCATGCTGCTTTTTATTGATATTATTCCTTAGTTCACTTCTGTTTTGGGATGTGGCTTTGGTTTAGTTTGGTTTGTTGTTGTTTGGGGGGGAGGTGCACATTTGTTTGTTTTGAGGTTTTTGTTTTGGTTTTTTTTTTTGTTTCCCCTTCCCACTTGGATTAGGGAGTCTTTCTGGTTTAGATCTAGGCTTTTGTAATGAACAGAGAAATGCCTTTGTATGCCTTACAAAGGGATCTGTATTCATGTCTAAATAGGCTTCTGGAATGTTGGCACACCCAAACACCTCTGTTGCTTCTGCTGATGGCCTCAGGAAAGCCAGAGCTGCTTATGAAGCTTCTGTCATATTTCCTTGCCATACAAGTTTTAGGCTCTCAATTCCATAAGAGCTGTTGGCAGCATTTCCTGTGAGCACACACACGCCCGCCCCCTACCCGTATATTTTTAGTTATTCTTTTATGTCCCTTCAGAGATACATGCTCATCACAGAATCAGAGAACTGGCAGTCAAAATTTCCACTGTCTGGACTATTAAAAGCAAACATTAGAAAATAACAATCTAAATCAGTTCTTCTATTTCAGGTCTTCTGGCTTAGTCATCATTCATTTATGGATGTTGTGACTGTTTTTTATGTATGTTATTCTCACTGCTGCTCTTATTCATCTTTTGCTGTTTGGAACACCAGCTATTTACCAGCATTTAGGAACTTGTGGGATGGTTTTTTCTGATTCTAATTACCACATGACAGTTCTAGGATTAATAGTGGCTATAATAGCTTGAAACAATTACTTGATAAATTTTGGGGGTTTTCTCCTTTTTTTCTTTCTTTTTAATCCCCTTCCTCAACCTATGTATTTTTATTCCGTGCCAGCAATTTGAGCTACCCCAAACTCAACACTCCTGCATCCAACGGTCTGTCTTCAGGAGGAAGGATGGATAGTGCCTGTGGCAAGATGAGAAGGGAAAGGGAGCGATACTGTGCATCAAGACCTGGACAAAAACAACAACTGGTAAGGGTGTCTCAGGTTAATTGATCTCACTGTGATTACTGAGATAAATAGCTTCATTGCCTCATAGTAATTTACAATAATGCCATTTCAGTTTTGTGGGTATTTGGCTGTAGGTTCAGAGCAGGCTCCAGTTTAGTTATCTGTATAAGTGCCTCAACTTTGGTTTTATATTTTTTAACTCTTCCATTGTATTATCTTGGATATTCTTCATGCTATAAAGTTTCTTATTAGCTGTTGGATGAATAAATTTGGTAGAGATTTGTGGAGTGTTTAGAAAGGAATGAAGTGCCAAGTATTTAAAAAAAAAAGATTTTTTATTTTGTTGGGTTTTTTAATATGTAAGTCATGTAGACAGGTATGAGCCAAGAGCCTGAAGCAGAAGACAGTGTTTTGCATGTTTGCTAATGATCATTCACAATTTTTGGCACTTGCTCAAACTCATTGTGAAGGATTTTTTCCCCTTGTTTTAATGGGGAAACTCCATTTAATGCAATGATAGTCATTATTATCCCAAGGACTATTTTTCTGCCTGAGTGTTACATAAGTGGCCTACTACTAGATCTTAAATCTAAAGAGGTTAACTTGGTCTTCTGGCTGATGCACAATGAAGAAGTAGTAAATGCTGGAGAATGTAACAGAAATGGTCTCAATATCAAGGTGTGATAGACTCTTCAGATCAGATCTCTGAAATATGTAATCTGTGGGGTACATTAAATGTCTGTAGAAGCAATGTGCATCTCTGCTTAGTCACTTCTGAATAGACATTGGTACTACTGTCCAAATCCTGAAGAGATTGGCTGTTCCCATTTAACTCTAACCAATCTAATCTTGGTAATCAAAGGGTTTAAAAGACAAGGGTAAGAACAGAAGTTTTTAAGGTGCGCTGATTTCTGAATTTTAAATTTGCATCCTGATACATAATACTGACTAGATTTACCAGAGTATGATATCCTGTATGTTGCTCATCACAGTTTCATTTTTGACTTTCTCTGCTTTGGTTTGGTTTGGGGGTTTTGGTACTCAAAGGAACACACATCCTTCTTAAAATATGATGTTTTTCCAAGTTCAAGTGACTTCAGAGACTTCGTCAGCTGTCCTACCTAATTTTGCAAGAGGAACACTTTCTTACTTGCCATGGAGTTGTGCTCTTAATTGAAGAGATAAGGGAATAATAGAATCCTAGAATGGTTATGTTTTTCTAGATCTGTATTAACTAAAGGACAAAACCAAAAATAAATCTTACCTGCACCCCTCTCTCTTCTGCTCAGGTAACAGTTTTGAGCTTAGTTTCAGTACTCTTACTGTACAGGTGGTGGATGTAGTATTGCATAGAAACTTGCCTGCCATAAATAAAAATGATGTGGCAGACTCATGTGGGAGGTTAGGATTCCTTTGGAAAACCTGCTTTGTCTATAGATCTCCCTGCTACATTTAACTTTGTTAAGAAACTAATGGGGGGACAGGGTAGGATGGTAGTAGGTCTTGTGAAAAAGAAAAATAAAATTTATAACTTTTAAAAGAAAGATTGAAATCGAAAACTTTTCTAAAGAAAGTGAAAAATTAGATTTTGCAGCTTCTTTAAAGAAAAAGTTAACAAAAATTAAAATTTGCACCTAGGAGATGGAGCAAGAAGAGCTACCTGAAGTACCCCTGCCCATCAGTACTGCATCGCTGCCGACGTTCAACTTCAGTTTCCCTGCCAGTAGTGCTGTCTCCTCATCACCCAGCATTATTTCAAAAGCAGTGATGAACAAGGTAAATCTTTGCTGTATACTGTGAATACTTTTTCAGGGTGGGTATACATCCACCTTGCTGAATGTTAACTTTTTCTGTGGTGCTCATGAAACTAACCAACCTGAGTTTATAATCTGTTGGATTAAACAGGGTTTTATTCAGATTGGGGGTGGGGAGGATGACATATTTTGATATGGCTTCTTCTATCTTATACACTCACTGGCAAGCTTTCTCTTATAACTCTTAGCTGTGGATCAGAAATATCAAACATCAGATTTCCCAACTTCACTGCAGAATATCTGTTGGAGAGTGAAATCAGGTAGCTGCTGTTGTTTCACTGGGACATTTCTCTCTTAGATACAAACTTTAATTCTTTTGAAAATACAGGTACAACCAGCAAGTAATGTTGGCAGTCCTACATTTGTATTTTCATCTCCAATTGTGAAATCTACTGAGGTGGAAGTGCTACCTCCCTCGTCTGTAAGTAAATAAATCACAACATTTTCTCAAGGTTTTAGTAGAATACTGTGGAACAATAAAGCAGAATTGGCCCTAGTAAGGGGACAAACAAATGTATAGATTTCTGATTTGTTATTTTTTACCCAGCACCCACCAAAAGTTTGAAGACTGGATTTCAGATTATTATTTGTATGTGAAACTTGATTAAACTTAAAATCTAAAAAAACCCTCTCTTTTTTTATAGCAAATCAAGTTTACATTTAGTGTTCCTGTCGTAAAGTCGTCAGAGCTTTCCAGATCCACTGATACACCAGTGACATCCATCCTTAGTCCAGGTAACAAAAATTTTAGCATTTCAAACAGACTGCTAATTCTTTTTTCTTTTTTGTATGTTAAATAGTTAAGCTGTCATTTCTAAGCTTGTTACAAATTCCAGGCAAAGTGTGTTTTCAGTGACAGGTCTGCTTTTAATCAGATTAGAACTATAAACTCTTGTAAATAAGGTTAAATTTTGAAGATTCTTATTTAAGAAGAATGAAACATGGAAATTCTTTTTTCTAGCAGATGTGAATGTATTCTAAGTGGATTTCTTTGTAAAAGGTGGGTTTTGTTTTATTTTTAAAGGTAGTGCCACTGTAAACAGCACCAGCAATAAGAAGGAAGAAGAAGAAGAATATGATGGGTTCTGCAAACCTGCTAAGTTCTTAAAGCAAGGAAGTGTGTTAGACATTCTAAAAAGCCCTGGTGAGATAATGAACTCTTTTAAAAAATATTTTCCAGAGAATACACTTGCATATAGCTGCATTGATTTTTAAAAAGCTCAGCACAACAACAACCAAAAAAACCCCCAGACAATTTGTCACAGTTAAGGCAGTGTCAGCAGTAAAGACAGACTTAAATGCTACATCTGTTATGCTTCATGCCCCTTTCTGTTACAAGGGGCTTTCATTGCTGACGGGAAACCGAGCTCCTAACCGGGTGTGTTGCTTCTCTATTACATATTAGGTTTTAATTCAAACTTAAGTATAAGAAGAATTAGTCAAAGAATCAGTGTTTTGTTTAAATAAATAAAATGTATGTAAATGGATATTCCTCTCTTACCTTCACTGTCTCCAGAAATTAAGAATGGTAAAGATAATTTCATTCCTAAAGGTGTTTCAGAAGTTGCATATCTTTCTACCTAAAATGTTGACAGTTATTATGGGTTCAGATGTAAATTTTAAGTAGCAGTGGGCTGTCTCACTTCAAAAAAAAAAAGGTTTCCAAGTCATTGTGATTGTTTTCAACTGTTGAGTAAAAAGTGTAGATGAGTAAAGTGTGTGTAGATGATGTTTTTTGTTTTAGGAAAAAGGACTTAATTGAACTTGATCTTTCCCATAAGCTTTGAGATCCGGCAGGACTTCTTATTACTAAATCTATGTACAACTTGAGGCAGTGCCTATTTTTATATTGCAAAGAGCTAAGTGAGAGAAAATACACTGTGTGTTTTGTTTAAGGAGAGACCTGTGGGTGAAGGGGCTTTAGTTTTCTTCAGCAGTTTAACAGAACCAGGTTCTAAATCCACACTGTTCAAAGATTCCAATTCTAATATGAAGAAACAATCCCAATGCAACAATAATATAACAATAAAAAGAGAAACTCTTTATTTTAGCTTAACAGTTAAACTGTGCTGATATTTAAGATGTGTTGCTATAGCATTTTCGTTTAGTGTTTCCGTATTGGTGATTCTTGTTTTCTGAAAAGTTTGCACCTTTAAATAAAGAGTTAGCCTGTGCCCAGCGCATTTTGAACCAAGTTTATAGAAAAAAAAAATTGTGTGTCTGTCTTAATTTTTATTGCTTAATTATTACTCAGTATTTGTAGGGTAATACTGTGTGGATTGCTGCTCCAAGTACCAACTGCTGTACAGCTACTAAGTAAATATGAGTCATCTACTATGGCATAAATAGCTTTAGAAATTTTATTTGACTGGACATGGTGTCTTAAAATGAAATTGGATTGTTTCCAGTCGGTGACGGATCATCAGCTTTCAGTAGTGTTTGTTTATCCTTGTATCTACCAGTCTAGTGGCAGATAGAAATGAGATGTGTATTTAAAACTTTCTTGGAAGTGAAGAGTTAAATCAAGCTTTAAATAAGCGTTCTGTTGTGTCCCAGCTCAGCATATGAAATTTCATCCCTTTAGATAAGTTTTCCATGGACTTCCTCTTGCAGTTAGTTGGAATGGTATAGTTGTAACCATTAGCACTAGGTTTAGATTTGTGCTGTCTGCTATTATAAGTAACTTCCATGTAGCCAGGGTACAGCTTCATTAGTAAGAGCTCTCCTTTTTCTTTTTTTTAAACTAGGCTTTATGTCTGGGAAATCACCCTCCTGTTCATCGGCACAGCCTGTGACGAGCACAGTGGTCTATACCAGGCCTGCAATAAGTAGTTTTTCTGCAGCTAAAGACACCTCTAAACAAGCATCCTCATTTTGGCAGTCTGACACACATGACCAGTGTCTGCAGAACAAAACCACAGATGGCAAATGTGTGACATGTGAAGCTGCTAAAGTGTCCACTGCTGAGAGTACGAAGCAGACGGTCAGTGTGAGTCCGTGTGTCTCCTCCAAGACAGCAGTCCCCACAGTGGGGACACTGGGCTTTGAAGACAAATTTAAACAGGCACCCAACATGTGGGATTGTGATACCTGTCTGGTCCAGAACAAACCTGAAGCTACAAAATGTATAGCATGTGAGACACCAAAGCCTGGGACAGGAGTGATGCCTGCTCTGACAATGCCAATGGTCACAGACAACTCAGTGACAGTGACATCCACCTCCAGCAGCACTGGCACAACAGTCACTCTGGGGTTTGGAGACAAATTTAAACAGCCAAAAGGCTCTTGGAACTGTTCAGTGTGCCTTCTACAAAATAAGGCAGAAGACAGCAAATGTGTAGCTTGTCAGTCTGAGAAACCAGGTTTGTTCTTTTTTCTCTGTTGTTTCAGTCTTAGTCTATGTGTATTTTTAAAAGAATAAAATATGTTGCATATAAAAAATACTTTGAGCAGCATGGCTGTATGCCAGACAGGATGGATTAGTGGCTCTCTGCAGGAGTGGTTGCAGGCACTTTGGAGGTCTCAGCCCAGATTCCAGCCTGTCACATGAGTTGAACTGATTGTGAAATGTGTTAGTGCAGAGCTGAACTGAAGCAAATATACCCTGCTCTACTGAAGCAAATATACCCTGCTAGTGAGGAAAGATGACTAAAATGGATGCTTTGATTAGCTTAAAACCATTTGACTCATTTTCATTGGGGAAAAATGTGAACTCCTTGAAAGGAGCTAAAAACTACTGGATTTGTTGGGGTTTTGTTTTCCTCTTTCAAAAAATAGGTAGAAGCAGTATTTGCACAACATGGCTTAAAATGTCTCCAGTCAGCATTTGTGTGGAATTGAGCAGAGGTATGAAGCCAGATTCCAAATCAGTGTAGTCTTTATCTAGTTGTCTTGTGCTAAACCAGAACCATATGTTCAAATTTGCACAGTTACATTATATTTGTCAAGGGGATGAGTGAAGCCAGTAAAATGGGAGGACATAAATTTGCTGGATGTGTTGTGGAAAAGAAGAGCCATTCCTGTCTAGGAAACGTCACTGCTTTGAGCTTGAGAAATTACCTTGTGTCTCTCCCTTGAATTCCACCCTCAGTGGTTCATTGTAGGTGAAGAATGCAATTATGTGATGCTTTTGTGCCTTTGGGATGTCTGCTTCACTCCTGACACTTGTGGAGCTGAAGTTTGCTCTTGGGGTGCAGCATCAAGTGTCATCTTTTCCTTTACAGGGGAGAAAAGTCAGAGGGCAAGTGTTGGATTTCACACCTCAGCAGCAGTAGGTTTCTGCTGCTGTTGAAGGCAGTGTAGCTTGTGTGGTGAACACAGAGTTGTGGGTTTGGAAGCTTTCAGTTCCTCTTTTAGTTTTGTTACTATATAGTTTGGATGTGTCCTGTCCTTGTGACTTGCTGATGAATCATTGTAGTAAATTCTCACCCCTGCATCATTTGACAGTGATCATTAACTCGAGTGATGGTAAGTTTGACTACTGGTAACTGGTGTCACCAGGAATTCTTTTAGTAGTTCTAGTTCAATACAGCACCTGTAATTTACATCTGAAATTGGCTGTGTTCCTGCATTTTATGAACTGCAGTTGCTGTTTAAATGTCACTGGTTCAATTTGTTCTTGAATTCATGTATAGATTATAAAGAAGAATCCAGGTGTTTCTATTGTTTACATTCTCAGATTGTGTTTGACTCAAATCAACTTGTAGCTTGAGGTTTTTTTACTGTTACACTTGTGTGCTTTGCAATTTAGTGAGCATTTCTTAAAAGATTGTGTATGATTTAAGCAGGATGATTAACTGTTTTTCTTCTTTTTCAGGGAGTTCAGTGCCTGTGACCAGTAGCAGCGTTTCTGCTTCTTCTGGAGGTTTTCTGGATTTAGACAAATTCAAGATGCCTGAAGGAAGTTGGGAATGTGAGGTCTGCTTGGTCCAAAACAAAGCAGAAGCCACAAAATGCATAGCCTGTGAAAGTGCGAAGCCAGGCACCAAAGCAGAGCTCAAAGGTAATACTTACTGAGAAGAACAAGGATGTGCATTCTGCAACCTTTTTCTTTCTTTTTTTTTTTTTTTTTTTAAGTATAGTGATTTTTCCTTTGAGTATGGCAAAACTGTCCATTTGTTGTTTAGCAATATTGCTTAAATAAGATGGTGTGCATGTTTCCACACCCATTTTCCAGATAAGGATTGGGTTTTTTAGAGGAAAGCTTGTGTCAGTGACACACTTGTTTGTTTCAAGCCCTTATGTGTGTTGTTCATTTGGAGTTTAGACAAAGACCACGGTCTCTCAAAGAGCTCAGCTGTGTGCCTTTCCAAGCCAGTTGCTGCGCAGAAGAGCACCATGACAAAAAGATACAGAGAGGAAGTGTAGAGAGGAAGTGTGGAGTTTCCTTACTGGTCTGCGTGTGTGTGGGGTGTTTTGTTGAACAGTTTTGACTCTGGGAAAGCTCAAGACTAGAATCCCATCCATGTAGCTAAAGCCTGCATGTATTACATCATATATTGCAAATTTTACACTGTTGCTTATTTCTGCAGGTTTTGGTACTGCTACTGTGTCTACAAATGCTGCAATGCCATCATTTACATTCGGTGTCCCATCATCATCCTCTGAATCCTCTCAAACATTAAGTAGCACAGGAAATTTTAAATTTGGAGAACAAAGTAGCTTTAAGTTCGGCATTGCATCCGAATCTGCATCGTCCAACACTGTGACTGGAGGATTTAAATTTCCTACTGGTTCAGGAAACTTCAAATTTGGAGTTTCTTCCTCAGACTCTAAATCAGAAGACAGCAAAAAAGAAAGTAAAAGTAACAGTTTTACCTTTGGAGTTCCATCTACAAGCAGTCAGGCTCCTTCAACATTTCAGTTTGGAACGACGAGTCTGGGACAGCAGGAAAAGAAAGAGGAACCAGTTTTGGGAGGTTTTGGTTTTGCTACAAGTTCTACTTCTTCCATAGCTACTAATGAGAATAAAACTGGAGTCGGTGGCTTCACTTTTGGAACTGTGGCAGAAAAGGATGCAGCGTCACCTGCTTTGCCATTTAAGAAGTCAGATGAGAAAAAGGATGAAACTGCTTCAACAAAGGGAGGCTTTTCTTTTGGCAGTGTGGAGTCTGCACCTGCCTCACAGTTTGTTTTGGGAAGGGCAGAAGAGAAGCAGGACTCTGTCACTTCTGCTGGTCCATTAGCATTTGGAAAGAAAGCTGACAATGAAGAGTTAAAGGCACAGCCTATCTTTTCATCTGGGACAGCTGAGAATACCAAAGAGGAGAACACAGCAAAACCTGTATTCAATTTTAGTTTTGGTAAACCATCAGAAAAGGAAAGTGAGCAGGCAAAGGCACCTTTTGCCTTTGGGGCACCAGCCAGTACTTCCGGTAAACAGAACATCTTTTGCCTTCACTTCTCTGCTCTATCAAATAATCCCTCTGAGGCTGTACTGGACAACATTTGTGGGATTGATATACTACCTGCAGCCTGTCTTTAGTTCTAGTTGTTGATGTGTAGGCAATATGTAGCAATTTCTTTGTAGATTTCACTGAGTTTTAATACTATGTTGAGACAAAAAAAAATTGCCACACCTTAAGGAACCTGTATCACTGCTTGTTTAAGCACAGAAGTTGTACTGTCTCAATAGTAGCAGCTTAGTTGGTGATAAAATCTGTAATATGGTGCAGTATAGAGGCCTCATACTAGTGTTGTTTTTTATAGTGAAAGGGAAGAAGAGAGGGAATATCTTCTTTCTGTCTACTTGCAGCTGTGCTGCAGTTTCTCTACTGCTATAAAGGTGCAAAAATCGCTTCATACATAATCGCACAGTTTTATATCCTTTAATTTGTTGAAAGTTTGCAGTGGAGGATTAAAGTTTTTCAGTGATGGTTGCTGTGTGAAAAGTTCTCTGTTGTTAAACGCCATTTGTGTGACTTAGTGGTAACTGTGTTTCTTCCTTTCAGATCAAGGAGCATCCTTCAGCTTCTTGAGCTCCAGTTCCTCCAGCACAGTGGTACCCACCACTTCAGCCAACAGCAGCAGCGTGTTTGGCAGCACCCTCTCTTCCTCAAACCCTCAGCCAGTTCCCACTCCCTTCGTGTTTGGACAACCCAGCAACACTGTGACCAGCTCTGTTTTTGGCAATCCTGCAGAATCTGCAACATCTCAGTCATTTGGCTTCTCTCAAGAAAACAAACCAGCAACCACATCTTCCAGCACTGGCTCAACTCTCACTCCGTTTCTCTTTCGTTCAGGAGAGAGCAGTACCAATGCAGCAAATTCAGGATTTACTTTTGGAGCCACAACTACATCAAATTCAACAGGTACGTTTTAAATAGCTGCTCTTCTCATTTTCTCATTTTTGCCATTATGTAGTAGACTAAGGAGACGCTGTTCCATTAATATTTTACTTTGGAAAATGTGCAGGCTCAATGCATAGAAGTAGAGAAAAATACAGAGGATTTATATTCAGCAATGTTAATTTTCCTTCAGTGTGGGAAATACAGTTTAGGAATGAATTGGCACCACAGTAGTTTTATTGTAAAGGACAAACCTTTACTGGATTTCAGTTTGTACAGGAGCTTTTCACCATGGGAATGATAATTTCTTTCTTGAGTCACTGTTAGTCCGGTGTTTACAGTTAGAAGTCAATGAATTACAACTTTCCTGCTTTTGCGCTTCTATACCTAAAACTCCGAATTCCTGGAAATGTCAAGCTTTGCCAAGTCCTTCCCTCACAAGTATCTATAAATGGAGTACCTCAATATGCAATTAATTAATGCTGCTTAAGGGTTGGTTTTTACTAAGGGCCATGGCCAGTGCATGTTAATTTTCTAGCAATTAAGAGAAGACAGCAGTAAGAAATACAGAGTTTCTTCATGTTTTATATTTGTTACTCCACTGCCTGAATTGCATGAACTAAATACACCAAATTATCTGTATTCCTATGAGCCACGCAGGATGTTGGAAATAAGATTGAATCTGTCAGGAAAAGACTTAATCTAGTTTGATCCTGATGGCTTAACTTTGTGAGTCACAAAAGTTTAATTTGCACACTTTTTTGTGGATCAGAAACAGAGAAAACAGTCCTAAATTACAACAACCAGCAGATCAATTTGAACTGCTTACATTCAGTGTAATTTTGTTAGTAAGTGACACCTTATTTCAAACATCTTCACAAATTCAGAAACCTGCGTTTTACCATGTATCTCATCTTGGAAAGAAAGTCAGCTGTTCCAAGTTATGGCACAATTAGAGGGTATTTCCTGTTGCATGAGCATTAGTAATGCTGTTTAAAATGCCCCTTTGGCATAGCAGGTCTGCCATGTACTTTCAGAGTCACTGTTCAGGTGCATTTCATTATTTCTGCTGGCCATGTAGCTCAACTGCTGGGCTGCTTCTCTCTTGATGATAGGTAGAGAATTACACTGCTAAACCAAGATTTTGAGATTTCTGCAAGGTTGATTTGGCCTCCAGAAGTTGATAAACACTTAAACAGGAGAGAGGTGAAGCTGCTGAAAGAAAAAGATACATGTTCTCCTAGTCCTAATAAATCAGGAGCTGTATTTTGCAGGTTGGAAAAATCCAGTTTGAATGAATATTCCATGCGTATTAGTAAATGCAGATTAAAACACACAGTTTGTAGGAATCTATCTGCGCAACATGAAAAGGCACCCAGCGTGTTTGAGATTTAATTTTGTCTGACTCTCATAAACACCATATTTCTCATGTTACTTAAAAGAAAAGATGCAATTCCTGTTGTAGCTGAGGTAGTGTCTGATATACTCACACGATTAGTTTGAAATTAGGTTGAGTATTCAGCCAGCAGACCTGATGCTTGAGAACCTTTTGTTTCTGGATTCATTCTGGAGGGTGGGAGGGAAGGGGCCCATTCTGACATCCCTCTCTGTCCCCAAGGGTCATCGTCTTCGTTTCTGTTTGGCTCTGGGCCTGCAGCGCCTGCTGCTGGCCCGGCCTTTGGCGCCGCTCAGTTACCAGCATTCGGGCCAAGCCCAGGCTCTGGGCAGCAAAGCGCTCCAAGTTTTGGGTCGCTGTCCACACCGTTGTTTTCTGCTGGCTCTCAGCCCGCTCCCTCTGCCTTCGGCTCGGTGACAAGCAGCACTCAGCCCTCCGTGTTCGGACAGCAGGCAGCCCAGCAGCCAGCCTTTGGCTCCGGTACCCCCAGTGCTGGTGAGTGCTCACCATCCTCTCCCGTTTAGGAATATATATATATTTTATTTTATTTTTCATGAATTATATGGAGAAAGATGACTTCAGCCTTGTGTGTGTATTTAAATATAGCAATTGCCGTCCATAAAAATAATGGGTATAGGGTTGTCATTTATGTCCCAGTCCTGACTGTGGAGACACAATGTGCCATGGGTATCCAGCTTCACAGTAAGCCTTTTCTGCAAGAGACTTAGCAGACATGGAGGTTGCAACTCTACAACTAAATTTTGAGCTTTATTTTCTTTAGAAACCTAATGATTAAAAGGAACTGTTGAAAATCACAGAGTAATCCTTGGTAAGATTGTGTAAAACAAAAGAGCAGACACAGTGCAAAATGGTTATTTTTTTATTGGAGAATTGAATCAGTCATTTTATTGCATAAAATACAGTCAGAATTCTTTGGGGTTTTTTTTAAGCATTTATGGGTTAAGACTGTATTAAGATCTTTTTACTAATGAAGTATAAAATGCCATGGGAAAGGGGCAGAGAATGAACCTTGTAACTTAAGAAAGACCTGTTCCATACTAGTAATAATGAAAAAACAAAACCAGTGCCAGAATGTCTATTTGATATCACATCAAATACTGAAAGGGAAAAGCCTCCTTTTTTCCTCTCAGAAGTTTTGCAAAATAACCTCCATTAAAAGTAGCTGACATTTTTGTACTGATCAGTAGATTAGTACAAGCAGATTAGTGCACAACACATTACTCAGTTGATCTTTCATTAATCAGATAGCATTTTAAAGGTAAAGTTCTCTCTGGATTTTCTGTATTACTTCTTAGTTTACTCTGATAATTGGAATGTTTGGAGTTTTTTCAGATCAAGGTACTCCTGGCACATTAAAGGAAAAGAAGTCCCCAGATCCATTGCATGAACACAGGAAAGTTTACCTGAATATAAATTTACAATTTAAGACTTGATTAATAAACTTCAGTATGCACAGGTATAAATCTAATAGTGGCATGGAAGCTAGCAAACAAGTAATTATCAGTGTGCCAGCAGTATTTACTTTAAAAATTCCTCAGTCTGTGTGAATGGATGGATGGGCAGAGTCCAATGCGAGGAAGTTTAATAAGTTCAAGTGCTGAGTCCTGCATTTTGGCCACAATAACCCCCTGCAGTGTCATAGGCTAGGGATGGTGTGGCTGGACAGTGCCCAGGCAGAAAGGGACCTGGGGGTGCTGGTGACAGCCGGCTGAACATGAGCCAGCAGTGTGCCCTGGGGGCCAAGGGCATCCTGGCCTGTATCAGGAATAGTGTGGCCAGCAGGAGCAGGGAGGTCATTCTTGCACTGGTGAGGCCACACCTTGAGTGCTGTGTCCAGTTCTGGCCCCTCAGTTTGGGAAGGACATTGAGACACTGGAGCACGTCCAGAGGAGGGCAACGAGGCTGGTGAGGGGCTTGGAACACAGACCCTGTGAGGAACAACTGAGGGAGCTGGGGGTGTTTAGCCTGCAGAAAAGGAGACTCAGGGGTGACCTTGTCACTCTCTACAACTCCCTGAAAGGTGGCTGTAGCCAGGTGGGGGTTGGTCTCTTTCTCCAGGCAGCAACTGACAGAACCAGAGGACACAGCCTCAAGATGCGTCACAGGAAAATATAGGTTGGATATTAGGAAGAAGCTTTTTACAGAGAGATAAAGACTGGAATGGTCTGCCCACTGGAATGGTGGAGTCACCATCCCTGGATGTGTTTTAAAAAGAGACTGGATGTGGCACTTGGTGCCATGGTTTAGTTGAGGTGTTAGGGCATTGGTTGGACCCAAAGGTCTTGAAGGTCTCTTCAAACCTAGTGATTCTGTGAATTCAATAAACAATTCATATGCTGCTGTAGTAATCTGATGCTTCTGGTGGATCCCCCTCCAACTTTGTCATCTTGAGCAACCTGTAAAAAGAATAATCTTTAAAGATAATGGGAGGAACATGAGAATTTTACTGAAAAGCATGAACTCATATTTCAGCTTTCTTACTTCCTTCTGCTTCCACCCCATCTTCCCAGGTTCTGTATTCCAGTTTGGAAGTAATACTACTAATTTCAGCTTTCCAAATAACCCAGGAGTATTTACTTTTGGTGCAAATCCTCCTGCATCAGCAGCTCCTGCACCACCTTCTGGCACTTCAGGATTTTCGTTCAACCAGCCTCCAACATTTACAGTGGGGTAAGAGACCATATCAGAATTTCCCTTGAGCTTCGGGTAATATCAGTGGACAGTGTTCAGCCTCTGCTGCTGTTAAATCATGAGGTGTTCAGATGAACCTTGGAGTTTGAAACTAAATTTGGCATCCTTCCTTTTATTAGCCTGACTGGCTAACTAAGCACCGCTATCTGTAAAGGAGCCTAGCTGTCAGGAATGTCACACATCAACACATGTGAGATTCTCTTGTTCTTGAAAGGTAGAACCTGTATCCAGCCATTATGCTGCTGCTTACCTTCTGAATAAGAGAGATTAAATTGGTTTCTGGAACTCTCTTCCTTCTGTTCGTCATTTGCTGCTTGTTGCCAGCTGGTAACTAGTGAGACAAGACTATGAAACAGTTGTTCTGGAATATCTGCTCAGTGCTGCTACTGAATTTTCAGCTACACTGTCCTAAACTCTGAACTACTAATTTCTTTTAATAGGACTAATGGGAAAAATGTTTTCTCTGCCTCTGGATCTTCAGTTGCTGGTCGGAAGATAAAGACTGCAATTAGACGTAGAAAGTAAACTCCTGATCGGTAAAGCATCACAAACATTGGAAGCAGCTACTATCCTGAATTGTTCAGCTTCTACCCTGACTGAATTGTTCAGCTACTATCCTGAAATGTTCAGCTACTACCCTGAATTGTTCAGTTACTGGGATTGTACCTCACGCTGGCTTGTTGGAAGTC
The DNA here is from genome assembly GCF_051311805.1 of Agelaius phoeniceus. Taxonomy (NCBI): domain Eukaryota; kingdom Metazoa; phylum Chordata; class Aves; order Passeriformes; family Icteridae; genus Agelaius; species Agelaius phoeniceus. The sequence continues at coordinate 65,688,798 of NC_135265.1, read as the reverse complement.
AGATCTGCCTAAAGGAATATAAAACTTAGCTTTCCTGTCCTTCCCTCCCCTCTCCCCGTTATTTTTTTGGTAGCAAGTAAAGTTGGCAACAAGGCTGTTCTCAAGCAAAAGTCTCAAGTTACTTCTTTCACTGACTCGGCATGGTCTGGCTGTAGCCCTGAGTAGAGCCTGCACAGTGAATGGCTTGTCGATACCTCTTCATCCGCACCACTATGTGCGCTCATCCGCGTTTACTGACGCCTCGAAATTGTAATTATATCAGCGAGGGATGCTGTATAGAGTAGAGAATGTTGATAACGAATGATTTCTATGCTGAGTTTGTGCTGGTGTATGTGTGAAGTGAGTGAGTTTGGGTGTATTGTGCACTAAAATTTTCTGATAGGGGAAGACTGATTAAAGGATGATCCATGCTAAGGACTTGTTAGATCTGTAGTTCTTCATTTAATAATTATATGCTATTTCTATATTTTCATTCTTACAGCCCTTTATCACCTGTCTCGCCTTGTTATTTTATTATGAGATGTGTAAATACGATTTTGTTTCTCTATGTACTTTTTTGGCATAACAAATCTGTGAAATTGAAATTTTAATTTTGTGTGTTACAGCCATTTTTGTTTAGTATTGTCTCAGATTTTATGTAAATCCCATTATTCAAAGTTGCCTAAATCCATTTAGAAAATCTTTAAAATTGGGAATTCTTAAAGTAAGTTTATTGGCTTTTCTGATCCATTTTTGTTTGGACCAAAAACCAGTATTGTACAAAGTATTAAGTATATATTTTTATATTTACTGAAATGGACTGTGGTGACTTTGGATAATAAGGAAAAGTTTAATATTAAAGCCATGTTTATTACAGTATAATTAACATGTTAAACCATGGGATAAATGCCATCAATAAAAACTGCGAAATATTACCTGGCAATTTTAACTCTCTGTAAAGGCATCCCCAGCTGTAACTGTATGAGGTGGTTCCCTCAACCTGAGCAATGTCTTGTGCTTTCTTCAAGCTCTGCTTTCTCCCATTGTTTTTAGAGGATCTTAAATTTAGAAGTCTCCTGTTAGGAAGGAGAATTTTATTGTAGGCTGAAGCTTGGAGCAGCTTAGCAATGTGTCAGCTGACTGCAGTTAATTTTTTTGTAGTGCTATTAAAGAAACCCAACCCAATGCTTATAAACATTCACCACTGTTCTAAGTGAAGACTGGAAATGAGTAATAGGGGGTGGGCGCTTCTGTAGCAGTTACAGGAACTTCTTGGAGAACAGACATTATTCTAGTAAAATCAGAGGAAATGCTTGTTCATCTGGGGACCCACAGCTGAATTTGTACCAAGTCACAGCAGTCTATCTCTGACTCAGATATTAATTCTCCCCTCAGCTAGAAGGGCAGAGACTGCATCACTGTCAGTGGTGTAAATGTCTTCAGAGGCACTGCTGGGGCCCTGGCTGGCACTTCTGTCATGCATCCCAGCACTGCTCCTGCTCCTGCAGGTGCTGCTGGTGTGAGATGCCTTTCAAGCACAAGCTGGACATGACAAGAGAGCAAAGGCCTACTGCTCTTTTCAGAGCCCCAGTCACTGTTTCTGAAACAGAAAATGCTCAGCAACTTGACTTTCAAACCACACACACACTCTCACTGCTATTCAGGCAGTCAGATCATGCCACTGTAGCCATGAAAGGATTATATGCAATTACCTGTTTACAGCTGTCTACATGTGAAAAATGCCACAGATTTCCACTTTGTCCCCCTTAGCCCTAAATCACCTGCCAAGCACTTGTCTTTCAAGCAGAAACAAGCCACATCTGGGATGAAGCTTGCATAAGAGACAGACTAAAAGCCAGCCAACAGCACAATGTATACCTATTTCCACGGACAGGCTCTGTGTTCTTGCATTGTAACTGTTTTCTTTACCTGCTGGAAAAGGTGGAATTTTTCTGCAGGGTAAGAGATACCTTCCCTTATACCTGAATTGGAGTAATAAAGTTTTAGCCAACAGTGTCGCTTTTCCCTTCCTCCCCCATCCCCCTCCTTTTGAATCCTAGTTTTTAGGTCACTGCTAGACTAAAGGAAATAAAAGTTCTTGTTGTGAATAGGCAAAAATTACCCTAGAAAGGACGTTTAAGTTGGTTCTGATAGCTTTAGCTTTCATCAGGCTGATTGCCATGCACAGCCTCAGTGCTTAAGTCTGTGTAAGAATGGAGCACAAGCCCTGTCAGGAGCAGCTAAGGGAATTGGGGGTGTTTAGCCTGGAGAAAAGGAGGCTCAGGGGTGACCTTATTCTCTACAATTGCCTGAAAGGAGGCCAGGGGCGGGGCAAGGTTGGTCTCTCATCCCAGGTAAGAAGTGGTAGGACAACGAATGGCTTCAAGTTGGTGTCACAAGGTTTAGACTGGACGTTAGGGGAAAAAAATTAATGGAAAGAGCTGTCAAGCACTGGAAGAGGCTGTCCATGTAAGTAGTAGGATCACCATCTCTGGGAGTATTCAAAAAATGTGATTAGGCAAGGGCTCTAAAACAGTGTTCTAGCCAAGACAACTTTTTTTCCTTTACTTCACAAATAAATACTTAAAAGTAGTTACCTAAAATGTTAGTGACCTCATTCTGGAGATGGATGGCAAAATATCATTCTGCAACTATAAGCATGGGATCTAGTCCTGAATAATCATTCCCAATGAAAACTGAAATGCATGCACAATACAGTCAGACACAGAAGAACACAATTAGTCCAACAAAAATATTGCAGCATATGAACATGTTACTGATTAAGATATTACACCTGGAGATAAGAGCCATAGCCAAGCTCTCAAAACATTTCTCCTGTCAACCAAGCCATTGGGCAAAGTTGAAGGCAGGGCAAGAACTGCAGTCACTGAGGGTGGCATATTAAGCCTAAGAGAGGAACATACAAAAACTGATTAAAGAGTTCCAGACTCAGAGTTCAGTAAAACATTAATACTGCTTACATTAATTTCCTGAGATGCTAATAACAGGAGAATAAATGAATCATCAAAGCGATATAGTCATGCAAAATATTAGGTTTCTTTATTCAGTATTTAAGTTATTCTGAATATACAAACAATTAGCCAGAATGATAAAGTGAAAATAACCAGTATTTGTACTACTGCAGATTTACACCCATAATACATTTCAGTTAATGCTTTCTGCATGCTTCTGAAACACATTCACTTCTGTTCTGCATTATATGCAAGAAATAGACAAGTGCTTTCACTCCAAACAGAAGCAAAAAAGTTACCTTTCATTAGCATGGTCTGTATTGTTGATGGCTCCAGAATTATTTACACACACCAGATCACTAACACTGCAGTGTAACATACCCTTCCCAGAGGAAAAAGCAGCTATTGTTTCACTTCTTCATTAGCTTGGACAAGTGAAGTAAGTGACAGTGCTTGAGACAATCATGCAAAAAACCTTTTCACATCAATGTTGTGAGAAAATACTTAAAAGGTGAAGAAATACCATCTGTGAAGCAATAATAAAAGATGCTGATAACCACTGCTGATCTCTCTAAATACATGGCAATTTAATTAACATCATTTGCCTTGCTGTCTAATACTGCAGGTTTCTTCCTCCATGTCCTTTGACAGGCAACTGCCTGGAGAAGAACTTCATTTTCTAGTTATCTGCCAACATCCAAAATTGTAGGAGCAACATTTCTTTTAAGGTGGCATATTCCTAGGGATCTGCTTTCCACAGACTGACAAACAGAACAGCTCCTTTTTGCAGTTAAAGCAGGCAGGTTTTGTCTCATCAGTCAGAGGTTAATACTCCTGGATTTAATACGTATTTTCTCTCCCAAACTTCTTTGGTGTCTATGAAAACTCCAATATTTCAAAGGTAGTTGCTGGCATCATAGAGGAACCATACATTTTCTTCAGCTTCTGAATCAGTTCCTATTTAATTAGGGCAAAAGATTCCAACAGACACCTCAATTTCAGTTCTGGGGTAGGTCTTTTATTCACTGGGGTTCGGAGGGGATGTTTAGAACCAGTCCGGAAATCTCATTTTTTGGTATCATCTGACTCCATTTCTTCTGACCACAATAGTTCCTGCTACAATATCATAGGCGGTTCTGTTATGCTGGAAAAACAGCAGTGTAATGAATGCAGGAAAGAATGATGCAATAGAAAAATTCTTGATCAAAGCTCGTACTGTGGACCTGAAATCAGAATAGAACATTCAGTGCCTTACTTTCACTTTTCTGCTTACATTAGTAGTTAATTTCAAAGTTTAGTGCCCAAGTTTTGCACAGCACAAAAGTCAAGCTCTAGAGGAGATTTAATCACCTACCCTGAAAAATACTCCATGTGACTGAATAATTACCATTTTATTCTTAGATCACAGAATCTGACAATAGCTGTTGCAGTCTAATTATTGCAAAGGTCAACAACAAAGCAACAGTGAACTTCCTTCCAAATCCTACGCTTTTGACACTGTTAACCTGAAAGCAGCGAGACCGAGCCAGGAGCACTTACGTTGTCATGCTGACATTAGAGGATGGAATGACTAACACACGGCTGGGTGCAATAAGGACAGAAGTTTCACACGTCACAACTCGCAGTCCAAGCAAGAATTTCCCTGGGGTTGCTCCACCTGCTCCCCAAATACAGATTATCTGTAAAAGAAAGGTTATTTTAAGTCCACACATCACCATGTTGTTGATAGGTCTCCCAAACTTGGTTATCCTCAACTATGTGAATGTCATAAGCTTCAACATAATCCAAAATACCGTTAAGAGGATTTACTTTATTGGCCAACAATAACATTATTTTTTAAAACCATTTCTTCAACAACTCACAACTATTAATTACAACTATTAATTGCTTATGAGTAGTTACCTCATAAAAGCAGACTAATAACCTGTAGATGAGAGCTACTATCATCATTTTCTGCAAATCTTCCATGGACGTATCTTCATCTATTTCTTCTATGATGTAATGCATGGCAAATTTAGAGATGTCCCTGTACAAAATAAAACTGAACTTTAAAACCATCCTTCTCCCAATACCAGTGTTACCCCTTTAATACCAGAATTCACTCTCTCCGTTCTGGTATTATAAGACAAGAAAAGCTCCTTGCCCTCTCTGATACTAAACAAGTCATTAAAATTCAGAACATTCAGTTTCATTCTGAGTTACTGCCTAGTTTGTTTTGTCTTTTTCATTAAGAAAAGACCATTCTTTATTACCACTTTTGCACAATGGTGTCCCTGGGTAGTGAGCTGCAGAATTGTTCTGAAAATCCTCACACTTCTTGGGAGGTAAACAGATTTTGCACATAATCATCTAACTTGATACAAATGGAAGGCATCCAAGTCTCCAAGTATCTTCTTACACTACACTCAAGGAAAAAGAAAAGGGCACTCTTTACGAATGCAAGGGAGAAGCTGGCAGTCTCCCTAAGAAATCAGGGGAGCCCTATATCCTCCTCTGCATGATCAAGGTTCTCATCAGGGTTCCTCATTCTCATTCTTTACGGCTCACCATACTTGTCTGGAGGCACCTTGGTATGCAATAGGAGGATTCAAACATAAAGCAATTGAAACCTTAAGGTTTTAGGCCTAACAGAGCTATGCAAAGCATCCATTTGGAGTTAATGGCATTTTTTCTTAAGATAAACTCCACAGATGTAACATTCTTATCTGATACCTGAAATGGATATACTTGCAACACACTAAGGCAAGAATTTCTCACTCACGCATCTAATTAAGGCTCACATAGAACTGTGCAGTCCTACTTTGAAACAGTCCATCTAATATTTGTGCTACCTGCCCTCCTTTTTATTCACACTTGAGGACAGAAAAAACCCTCAAACAACCCAGGAATTAAAAAACCAATGTAGCACAACCTACATTTCCTTTCAATGCAGCTTTGGCCTGAAGTGTCTTTCTTGAGCCTGTGGCGGCCTATGTTTTCCAGGACAATTCAGCCTAACCCCAAGCACACTGTGTCTCTTAAGCAGAAAACCTCTCAGAACATTTCTCCAAAGTTCCCTGTAAGCAACTGTCTCACAAAACTATTAATATTGAAAATGCTGTAAATTACTCTTTCATCACTTTACAGCAGCAATATACATATAGTTGTTCCCCATCTTTCCACTACTTCACTTTGTATCATTCTCCACCTACTAAAGGCAAAGTAGAAACACAAACTGTCAGGTTACAGGTGATGGGATCTGGCCACTAAACAGAAATGAACGTTTGGCATTTTAATTGCTGCTTATCTGAGCAAAACCCAGCAATCATTTACATTGACGTATTTATTGTTTTGGATTTGACCCTCTTCCACACCCCTTTCTAGCTGCAGGTGAAGGTGTCTGGAAGATGTTATCTGTATGCCTGTTATCAATTTACAGTCAGGCAACGTTTGGATGGTTCTTGAGCAGAAGGCCTGGGTTCAAAATGTTTTTGTACAGTAGTGGAATTATCGACTGCACCCAAGATCTCATCTCTTAATCAGACTGGAATATTGAGTACACCAACCCAAAGCAGAAAAGTAGAGTTAAGGAGTAACATATCTACAGTTAAAGAAGCAGTTAAAAAAGGAAGTGTTTGAGGTAAACTACTACATCTGTGTACAAAAATGTGAAATGACGAATCTTTCAGTCTAGTGTATGGTTGACACACACTTTGATTACTTGCACTTTTTAAGAAACCAATTTATGTCCAGTGAAGCCTGCAGTGTGGCAGTATTCCTAGCAACCAGGATGTATTTTCAAAGTATATACATATCTGATCTGCTTGATCAGATTTTATTGTTTTTGTGGGGTTAGCATTGCTTAGGTCAGAAATCTAAAATACAGCACCACAGAAGGTGCTATACATTAACATGAAAGATGCTAAAATTAACTTAATCCCAGCCAGATCTAGTACATTTTGAACACTGTTTAAAAGTTTGTCAATATTTTTTCTTCAAAAATTCAAAAGAACTTTTTTGTAATCTTGCTATTCCCCCCCTCCATAAATGTGCAAGTCTAATCTTTCCTTAGTAGTTAGTGACTTTGAGATCCTACAGACCAGTACAAATTCTGTGTTTCCATAGCTGACCCAAAATCAGGATGTATTTACAATGAAGTTAGCCTAATGGTGCTGTTCCTCAACTTCTGTCATTTATTTAATGATATCATATGCAAAAACATACCATAAATACAACCTGACACCTCAAAGAGCATGAAAAGCTTAAAGCTGTATGTAACAAAGCTTTAAATTGTTCAACTTACTTTATTCCACTGAGGTGCATAATACTTAAAATGATGGTTGCCTTTATAAAGAACAGAATAAAAAAATCCACCATCTCTGCTATGAACCTGTGTGCCAGTGAAGGGATAAGGAACTCCCGACCTGCAACAGAAATAGTTCACATTACCCAGATTTTACTGCACTAACACAAAGTTAACACTAATGTCTAAAGCAAAACCCACATTAACCTCTCTACAAGAACATAATCTAGAGCTCTGCTCACATGTTTTTTGAGAAAATTTCTAAAGATGTATGCATAAAAACTAATCTGAATTGTTTAAGTTGAATTTGAAGAAGCTTCTTGAAGAACTTTAACTGTTTCAGAACCGAGCCTCTCATAATTAGGATCACAGGCAAAATCATACCCTGCTAAAGAACTGAAGTACAGACGATCAGTTTTTGTGTTCTTTTGTTTAGAATAATCTCATAGAGAACAGATTTGTGTAAATCTGAGAGGTCAGATTAAAAAGAAAATCAGACCTACCACAACTTTTTTATCCCTCAGCACCAAGGCTTCTGTGTATACCAAGTACCAGTTCTCAGAGTGAAACACTATTTTATCTCCACTCAAATACAAACAGGAATGGATGAAAATACTTGACATAAACATTTCTACACGTTACTTTTAATAAAACACAGCATACTGCTCTACCTCCAGCCAGAAAACATAACATATTCTCCTATTTAACTGGCCGCATGCAAATGGCCACAAAGTAAGGAGCCACAAGCTTTTGTTACCCAGGTGATTTAAGCAAAGAAAATATTAGAGAGTGTCTTAGAAAGTTTCCAAGAAATAGTGTTGCAAAATAATTTCATCTGGACCCAGCTACTCCTCTATTTTCCAAAGGACATGACTCTCACATGTAGCATGCAATGACTCACATCAATACTTCACTTAGAAATGCCCTTCTACTACCAGATGGAACCTGTGGAAACAGGGACTGGTTTTGTTACTGTTTCTGAGAATACTTATCCCCACACAGAGTAAGGACAAAAGAGGAAATAAAATCACCCTACTCTCTAGTCTCAAAAATCATCATCAAATTTCATTGAGAATAAGCCTCCCCAGTTCAGCTGCTGAGACTGATGCTGCCAGCCATGGACCCAATGAGCTGTGACAGCCAAGCCAAAAGCCCAGAGTACTTTTAAACAGGGTAAGAAGAATCTGGCAGAGATTAGGTAAGAGCCAGCTCTTATTTAAGATACCTGGGTTTATAGAGCTCTGTTTCACACCTGCTGCACTCATCATCTGCATCGATCAGGCATCAAGCAGCCTGGTTTGAGGCAGCAGGGTGGCCACAAAGATGGACATGCTGCTGGCCAAAACTGGGCCACCGAGGGAGGCCGGGAATGCCTCTGTGATGGCATATTTAAGAAGAAAATTGAAACAAACGAATGGGTTTTGCTTCTTAGAGAAAAGGAGGTGAGAATATGTGAGGGAAACAACATAGTGACAAGGTCAGTGGAGAAGGAGGGCAGGAGGTGCTCCAGGTGCCAGAGCTGAGATTCCTCTGCAGGCTGTGGTGAGACCATGGTGAAGCAGCCGTGCCCCTGCAGCCCATGGGGATCCACAGGGCATGCAGAGATCCACCCACAGCCCGTGGGGGAGCTGCCCATGCCAGAGCAGGTGGATGCCTGGAGGAGGCTGTGGTCCAGTGGGAGACCCAGTGGAGAGAAGGAGTCCCTGCTTCCAGGCTGGAGCAGCCTGTCCTGGGAGGACTGCATCCCATGGAAATAGGCCCATGTCACAGCAGTGTTGGGAGGGCTGTCTGTCTGCCTGTGGGAGGGACTCACGTTTGCAGCAGGTGTGGTTGGGCTGCTGCTCATGAGAGTAGACCCACACTGGGGAAGCTCACAGAAAGCTGTCTCCTGTGGGAGGGACCCCACAGTCTCACAGGGGAAGGACTCCTCTTCTGGAGCAGTGGAAGAAAATCTTGGTGATGAACTGACCAAAACCCCATGCCCTTTTTCCCTGCACTGTCGGTGGGAAGGAAGGAGGGGCTGGGGGTGAAATGGTATTTTACAGGCTTATTTTACTTCTCATTATCCTCCTCTGATTCTGTTAGAAATAAAATGCACTTTGCAACTAAAGTTGAGCCTGTTTTTCCCTTGAAATAGTCCTCCTTGTCCTTATCTCACTCAAGAAGCCTTCCTTAACTTTTTTTCTTTTTTCCCCTCCTTTACCCAGCTGTGGCAGAGGAGGGTGAGCAAGTGACTATCTTGGTGCCTGGTGTTGGGCCACTGTCAAACCGTGACATGTATAATACTAAAATGGATTCCACTGGCATTTTCAAAGCCTGTCCAAGTTCTCTAATTCTAATTAGAGATTCTTCAACTAAGGCATGAGGGAACATAGCCAGTCTCCCAGTCCTGGCTTGAGCACACAGTGCCAAGTGAAAGCTTTCATCTGCTCTGTCAAAAGCAGCACATTTGTTGGAGTTGGTAGCAGAGACTGATTTATTCACCATTGAATACATTAAATTAAATGACTGCCTAAAGAAGAAGCTACATGGGGCTAGGAAAATAAGTATTCAAATTATGTTTAACTCCATCATATTAAGAAACCTTGGCAACCCTTAGATTCTGGCAGATTTACATTGCAGCAATTCAAGCTGTTCGTGATATCAGAAATCCACTCTTTTGCCAAGGGTTACTATTTATTCAGCAAGGACAGCCAAATTCAACATCCATCCAGCTCAATGTCTAGGATATTACATCCACATGGTGCTTAAGAGGAGTTTGCACCAGTCAGCCACAGGGCAGCTGGGGCCTGGATGCACCTTTCGCCCTACTGTTCCCAGTGGATCACCAGTAATCTCCTGCAGTAAGGTAGGGAGGGACCAGGCAAGGAAGTGTCTTAAATCATGGACACTGTCCACAAAGAGCCTGCCACTGCCCAGGGTGCTGTTAAATTTTGCTGCTCTCACACACACCTGCAGGCAGACTGAAGAGGCAGTTAACAATCCCACTTTTTGCCATTCCAGTTTGAAATCTTCAACATTAACATAAGCTGTCACTTATTTCAGCTTACATAAGCACACGGGCTGTAAACTGCTCTGGCACAGGGACAGATACATGACCTGCCCTGCCTCGCCTCACTGCTGTGTGGGCAATAATCTACAGCAGGGAAGAAGGAGCCATAATCACTTTAGCTGTTCCAGATATATCCATCTGCAATCTGAAGCCAAAGCATCAGGCCAGCAGCCTTCGTTTATAACTGTATTGTATTGCTGCACCACATACCTAGTCCCCTCAAGAAGGCCAAGTGTATTGCAATAATATGCAATATTCAGAATAACCATGTTCAGCAGCATGAAATGTTATTCATGCCCCAAATAACCTTTAACACATGGAATTAGCTCCCGAAAAAACAGGTAAAATTCCAAGAATCATTTCAGCCTAGCCTTTGTCCAACCCTCCCTTTAATGACTGGTAACATCAGTTCATAACCAGACTATAACAGAATCAGGGCATAATTGCAGAAAATACTATTCTGTGTCCTAACCATGTTTAAAAAAACATCTGCTTAAAAACATAAGAAAGAAACAAGCTCAGAGGCTAGGCTCCCTTCCCTTCAAAATAAGGAATAAAGGAAGAAAAAACATCTTCCACACACATACGGCCACTAAGCTTATTTATAATGTCACAGATCAGCAATGTCGTACTTTGTCCTGCAGAAAGAAACGAGCTCTGGCTTTTTTCCGAAGTCCATCAGAAGTGCTCTCCTCCAGTTTCCTACATTGCTCACAGTAGTATGAACATTGAAGGAATGTGACCTAGGCACTCCTCAACTTGTGAGGAGTTGTTGCTGCTCCAGGTCTTACCTCTCATGTAATCAGAGTGAGTTTGCTTTATTCCTATAAAATATAAACAGAAGGCCTGCTGCTGCACTGCCTTCAGCGTTTACAGCTGCAACAGACGTTTGTTTATCTCGGGTCCCACTGCCTAAGCTTGTTCAACGTCAGCATGTTTTCACTTCTCTGCTTCGATTCCACGAAATTATTTTATTTGAGCACCAACAGCTCACTAAAACAGGCAAAGTTAGTTTAGATTACATAATCCAAACGGGCTACTTATAAAGCCAGATGCATCACAAGCCTGTGACCGCAAGAATAAGTTCCAGTGGAAAAAAATCAACTCCTTCGTATGCAAGAAAACATCTTTACAAGCTCTGAAGCTGTAAGTCAATGCAAGTCAATCGCCCCAAACCTCCTTATGCATCAGGCTCTGGATTTAGAACCTCGGTATTAGGGCTGTCACCCTGTATCCAAACTTGTTTATGGACCAAGTTTCGGACTTACGGCCTCGGTATTAGGGCTGTCACCCTGTGTCACAAGGCACAGCCACATGCCCGGGGCCGCAGCCAACGGAAGCGCAGCGACTCCTAACGTCGCACAGCCCCGGCTTCCCTCCAGATCCCGCTGCCCAGAGCTACGGCTCTCCCCAGGCTCCCCTTCCTCCCCAGGCCCAGCCCCGGCCCCACTCACCCGCCGGCCGCCCCGTGTCCCTGGAGGCGCCGCTGCCGCTGCTGCTGGCGGCGCTGCCGGAGGCCGCCCTGGGCACGGGGGACACCGCGCCCGCCGCTCCCGGCCAGGCTGGGGTGGCAGCGGCGGGGGCGCGAGGCCCCGTCCCGGGGGAGGCCGTGTGTGCCGGCGGCGGAGCGAAGAGGTAGAAGGGGCTGTAGTAGGCAGCAGCGGCGGGCGGGGGCGGCTGCGCGGCGGCGGCGGCGAGAAAGGCGGGCGGGCAGCCTTGCCAGCCCAGGTACCCGCAGTACGAGTCCCACAGCCACTGGTGTACGCGCCGCGCGTACTCCGCCGCGCTCAGGGGCTTCGTCCCGCCGCCCTCGGGAGGGGAGCACGGCGGTGGTGAGGACGCGGTGTTGGTGTTGGTGTTGGCGTTGGCTGCTTCATCTCCGGCGGGGCTGCCGCCCTCCGCCATCGCCGCTGCCCCGGCGCCAGCCCGGCCGCGCTCCGCCACCTCCTCCATCGCGGCGGGCACTGAGCGTTCACCGCGCGTGCGCCGGGGACGCGCCTCGCCTCTCCCACTTATCCCGGCGGAGGGGGGGGGGAAGAGCCTGACGAGGAGAGCACCGCGCCAGCGGATAAACAGGCTTCTCCCCCGCCCCTGCCACGAGATGGTATCGTCGAGCGCTGAGGCAGAGGCGCTGCCCCTGACGTGCGAACGAAGCGGCCTGCGGAGCTCGTCGCGGTGCGCGAGTTCTGCGGTTTTATTTTCCTGTATTAATGTTGTGGGAGTTTTTTTCCTCCTCTATCTCCCCCTTTTCATTTTTTCCCCTATACATATCATATTTGTCTTCTGAAAAAAACAAAACAATCGAAACCAACCAAACAAAACCACCCAAGCAAAACCAAACAAAACCAAAAATGACAAAAACAACTCCCCCCCCCGCCCCCCCCCCCAAAAAAAAAACAAACCCCACAATCCACAGAGTCAATTTAGGTTGGAAAAGACCTCTGTAATCGAGTCCAACTTATGACTGAACATCACCGTGTCAACTAGACCAGGCACCGAGTGCCACCTCCAGGCTTTCCTTGAACACCTCCAGGCTTTCCTTGAACACCTCCAGGCACGATGTCTCTACCACCTCCCTGGGCGGCCCAATCCAATGTCTAATCACCCCTTCTGCGAAGAAATTCTTCCTAATGTCCAACCTGAAACTCTCCGGAGAAGAGGCCGACCCCCGTTTGGCTACAGGCTCCTTTCAGGGAGTTACCGAGAGCGGTAAGGTCACCCCTGAGCCTCCTCCGCGCTAAACACCCTCAGCTCCCTCAGCCGCTCCTCACAGCACTTGCTCCCTTCAAATGCTGGACAAAGAACCAGCAGCAAGTTTAAACACACTTCTTCTAACTAACTTTTAGTCTTTAAGGTTTCTGTGTTCTGTTAAGCATCTCAACCAGACCAAGAGTTCTGTCTGACAGAGATGCTAACACAGCTCAATACTGAATTAACCAGTAATACATACTGTGAACCTGAAATGTTTCCCATGTTGAAGACAGCACAAGCCACAGCTGAACAAAACCAGAAGCTGCTCTTTCTGGTGAACTATTTTCCCATTTAATCTCACCTAATTTTAAAAAATGGAAGTAATTTCATAAAATCATAGAATGGCCTTGTTTGGAATGGACCTTAAAGATCCCTGCCCCATGGGCGGGGATAGCTTCCACTAGCCCAGGTGGCTCCAAACCCCATCCAACCTGGCCTTGAACACTTCCAGGGATGGGGTATCTACAGCTTCTCTGGGCAACCTGTTCCACTGCCTCACCACCCTCACAGTAAAGAATTTTTCCTGTGTATCCAACAGAAATTTCCACTCTTTCAGTCCCAGAAGTTTGTGTAGAGCAAGTCTCTAATACAAGCAAGCTGAGATGAATTGCCTAAGTGATTATCAAATAGTGACCCATAAAAGATTATGCAGTTATGTAAGGTGCTGGCACTCACTATGTAGCTATGGTTTTAATTACTGTGGCATGTTTTGTAACGTAGACTGTGGTGAAATCAATATGGGTAAATGTTTAGGGAAACACAGCAAGTTTTAGCATGATTAGGAAGAAAGAAAGGAGGGAAGATAGACACGTGTATAGAGGAAAACATGGTTTTAAACCATCTATTAATTCCTAATAGAAAAGCTATTTTGGAAAACTGACAATAAATGAAATGTAACAAGACTTATTTTTCTGTAATATTTCACTTCTTCCTTCATGAATTACAGTCTATTTCATTTTTTAAATTTGATTTTTACCACAAACCCTTCAGGACCAAGGAGTATCTATCCCTTTTTTTATTTTATTTTTTTAATAGTTTGGGGTTTTTTTGGTGTTTTTTTTTTTTGGTCTCTGTGGCCACAGGTTTTGAAAGCCAGATCAGATCTTAAAGTACAATTACAAGATCTCAGAGACTTCATATAATGCTGCCAGTCACATGTAAATTTTAGGCTCACCAGCAGCAGCATTACACAGGCGTAGCCATAGTTAGAACTCACTATGAGATTATTCTGGATATTCAAGGTGAAACAGAATCACTGACAGCAGAGAGCAGGGGACTAACAGGTAACAATGTAATGTTTCCTCATGCCCAAATTTTTCAGTTATTAGTTTTTCATTCTTCTGCTTAAAAAAAATACCCCACATCTGACCCACAAATTTTGGGAACATTCAGATTTTTCTGTTGTGGGACGCAGATGACAGAGATGCTGTGACAACATGGCTTGCCAGTAGTGAGAAACTCACAGCTTAGGCTTTTGATGGTAGCAGGTCTTGTTTCATTGCTGTGTCAGATTGCCACACAGGGCAGTATTTATAGTCTTCTGCAGCACCAGTTCCTTGCTACATTGCTTTCTCATGTGGGTGGGAAGCTCACTGTACCAGCTGATGAAAGTAAGTAGTTGAATGCCTTGGCAGTTAAATATCCTCTTCCCTAGAAATGAGATTTAGGCAAGAGAAAATGTTTTTAACTAGATCAAAAGAAGGAGGTAAGCACCTAGAAGCTGGTGTCATAATAGTTAAGGTTTAAGGGGAATCTGGAATCTCACCTTAAGCTCTTTTAGTGTAGGTAACGCTGAAAAACCTGATCAGTCACTCTTGAGTGGGGAAACCTTCATGGTCAGAAGGAGGTAATGAACACTGGTGTGCTGTAAAACTGGCTGATTTTCAGAGCCACGGACATTGTACCTTTGCTCATTTTTGCTATGCCTTCCAACATCTTGTTTTCAAGGGTTTGAAATCACTTTTAAAACCAAGGAATCATCCAAGCATTGAAGTTCAGTTCTTTTCTTTGCTCAGGGATAACAGATCACATCTCCTGCATCATGCTGAAATATTCTAATAATAGGAGCTCTTCTGAAGAGTCCTTGGATGAGAGTTGTTGGACATTAATCAACAACAAGCTCTTGTCATTGCAAAGTGGTTAATTATTGTTGGGCCCAGCAGCTAGAATTCATGCTATTTAGACATTCGTATCTGGTATTTATGATCATGTACAGAATGAAATTAAATACAAATGATGGTTAAAGAGATTCTTCATCATAGTGAAACTATACAGAGTCACCAAAGAATGAGAACCTTCCCCCTTGTTGGGGCAAGCAGCCAGATACAGAACATGAAACTTGAGCCAGAAAATATTTAACATAATGTAAAATGTTATACATTTAGTGTGGAAAATGGTACAACTTTCTACCAAATTAAATTAATTGAGCCTTTCACTCTGAAACTGATCTGTCTCATCCATCTAAGGAACTTGAGGGAGAGATTGGCTCTAAAGCCTTACACAGCTGACTGAGGCAACTTCTTTCTAATAGATGCAACTTCAAGTGGAATAGAGAAAACAGAATCCTGGTGGCCACAGTTGATAAAAAATACAACTTTTCCACTTTTATCTTAGGGTACACAAGTTTTTTGTGTCATTGCATGTTTATTAGTACTGTCTGGTTTAGGAGTTGTGCTTGAACACCTTTATTTGCCTTTTACCTTGGCCTTGTTTGAAGGAAAAGTAACAAGAAAACAGCTTTACTCAGGAATGTGGCCCTGGGAAGCCTTACTGGTTACCTAACTCCCTTCTCTGTCACATTCCCTTCTCTTCCCAGGGAGGAAATATGGTGATGCCTCTGTTGAAGCAGCAGTGGGGCTATGGCTTTGGAGAGTAGGAGTCTTTGGTGGTCAGTGGTGATCAGGTAGGGTCCTCAGCACGCCACAAGACCTAGGGAAGAAGGGTTAAACCTAGGAAGTCACCACTAGGGTCAGTTTTGGGTGGTGGAGTAGGGAATGTTCTCTGCTCTTCTACAAAACTTCTGGCACACAAAAAAATTTTTCAGT
Source organism: Agelaius phoeniceus (assembly GCF_051311805.1). Lineage (NCBI taxonomy): Eukaryota > Metazoa > Chordata > Aves > Passeriformes > Icteridae > Agelaius > Agelaius phoeniceus. The sequence goes on along the minus strand of NC_135265.1, from coordinate 65,672,718 downwards.
GTTATTTCAACCATAAAGACAGAACAGGCTCTTGTCTTCTGGTAGTCAGAACATTCCCTGGGGAGCATTATTTATGATTTTCATCTAATAAGAGAGGGATTTTATCACAAGTCATTATTTGTATGCAAAATAACTATGGCACAGGGAAGCCTTAGCAAGTGCCTAATTCTCTAGCTTATGGAAAATATTTCTGGTTTTCAAACACAGATTTGAAATTACTTACTCCTTTATCTTCAATGGCTCTGTTAAATATTACTTTTAAGTTCAATCAGGTATTCTTTAAATGAAGATGTGCTTAGCAGTGTTAAAAAAAAAGAAAGAAAACCAACCCAAAATATCTATTTAATAATTGGTAACAAGTAGTTATTTTTTATTCTTCGTCGTTCATCCCACTCAAACATTCACCTTTTACCAAGATGATGATTTCAAGATCAAGGTAATATTAAGTGTTTTGCAATGACTTTTAGAGGGCAGAATTCCCCAGCTCCATGGCAAACAGCATTCACGCCCTTAGTAAACGCTGCAGTCCCGCAGGTTGTCATTACAAGCTTGCAAAGGCCTGGCCTCGGCTGTTTCCTGCCATCTGGTGGGTACTTGGAGTTACTACCTCGATGCTTGTAATTTCCGTGGGTTCTTGGTAACAACTAAGCGAGAATCACAGAACGCGGAAGGGCTGAGGTTGGCAGGGACCTCTGGAGTCCACCTGGCCCCTGCCCAAGCAGGGCCCCCTAGAGCTGGCTGTTCAGGGCCATGGCCATGGGACTTCTGAATTCTCCAAGGGGGGAGACTCCATTGCCTCTTTGTGTTAATGTTGGTCACTTGCACAAAAACAGTTTCCTGAGGGACAGAGGGAATCTCCTGTGTTTGTTTCAGTGTGTGCCCACTGTCTCTGGTCCTGTCACTGGGCACCCCTGAAGACAGCCTGGCTCCCTCCTCTTTGCACCCCGTTCTATTTAAGAAAGTTTGACATCCATTGAAGCTTTTCATATGAAAAAAAAGCTCTTTACCTTCAGACACTTGAATTAAAAACTCACCTTCCCTTTTATGTATGTTTACCTTCCCTTTTATGTGTGTTTTACTGTCTGATTGAGACCATCTGTACTAGTGAATATTTGACCCATGCAAGTTTATAGAAATGAACTGGCTAATTCCACCATACACATTTTTTACCTATTAATATATGAACCAAATTCATTGTTTTCTGTTTTGGCAGTGGTACTGACTTTAGGGCATGACCACAATATTAGCGCAGTGTAACGCAGAAATCAAGGGGTATATTTTGTGTGACAGCATGCAGTAAAAAAAAGATCAATGGGACCTTAGGGATGCTCAGCATTTAGCAGTTCATTCCTTGCTGGAATCAACCATCAAACACAGATCAGTCTTGTGCTGAAAACTTGGTGGCTGCAACTGCTCATAGTTGAGATGACTCATCAAATGACTCTTCGCAGTTTGTTGGCTATTTCTATTCTTAAGATAAACTTGATTTTTCACAAAATGAGTTTTTAACCTTTAATTGTACACAAATTCATGTAAAGTAGAAGCATAACTTTGTTGATTTAGCACTGCTTTGTAATTTTGAATTTAATGATAGGTTGCAGGGAAAGAACAGTCCAACCTACAGGAAATGTATGACAAATATTTTTTATGATGACCAAACTGAACTGACAAAAGGTGGTTATAGGTTTGTTGTCGTTGTTATGTGGTTGACTAAGAGTGCTGGATATAATCTATTTTAGAAGTCTCTCTCCTACTTTTTTGGTGTTCAGTAATGCATTGACTTGGTATCCTTTTCTTCGTTTGAAGCAATTGCCTTGGGTCTGTCCATGCAGGGCCTTCTTCCTTTCTTTTAAACTTCTACCCTCTGACAAAGGTCTGAGGTGTGCTTAGACTGTCAGGCATGTGTTGTTACTTTACAGGACCTATTTCTGCTAAGTAACCAGTCAAAGCAATGTACTTAACATGAATGTTAAGGTGAAGGACTAGCCATGAAGGAGTTTGCCTTCAAATGTTTAAAGAAGAATCAGATCAGCCTTCGTAGACTTTGTATTTGATGGAGGAGTTAAATCTCTCAGAGGAACTATAAGAATTTGCCTCGGTAGTGATTCAGGGCTGTATTGCTGCTTTCTGTTTATCATCGGGATTTGATACTTGGTTTGTGTCTTACCTCCAAAAGCAGTAAGTGGCATCCTGCTGCTGCATAATGCCTTGCTCCCTCTTTGATGGTGTATGAAAGAAAACGCCAGTATCTCAGGCCAGACTGCTCCAGAAGGAGATTATTTGTGGAACACGTTACAATTATGATTTACAGAATAAACAGCCCTTCAACAATCCTTTTATCATGACAAGTATGCGATACCCATTTTTCAGAGATCAGGCACATCCAAGTGATATACAGAATGGACCACCTGTGATTGAAGCCATATAGAGAAACAACAGGAAAAGCTAAAAATAGAAGGCAAACCATACCAACTTGCACTAGATCATGATCATCTCCCTAGACATAATCCCTGGAACATACAGGTGCACCTAGAAGTGAGAATCATGAAAAGCTCAATTTGCTGGCTGTCAGCAAAGTTATGTGCATGACACTTCAGGTTTATCTGCCAGCATACAGAATATCCTCTACTCACTGTGAGGTGGGTTATGGCAGCAAAAGTGGTGATATTTTAGTGAAATGGGAGGAGGAGCTACTTTTTCTCACCCCAGCTTTTGAAACAGGGTTTAAGGAAGAGAAAGCCTGTAGGACTAACAGTGCAATAGGTTAAGCTCTGAACAACTTTGTTTTTAAACAAGTACATTTTCCTTTTTATTTCATAAGAAGTTTACTGTTGAAAAAATGATATATATTAAAGCAAACACATTATACACATAGGTTAAACATCAGATAGCAAAACCGTAAGGAATGAGCACTACTGGTTGTATTGTATAGGGTTTACAATCAAAGGTATACTTAAAAACCCTTAAGAGTTAATGTACTTTCAAGATAAGTTAGGCACAAAATTTAGCTTGTAACTAGCTCTGCAAGCATCTCACTGTGATTTAAGTGATACAAAGTATTACAAGTGATCAAAAACATAAATTGACTTCTAAAATTTTTTAAGTTTTATTTGTACTATGTGCTGAAATAGTACAAATGTATGCAATACTCCACCTTTGTTAAAAAAAAAAAAGTGTAGGGACTGTAAAGTAGAGTCAAAGGGCTAAACCAGTCCTTTATTTGGGCTCAGAATTAGTATGGCATAAATCTATGGCTTTGCTTTGTGAACGTATTTGAAACTAACTCGTACAAATGTGGGGAAAAAACCCCCAGGATGATACTTTTAATGAACATGATGAGTTACAATACAAATATTTTAAAGGAACTTGATAAATAAGGGAAACTAGCTGGTATCAGATGTGTCTATCTTTCTTGGTTTTCTGTATAAGATGCAACATAAAATGTGAAATTTTAAAAAGTGAGAGATTGTGTCACCCAAAAAAAAAAAAAGAAATCCAAGGAGCAAAAAACCTTCAAGTAATTTCCTGCAAGGTTTTAGCATCGATGAGGCCCTAACTTAGAGCGAATTACTAATTTGCAAGAAAAGAGAAGGCAGCAGCAAGTCTGTGAACCACAGTAAAATCTTCACAGAAAACTGTGGGATCTTCTAAATATGCATATTAAAAACATTTTTTATTAAACTACCAGATTTTTTTTTTAATTTTCATTTTTTCATGTATTGCTGTGGTGAAAGTTGTCCTTTTTTGCTTGTTTGAAACGAAACACATTATGATTGCCACAGAACTGCAAGAAATTGCATACTTTCTACAGGTACATTTTTACTGCATCATACAGGAATTGCTTAATAGGCAAAAATAAACACCTTAAAGTCTTAATGCTGTTTTTGATTAGCAGAAATACAAAAAGGAATGCACTGAAGCAAGATGATAAAAAAAAGTGTATCATGCAGTACGTTGGCTTAATGTATGCAAAATTTCAAACCAATGATGTGACTGGAGGGTGGGGGGGTTTAACCTATTGCATTCTCATTCAGAATTAAAATTGTATGTGAAGGCAAACTGTGTGGAGACGTGACCAGGACCGGGATGCCTAACAAAAGGGTGCCAGATGTGTTATTGTTCCTAGCATGCAGAGCTAATGCTTGAAGGCCTATGACAGCAGCATGAACTCCTGCTACGTCTAGTTCTTTACATTACTGCTTTGTGTGTGCTGGCCGCAGTCTGGCCACGGTCAGCAAGTGCTCCATGGCGTGAGGAAGTCAACCCACAATCTCTGCAGGTTCAGTGACCAACTTAGATCCATCCCATGCTGTCTTGAACTGTTCAGGAACCGGAAATTCTTTCTGGTAGAAAACAAAAGCAACAATGATGGTTAAACAAACTGAGGATAGCTCATGAAAACTGGTGGAATACTATTAGTTCTACATGACTGCGAAAGCATTGATAGCTCAGACATGCCGGGATTAGAGAGAAGCCTTCTTCATTACCCTAGGAAGTTATTTTACAATGCCACACAGGAAAAAGGCTGATTGCTACCCAGTTTCAAACAGCCTTGGTATGGTATGACTTTGCAATAATCTCTCTCACATCATTATCTGCATCAACTAAGTAAATAAGCCTCATGTCAGAAATGACTTCAGATTCCATCGATGTCTGGGTTGGAAGACAGTATAGAGGATTTAGATATGGAGATTAAGCCAGGACTCTAATTTTAAGGACAAAAGCAATACTGTAATATGGAAGACTAAAATAAAATAAAAAATCCCAGTCATTTTAAGTGTGATACACTTCAAAATAGTCAGCATCCTTTATGGGGTACATAAAATGAAGCAGCACATCAAATAAAATGCTCCTCTATTCTACAAATTCAGTGAAATGATGGGGGATGTTGTTGAGTATTTCTCTGTACCCAGAAAAAAATATGTGAAGAGAAGGGTTTTTTGTTTAGACCTCGAAGAGATGTTTTGGTAGCCAGTAATTTCTGATGTTATGGTGATTTTGAGGTGAGACTGAACAAAAGGACTCTTTTTAAAAAAGAAATAAGTGAATATGAGCCCACTAAAACTTGTTCCCTTTTTACTTCTGTAAAGCTGGGCATCTAGCAGTCACATTTGGAAATGTGAAGCACAAAAGTTCTCATTACACATTTTATTTCATAAAGCCTAAACCCCTGTATTAAATTCCAGCCCAACAGACTAGCAAGAAATTTAAGTTCTGTCTATGGCCATGCACTGCAATTTCAACTCTGCTCTATTGACGACACCAGGGAACTGTTACAAGCACACTTTGCCTGCTTGCGTGTGAAGTGACAAAGCATGACTTTACTAGAAATGACACTGTGCACAGTAGGAAAATTTTACTAGAACAGGAAAGGAACTGGAAAAATGCCAGTTTAAGTGGCTTTTAAGGACCTATGTTGAAAATAGTACAAAGTACTACAGCTGCTGCCCATGTATCAATAGCTGTAGAAAAAACAAGTATATCATACTGTATTATTTCACCTGTAATAGCGTTACATTTATCTTAGTTTTGGCCTCATCATCTTCCAACTTAAGCGCTCTTCTGTGAAGGTAATTTCTTTGGGAGACTATGTTTAGATATTAAAAAAAAGATCAAATGGATAGGACATGAAGCCATTATCGATCAGAATGGAAAGAGAGGACATGATTTTTGATCTCTGAAATTATTTTGTGCCCCAGAAAATAAAGAATTCTTCCTCCGGAGATACAGACACATAGAAATTAAATTGTTTTGCATCATTTTTGGTGACATAATTATGTGTGTTACATCAGTTTCTTTCCTACCAGCTTAAGTGCTCTTAACTGCCAAGACTAGTATGAAAGAGAAAGGAAATTAAAAAAGATATCTCACTCACATAATCACCATCCTGGGGGATGAGAATGTTCATCTCGGATGACTTGGCACTCACAATCTCACAATCCAATGACTCCTCACTGAGGTAGATATGGCAGCCTTCTGTTTTGTTAATAGAAATGGTTGGCACTTTCCCCATCACCTGCAAAATAAAATCTACTTAACATCAAATCTTAAAATACAAACAGAGATACTGCTAATAAAATCCTCATTGCCTTCTAGGTCTAATTTTTGCCACCAGCACCTGATCTATGTGTCACCTGCCTGTGTGACACTTTGATTTGATTTATTGGACACTGAAAATTCTTGGTGGTGGTCACAAAGACCTATACACAACAGCAAAACTGTAATGTACAGCAAGCTTTTAATATACAGTTTGATGACAGTACTTCTCTGATTCTCTCTAATTTCAGTGATACTTTTGTGCTGACATTTAGGCAGTGTTCACCTTGCTCAGCAGTGAGTATTGGCTTAGAAGTCAAACATGTCAACTTAACCCAGTAAGGGCAAAGGCAAGACCCCAGCATAAAATAGTACTCAACAAGCGATTTGTAATACACTCTGAAGACTTCAAAGCTCTTGTAGCATGCAACAGGAAAGGGTTTTTATCCTCTTCAGGCAAGCTAGAGTTCTGAATATGTACTAAGATCAACTTAATTAAATCTCTAAAACTACTTCGTATATCTCTTAAAGAGCAAGCACAGAATTTACTTGAGGTGAGGAAGGGAAATCTTCTCTTGTTTACAATTTTACAGATTGAAAGATATCTTCATGGCCAACAGTCTTGACTCACTTTTTGTCAGTAAAATTCCTGCTCCTGCCCTCTCTAGCAAGGACAGCAATATACTCTGGACATCAAAACACCAGAGATTATCCTAAGCCATCGAACAGTGACAGCACGTGACAGAGATGTACTTGTTAATGAGAGTGTCTCCCATCACTTAATTAAAGAGTATCTTTCAACTTCAGTTCCTTAAATGTGCCAGTAAACCAAGTGGTCTGTCCTCTTGCATCCCACCCTTATCCTGAAGTCTGAGCTATGCAGTGGATCAATGCATCTTAAAGTTCTTCTTAAATGGGTTCTTATGCAATCAAGAACAGAAGGAAGGGGTGTTTTTTGCAAATTTTTGCAAACATCTGGCAAGAAAAAAGATACCACTGAGATAAAGCAGAGACAAGCAATATGGCACTGAAATCACTATAGCAAAATCTCTAGGATTAATTTACTGAAATCTGTTGCCCTAACATATCATGTATTTGGACATTATGAACTCAGGTCTTCAAATTACTGAGAAAACTGAGGTGCTTAGCACTTGGCATACACCAGCCCTATGGGAGCTGCCTGATTCAAGCGGCTTACAGCAGATAACCAGATCCTGCCTTCCTAAGTGGATGCCCACTCTGCTCCATGATATACATAGAAGCCTTATCAATATTCATAGAACATGCTTTATTTTGATTCCAAGAATTTTGATTCTTATAAAAGGTATTTCCACTTTATTTGAGTATTAGCAAGCTGGGGCTTTGCTATTTATTACATACTAATTTTTCAGCTTTCATGAATAGTTTAGGAGGCAATGATTAAAAATAATATAATTATTTTAAAACTGCTCAAATAAGTGCCTGGGATCCATAACTAAATGTCTCCTCTGCTGTAAAAAGACATGTAGTGATCATGAATAAAACTGATTGTTACACTTCAGTCACTTGCATAAGGTTCAACATATAAAAATCCCATCTTGCTCCTATTCCCTGTGGTGGCTGTGACCATTACTTCTGAAGCATGGAGCAGGACTGCCTATATTTAATATCATACAGCAGGCACAGCCTCTTAAGCAAAAGACCTCACTTTGAAGAGTGGCAGTTTAATGTAATAATTAACATTTCTTTTTCACTCAAAATAATATGTCCTGGAGTCCCTTCTTGAGATTACAGTGTGTGTGTCAGACACAACCCAGTATTAGAGCAGGTAGTTAGACCTCTGTGGAACAGGATGATTGAAGTGCTGTAAATGTCAGGTAGACTGTACATTTTGAGCAGGACAAGTGTCCCCAGTAGAGAGGGCAATGTATAGATTTAAAATACGTGTATTTTCTTTTCATGAGGATCATAAGGAAGATGATGTCTGATTAAGCTTTTTGAAGGCAAATAAGTACACTACTTAGTTATATAAAGTATCACATCACTGGCCAGGGAGAGTTTTTGAAATCCCAGCACCTACTTTTATGTTATAGCTTTTAGTTGTCCTCTGACAGTCTATTTTAACATTTCCTTTGAGAGGATAAGAAAAGAAAAAAATCTTGTGCACTTAGAAGTCAATTAGCTAACTGCTAGAATTTCTGCTGTAAGCACTACTGAACTTCCAAGTGCTGGGAGTTGCTTAGCATGAAAGCAAGCAGATCAGGGACAGAGGGAACAGTTCTGCCAGCGTACAGATCTCTCAGCTTCACCAGAACCAGAAGGCACTGGGCTATGGGAGGTTGGTTCAGTGATAGTAAATTGTTTTCACAAGCATTTTCTAAAAACATCAGCAGAATTTAGAGCATATAAAGATCCATTTGGATACTTCTTACTTTTGTTGTTCTCTGTGAGTTTTTAAAATCTCTTGTAACTATATGTTGGGCTTTTTCACCCCCACTTGTTCTAGGTCTGTCTTCATCTCTCAATTGGATATTTACCTGAATCTGAATATCCCTGGAGTTGATCACTTCCACGATTCCCACAACATTGTCAAACACAAGGCCAAACTTTTTACAGTTGTCTAAAATAAAAGCAATCACAAATAAGAAAGGCAAGACAAAAGCAAATACATGCACACCTGCTAGATTAACTATGAAAATTCCCAGTCCTGCACTGCATAGCTGAGTGACTTTACTCTCTTAATCAATCATTAAAATGAATGGAATGATTCAGATGCATTATTAATCACATAAGTCAGTTTTTTCAAGACTGTCACTTGAAGCCCAGCTGAGCTACCCACTCACCAATAGTAATTGAGTTGATTTTTCCTTTTATCTGAAGTGTAGATTTGTTACACTTAAAAATATAGGCCACTTGCTTGAGTTCAGTGTTGTTAATGACCAGGTCATTCTTATCCTCTTGATATTCCTATTTCAAAAGAAAGTTTATTTAATTGGTTGTCTTTAACTAATGGTCTTTAGCTAACAGTCAGACAGAGTTTAGTACAATTTATCCTCGAGTCATTGCATCTTCAGTTACAACAGAGCAATATCCTTCCTGTGGCTTAAAATCCTAATCTGCTTGGTGACCAGATATCTCACCTAACTGACCCTTAGATGACACTGTATCTTTTAGAGCTGCAGAGCTGAAGAATTTAGCACAGAGAGTGATAAAATCCATTAATTTTGCAGCAAAGATGTTATGCTCACAACAATTTAAAAAAGGCACTCACAAAACTGCTGTTTGGCTCCCATCTGATTCAGACTGAAGAACAGAGCAAGTTTTTCTTCCCCAAGTGTTATATAATATTCGGAACACATACAGGCATTACTATATACAATAGCGGAGTAATAGGCAAATAAACTTCCTTTCACTAGGCTTAAAAGAACAATTACACTCCAGGGATGTCCAGAAAAGCCTAAGGACCCACAAGGAAAGTTCCAAGTAGTAGAACCATAACAACATAACACAGGCAAACAGTGACTGCTCCTTACGCAAACTGGACTCCACTGTAATATACACTGACTGTGTATATAACCTTCTGCATGACTAAACTGCATGTTCTTTCTGCTCTCTCTTAACCAACACAGTCACATCAATTTTCATTCATAGATTCTTTGGTATATGCCTACATAAATTAACACCCAAACTTTAAACAAATCTTTTTCCATCTGCAGATTGGGCAAAAGGAAAACACTTCTCTACTTTAAAGCACGGAAGACATGCTTGAATGGAATGGGCAATGAAATATAAATCTATTATTCCATTGGCTAGGGAAACTGGAGAGTGTGGTCTGTGATAACTGTTCTCTCTCATTCACAGGAATGGCCTGCAAGAAGAGATTTTAATTGGTGTTCTCTAATGGGCTTGTTTCTGGAGCATTGTTCTGATTTTGCAAGGAATTTATATGCTGGTTCTGATGTTCCCCAGTGAGATGAATTAATAAGTGATTCTCAGAGACAAATGAATGAACTTAAAATCCTACAGAATAGTAAAAGTTGAACTGTAGCAAATGCAGAGAAATGGAGGACTCAGCCCTTTTTAGTTGCAACTTCGTTTTGTTGCATGTGAATGACAGACAAGATGTTTCAGTGCTTCTCCTGGTTTGCAATGTGCAAATTGCAATTCAGAGGTGTGACTGGAACTCACCACTCTCCACTTCTTTCCCTCTAGCTCCAAGACAGGGGGATGGTTCTGCTGTGGAGAATTCTTGGGAGAGGTAGGACTTGGAGTATGGCTTTTTGTTGGAGAACGAACAGGTGGACCTTGGGCACGTAGGTTGGGGTTCTTGTGAGTCTTCTGGTCATCAGAGACATGCCGAAGCCCTAAAAAACAAAAAGAAAGGGTGCTTGTGAAAGAGAGTCTATTTTCCAATCCTTAAAGTGCTCATATTGAAGCATGAGAAGTTTGTTTGTAGTTGTGTTATTCTCTGAAATTACCTTTTAAAAAAATTTCCTCAAGGTTTAGCTGGGTAACAACCTGAAGTGCAACTGCTGACATACTTTTAGCAGATCATATAAAAACTCTTCTACTGTGGATGGGCTCTTAGTATCTTCAACAGAAAATTGCACAATGTCTTCTAGGTCCCTCTCTATCTGTAGCAAGCTCTGAGAGCTTGTTGTATCATATTTTTCCATCAGAGTTCCTTTTTCTAATTTATGACAATATTTGATCTATCCCTGCAGCATTAAATGCAAATATATCAATCATATGTATTTAAATTCACAGATATATCCTTAAATTACAGCTGTCCAATGTTAATACAAAAAGCTTTATATCACCTGACATGTAAGACGTTTTGACACAGGTTTGTACACTCAATATGAGTCAGAAAGAGACATAAAACTTTATTGCAATTGCAACTTAAGAGGCTGACCAGCTACTGGGAGCTGAAGATATCCAGCTTGGCTGCCTTAAAATTAAAAGGATACCTCTAAATGGTGTGAATGTCAGGTATACTGAACTTATTTGGATGCTAGGGCTTCTAAAGGAGGTTTTGGAGCAGCCTTCTCCATCGAACCATTGCAAGCCTCAGAAGGATCTGAGCTGCTAGAATGTAACTTAAAAATGCTGTGAAAGCTGTGAAATGCTGTGAAAAATGTAACAGCTCTTGATGTAGTTTGCCTCCTGGATCACAATTCGATTTCTTGTCTCCTGACCTTTGGTAATTGCCTCGCCCTGGTTGAGCTGTGCAAAGAGGGCTGAGCGGGATGCAGTTCCTTCGTCCTTTGCGGTTTCCGTATCGAAGATGGGGGGCGGCCCCGGGGGCGGCGGTGGCGGAGGTGGCGGGGAAAGGCAGGAGCCGCTGGTTAGAACAGATCGCATGGACATGGGGGATGCAACAGGACCCTGTTGGAGACAGAGGGAAATATTTTACACACGGTGTTTCAAGGAACATTGTATATCACAACAGCTCTTATTTATTAACATCTTTGAATGCTGCAGGTTCGGGTGACTCTAGAAAGCCACAGGCTCAGGAGAATTTCTGGCTTCATAATCGAATATAATCCTATGAATCCTTCCCTGCACCTGAGCAAGCACAGCTAGAAAGACTGACAGCCCACACTCCACCCTTACTGCAGAACGATTCCACCTAAAATATTTGTCTTAAACACTTCTAAGGGCTGATGTTAAAAATCTTTAACAGTAACTATTCCATAATTTATTCTAGTGTTTACTTACGCAAAAAGGAAAATATCTCCTTTTTTTCCCCTATAAAGATGATGTTTTGATAGAACACAAATAACGGAGAGGTTCATGAACTGTCAGTTATACATAGGGAACATGATAAATTGTATGCAAGATGCAAAATGCTATTCTTGGAACTGTTCAAGTTATCTGTAAAGATTCAAATACCACAGAATGTAAAACTATGGTGATTCAAGTATCTTGATTCTGAAATTCAATTTTTGAGTTCTTAGTTCAATTTCTTAAATTCTTTTTTCCTTTTTTTTTCAGTTGCAGGAGATCACAGCACATGAGTTAGGAGTGAAGGGGGCCTTGGCAAAGTAAGTAACTAAATCTTTCAGTTTGCATAATCAAAAGTACATATTTTGGTCTGAATTACAATTCTTACATAGAATTTTATCAAAAAGACAGAAAATACTAATAATTATCTGGCTAAAATTTTATGAGAATGCTGTAGCATCCTAATAATAGATGTTAGAGACAATCTGAGAATCACTTTTACTATCCTGCCACTGAGTGTCACTCTGATTCTACCTCTCTGCAGCACAGAGGGAACTTCTAAAAGAACTATTGAGAAAATTAGATTGGTTCTGATGAGTTCAGGTAGCTACAGAGATACTGTGCATTGCAGCAGCAAATATTAACAGGTGGGCAGATACAATGGGAAAATTACAGCGACTTATGGAGTCACAGCTCCTCTAACTGGCTGCCTTTGTTAAGAGATACAGGTTGTTAGTGCGCCCCTGGTAATCCATCCTGGAAATAGATATTGCTTAGCTGGCCTCTGAGGATATTTTTAACCATTTATGGTACTACTCTTTCTGCTTTCCACTAAACTGAAACAGCAAAGCATTGATCTGATTCATGCATCTCACGGGAGTGGAAACTACAGCTATTTTTTAAAAAGTAAAACTTGTTCTGGCCTGTAATCCCAAACTGATAACAGGAAAAGGGCTGAGGTCCACATACTCCTTTTTAACTTACTCTTCAGATATACTTTAAAAACAAAATAAAAATTCAAGATCTCCTAAGGGGATAAGCTCTCTTCTTATTATTAAATCTTTTCGATCAAATGTAAACAAATTAGAAGAGTCTCCTTTTGGAACCAATCATAATTTATTGTCAAGATATACTGGAACTAAAGTCAACTGCTTTTAGAGACATTCAAGTGTTGCATGGATACATTTAGCTCAGAGCTTCTGCTTACATACTTCCTTATTACACGTTAGTGTCTTAGGCTGGGGACAACTTCTTCACTGGGCCCTCAGTTTATAGTGCCTGTTCCCTGCCTCTGCTAATACCAGTGAAGTTACCTGCAGCAGAGTCAGCAGAACAATGAATTCTTGTAATTAAAAAAATAAAAGAATGTAAGTGGATTTAGTGGTACAATCAGTTATTGCTGCCTGAGGTGCAATACAGATCTTCCCCTTCTGTTGCCTGCAACCATAGCAACTGAATCCACTATGCCCTGGTTATCCAGAATTATGAACATTGCATTTGCAGGGCTTTTTAAAACACTCAGATACTCAGAAATGGCACTCACCATTCACAGTGTGAACATGCAGTTATGAATTATGTACACTTTATGAAAGGCAATTAATAGCAGTAGTGGTAATGGCTAATAACTTTTAGTCTGAGATGAAAATTCGCTTGCCAAATTCCAGACTGACATGTGATTTCTCAAAAATACCTCCTGCTTCCACCTGCCTATCAGTACAGTGCTGTAATTTTCCAGAAACTTGTGTAAGACTCACACATCCACTTAGAATTAACACCATCTAAATTGTGCAAAGGCTGCAAGGGTGCATTAGAGAAAAAATTTCTGGAAGCTATCTGGGTATTCTGCATATAACACAGAGTGGTAGGTCACTCTGGCAGTGTCTTTGCTTCAAGTGTCAAACTCAAGGCCATCACAGACCAATGCAAGACACTCTGGGCTAAAATAATTCTGCTGAGTAGTGTATCAAAGGCAGTTTCCCAAATGGCAACTGAAGTATGGGAATATCCATGTAATGAGACAGAACTAAAACTTAGGAGGGTTTATCTGTGGAAGGAGGTCATCTCTGTCTCAGAACTCTGAAAGAACTTCCTTGTCAAAGTACAGATAAAAGGAAGGATTTTAAATACATCAGTTAAGTTTGGACATGGTTTTGTATGACTGGAGATTGTTATATTTATTTTCAAGGAACAGAGGAGGTAGGAAAGGATCTGGGAAACTAGGAGCTTTTTTCCTTTTAGTGGAGTACTGATGAAAAAACAAGTCTACTCAAAAATCTCAATTCTTGACCTGAGCAGCTAAGACATTCTAGTCCTTTTAAGTGGATTTCAAAAGTAAGAAAAAATGTATTCATTGCACTCATGCTGCTCATCTGCCTCTTCTTTCCTTTACAAGCCTGGTCCCTCCACCAAAGTCAGTGGTTATCTCCACTGAGCACAAAAGATTTTGAGTTAGATCTAATTAAGAACGTAGAAGCTATCACAAGCTAGACACCTGAGGTTCTGTCACCCTTCCCACTCCTTTATTTTGTGCAGTCATAGAAATAAAAGACAGACTGAACCCTGGTTGTTAGCTTTTCTCCTGCATGGCAAATCTTGTCTAGTTTAATTCCTGAGTTACAGCTACACAAGCTAACTGATATTGTAGCATGCTATTTTCAACATCTAGGGTCATTCTGGAAACTGCAAACAATTTCAATCATAAATTAGGCCAGGCAAAATTGAAAGAGAAATCACAGGAAAAAAAGGTCTCTAAAGTACATGGTTCAACTGCTCCACTGTAGATCTCCCATCTTACAACATGGACTCCAGTAGGGCAATCTCCTGTTGAAATAAAATGGCATGGAAAAGACCGACAAGTCTCACTAATGAGAAGGTGCACAGACCTGCTGGGAAGAACGGTACAGTCTAACTCTGGCTACAGTCTTCTTTTCCTTGCCATTTTAACGTACCTAACTGAAATCAAATAAAAATTCATATGAGGTGAAATTCTTTGTGGGAGAGTGGCTCAGGGAAATTCTCAAAAGGGGGCAGAAAGCGCAAAAGTGAACTGGAAACGTAGAATACGCATTTCACTTCTTGCATTCCCTGCATGCCAGGAAGATGGGACCTGTGCTGCACTCAGACACACTGATGTAAAGGGCAACTTAAAAATCAGCCAAGTGAAGTAGGTTTTCCAGGTTTTTTTTTTTTTAAATTCATTTTGACATCTATTAATAAATGAACCTCCAAGTTACCAACCTCAGTCACTGACAATTACTTTGCTTTCCTTAGTTCCTCTTCTAAGACAACTTACATCCTTCAGGCTCTAGAATACTTCTGAACCAGGCTCTTAAACTGTTCTGGTATCTGATAATACTTGTGTATAGTCCTATCCAATTTCAACAGAAGTTCCCTTCACAAAGTCCATTCATGTCTGTTCTGTATAGGGTGGTGTTTGTGAGAGCTGCTGGGAATAAAATAGCATGTTACATGCCCACAAAAGTTCATCTATCCTAAAGCAGCAGGTGCTTAGCAGCTTTGCTATTTGCAAACAACTCTTCAGATTAACTTCACGCAGATGTTAACAACAGTGTGTCTTTACATAAAAAGTATTAGGAGCCATTTGGACCAGTGAAGGCGGTTGTTTGCAAGCTGCCTTTCTTCCTCTTTTATTTCAGCTGTTTGCCTCGGCAACAGCTGCTGCTCTCAGTGCTGTGGTGTCTGCATACACACATCAAGTTACACTGATTGCTGACTGCTCCTATTAACATGTTTGTGTGGTCATTTTTCCATCATTCAAAATATGCCCCCAGTGAGAATTAGCAGGGGGCAACAGATAGAGTCATCCTTACTGTGTGAAAATATAACACAAAAGTAAGCTGTAACTTATAACCTGGTACCTTTGCATCATAGTGAACTTGAGTACTTTGAAATGTGCTCCTGGAGCTTTTTGAAATGGAGGAAAATGTAATTCCCTGAGTAAGGTCCTATCAGGAACAGGAGATGCAGGCTCTGTGGCCATGTACTAAGAGCTCTATAGGGGATAAAACATTTCAGAAATTTCCCCCCAGGGCTGTCTTCAGCTTCCACCCATGCTCTAAATGGGGTGACAGGAATGAATCAGGGTTTGCTCCTTGCTGGATAGCCCCAAGCCATCTGCAGAGAGGCCTAAGGGCCTCCCATTGACTGTGGCAGAGAAGCTTCCTTTAGCAACAGTGTCTGATGCTGCTCACATTGCTGGGTCTGATAAATTTCACTGTGCAGGTTTGCAGGATTGTGGTACAGCCTCAAAGTATGTTGTATCTCTACCTTCATCTTGTACAACTGGCTGAAGGGTGAGGTACACTTCCTTTTCTCACCTAACTGCCTTGCTGGAAGAAATAAATTATTGTTTATGTTGAGATAGCTGCCTGGTTGAAATTCTCATTTAATTCTCTTGAAATTACAGCAGAGCTGAGTGATGCCGTTTGCTTTTGAGAAGCAGGGCCTTCTTAAGCACATTTCTCCTAAAGGCTTCCTTCCCCCGGAGCACAGGGCAAAGCAATCTTGTGAGAGAAATAAAATGCTGTTCAGATATAGCACAAGTGCTCTGGATGCCATACTGTCACTAATTTTCAGTGGCCATATGCAGCTTGATGTGTCTTCAGGTCTGAGCCCAGCTACGAGAGACAGTAAGAATTTCTTTTTATGTCTTATCACAGATGTTACTATTTCCTGAGCTATTCTTAATGAACAGCTCCCTGGGTTAGCCTTCCATGTCACTGTTACTATATTTGTAGAAGTGCAGCAGCAAGGAGCCCCAGTCAGAGGCTCCTATCTCTGGGGATATGAGGGGCTTACGTGCCAGACCCTGTACAAACACCCGCAGTGTTCCTCTGTGTTTATCCAGCTTTTGGCTGACACAGTGCTGCATGGACACTGAGGGCAACAAAGTTCTTGTGCTGGGAATGGGCTGGGGAGCATCTGAACAATTCGTTTCTTGTGGCTGCAATGGTTGAGTTTACTCGGAGCCAGAAGATTATAAGCATCTATATAATGCATTTAAATAAATGATACATGCATGTGTATGATATACAGTACCTATTTTGTTAGTCATTCCTATTAAGAGGTAAGTATCTATTTGCAGCTCTAGCAACAGGTGGCTTAGAGAGAGATCATGAAATCCCTCCCTTAATTTATTGAAAAGCCTTCTTTTCATGGCAGCAGACAAACAGGAATCCTAATGGGGAATACATTCTTCCCCCCGTCCCCCCCAAAAAAGGAAGAATATCACTGTTTTCTCCCCCTTTATAGTAATCCTAGTTTCACACCTAAAATTATTATGGCATTCTGTATTGTTCTTTTCATACATATGCACAGCCAAAGACAAGAATTGTGAAGCTCAAAATATCACATATCAACCTCTGGGAACAGGTGGACTGTGACTCAGAGGCACAGAGCTCTTGTTAAGGTGTTTTTTGTGTAAAAGTAGCTTAGCACAACAGTTCTATTACCTACTCTGTTTAAGCCACCTGTCTGCAAGGAGTTATGCTGCGTAGAGAGCTGCAATTTACGGGATGAAACAGCTGACTTACAGGGCCTGTAATCTTTGTCAGTTAAAACACAAAGCAAGAAAAACCCGGCTCCATTCTTTTCTTGTTACTGAGTCTCAGCAGAATTATTTATCTGCAGAGTTTTCAAGCTTTGCAGCCCCCTGTAATATCCTTTTGCCATTCATCATCTGTTCAGGATTTAAAATGATGCTCGCATCTTCAGAGTTACCCAACCAGAAAAGTTTTATACAGCTATGCTCTCTCTAAATCATTTGAGAACTGTATGATAATGTAATTGCCAACACGTAATGTGCTCCAACAGGCAGATTCAACCATCTTTTACTTATAGAAAAATTTGGTTTAAAAAAAGACCAATCCCTTTAGCAAGACAGTGAAGTTTTAAAAGATATACCTTTCCTTTTCTCTCTTCCACACTTTCAATTTTGTATTTCCTTTCCCTTTTCCACTGGAACTAGGCTGCAGGCCTCGCCCAGTTTTTCTCCTAACATGTCTGAATGGTGCTTGTTCCAAGTTAGAGAATACAATTGATATACAGTAAAGACAAATATTTTCACCCACTGTTGGAATAAGAGAGTAAAAATACTTTCTTTCAAAGGGACAGGGATGTGATTGAGGCAGTCTCCACCAAAGAGGCAACTATTGTAGAGGTGCCAGGATAGCCAGTTTTTTAATTGACCCTGTACCAAAAACCAGAACACTGCCTATTCTGAGAAAGAAACACTTACAACTAAAGGATACAATTTTTTCAACAAAAAAAAAAATAAGGGAATTGGGAAGGGTAGAGAAAGGAATGGAAGGTATACAGAAAAGGAGAGAAAAGGCTATTACTGAGAAAAACTGAGCACTGTGGAAATGTCTACGTCTTCTCCAAGATACAGGCATCTAAATTGGTATATCTGTGCTGCCCTTCCTTCTATCAGAATAAGGCCTCTGGGATTGCAGTCCTGGCTGTGGATGGAATTTGGCACTACAGTTTTGACCTTTAGCTTTAGTGAAGTGGCTCAGATGATGGCTGCTTGATAAGTAGGTCAAACTAAACACAGCACAGAAGAGATACTGGACAGATAATAGGAGGCTTTTGCCTGCAGAAGTTGGTCTTCTGCAGCTTGTTCACATCAATATGTACAGAGATGATGTATTACAGGAAAATGTTTTGATAGAACAGGAGAAAGGCAGGGCCAATTTATAAGAAAATGTCTGGAGGTAATTATTTTAGACTAGAATAAAATGCCCAAGTCTGCACTGAGACTAGGATAATTGCACTCAATACGGCTAATGTAGGAATTATGATGGTACTTCTTGGTGTGGAGCTTGTGGAGATTTTCAGCTTTTAAAGAATGTTTTTAGAGTACTATCTAAGGAGTAATAAATGTTTTTAAAAATGCTATTTCAGGGGAAAAAAATACTTGAAGATACTGGCTTCAATGGTAACAGGATTTAAATAAATCTCAACTGCTTTTAAAGATGTGCAGACTTCATCCTAAGTTGTTTTGATTTGTAAAGGGAGAGAGGATTTCACTTATCACTTGAGTGAAATTCTGTATTCTGCTGGTAAAATCTATCCTAAATTACTATTGTATACAAAGAAGAAAATGTTAAGTACAGATCCACCTGCAACTGAAACATTCAAGACAATTATCTTTGAGCAAGATTTGTGTCTTAAATCTTATTTGATATATGGAAAACTACAGCAGTCTCTTTATTATTACTGGTTGTTTTCTTGCTGCAAGGTTAACCTACAGAAATAGGAGCTGAAGATTCACTTCCCCCAGATTACTCATGCAAGCCTTGCAGCAAACAAACTTTTCATTAGGCATTCTTGTGAAAAAGGACAGGTCACCATTACAGCTGTGGATTGCTTGTTAAAAACAGAAAGCTGTAGCAAGCAAAAATGACAATTACTGCATGCTACCCTGGGCACTTAAAATATTTCAGTGTAACAACAGCTTCTTCCAAAGACTCACTGACATCTAAGAATGTCATATCTGGTAGCAAATTAAAACAAATCTCCATTAGGCTGGTAATTGCTTATTGTCCCCATTGCCAAGATAGCTAAATTGAGATGTAGTGAGTATAGTGAATGGCCACTCAGCACAAGGTGTAGGAGGCAGAAGGACACTTTACATCCAAGATAACAAACTACAAAATTACACTTTTAAGGAAATATTGTAGATCCATCTGACTTGCACTGACAAGCATATTTTCTCTGCCATAGGCACAATCAATGAATGAAAATGACTATTTCAGATTATGTTGAAAATACATGGAACTTTTTACTGTCTGGGACAGTCCTGCTCACAAACATACATTAGATACGTACTTTTGTTCTGTGAGCACAGTACCATCAAATATCCTAACCATATCCATCATGCCTTGAAATGCCAGCTTACACAGTCCAGTCTGGTTCTGTATCACCACTCCCCACGAGGAGCAAAACAGGTTCAGATGCACAGAAGTCTAAAGGTCCTTAACTACACTATTTCCTTCTATGTGTATTCTTGAATACACTACATTCTTCACTATTTCCTTGGCTTTCTCCTCACACAGGCACACATTTCAATAGAGTGCCCTTAATACGTAAAATATTGTCACACAATTTGGCACAACCAAAGTAAGACAGAACTGTGTTAGATCCAAAAATCCATGAACATCTGTTTTTATCACAAACTTTTTATAAAGCAGATAGAGATAAGTGTTATTGTCAGAAGTGACTGCTTGAACATTATTTCAATCCTTTGCACCAGCTTTTGTGTCTGTCTTCTAATTTATTAAGACATTTCTTTCTCTTTCCTCTGAAGTGTCTGCCTGTGTGCCTGCTGCCAGAGCCAGGAACACTTTCCTGTGTGTACTAGTGATCTGTTCCAAGGCTGGCTGCAGCTGCCCTGTGCAGCTTGATGGAAGGGTATGGGGGGCTGGAAATGGCAGAGCTTTGAGATACTGCATGCACACAAATGTGCACACCACAGTATAGCTTAGTGGGCCAAGCACCAACTCAAAAATCCTGTCCCCTTTTTGGAAACCCAAGCATAGGAAATCCTCTGATCTAGGCTTATGCTCCTGGGGTTGTTGGAGTTCAAGCATTGACAATACAGCTGGGAGAGAAGAAGTAGTTAATATTCTTCCTGACTCTTCACTCTCGTTAGAAATATCCAAATGTGCTACTTAAGAGCTTTTTATAGAAACTTCATGCATTCCTTTGTTGACTTCTGCAGATATGAAGGGTAAATTATTGGTATAATACACTTTGAAATCTGTACTTACATGCCCCAAGACATTTCTCTCTTTCTCTCCCCCTCTATAATAAAATACCTTTTTTACACCAATGTCTGCCTCTCATAAACGTTCCACTTTGTTAACGCCTTGCCAAACTAATGCTTTTTCCTTTTTTCCTTTTATGCACGTAAGTGGAAGCTGCTGTGTGCAATGATTAACAACTGTGTCTGGAATATATCTACAGCCTTTTTATATATCACATTTTTTGTCTAGACCCTGCTTCTGCAGACCTTTATGCTTAACTTCACACAATGTGAATCTGTGACTTCCTTCCTCACTTTAAAATGTATAACAAAAATGAAATTATCACTTGAGCAGCTCGTTACTTTCTGGAATGTATTTGTTACCAAGCTTCATAGAAATATTTAAATAACATTTAAGCAATTTAAACAACCTGCTAACTTACTGGATTCTAATTTTCTTACATACACATTTAGTAAAACTTAAAAAATATATACATCCATAAAAATGAGTCTGCAATTTAATCTTTGAGACTTGTATCACATAAAGGATAATTTAAATGAAGCATACTTCCAAGACAACTTCCAGATATGAGTGATATCCAAAGTGAAGTGAAATCAGTACTTCACATGCAGTGATGGGCTCATCACTCATGATGGAATGAGCACTGTTGGCAGGAAATGATGCTTAATATAAATAAACAAGTCACACCTAGATTTCAGCAATTTCTTGGACAGCTGAAGACGGAGAAATATAAAGACACAATGACTGAGGTACTGGTTTTAGGACCAGTCAAACTTAATCTGCAACAGCCACCCTTCTGAGTAAGACAACCAGTACTCACCAGCACTGAGAGCTCCTCCTGTTTGACCAAATGGCTCTAACAAGCCTTTACCTTATAACACTATTTCCATATTTGTGAAGTTCTATTAAAGGTGACGATTATTCCTTTTCTGTATTAACAGAATGAATTATGTCCCAGATTCTCAGGCTAATTCAGCTAATGGGGTACTACAATTCCTTTTCCTTTTGTAATAATAATTTAGCAATCATTAGGTCTTCTCACGTTCACTGATCATAACAGAATAGGATGCACCAAGTATGAAATTCTGTACTAAATAAAGGAATCATGGTTAATATTTAAATTTTTTACTATAGAAACTTACAACGTAGCTAATAATTACAGTCTTCTAATTTATCCTGTTCAAACATTTTTGCATTGCTTCAGACTAAGATGTACGTGCAGATCACAGTTGTCTCCCATGTTTGAACCTGCACTCAAATACTTGAGAACTGAAAGGCCTTGTACAATGCCTCATGAAGGCTATGAAGAGAAAGCTGAGCCTGTTGCTGAGCACAAGTAACCTACATTCTCTTCACATGGTTATAACCTCCATTGAGGGAGAGAGAAAACAACGTTTCCAGGTACCATAGAATCAAGGGAATGTTTGGCTGGAAGGGACCTTGAAGATCATTCAGTTCCAACCCCCTGACATGGGCAGGGACACCTTTCATAGACCACGTTGATCAGAGTCCCACCCAACCTGGCCTTGAACACTTCCAGGGATGGGGCATCTACAGCTTCTCTGGGCAACCTGTTCCAGTGTCTCATCACCCTCAAAATAAAAAATTTCTTCCTTATATTCAATCTTTCAATTTAAAACTACTGCCCTCTGTCCTGTCATTACAAGCCTTGGTGATGTGTTTCCCAGTCTTTCTCACAAGCCCACTTTATATATTGCAATGTTACAAAAAGGTCTCTATGAAGCCTTCTCTTCTCCAGGCTGAAAAAAATCTCAACTCTCTCAGCCTGTCTTCACAGGAAGGGTGTTGCAGCTCTTATTCCATGTTAAGCTCCACTTCATAGAATCACAGAATGGTTTGGATTGGAAGGCCATTAATCTGAAAGTTCTACTTCACTTCCCTATGTTCCCAAGTTCTTAAAACTGTTTGTTTTGAGAACTAAATGGTGACCTGTATTAGTCCTCTGAATATTAAAATTAAAAATAATGATATTTGTGTACACCTAAGAAATTATAAATTTGGTGTGAAAGACTGCATGTGCAAGTATATGGTAGGTTTAGGAGATGATATCAGTAAAGAGCAGGATGATTACATTTTTTATACATTTCAGCAGTTCTCCTAATCTGATGATAAACACGAGCACGTTATTAAAGTAAAATAGAACACTGTATCAATGTAGACGGTGGACATAAACTCTTACATTTATACCCAACGTAATTTTTCATGTTTATACCTCTCTTAGAGAAAAATATTCATTGCTGCCATCTCATATGTAACACACAGAAGCAGGTTATATAAGGAGCATAAATAATTAGGTATGCTCTCTCTGTTTCCAGAAGCTATTTCTATATATCTAAAATAATAGTTTTATAAAGCTATACATCTACAAAATTATGTATCCCTTGTCTTTGTCTTCCCTGTTATTAAATCTCTCTCTTTGCTCAGATTCTTCCCACCATCCTTCTTCTTTCCATGACATGCCCCCTCCCTTTCCTTTGGTCTGACATGTCCTTCTATTTTTTGCATACCTTCTACAGACATGGAGAACTGTGTCTGTCTCTCTTTACCATCTGCAGCTAAGGGTTATGGCTATAATAATCCCAACTATTTATTTTCTCTTCCTCCAAACATGTACCATAATGGCCTGAACATCTCCACCTATATGTCAAACATTTATTGGCTTGGCTGGGAAATCCATGGACCATGACTTCTGTTCCTGGCATAGATATTTATTTTTCCTGAGCTAATGACCCACATTAGAAGACAAAGAGGTTACTGGCTTTTTATGGTTCTTCTTGAAGAAAGAAAGAGTACTTACAGTTTTACTCCATGTGAGACCTGTTGTGTGATGCTCTTTGATATAAGCTTGAAGCTCAGACCAGATGTTCAGATATGACTTCACCCAATCAACATGGCGTGTGTCACTGTAAAAACAGAGGCAATATTTATCTGTGAATTTATTTAAAAAAACAGAGAGCAGTGCTGCTCTTGCTTAAAGCAGGCAAAACCCAATGACTGGCTAAAAGCCATGGACAAATCAGTTAGCAGGCAGACAACCAGCCCAGTGCTGCAAAGACTGAAGCTACTACATTGGAAAGCTTCTAGATCCTTCTAGAGGACAAACAAGAGCAAAGGATGCCTCTAGCAGAGAGTGCTTCTTGCTAGAAATGTGTGTCACTATTCTTCTCAGGCTCAAAGTCAACTGAAAAAGCACTAAAGGCACATTGAGCCTTACAGCAGGTACCCATACACAATTTCAGGGTACTGAACTTTAGAAAATTAAATACCCATGGATTCTGTAAGATATTCTGGCTGCCATGTTCAAATGTGGCCAGGGCAATACTGGGTCATGTTACAGTCATCGGACTAAAATATGTATACATGAAGAATTTTTAAAGTACAAGTCAAAGTTGGCTTTAGAATCTTTGTCGTTAGTCCTTCAATGGGACTCATAAATGAAACCAGGAAATAATGAAGAGAAAAGCTGCTTGTAAGATGAAGTCCATAGTTATAACAAATTATCAGTGAATAGTGATTGCTTACAAGGATTTGTGTGTCTACCTTCTATTTATTTCCTTTGGAATTTTATCCTTAAAAATGTGGAGCACCTGGGTCAACAGGTTTAATCCAAAGCCTACTGAAGTCAAGGGAAAGCCTTCCATACTTTGAAAGACATTGTGGTCTGATTCAGTGAAAAACAGGAAAATAATTCCTCATTAAAGGAAGAATTAAATACCTAAATAATGTACTCCATTTATACCATTACACGAGACATTTTTTTTCTCCAGTGTAAACACTGATACTATGCTGTAAAAATCATCAGTTACCCCAGCATCAGTTACTACCTTCCGTAGGTAAACTCAGGCTTTAAGAATAAGATATAACATATAATATATATAAAATAACATATCATATATAGCATATAATTTCTATTTCTACATATTCAAGAAACATAAATACATGTGAAAGGTTTTGATACTTAAAACCTTCTCCTCACTAATGAGGAAAAATTCAATAGCAAATACTGTTCTTCACTGGGATATGAAAATCAAGAGCCAAAATCTGGCCTTCAAAAGCATCAAGTCAGCAGGATTTATACTTGACTTTTCAAAGACGGCATAAGAAGGACCTGAATTTTTTTCTCTTTCTCCATCAGTTCACAGATATCATTCATGGAACTTTTTTTGTGAATTCCTTGTGCTCTTTAAGAATAATGAAGTGGTGCAGAGAAAAATCAAATCAGGAGCTATGGAATTTGAATCTGTATATATCTTCCACCTAAATACACATTTTCAAGCCAAGAGCAAGAACAGCAACAGTATGAGAGCACAAATGAGAGGAGGATGCACAGCAGCCAGCTAGCCACACGTCGCTATGTAAACAGGCATTTGCATATAAGCTCATGATGCTGGAATGCCAGAAAAATTAAAACTAATCTTAAAATGTGCAGAGGGTGAAAGCCAGCACTGCTAATGCTGCTGCCATTCTCACTGCAGCATGCTGCAGGTCAGAGGTAAGGAGGGGAAACTATGCTACTGCAAGAAGGTTTCATCAAATGCTTTTTAGTTTACAAAACACATACCAGTGAACCCTACTGGTATGGTTAACGCTCTGTTCTCTGGCTAGTCCATACTGGAGCTTGGTAACATACCTGTTCTTGTAGTCCTTTAATACCCTGTTAGTATAAAAGGTAGCAGCATCATTCATCTCCTTGACATAAGGGCCTGGTTTAGGAGACTAGGACCATCACCCCATGGTAGCAGGAAACAACAGAAGGAGAAAGGAAGTAAAACATTAGTCAGACACCTCCCCTGACATACTAGGTTTATTACCTTCTTGGGTGTAGTAGACTGAAGAACTATATAGATGAGACTGCAGAGCACTGCAAGATTTGGAACTATCCTGGGCTGCACCATCCAGAAGCTTCTTAACAGCCCTCCCAACCATACCATGTGTCACTCACCACTGCTATCCACCCAAGGGCAGGGATGCTCTCACTGACAGCTGACAGGTGGTTGAACATTTTACTTCCTCTGTTCCTTTCTCTGAAGTTCTGGATTTCCTGAATCTTCTCTGATATTGGCTTGAGAAGCATTGCCACCTCATTCTGCAAAAAAAAAGAGGAGAGGAGGAAAAAGAAAAAGAAAAAGAAGAAGAAAAAGAAGAAGAAAAAGAAGAAGAAAAAGAAAAAGAAAAAGAAAAAGAAAAAGAAAAAGAAAAAGAAAAAGAAAAAGAAAAAGAAAAAGAAAAAGAAAAAGAAAAAGAAAAAGAAAAGGAAAAGGAAAAGGAAAAAGAAAAAGAAAAAGAAAAGGAAAAGGAAAAAGAAAAAGAGAAAAAGACTGCTGTTAACAGTGGGTGGTCCAAAAGCACCAAGTAGTTTAATATTGTCCTCCTTGCCTTCTGATTTAACATCCATAAAGAAAGGTCATCATAAATTACAGCAACAGTTTAATTACCCTCCTACAGTTGCAGTGATAAAATGCACAGACATTAAGTATTAATAATGTGTTGTAGCAAAAATTGTTCTCAGCACTGGCAGCATTTTCACATGCTGCCCAGATTAAGACCCACATCAACCCCATAGCTCAGAGTCAGCAGAATGACTGTCATTTTCATCTGATATCCTCGGAACTTCTTCAGATTCTTGAGTTTTTCATGTTATTAACCAAGTTGTTTTTCCCAAGAAACACAAACTACTTATTAGTTGCCTGTTATCATCTGGCAATAAGACTGAGACAGTAATACACTGTAGGCAAGATCAATTTTACCTGTCCTTCTCGGTACATTTTAATGTTTTGGCTGCAAGCAATGCAGGAGGATTTCATGGGAAATTGCTGCCTGCAAGCCATGGTTTGGGGAAGTTCTCTTGGGTTAATCAGAAACGAATGGTATCCATGGGAATGACTGCTGAGTGGAAGGACTAGTGTCTGGAGAAAAGCAAGATGAATGCAGAAGCTATCCAAGCTCTTTCCTGTGCAAAGTGAATGCTAATCACACTGGTCCAGTGTCTCAGAAAAACTAATTTAGAGCACTAATTCACTGGGGAAAATTCTTCCACTCAGAAAACAGCAGACTGAGGGACATGGACTCATCAGTTTACAGGCAAAACAACTGCTGTACCTTGCAACCCTATAACATTACAAAAGTATGCTCCCCAAACCCATAGAATGTCCCACCAAAGGCAGTGCACCATTCTGATCCTCCCTGGCACTTCACTTGGAAATCACTCAGGATTGCAGCAGAACTCTGCATTTTTTCTCACCTTTTCCAGGACTATTTGTGATGTGCTTGCTGGAGACAACTAATCCTCATGATCTTGAGGACTAATGCTGCCATGACACACAAAAAATGATGGGCACATATGTCCTGCTCGATCTCTGTTATCTTAAGGTTTTTCTTTTCACCTTTCCAGAAGACTTCAGCATTAGAGAATTCTATGTCAGCTTAGAATAAGCATGTTTGCTATGGATCAGCACAGGTCAAAGACACTTCAAAAACGTGTCAAAAAGAGGTTGTGCATTTTGAAAAGTATTTTGATCTACCTACAGAGCCTGAACATTTTAGTGGTAGAGCAATTTTGAGAAAGACCTATGCATCAGAAATATATAGGCATATGTGATCTTCCCTACAACAAAATGGGTTGGGAGAAAACAAATATTTACAGTATTACTGTGAAAGTATAAGATTTTTTGTCGATGACCTAATGACCAGCACAAGCCATCAAGTCTGAAAAAGCCCTGAAACCCCCATGATTTGTAGTTCTGAAAACATGATGTTGTTGCCATAACATGATAAAGTCTGCAGAAATTGTCCTTTCTAATTTTTGCTTGTTTACAACATGCTGCAGCTGGTATTTTCTTGGGTATTTTCTTATTTTTCAGGGAAATCTTTCAAGTATGACAGTAGTTAACAAAACTGAAATTTAAGAAAGTGCTTGTTCTGCTTTGATATTATGCCAGTTTTCCTCCCATAAAGTCTGAGGGATATTTACAGTCCTGAGCTTACTGTGAATCTTCATGGCCCAGTTCCAGACAAAGAGAATATCAGGCCTAAAAATACAGCTCCACAGATGCTTGGTATATCTAGACAGCACTGGGAGGCAGTACATTTCTGTGGATAGTGCACTGAAGTGGGAGTCCTTAAATGGGGGTTCTCTTTGCAGCTCTCCCACCAAATTTCATCAGGTTTCAGTAAAGCTGGGTTAGCTTTCTGTGCTTCAATTTCCTAGATATGAAATGGCATTAACATAGCAGTTTTATTTTGTAGAATACTTTGATTTCTAAAGATAAGAAGGCAAAGTTAGGGTCAAACATTTCTCTGAATGACCCACGATGACCCAAACCTTCTCCTATTCCTTCTAGAAAAAGCTCTCAGCCACTTTTCTGAGGATCTGTCAGTGGCACAGAGATTCTGTCCCTCAAAACACAGGACTTAATCTATCCAATGATTACATATTTATAAGAAATGTTTATAAAAATGTAGTGGATTTATTTAATTTCACAGAACCTGTGCAAGTTTTAAAGATGAAATATGTATTGCTAGGGAAACTTTCTCAAAGTAATCATTCCCTTGGCACTGCAGTGACACCAGAGTGGGCTTGAGGCTCTGCTCAGCTCTGTCCCACGTGAGAGGTCTTGGCAGAGCAGCAGAGTCTGCCTCCCCTTCACTCTGCACTCATCCTGTTCTGCAATGGCTGCACAAAATATGTGTGTTTGTGGAAGCTTTTTGTCTTCCAAGTTTCTGTGTAAGGGTTTGACACAGGAACACAGCCTGCAAGGAATCACTGAATTGAGTTCTGTCTCAGTTCTAAATTTTTAGTTAGTGATTAAACTGCAGATCAATTACACTGTATATGACATATGGGTATAGAAAGGCTCATTAATTCTGGCAGTAATCAGTCTTGTTTGGCTTTACAATGCAGAAACAGTTGTGCTGAGGGTTCTAGAAGAATAATCTCTTTATTGCAATGAATATTAAAACAGCTGACTTAAAAAAATTAATGTCTATATTGTATCTCTAAGAAAAGGGAATTCCAGGAGACGAATCAGAACTGTTGGAAAAATCTTCAGCATGCCTTTGGCATGTGCTAGATAAAATTTCTTGTCATTTAAGACACAGCACAGTTGTTTAACAGAAATTTAAGAGTCTCTTTATAAACACCATTCCTATTATAATATCAGTTTTGCTGAAATGCTTAAAAATGCAACATGGGCAGAACTGACAAATATCAGAAGTAATTCCCAGTATCCTTTTTTCCTTTTAAAATAATGATTAAAACCAGATTGTCACTTTAAACACAAATAACTAGACAACCAGCCAACTTATAATATTTTATAATTCTTATTAGAAAATCAAGAGTAGTAAGACTGTTGCCATGATTAGCCAAAACACTCCAAAAAAGTTCCAGCATGCAAAAGAACTGCCTTAGGCTTTGGCTGCAGAGACTTAACAGTCTCAGCCCAGTCTCATAAAATGGCCTGGAATACCAGTACTCCAACAGACCACACTACACAGACTTTCTTCTCCTTCACCTATCTGCATTACCCATACAAGAAATACCTCAGGTGACAGGCTTAATAGGACTGGTGGACAGGGACACTCAGTTCAGCAGAAAGGCCAAAGTTTTGGATTTTGTGATGTTTGAAATCTGCCTGTAAAGTCACATTAAACTGAATAGCTTGCCTAAATTTTGGCTGCTTGAGCCAGTGATTACTTGAAAATCTCAGCATTAATTTGGGAAAATGGGTATTTTCTCAGGACCACTGTTGTACAGTAACCTGCCAGCATGAATCACAAAGGCACAAAACACAGCAGGTAAATAAAAACTATAGTTTGAAAGATCTTATGTATTTTTAAGCTAATCTTACATGGTTTTGAGGGGTGAGATTGTTTACCAAAGGATTTTTATGTTGATGAGTGGCAACACAATTCAGACCTCACTATTACAGTGTTCGAATCAACCTGACCTATTATGAAAAAAACATGTCAAGAGAACAAATACCCTTTTAAGTTATGCAAAATGAGGGCATGGCAACCTCTGGTGTAGGAGCAGCAAAAGAAAACTCAGAGAATTTGGAATCAACAGCCCCTTCCTTCTACTCAGCTGCAACCCAAACAGGGTGAGTACAACCTTTATTCCATGGTGTACAGTTCTGTTAGTTTCTCCTTCATACTTACATAAAATCTCCATCATACTTGCTTTGTATTTTTAAGGGGCACGTTTGAAACATGGAGTTGATCTGAATCAGGTGTCTTTGTATGTGTTGGCAAGCAGTACAGCCTAATAGGAATGGTTCTGCAGAGCAAAACAGTTGGTGCTGAGGCTCCAACATTCACAGTATACATTTAAAGAGAGGGGGGGGGAATTTGGGACTAGCTGTAAATTGTGGTTTAGATGCTGCCTGGGAGTGGATCTTCCACTTCATCAGAAAGATCCCCACTTTGTACACATTAGGCTGCTATAATGTGAAACACAACATAGTAAATGGGGCTGATTTGAAGGAGAAATACAGTCCCACAGCGAGCTAAAACACTAACAGAGACACAGCCATTATCTCTGCAAACAGCCTAGTACAGTCCCATCCCACATCTCATCCTTTCAAGGGATGAAAGATGTCATGGATAGCAACCACCACACTCAGTTCTAACAATTTAACAGACCAGCATCTGCTCTCAGCTGAGACTTGATTCCTTCTACTGTAAATGAGGAAAGAAATATCCCTGAGGAATTATTTGCACACGTTAATAGATACTAAATGACTATATGTTAGAAGATATTAATAGACGTGAAGAAATGGACTCTAGAGGTGCTGGCCATTACTGTTAAGAGAGCCTAGAAAAATACCTTATACAAGGTATAAGGTGTGTCTACAGGAATAAGATCACCAGTGAGATGCATTTCTGCTATGAGTGGCTGTGATTCTAGAACTGAAATAGTTTTTGATTAACTGTAATTTCCCAATTTTTGTACTTTCAAATTATGTAAAGAAGATTTTAACTTCATACTTTTTTTTGGTAGGTATGCAGTTTAAGAAAAGCCTGTGTTTTTCTTTAAGTCTTTATACACAGGCTGGATGGAATCAGTGTTCAGATTAGGCTGAGAAATAACCTCTTTATTTAAATTTATATAAAATAATTTTTTTTACCCTACTCCACCTAAATCCAATGTTTTCTCTGCAACTATTTTCTGACTGGCTGTAGAGACCATAAATGAGATTTTTCTCTGAGATCACTACATTAATACTCTAGTATTCTGATATTTTCAGGGTTCAAACCTCTCCTCCTACCTAACTACATTAATTTATTATGGCCTAGTTTTCTTAGACTGTAAATTTTCAGCACAGTGGTGTAACAAGTATTTGATGTGTTGATCAACAGTACAGGTTTTGCCACTTCAACTCACTGCTGTGCAGCAGCAGGACTATGACACAGAGAGACAAATCTGCATAACTGTCTGGTCAGCTTCATCAGCACAGAAGCTTAGACACATTTGTGTGCTTCCAAAGTGACTTAATTGGTATTTGGCTTTTATTCCTCTTAGATAGCACAAAAATTCTCAATCTAACAGCCAATATCAGCTGTAGCAGTTTTGTCCTTTGTGGGAAAAAAACAGGGAATACCAAATCACAACCCCACATGACAAATTACTACTTTAGTCACTTGTGAATTTATTTTTAAATATAAACTCTGAGGCAGGGCAAATGGAGAGGAATGTGAAAGACAAATCGCTTCTAACCAGTGGAGAAATCCAGGGCCTGAAACAACCTGCATGCATCAGTTTACAGCAGTGCAGAATCACACCCACTGCCTTTGGCTGGGACTGGTTCATTTTAAATTGACTTGAATGTTCTGTGTGTTGTGTTCTTGTCCACTGCAGCTCTCTGTGGGCAGTATTTTCAACAAGAAAGGGTCCTCCTTCTTAAGGCACACAGGCAACACCCCACAATTAATCAACAAGAACAATGACAACTAATAAACTGCTTTCAACTTTTTGATTTACTACTCCTCAATCCTGCTGCTGTGATTATAGTCCATGTCGGTGGGGTCCAGGGCATTCCAGGTAGCAAGAAGATTCTGTTAAGCCACAGTTTCTTTGTTCACAACATCTGAGATCCTATGAATCTTTGCTAAGAGCAATCACCTTTCATGGGGCATGTCCCAGGAAAGAGATGTTAGATATTGCAGGTTTCCATCTTTGGCCAAACTGTAAGACTGTCCAGTTTGTTGAGCAGTCCTGGAACTGACATAACTTTTGGAATTCACAAATGTGATCTGATTTAGACCAAAATAAAATTTGAAAAAAAGAAAATAATTAACTAACTTGTGAATCAAAAAGCCCTGCTTTTCAGTCATCTGTACCCCCTGTGCTTTCCTTTTCAGAAGGTTATGTGCATAAATCCCAGGAAAGAATTGCATAACACAGAGAAAGGAGAGTACTAGTAGGGATTTACATTTAGCAGAAATAAAGAATATGGTACTTAATGGGAGAGGAAGTGTCCTATCAGCTTAGCTCAGTAGGGTCTCACATGGCACAGTGTGAACATGAACATTGCTACAGGGACTGAAAACTATCCTGGTGATTTTTGGACATTATCTTAAAACCAGCAGAAATCCAGTAAAGGCTTGAAGATCCCTAGAATTGCTTAGCATGTCAAATGAGGATCCAGAGTACACAGGTACCCTGGAGGTCACAAGTGCAAGGCGCCTTTGGTTACTGGAGCCTGATTCTTGCACAGAAGGTGAATTGCTGGCAAGTCTGTGCCTGGGGATGTTTGTGTGAGCCAGTCTAGAGCTGCCACTGATGTGAATCTCTGCCTCTACTCTGTACAAGCTGGGTGATACTGCACTGATCATGGCCCTTCTGCATTCCCATGATCCCTGAGTGCCTCTGGGCCTTCTTACTGCTGAGTGCACTGCCCCTTGGGCAGAAGTGAATCTCAAATGCATCCACCTTTTATTGACCTGGGGGTTTTGGCAAACACAAGTGAAGAAAGTGAAATGGAACGAGGATTCCTAGAGAAGTTAACTAAAAGAGAGACATTGAGGGCTGGAGTGTGTCCAGAGAAGGGCAATGAAGCTGGTCAAGGATCTAGAGAGTGAATCCTATGAGGGGCTAGTTAGGGACCTGGGAGGGTTTAGCCTGGAGAAAAAGAGGCACAAACAGACCTTATTGCTATCTACCACTACCTGAAACAGAGTTGCAGTGAGGTGGAGGTCAGTTTCTACATCCAGATAACAAGTGGCAGGACAAAAGAAAATGGCCTCAAGATGCAACAGGGGAGGTAGAGATTGGAGTTTAGGAAAAATTTCTTCCCCAAAATGGTTGTTAAGTACTGGAACAACCTTCCCAGGAAAGAGGTTGAGCCACCATCCTTGAAGGTATTTAAAAGATGTGCAAATGTGGTGCTTAGAGACACAGTTTAGTGGCGGAGTTGGAAGTGCTGGGTTTATGATTGATGACCTTAAAGATCTTTTCCAACCTAAACGATTCTATGAACTGAAAATACAATGAGTTTGAGGCTGATAAAATGCAGATGAGTGATTTTGAGACAGAATTATGAGGTAACAGGTGTCAGGGGCTATCTGGATGTGAAACAGAGTAAGAGCTTGCAACAATATCCAAAAATGAGCCTGTGAACTCTGCACTGCAATGGGTAAGTGACTGGAAACTGTTGGTCCATCCCTGTGGCTGTGACCACACGTCACATGCAGTTGTAGGCTTGCAGATAACAGAAGTATGCCAACAGTTTGGCAAGATTTCAGAGAACAGGACCGGGGGAAGGGGTTCCCTTTCGAGCTCAGCACTCTCAGGCTCCTGTCCATGTCACTCTTGGCACCTTCTCTGAGTTTGAGGCCTGAGTACCTTAAAAGGCTTGAACTAAATTCTTCCTTAAGCTATTTCTAGACACAGAGGAGCAGGTTAGCAGCAGTAAACTCTCAGCAGCTGAGAGAATGGCATCAAAACTCTTTTGCATAAGAATGTAGTAAATTAACAAGGTGAGAAGTATCCTACTGTTTGTATTTTTGGAAAACAGTAATGGTGATCCCAGTAAGTATGAGGAAAAGTACGGGGAAATGGAATGACATAAGCAAGTCAAGGTAATTAGAAAACAAATCCTGCTAGAATGCAGAATAATAAGTCCCAGGAGTCCTGTTATTGAAGTACTTTAAAATAGAGAAGAAAATGAGCAATCCCACACTGACAGAGAGTAGGGAACTGTGAATCTTCATCTCTTGATTTCTACATAAAAATCCTGAGAATGAGTCCTTTACTCAAAGATTTTGCCACAACTATTCTAATCCTACAATAGATTTTTTTTTTCTTTTTGCTTCGCTATAAAAAATAAAAACAGAAGGACTTGTTCTCATGGCTCTAAGTCAAAATTCAAATACAGTTTCTTGGGTTTCTATGAGGTGGGGTGAGGTCTCCCTTTTCTAGGAAAAAAAGGGAAAGCTCTCCTTTACCTCTCACTTTTTTCCACCCCTCTCTTCCCACCTGTGTGCAGAATCTGGATATTTAAGCTAGGTATTTAATTGGAATGTTTGTCTGCACAATGTTAGGAATAAATCCATGAGCTTCGGCAGTCATATGAACTCAGCATTCTTCTCTAATGAGAAATTACGTAATCATTTATAGTCTGAACTGCATCTGTCATTTAAATCTGTTTGTAGTACTTCTCACCACGAACACGCTCATCCTGCATATGCTTATATTGATTCACAAAAATAACAATCTCATTAATTTGTTCTCAGCATAGGAACAATGGATTCCTCAAGCCCTCAAAGCAACTCTTAAAACTGTTTGAACATTTAAAGTAAAATATAACAACTCATAAAGAGAAGGCAGTATATGAGTCACCATTCAAAAAGAATTTAATGCAGTGACTTTGAGCAGCGATCAGCATTCGTGATCCAAATTCAAAGAAGTTGTTAAACAGATAAATTTGCTCAGGAACACTAATAACTTTTAAAATTATTATGCAATGAAATAAAAAACACATTTCAGTCAGAACTGCATTTGGCTTAGACTGTGGGAAATAGAAAACCAGATCCAAACTGTTTCAGAATGTTTTGTGAAGGTTTATGCTGAAACCTGTCTTCTGAATAGCCCAAGCAACATGCAAACATATGGTCTGAAAATATCTTTTTAAACAACTTCTCACAGATTACAGCAAAATTCTAATTTATTTTCCCATCTTCTTTGCATTCTTTTATAAACTCATCTATTCTCTTATACTATTTATAGTAGTAAACAATTTATAACAGACGTTTTGTTTTAATGTTTGAAGTTTTGCATCAGATAATAATTTCTCATAAGTAGATGGACTGAAAAATCCCATCTTGCTGAATGAGCCTGTATCTAGCAGCCATTAGCTGGGACATACACAAACAGGAATATCAACTGCTGGTTTTGTCATGTGATCTCTTCCACTGCACATACAAATATAGAACATGACCATAAAAAGTAACAGAACATGCTCTCTGCAAAGTAATTTATTGCAGTTGATGCTAGACTGGTATGCCAGCTGGAATTACCTTCCTGGCTCCTACTATTTTCATATATACAGATAATAAAGGCTGTGCACTGCAACAGATTCCAAATGAAAAAAACCCAACATTATTAACAAGAAGCAAAACTCCACAAAAGCATCTTTTAGGAATCTTGACTGTTTGAAAATGTTTGCTAGTGACTCAGAGCACAAACTAAAGAGTGAAATGAATTCTATAACTTCACCATTTTCATAGAGAGAAAAAAAATACCACTTTTGATGATACATGTTTCTCTCTTTACTGAGCATAAAAATATCCAAGGATTATTATAGATATAGGAGCTTTCTTTTTGTTTGAAATCCTTATTCATTAGTTTGTAAGCTGCAAGAGCTGAGCTAATTTATTTTTCCAGCACATTTTCCCCTCCCTCTTTTTTTTTTAAAGGCACCATGTATGACATCCCAACCTGACAGGAACTCAGTAAATCCCCTCAGTCTCCACACCGCTGTCTCTGAATGTCTACAAAGCTCCTATGCCATAATTGCAACTCGCTGGCTCATTCACAGCTTTACATTATAAAGCAAACAGTCTAGACAGCTGAATGACAGAATTACTCTCTTTTCTCTTGCATTTATAGATATGCTGTCATCTTCATTTGCTTTTCTCTACTCTGTGCATTCTGATACACTAATGATCAGCTTTCCTGTTTGGATTCCACACTGACTCCATGGCTCTAGGCTATAAATACAACCAGAGCCGAGATGACATCACAGCAATAAGGTCCCAGGGGAGCAGGGGCAGGATGCCTATTTCTTTCCTTCTCCTGGGTTAGCTGGTGATTACCAGCTTTTTCAAAATGCTTAACCAATGTGACTTTATAATAGAAAGTTTTTCCTCATTGTGATGGAGATATAAAAAACCTAATGCCTGGAACCATCACTCTCTGCAGTGGGAAAAAAAATCTCAATTTATACAGAATAGGAAGCCTTCAATTACTTTCACATCTGTCTATAGTATAATTGAGTGTATCTGTGCAAAAAAAATATGCAAAAAGAGAAAGAATGGACAACAGTGTGTGTTTTGATGTCTATAAAAATGTGTAGCTAAAAAAAGTAGTCTTTAAAAAAAGGTAAGTAACTGGACTGGGTTTGCTCTCACTGATAAAAAGAAAATTTAGTCTGTAATATTCCTGGTATTTTAACTTTGGAATTATGTGTACACACATATCATGTGGCACTTCCTCTGTTCTAAAGGATAGTAAAATGATAAAAGTGTACTTTCTTGCCTTCAACAAGATGCAGAAATCTATGCAAGCCTGATAATGTACAACTAAGACATATGGATGGCCAGCTCTGGTGATGTTTTAACAAGATTTTTATTATTTATTGCTTTTCTTAATGCTTCTGTAACCATCATCCTAGATTGCTAGAGAATCTCTTTTTACCTTTACTCTTTCATTGTTGTTTGTTTTTTAGCATTGTTTTGTTGACATTAAAAAAAAAATTCTAAACTTTACAGTTGAAAAATCTCAAACTTGACCTCTGACTTGAGGTCAGAAAGTTGTAAGGGTAGGAGTAGGCAGAAGCCATTGCCATTCTCACTGGAAAAGCAGAGAGAATCCTACTGATAGCACATCAGCACAGGAGGCCAAAGCAGGACCCACAGCTTATTCTTTTACCAGAGCTGGGACAATCCCAACACTCCAGAACACTGCATTACATTACATTATAGGCCATCAGAAACTGGTCACCGGGGAATATTTTACCTATGAACGTGTAGAATTTTGTGGGCCACTGGGTGCCATCATATTCACAGCCAATATAAATGACTGCTTGAGGCCTGTACCAATGGGAATTTTGCCTGTTCTGTGTGAGCCATGACCCACTTTTACTCCCTGAGATCAGGGACAGCTGGAAAAACAACTGATCCTTTCTTGCTTGGAACTCTGAAGTCTACCCTTGAATATCTACGGGCTTTTTTTTTTCTTTTCCTTAAGCACCCTTGCCATTAAAACATACTGATTAGAAAAACTTCTAATTTGCGTCTCTAAGAACAATAGTGACAGCATAACTTCAATAAATTATACCATGTGCAGAGAGTTCTGATTTGCAAAAATGGATTTTAATGTACTTTGGAGCAGGGAACTAGTGGAAAAAGGCACAGCTGAAGGCCATGATGAGACTGTGCAAGGGAAGACTTAATTCTCTGCATACTCCAAGAAGGAAGGTTCAAGGGTGGTCCCACAGAAGAGCTAACTGATTGCTATTCCCAGGAATGATAAAGTGCTATTGGCCCTGAGCCTTCTAAAAACTACAAATGAGATTCATAACAACTCCACAGATTCCATGAGCTTTGTAGTGAGGGGAGAATTTAAACAGTTGCCACTCAAACAAGTATATAAATCAACTTGATAAAAGTTTAGTTTTCATTTTCTTGACAAAATGCTTTCCCCTCCTCGCAGAACTGGCCTAACCTGGACCTCAGTTTGAGGAACACTGAGTGTATGGGCTAATACTGGTTTTTCTCTCACTAGCATCTACCATGTAGCATCCCTGGAGGACTGGCAAATAGCCATTTCCAGCTTCCAGAGAAAGACTGATCCCACTTTCAAATGTAAAGTGGACACTTCTTTGCTTTCTTCAATGATCTTATATTCATAGGTTCATCACAGAAAAGGTTCTTAACCCCAGATCATGGCTTTCTGATTATTACAGCACCATGCTTATGAAAGTGAAAGCAAGCCCCCAGTTGCACTGTATAAATAAAGGAACAAACAAAGCAAATGCAGGATCAATAACATACAGCAACACAGACTTTTTTATACACTGCCTCTTGAAGCTCCAGGTCACTTTCCTTACCTCTTGAGGCTCTTGACATTGAGATGCTAACAGCAAGAAAGATCTCTGTGCTTGGAAAGCAGCACGTACCATCTCTGCCTGTAACAAAAGGAGGAATATAAATTAAACCTTAGCCTGTAACCTCCAATGCCTCTTTGTGGCAGCTGAAAGTCAAGTGTGACAGCTCAAATCTTCCTTGCTGCTTTTCATCTAAATCACAGCAACGCTGACTGGAAGAAATGTATTAAAGTACTAGCTTAGCTATAATTTTTTTTTTTTTACACCTAAGGTTAAATTCCCTATCTTCTTCAGACAGGAAATAAAATGAGTTGATAAGCAGGCTTTTAGTTATAATTCCTACTTTTAGTCACAGGAGGACTTAATTTTAACACTTCAGAGTACGTCTAGGCATTTTAATGGTGATGCTTATACCCAAGTGCATAGCAAGAACTTATTACCACTGGGAACAGCAATCTGCAAGCTTTGTGTTGAACTGCAGCTTAGGATGTGGTGATGTTCAGGATGAGTTGAACTCAGCATATTTGCTGAGCGACTATGCTGCAATTCATTCCTTGCCTGTGATCTGTGGGCACAATTGATGGCCATGAGAGATGGTGGCTGAAGGTTTTTGGGCACTTTTCCACTCACAGAACTCTAACATTTGGGTTAAAGCTGCACCTGACAGTATGCTTTCGTGTCACCAGTTTGGATGGGTGATAAATCTCTACACTCATGGCTGTTTACTAATGTTCAAATTTCTGGTCTTTTTCGTTTATTTGAACCCTGTACATTTTCTGTACATTCTTATTGATATATACTGATATAAATGAGTATTCCACCTCTACCTCATCTAGGTGGAGGAGTAGTGACTAGGAAAAAGCATTACTGGTATAGAAAAGAATTATTCATAACTAGTATAAATTGCTAAATACAAACCAAGCCAAACCAAATGCCATTAAGTTAACCTAATATGAATAGGTACATTTATAATCACTTTGTGAAAGGGTGGGGAAGTGCATGCCATTTTTCCTTGGGGTTTTTTCAATCTAAAAAGAAAACAAGGTAATTATATATACAGACCCATGTGGATGCAACTTAAAATACATGAAAGTCAGGAAATTTGATGTTGTAGCAAAGTAAAACAGCTAAATTGTGTTTATTCATCTTAAAATGTGATGGCATGAATAAAACATAATCTGTTAGGATGAAAGTCACTGCAAGGAAGATGGTAAAAGAGACCCAGCTTGGACAGCATTTGGGGAGAAAGGGATAATATGGTCTGACATCTGAGATTTGGAAGGGTATAATCATCTCTATAAATAGATAAAGAAATAAATAATAAGGGAAACCTAAATTTTCCAGAGACATAAATATAATCAATAATAGCAAGGTTTAGATATTCTTAGACATGTCAGATGATGTCTTTTTCGTACAGAAATTCATAAAACAACAAGGTGTGGGTTATTTTAAGCTTAGGGGGGGGTTTTGTGTGTGTGAGGAGAACCTTGTAAAACAGCTGAGAAAAAACTGATTCCTGAGGAGGAAGTGATTATGAATGAATTCAGTGCTGCTTAGATTGCAAGATGGATAAAAATAAATCTGTAACTAAGGCTTGGTATAAGGCAAACTTTTAGAAAACAGAAAAATCAATGAAAGAAGATGATTGGTCTGAGGAACTTAATTACTTGAATGAAGGAAAGGATGGATTTACACTGAGAATGGAAATAACCTGCGTGCACTGGGCAGGAGAGAGAAATTGTAGGAAAGGGTTAGAGTCTCTACATGAACAAATAATGAAAGCAGTATAATAAGAATAGGTACAAAACCCTCACAGAGTGAGAGGAGGCCTGGATTATCAAGCAGAACTTCTTTTCAGGCACTGTAACATATACAGCAAAGGAGTGATGGATAAAGGCTTTTCTGAACTGTACCTTGCATGGGGAAGTAAAACAAAGACGTATTTTTTTAGCTACTGGAACAATAAAGAACAAAGAAATGAAGTGAAGCCCTGACACTGCTCTGAAGGGCAAGTTTGATATGTCTACATTATTTTTGATGTATAGATTATCTGCTGCTGAATAACATGCTCTTCCCCAGTTTCAAGGAAGTCAATATACATAAAGATATTGAAAGGGTAGCTAAGGAGAATGATGGCAAATCAATGGGAATTACATTATTTGAAAGGGAAGTCAAATATCCACAGCTCAGTGACAGAATCATTGGGTCCACATTATCTTTTTTCCAGACTACTGAAGACACTGGCAGATGGAAGCACAAGTAGAAAATATTTTAAATATATATTATTTGGAGATGGTACTACATGTCAGAAATATGCAATGACAGCAAAGATGCCCAAGAAGAGGGAGGGAAGTTAAGTCAAGTGATATCATAACTCTTAGCTTGACTTCAGCACCATGAACATTTAAACCAGATTTGAAACGAGTGATTAAAACACATGGAAATGAAAAGCAGGAGAAACTACAATGGGATTACCTACGGTTGAAATCATTACTTTACTTTTTACACAAAGATAATGTGTCAGATCTAGTATTTCTGGGTATCATATAAAATGCTTATTGTGGGTCCTCATGGGAAACTGATACTTTGAGTGGAAATGACACAAATTAATATTAAAATTTTTCAGTTGGATAAGAAGCTTGATAAGCAGAGGCAATAATAAGGTATATTACAGATGGTGTTACTTGAGAGGAGGAAAGTTGCTAGTTGTTCTTCTCAGGGATTAATTTTAGGAGCAATCAATATGTTTCTTAGTATCATAAGAGTAAGAATTAGGTGTGCACTCATAACATTCTTGGGCAACCCAAGGTTAGGAGGTTTTAACACAGTCAAGAAGGACTCACTCATCACTTAAGAAGATTAAGTCAATTTTGTTGGTACAGATAATATGAATTGGAAAAAAATTAGCAATCCTCCCTGGTACCTTTTTAAAACAATGCATAGTTCTCAGTGTAAATATGGAACTGATTAAATGGAAATGCTGAAAACTGGAAAATACAAGTAAAAATGCCAGGAAGGTGGCTTTGTGAAAAAAACATATGCAGTTCTACAGAGGATATGCAAAGTATTTTCAGCAGATCTACAGAAGTGTCATTAGAGAGAATCTCCTCTGGAATTATGTGCTCAGAATTAACAGTCACCTGTGTTAAAAAAAAAATAAGCTTAAATCAGAGTTGATGCTGAAACAAGCTACTTGGATTTTTAAAACAATGACTATCTGTCACACAAAGAAAATGTAAGTTTCACTTATTTTTCTTAGCAAGAAAGTGGCTGAGGAATATGACAATTCTTTCTGATAGACAATGCAAATAGAGAATGAAGAAAATGGTAGTGTCAGCACATAATCACAGGTCTGAAAACTGGGCCATGAGTAAATATGGTCTCAAATTTATAAGACTTCCAACAATGCAAAAAGTGAAATTCAGAAGGGATCTTTCCAATTCCTCCAAAAAGGCAGCATTATTTTAAGACTGAGCTTTAAATGCTGATCAAACAGATCATAAACATGAGAAAAGAGTCCTTAGATATAGAAAGTTAAGACTGTTTATTGAGTTCTTGAACACATACTGAGCTGTAACATCAATGAGGTTTGAAAAACGTGTCTGTCTGGCACTTTGTCTACACTGCATTAAATACACACTTTTGGGATCCTAGTGGTCACTATGGAGGCTGAAGAGGATTTTTTTCCTCCACTCTGAGTACAAAGCAACAACTGATTTCTTGTCTCATTGTTCATTTCTCTTTAATGAAGCACTGGAATTTGGTCAGAGCTGGAGACAGACCATAGGATGATACACACAGTGTTCCTAAAAGACTGACATTCCTTGACTACGCCTCATGTGTGTGTCAAAACTATTGTTGGATGTGGAATCAGGATTCACTTCTCCTCCAGAACTCTATAATTTCTTCTCTAGTGCAGCGTGTGGCCAAGGCCACTTTCTCAAAATGTCTGGGAACGGTCTTTAAGAAATCTTGTGCTATTGAGTGCACACAAGCACAGAAGCCATAGGGAACACTCACTCTTTTGAGTTACCTCAAAAGAATGCTACATTTAAATGGTGGCTTCTTGCATTTTTTTTATTATACAAAATTTATTACAAGATGTTTGAAACATTCAGTTGTCAGTAGACTATGTATTGATTGCAAGGCTTGTGCTATGTGCCCAAAATTTATCCACTCCCAAAAGCTTTTAACTGCGTAGGGATCAGAGCAGCCAGATCTCCCACCTCTGAATGTAAATCTTAATAAAACGATCATGCTAACACAGTATTTGCATTTTACAAGTAGAATTTTATAAGAATTCTGCCACAGTGACTTCCTTCTTTCTGCAACAGCATTAAAAACAGCTTTCAGACTTTTACTGCTTCTGAGCATGCTGTATTTCTTTCCCTGCATGCCTTCAAAGTAACAGAAGAGTTTCTTCTCATTAAGAATGCATTAGTTCAGTCTATCACCATTCCACTTCTTTCTTGTAGTCTTTCAAACATGACACTTCACTGCTACCTCCTTGTGCTTAGCAGCCAGGCTGTGTAACTAAGCAGGCAGCACTACAATTTTGGAGGGAGGAGACTCTTTCATGAGACCCCCCCATCAAAACCAGCAAAGACTAATGAGTGAAAACACAACAGAGGGCATCTTTCTCAACAGCTTGTGTGGCTCAGACAAAAGACTGCTACAGAAGAAATCAGCTGAAACTCTTTCAGTTACATTCAATTATAGTAATGGAGCTTGAATGTCAATAGTATAGGAATCATGATTAAAT
This sequence comes from Agelaius phoeniceus, assembly GCF_051311805.1. Taxonomy (NCBI): domain Eukaryota; kingdom Metazoa; phylum Chordata; class Aves; order Passeriformes; family Icteridae; genus Agelaius; species Agelaius phoeniceus. The sequence goes on along the minus strand of NC_135265.1, from coordinate 65,630,080 downwards.
TTGTCAGAATAGAGTACACCACCAACTTGCACACATCTATCTACAGACAAAAATGGACATGTTCTGGAGCAACAGAAAATTGACACCTGATAACTTAGGGTAATCCTTTTGGCTTTCCTGGGATTACATACATACACATCAATCATCAGACAGATTCCTCAGATGAGGTGAATATTTTGAAGGAAGCAAATTCCTCAAAGCATTTCCTACTCCGCTTTTAGCAATTTGTTCTAGAGGCTGGAGGAGACAGCTATGACTTAGGACCTGAACTCCAGGACCATGTGGAGTTCCATGCACCACCCCAATTTCCCCACTGGTAAAGTGTGGAATAATGCATCTTAATCCTTCACCTCAGGTCTGTTTGACAGCTGACTCAAGTGACTGATGTGGCTGGAAGAGCTGTAGTTGGACATGTGTGCCATGACAGCCCCATTCCATGCTGCGGAAATCTGTAGCTGACCACAGTGAGTGATCTCTCTGTTGCCACTGCAGTAACAGCACAGACTGGTCTCTTCTCAGTTAAGCCTGCAGAGGTTAATGGAGGAATCATATGTATTTAGAAATAATCTTTTAAATAGCAACTGGTTTAACCTTCTCTGTCATAACATAATGCCAAACTCTGATATTTGTCATAAGCCACTGCTTGAAAACTTGCCAGAGGCTCTGTGAGAGATGTCAAATGAAGACAACGCTGCTGACCCGTTTGAAGGAGCATGAGTACAAATTCCACTCAAACTTGCACTGTTTCAAACTGAGTAGATGCAGATGCACTGGACCCGAAGCTTAAATTTCCAGTTTGTTTTGCTGAGGTTCAGCTCTCCAGAGCACATGTAGCTTCAGGATCTGCCTCTTTCTCATTTTAAATGTTCTGTTCAATCTAAGTTGACCTTCACTCTGGTATCCAAGTACCAATAAAGAAATATTATTTATGTGCCAAGCAAGCTACAAGAACAAGCAGGCACATGCACTCTGATCAAGTTACATTTAAATTCACTAGTTGAAAAAAACCCAAAACTAAATAGAAATAAGAGAAACAAACAAAAGATTTCCTAATGAAATTTTAGTCAAGAAAATTACCCTACTGACCTTATAATACTGAATTTGTCAAATACTATTTTATTTAATACTGTATTTCCTCAAAATCATAGCATTTAAAAGCACAGCATAAATATCAGAATCCACTGGACTTCTATTGTTGGAGAATATTACAAATCTGCTTAGATATACATGCTAACTTTAACAGAGATAATTAGCAAATCAAAATACAGTTCTAGATAGTGAAGAGAACACAAGGGAAAAATGGGATTTAGTGGTCCTTAGTTCAAAATGTAGTTTTGTGCAGAAATAATTATGGGTCCCTTGTATCTATCAAAGGGCACAGTGACTGACTGTAGTTTTCATTTCAGCAAATGAAAACTACAGATGCAGCTTCATTGACCCCAGCCTTTCTCTAAGAGTGACAGCACTACCAGAGGAAGAGACACAGTTTGCCTTTTACATTTTGCTTTCAAAAGCCTCTTCAAAGTGAAGTGGTAAAGTGGCTGCTGGCTTGAAGGGAGAGGAAAGAAATGGAAAAAGAATGGAGCTTAAGTTAAGATGGGACTGCTATAGAAACCACCCAGGCTCGCGAAATAGACAGTATTTATTTTGAACAGCTAATTGGCTGATAGAGATTTTTAAAAACTAGACCAAGCCTTAAAGAGTCACTGGCAGTTCTACAAACAAAGCACTTTTTACTCTGGAAAACAAAAAGGAAAAAAGAAGAAAACTGTCACCTTTCTCCCACTGGTCCATGCAGAAAACAGAGTTGAAATTCAAATCAAAATCAAAGTCAGTGGGAGATTAGCCATTGGTATTCACAGAACCAGACACCACCTGAGATATTTTCTTTTCTACTTTCAGACAGATATATTGACTACCACCAATTAGCTGTCCCCTGTACTGAGGTTTTCTGGTGTTTTTCAGCCTTTATGGTTATGTCTATATTAGGGAATTTTAGCTGAAATTTCTCAGCAGTGCTACTGCCTGTACAGTACCAATCAGAGCTGGTCTCTTTGGATGTTTATATCTGCCAGTGTATTAAACACTCTGTCATGCAACAGGGCACAGTTTTACTTGCTTCAGCATAGCAGCCATATCTCTGTTCATTAACTTTAATTTCTAGTAAGCTTCACTGTGACTTAAACCGCTCTTACTTCTGGTGGAAAACCAAACCATACCATTCTTTAAGATCTCTCAGTGCTAATTAATGATGTAAAATGGATAGAATCCTTTAGGGTAAATTGTTGCCGTCATTTTATTTCTCCATCTGAAACTTGAACTGTACAGATCAACTGGAGAAAAGGGATATTTAAAAACACAACCGTTGTTTTTAAATTAATTGCCTTAGGTAAAGAATATACATGTTCTGCACCATTTGCACCAATAAAGTTTGCCGCAATGTTCCAGAATGTCCTCTAAACTCTCTCAGTTTTGAATGAAATGTGGTTTTCTGATTGATTTCAAGGGACTGTTAAGTTTAAAACGTAATGAATACTATTTAAATGTCAGCTTTGTTAATTAATTAATTATTAATATTAGTAGCAGAAATAGTCAATTATTTTGTTCATCTGTCACTGCTTCAAATGGATATAAATATTTTGCTTTAGGGCCATTGCAGCTATTTATTTTTGCCAAGTGAAGCAATAGGAGATCATATTCTCCAAAAACGTCTCAAATAACCTTCGCCACCCGTAAGAGAGGAAGAGCAAGGCCAGACCAAAGCTATTGACTAGCTGATGATTTCCTAAAGCTCAGACTGCTTTTTTTCCTTCCAGATTCACAAATTCTTCATTACTATCTTTGAGAACAGCCAAAAATATATGAGTCTCTTGACCTCTGTTCATTTCAACTTTTACACAGAAGTTCCAAAAACAGATGTAACATACTCGTAGTTAGAGATTCCAGAAGATCCAGCACAGAAAAACATTGCCATCTTATTGCATATTAAGGGGATAGGGATTCCATACTGTTGTCTCCTTATCACAAAGGTTTCATACCTTCTTAGTGTTTCTCACAGGCAGCTCCTCAGAGCACTGACTCTTTCTTCTTCACAAAGCAGCCAACTGACTCCAGTTCTCTTCTCAACCAGCCAACCCACTCTTGTATAGCACTCTTCTTCTCATGGGTTACAGCTGTGGCCTGTTAAAGTCAGGCCTGATCCTAATCTTTGATAACTGGCCTAGCTGCAATTCCTTAGGTGTAAGATTACTTTCTACACTATCTTTATTTTCTTATATTCTATCCCCCTACAAAAAATACTGAGAATTGTGTACAAAAATAAGAAGTCCACTCATTACTCAAGATGTGGTCTATTTACAGACTAAAGTGTTGGTGGTTTTACACCAGCTTTCTTTTCTGAGCAGTTTTGAAAATGTTCAAGAATTCAAGTTTGCCATTTCCATCACAGACTTCTGCAAAGGGCTGAGTCACCTCATGGAGATTTCCTGCCACCTCACTGCACAGCACACAGCCATGGATCCACGTTTAGAGGCCTCCACATCAGTAGAAGTAAAGGGTGCTATTGTCACATTTCAGCACCTGATCTAGATGTAAGCGCCTTGTCCCTGGTACTTATCTATAGACCAGACACAGCCACAAAATTGTTTGTCAGCTCTGAGGGATTTGTGCTGTGACTTTCTGCCTCTGTAATATGTCATTAGTGATCACCATAGAAACAAACAACAGATAAAAAGAGCCAAACATTTTAAAAACAAGCATAAAACCACCATAAGAACAAATGGCTTCTCTTCATCAGTAAAATACCAGGCCACCATTTTTGGCGCTTCTAATAAACAAAGACTGTCAATACTGTATTTTATGAGCATTAGATTATGAGTAACAGCAATCAGTGATAAGCAGGATTTGACCTCCCTCCATTTTGTTAAATAACCCAGGACTCCTGAGATGAAAGGCTTTTCCAGGGGGAATACATTTAAGTGAAAACATTACATGAATATTCTTTGTATCACATGTCAAAGATTATGCCGTGACAATTTTTTTTTTTTTTTTGGTAAACTGTATTAGGGAGAGTAGACAGAAAGCACCCCAACCTGCACAGGGAGGAAATTGGGCACAATCTTCCTGAGAGCTCTTACAGCTCCTCATCCTCCTGACTAGTCTACAAAAAACACGCAGGTTTCTCCAAGAGTGATGGCAAAGGGAAACCAGCTCAGTTCATGATTTGACTGAGGAACAGAAAGCGGGGTACATTAACATTTCACAGCCCTTTGAAGCCTCCAGTTTCTCCTGTTACCTGCAGCTACATTATGTATCTCTGAGAAAGTGCATTACTTCTTTAAATAAACAAAAACTGCATACAATGCACTGAAGTAATGAAGTCTAAACTTTGTTATTACCAAGATCAACAGTTTTTTAAATTCAGGTGCCTTTTTTCTTTCCCATGAACATTTGAGCTCAGAGTTCTTTGGAGGACCTGGTTGCTAGCATTGAGGAACTATTTGTGGAAAGACCTCATTTCCCTGAGGAAAAGCAAACCTACATTTCCTCCATGGAGCACATGTAGTAAGCCAGCACATCAGAGAACCACAGAGATCTCGGGGCCTGCAGGTCTCATTGTGATGTGCACAAACACACTTTTGCTGTGCTGGTTGCAGGCACTCTGGTTATTTCTCTGCTGGGCTGCTTTGCCCCTGAGGCTGCTACTGAGCGCCCCCACTCTCTATCACCAGCTGTTCTGCCAGAAGCCCTTCTCAGTGAAGGTCCAAATCCATACTAAGGGAATTTCAGAAAAGACTTTAAAATTTCACAGGCCTTAGATGTGTCCCTGATTTAACAAATACAAGTTCTAGGAAGTTCAGATGTTTCTGTAAATTAAAAAGATTACAGCACTTCTTGAGGTTTTACTTCAGAAATATTCTTCTAGCAGTTATCAGTGAGCACCGTTGTGAAGAACTGGTTTCTTGACTTTGTCTGACAAGTTGTCTGATAAAGACTGGAGACCCACTGATTTCTAAGAAATTGTACTACCTTTAGAGAGAAAGCTTGGACAAATAGGTTTTTATATAGAAAAGACTTTTTTGTATGTTCTGCCTCTCATGCACTTCAAGACAACTGGTGACATTGCCACCTCACTCTGCAAGTAGTCCCACTGAGCTCTCTGAAAGCAACTCAAAGGCTGAAAGTGACAGAACTTGTCCCCTTGTAAATTCACTTCCACTTTCATCACCTTGAAAGAATCCCAGGTGCCCAACCAAAATTTGCTAACATGGAAGTCAGTTAACAACTTAAAGCTCAGACATCTATAATAATATTTTAGTATTTCTTCCCACCTGAACAATATTTTCCTTTTCAGAGGTGCTAAATAACAAAAGCCTTCATGTACTTGGAGAGGGAGCCTCAGCTGCTCTGAAATGCAAGGATGTGATTAAAAAGCAGATCTGAACTAAAGTGTTTTTAAAAACAGAACATGTATTAAAGCAACAAGAAAGAAATATTTCAGCCTCAAAGTTCTACATAAAGATGCTTAATTAATCTTTTTACTGTGTCTCTGGGATAAAACACATAATTAAACTTATGAAACTCTGCACCAATACTTAAACTGCTTTGCAGTGCAGATTAATTGTGGAAATATATAGTTCCATTTATGGGTGTCAGTAGACTAAAAGAAGTTAGCAGTGACAGTGACACGGTTTAATCTATCCTAATGGACTCTTCAACATTCAGAAATGTGACCATATTGATCATGCAATTCATACTGGATAAAAAGAGGCAATGCACGTTTGTGGCCACATTATACCCTCATCACTCCTGACAGCACTCCCAGCTTATTTAAAACAACATTCAAACTGCACACTGGTTTCCCTTGTGGCTTAATTCTCATTATTCACTGAACTCCTTTTTACTAGAAACTAACTGAAGAGCCAGATTCTGAGCTCATTGTTTGGTTTTTTGCTGACGACAATGAACAGCCTTCTCAGTTTCCATGCCCAGCATTTCTATACACTCAAAACAGTTGCAACCAACTAGCAAAATAAAAGCAGGTCAGGGATGGGGAGGCAGATGAGTGAAAAGAGTGTACACGTGCTCTTCAGAAAGAATGAGACTGAAAATTAATAAAAGACTTATAGCCTGTAGCAACAAATGACATCATTCAAGCATGTGTTGCAAAACAAAAACAAAGGGGAAAAAAAGCATTCATGGATGTGTATTTCTCAGATTGAGGCAAATGGGTTTGAATTTCATTACCACTCCAACTCATAATCTTCACCAGAGATATAAGAACTATGAGCACCAGTAAAAAGAATTTTCAGTCCCAAGAGGTTCATGCTGATGACAATAGCAAGGATGCTGTCTTTGTTTTTCTGATGGATCAAGAAAGTGTAACTTGGCAGTGGTTCACCAGAAATTACTGCTGTGAGAACCACACACCTTACAGCAGTTGTGACGCTGAGTGCATGAGATGGCTGTCACCTATATGCTCTCTTGATCCTAGATTGCTTTGAAACAGAGAGAAAAGTCATTACCAAGGCTTCCTCATGGACCCTGGCTCTGTGCCAACTCCATATATTCAATCCTCCCTGATAAGTTTTCTCCTGACTTTACACTAGCATGTGTCCTAGGAAATGGCTTTGCAATGGGCTCGTGGAGACACTACCACACTGTATTTGTGGCTCTGAGTGTAGGTGGTTCAAACTCTAAAGCCATCTGTGATTTAGCTCGCTCTTTTAGCCATGCAATTTTATCACCTTATGATTTTTGGTTAAGCTGACGCAGTGGTTTTCAACTTGTGGAACTCATGCTTCTAGTCTTTACACTGCTTCTCTTGGAAAATCACCAAGAAAAACTGGTTTCCTGCCAGTTAACTCAAATATTCTCTTAAAGGGCTTCAATGAAAAATTGTATAGGGATAGCAAAATTAGCATGACCTAAAGCATATGATCAGTTCTGACTTTGACTTCAAATGGCCAAAAATGCAATGCATGCCTTGATTAATTGTTCCATTCATTAAGTAAATTGATTGGTAAAACATGGACCTTATAACTCGTCTGAACACTGAATATTATTCTGAATTCATCTGGTCAATAAAGAACCCTTCGTGATCAGATTTTTTTCGTAAGAGTGACTTATCTAACATTTTCTTGGGCAAACATGATGAATTTTTCTTTGTTTTCACACTGCATATAAAGTTTCCCACTCAAATCATTCTGATATCTTTTTCTAGCATCCTTGGGAGATCAGAAAATCCCATTGCACTGAGCAACCATATACACATAATATCCTTTTTAGTGGGCAATAGTTTTAGACCTTGGTCAAAATGGTCTGTTATGGTCCCTGATCAACTGCACTATACTTTGAAATCAATGCTTATGGATTAAGTCAGGAACACCTCCATATGCAAAGAACCCCCATGAAAACAGGTTATGAATAACTCTTGATAGCCTTGAGTGCTTGTGTATGTGATTTCTTATGTTTCTGACTAAATGCCATATGGAATGTTCTCATTCTATATTCCCACCCCTATCCCCCCCAGATTTACAGGTGCATGTTTCTCGTGCCAGCAATACACAACTCAAAGCCCAGTACTGGCCACTATGGCATTGATTTTTCAATACTTGTTTGACTTTTATCTCTTCCTTGCCTTTTTAAATAATAAGAAAAACAAGTGGTATTTACTGCAATGTCAGTGTCAAGAAACCAACAGCCTGATCCAGTTCCCATCAAAATTATTGGAAAAACATGCACTTTTTCAGGAGGTGGTGTTCTAGACTTGGAGTGGACAGGTCCTTCTTGCTCAGGAGCCATCTTTATTCCCAAACAGGTTTCTTACAGTCCAACAGGTACAAGCATGTTTGCACACCACTGCACCTGCCTGAAAAAATCCTGCTTGTTTTGAAAGCCAGACTCAGTCCCTAGGCCATATGGGAAGTTGTCCTTTAGAGCAGAGCAATCAAAAGTTGTAAAACTTCTAGAAATGTCAGGTTTTTTCTAAACTAACCTCTAAATTAGCCTCTTGGCTAGATTGTATATGTTGCATTTCCATCTTTCTTCTCCTATTAAAGTGACCATTCTTTTTTGCTCATGTTATGGAGTACCTTGTAGTACATATACAGGGTGAGAAACACAGCTGAGTTAGCAGTTACAAAATCAACTTTAACTCTGACAGAATTCCAAGGCTGATGATTTGATTTTATTTTCCCTTTTGGTGGACAGCACTACCATTTTCTACGCTCTAAGACTCTTTCTCTCAGTTGAGTGCACTTTGTATGCTGTCAAAAATATCTATATTTTTATTCTTTTTTTTATGTATTCCATTTTCCCCAGTCCTGCACTAGCACCTTGGTTTGGTGTTTATTCCATGTAGCAGAAAATACCTCTCACAGAAATGCAAAGGCAGCCTGACAGCAAGCTTCTCTTTGGGCATGTTGACATCATCCTCTTCTCTGAGCTCTAATTCAACTTTCAACACAATGCCTAAAACCACACAGCCTCTGAGCACAAAAGATGAACACGAGACTACACTTGTGCATTCTGTTGCCCTGTAAGCAAATTGCCTTGTGAATGAGGAATCAGTCAAATAATGGGGTTGATAGTCTGCATTTAGATAAGCTAAGATAAAGTGCAAAAGTGGGGTTTTTTTGGTGTAGCGCAGACAGCAGTATATCCTGCTCAAAGTTCAGGGCTATGAACATCATTGACTCCTTCTACAGCATCTCTCACATGAAAAGACAACATGCAGCTATTTCATGTGTCATAACTACTCTTTTGAAATAAACCAGGAAGGTAGGATTTTTTAACTTCACTGACAGTCCAAACCAGAGTGGCACTCTGCAAAGTGCATATATATCTCATAAAACATATCTCCTGCTTTCAGCTCTCTATTTATGTGGACTTTACTGAGAAGAAGAGAAGAATGTCACTGCTTTCATGTAACAGATAAAGAAATTCTCTGGGTACATGCATACGACATTTGTGGGGTGCACATTGCTTTCTCTGCTCACCGTGATAAGAAACGAGCGCATGCGCACAGAGAACTCCTGCAGATTGGATAATGTGCTGCGATTACTTCTCGGTGCTAACCTTGTTCAGGTAGTCATACATTTTATGGATTGCGTCCAAACCCTCTTCCAATAAGGAGCAACTGAACCACCTACCTTGGAGCATTTCTGAATGCTCCAAGCTCTTTGAGCTTTTGTTTTGAGCTCTGCATTTCAGCAGCTGGAAGTTGATGGAAGAAAGGAGGGAAAAGGCATCCATATTTTTATAGTTTTCCATTCCAAGATAAATAGGCTTGGATGAGAGAAGAGGGAACATAAATGAATCACACAGACAATCTGTTCTTTCAACTGGTGGGGTTGGGAGGTTAAAAGATTTTTACAAATAAACACTTTTTAAAAGGCAAGTATTAGCTTATGTGTTTGACAGAAGGCTGCAATTATGCTCTGCTCTGTACCACATAAAATACTAAAATATGGAAATGTGAGGTTATCTATCCTTCTCTTGTAGAACCAGTACATTCTCTTCCTATCGTGATGTCTCATCTGGTACATTACTCAAATTCAAGCCAAAGTATTCCACCACTTGAGATAGCACATAAACAAAAATAATGTGAAGAAATTCATAATAAACACATTACTAAAACCTGCTTCTTGGCCTTCTGAGGTCTTGGTTTCTTTGCTTTGCCAATGCAAAGAGCCCATCAAACCTGCTTGAACCCAGCTTCCTCACTGGGACACAATCTAAAGGTACACTATGTCTTCCAGAAGCAGCTCTTTGTCATCCTTAACACATTTTCTGCAGTGCTGGATTCATGGCCTATGTTGTAGAGTCACAATCTGTTTCATACTGATTTTGAATTTCCCTCATTCTGACAGAAGGACAGTTTTTGCTGTTGGCATATACGGTGAGTCAGCTTCAGGGCTGTTACAGCCTGTAATGGTTGGTGACAGCCTCCAAGACACTGGTATGTCAGGCCAAAGACAGCTGGTTGGTAGCAGTCCAGACTTTCCCTCTTTTACAGACTTCACATGCACTAGTTGTGACATGGACAGCAGAAAGTGTTTTCATAAAACCTGTGCCTATAGGGGACTTTGCATTTCATAGAAATATCCATATAATCACCAGATCTTTATTCCACAGTGACAGAATAGGGGAAAGATCTTATCTTAGCTGTTTAGGGCTATTTATTTAAAATAGAGTATGTAACCACTCTCCCTGTCTTTTAAAAAGTGGTTCATTTCTTCAGTGCAGTTGACCTCAGACATTCACCACTATATGTACTGTAATTTGAATGAGAAATATCTTGCTCTCAAGACCCTAAGCAGGACTCTGATAAACGAATCTTTATAAAGCCCACTGTGCTGCTGTGTTTAAGAGAGCCAGAAGCTAGCTATTAGTTATTTTTTGTGGTTTGCTTGTTTTGTTCTCTTTCAGCAGACTTTTTAGAGTACAGCATGCTGAAAAAATAGGAACAAGGCTCCCCAACAGATACGAGTTGTGTCTGAATTCTTCCTTTTGCCAGGCACACAAACCACACAACCGTTGCAGCCATCAGCACAAAACACATCATGTTAAATCCCCCATTTCTTTAACATAATATGAAGTCTCTCTTTCTCTCATATTACCATTCTGGTCCGTCAGGTATGTGAGGTTTTTCAAGGCAACAGGTGTTTTTTGAAATAAAATACAACCTTCCTTCAGCTCATTATGTGAAAGAGACAGCAGCTGCAAGTATAATGCTGAGGACACATGGTCTATAAGACACCCAGAAGAAAAATACTCCTTGTTCCACTTGTTAAGGTAAAGCACAGATGTTGCTTCAGTGATAAGCATGAGCATAAGGCAACCACAGTCTGCTCCACGTTGTAAATGCAGAATCTATGATTTCAGAATATTTAGTAGGCTGCAATCGGAATCACCGGTTTCTTTATGTAAAGAAAGCTAATGCAATGTCTAAGCTCCCAGCACTAACAAATACTCCATATCACAGCTTGCATTACACTATCATCAACAATATGCTAGGGACTGTCCACAGACTTGGCTGACAAATTATTAATAATCTTTTATATGGACTCAATTATGAGTAAGAAATAGTGACAAATGCATAAATTAATACACTTACTGATTTAATGATTTAAACATTTACAGATAGTGTATATTAAAAAGGGTTTAGCAATTTAGAATGTTTAATGCAATCCCTTTCCCTGCTTAGTATTGCTAGGAAGACTAATTTTGTATCACTCAGATCTAAACTGTTGAGAAATCAACTGCAAAATAATGATGTCTAATGAATGTAAAAACCAAGTTAGAATCAATCCTTTCCAGGGAGCAATCCTCTGTTCAGTTAGGTCCATAATTCTTCCTCCAACCCTCCGACCCCCATTTATTTATTTTCCCCTAGTTTCTCTGAAGAACAAAGTACATATATTGTAGCTTATAGTATAATTGTCTGGTCTTTTTCAAATAAAAAGGGAGTGCAGCATTTCCTTAGAAAAACAAAGATCATCTAGGATTGCCTGGTCTTCTTATTCCCTCCTGTTTTCTAGGCCTAACTAGGTCAGACACTCTGTCCTACAAACCAGAACATGTAACACCAGAGGAAAAGAACACAGATCACAAAATAATCCAGTCATCTTTCTCTGTAAGTAGACATAAATAGGAATATTTATGTTGGCCCTGCAACATGAATCTCAGTAGCTTGTAGGACTGCATGTTTTTCTGGCTACAGTGTTTGTTACGTAGAGCAGCAGCAGCAATCAACTGGGAACCATATACACGGAGGAAAGCCTGATAGCATGGATCTACTAGAAAAGTTAAAAGTATCACACTCCTTCAGATCCAGCTTGCATTGACTCCAGTCCTCTTGTGTGTGGGATGGTTTTTTGTTGGTTATTTTTTTCCCAAATTTATATTGGTAAGCTGTTGGTAAAATGACTCCATCCCTTGTCAATTACATCACCACCCATTTTAGGGAAGACCAGCTTAAAAAAATAAAACAACACAAACAAGTTCTGATCACAAGGTTAAGATCATAAGGTTAGAAAGTATTGTCATCATGAAAATGATACCATAGTACTTCCTTGCTGCAACTTATATTTTTAACAAAGGGTCATATAAATGGCTGAATCATTTTTAGAATGCTACATTGTTACAAATGAAAGAGATGTGAGTAATAAAAAATGAACAACCAGAACAAAATCTCTATATTAACTGGAATGATGATACACATGCCTAGAAAACAACCACAGGAAATTATCATTGCTTGAGCCCACCTGTTGTTTGCTACTAATTTGTTGGCATGTGTTCTTAATTGTGTTCCTGCCCTGCAAAGAGCTCAGCAGCCAACAAAACTATTCAAATTGCTTGTGACTGAGAATATTTATATATTTTGCATTTTATGATGTTCAACTTTGGTGCTGTAGAAAGTGAGCAATCTCTTCTTATGAATCCACACAACCTTGTGCCATTCCCAAACCAACTGTACTCATCGTGTAATGTCAGGCTATCTCTACTACAAGAATTAATAACTTAGACTTTGTTTTGCTATTAAGATACTCCTCTACTCAGAAATCAAGGCTGATGACACAGATTCCAAGATTTTTACACTTCATCATCACGGGAAAATCTGAGTAAATACTTACATGTGTCTTCACATCACCTTCAAGAATCTTGCTGTATCTGAGAAACTCAGCAACACTTCCATTCAGCAGCCTATCAAAGGCTTCCACATATGGTGCTATGCCTGTAGAAGAGGAACATTCCGTTATAATGGGTTCATAAAGTATATAATGCATAGGATGTGTAGCAGATGGAGGAGATGTATCATAGAAACTGAGGAGATTGCAGTAACTTCGTTTCTGATTTATGAAATCAGTGAAAAAGCATGTAAAATTATTTTCGTCCTAGACAGAAAGAAGAGGAAAAAATCCTGCTCTTGGTAGAACTTGAATAGGAACCTGTAAGAAAATTTCCTGTGTATAATGTAATAGGAAGCCTCTTTTGTCTTAAAATAACATGTGCTAAAACAAACAGCCCTTCAAAGGACCTTAGGAGTGTAATTCTCTTAACAAAAATTCCCTATTGTACTTTAACCAAATATCATCCCCTAAAAAGAACCTGCACTGTACTTAACCACTCTTTTTATACTACTCCATTCCTGAAGATCTCTGTGATGTTTGGTGGCTTTTAATAGCAACCAATCCCATTTCCAGGAAGAGAGTCCTTGGAATGGGTTGACAGTAGATTTATGCGGTGATATATGGCTTTGTAATCGCCTCATTTTGTTGTCTCACCTTGTGAAACTGTCACTGGGTAAAGAAAGCTCAAACAAGTCTTCCAGACAACATATCCTATTGACTTTATAGATACTATACATTACAAAGTTCCAGTGCTTGGTCACCTGCTATTTTCTATATGGTACACAGAGCAGTTTCCTGATTAGGTGAACAATCAGAAAATGCAGATCAGTCTCAGTTTCTTAAGCACGTGGCTTCTACCTAGCACTACGTGGTACCTGTTAAGATAGCAAAAATAATCTTTCCTTGGATGCTTTCCAACCCTTTCTTTACTCCCTCGTGTCTTGTCAATGCTCAGAACCTTTGCCAGATCCAGCATCAATGACACACATGTGAATCTACGACATATGTAGGATCTGAGAGAACAAGGTTAAAATTCTTCCCTGCCTCTCTCCCTCATTAATAAAGCCTGAGGATTGCTCTGAAGGAGTACCAAGCTTTCCCCAGAGAATTTGCTTTAACCTTTTGGCACTACATAACAATTGTGTCCAAATTCACAGTTATGAAAGCCCTCTTTATTCCACAAGAGTCATCTGGCTCCATGACAGAATAAAAGACAGGCTCTGGCAACTGGAGTTTGCAGTGGCCTGTGTGAAAAAGAAAATGTAGTTAGTCAACTAGGTGGGATTTCAAGGCTCCTTTTGTTCTCTTGATGCCATTCACCTATAATTCTGAGGAATTTCTGGGCTTTCTTCCATATTAAGTGTTTGTGTGTAAACCCCTCAACTGACCTAATGCACAAAAGGTTTTAGCTGTGGAGATGCTTTCCAAAGCCCATTTATGTTCTTTTTCAAAATCTGTGCATGCTTCCAAGAGATTCATTGTAACATTTTCCTTTTAGAGCAGAGTTTTACATAACAGTTCACCAAATTCTCCTATGCAGAACTAGAAAGCAACTATGCTATTTTTTACTATTCAATGCAGCTCACTCCCAGAAGCATTTACTAGAATTTGCTGTGGGCCATGCAGAGCAACAGAATGATTTATTTGCACTTCTGCTGCTGTAATGCCCTTTAGGAAAACAGTAAAGGTACAGATCACCCATCCTGTTTCTGAAAATGTACTAATTGAAAAGACAAGGCTATTTTTTTATTAATTCTAATTATGGAATGGTCTTTTAGGGGATAGAGGTCATGGTTGAAGAAATATATCTCCATTTCAACTGGAGATTTTAAAAAGGTCACACTCTGGCCTGAGTGACAGTTTTGAAGGAGAAAAAGAAAGAAGATACCTGTAAGACTGTTTCCTTTGCAGTGTCTGTGGCAATGTGAACCTCTGCAGAGGCACAGTGACACAGGCACACAGAGTGATGTTTGGGGCACTGTAGGCGTACCAGCCACACAAACTGAAGACTTTCCCAACTGCACCAGCAAAAGCTAATTCCTGAGTCCCTGTGTGAGACAGCTCTGCCTGGAGACATCATGCAGCCTGGCAAGCACCCCATGGTGTTGCTCATCTCAGCTTCTTACTGCAGTCTCCCAGTGGGTGTATTTTATAATCACACTTCAACAAGGCTTCTCAGTTGGTTTCTTCTAGGGATCTGCTGGGGCGTTCAGGCTCTGGTTGCCTGTGGGGGGTGAATCTCTTCACCTAACTGAGCTCTTAGGTCAGGTCAAGAATGCAAGCAGTTTTCATGGAAGTACTTGGCATGGTGAGTTATCTCCTGTTCTGAAAGTAGCCCTGGTTCTGCACTACTGTGCTCTGGATAAATACAGATTCACCTGAATAGCCTCATTACATGACTAAATTATTTTGAAAATTGCACAATTCCTAGTGGTGATTGATTTATTTGTCAGTTTGTATATGGATATTTCTCCCTGACTTTGCTACAGTTTGCTAGCTGCCTAGGTTCTCTCTGGACTGCAAGCAATTTTTTTAGTGAAGCTTTCTGTGCCTGGCTAACTCATCTGCCATGGAAGCCTGCTGGAAGATGCTCCTTTCCTGCCACAGAAACACACTGCTCTCAGTCAGCTGCCCCACAGCAGCTGCCAGTGTGCAGGCCCATTGCACACAATGGTGCAGGCAATGTCCCTCACATGTGTCAGCTGGCATAGGGGACAACACAGCATCTCACACACTTCACTTGTTGCTGTGTCAGTAAAGGAAGATGCCTGCAACTTTAGATGTGTCCTGCAGCTCCTGTACAGCAGCTGAGTCCATGCTGAGATGTGCTCTTCTCTGAAAAATGCAAGAAAGGGCAAGGAATACAGAAAGCAAAGAACATGAAGCTAATAATGAGATGCATGTTGGGGTTCTGGATGGAAAAAAGTCTTGGAGAAAGAAAAGAGCATTTTGATTCCATCATATTTAGAAGTACCACATATGTAAAGTTACTTAGCCTATAACTTCAAGAACCACAAAATTAAAAAAATATGATTCAATGATATGAGTAGACAAAGAACAAGCTTTTTTAGTATATTCTCCACTGTAGTGCTTTGGAGAGCCACTTGAGAACAGAGAGCTCAAGAGATAAGAATGTACGGCCATGGATTTATAGCAGTCTTTAGTGAGCAAATGCTTCCAAACAAACTCATGTTTGATTAAGGATGTTAAACAAATTAAGTGGGTCTGCACCATGAAATGCAGAGAGAGCTGGCAAATCAACAGTGTTTATATTAGTGACTTCTACAGGAATATTTATGCTGCACATTTAGGGGATGTCTCATTTATTCTGCTGATTGGGCTCAAGCAGATATTTTCACCTGGGGAGTTATTTACAATAAAAGATCCTTCAGGTATTTGAACTGGGTTATTCCACTTTACATGGAAAGAGTAATAAAGCTTGACACATGGACAGTATATTTAAGAAACAGTAAAATCATTCATTTTCTAGGCCATATTAGTTTAGAGTTGTACATGCTGCTAAGCTTGTCACGTGGCACTTCTAAATAAATTTTTAAAAATATTACTTTATTTTGATACAGAATTTGTAGGAGGTGGGATCGTATTCCCTCTTAGAAGACAAACATATACATTATTTGCAATTTTTTAATGACAGAGAGATGGTACTTCAAAACAACATACTTACTTCCATTGACTCCATTGATGCCATCACACTCCATTCCACCAGATCTGTGTGAATCTGAAAACAATGATTCAAGTCGAGTCACTGCTTTCTCCAATCTCTCCATCAAGCCATGAGTCTCTGCCATTCTGAAAAAAATCATTACGGATAGAAACAGCGTTAGACCCCTCTCAGTAAAGTCCTTGCTTCATGCTGCAGTTCTGTTTATCTTGTGGCTTTTTATTTTATGGTAAAACTCTCATTTTTTAAGCACTGTCTTTCTGGCACATAAGCATTTGCAGTGAAGCAGCTGACAAAGGGTAAGTTGCTTCTTTGTCAGCAGGGATCAGCACTCAACTCCGGCTCTTCCTTCTAAGTAGCAGGTTCCAACCACTGCTAGTGTAGCTTTTAACAGTCTGCACATGAACAGCTTCTGACAAAATGCAAATATATGCTCCCAACCAAATATTGAGATGACCGGAATAGTCATAGAAGTAACTGGTAAAATCTTATGCCTACAATGATTTGAGTCAGCATTTACAGAGACTAACATACAGACCCAATTAATACTCTCTGATTTTTGAAAAGGTTAATTCTGAAATTTGCCTCGGTCTTTTATACTTTCTAGTAGGACCCAGCCACTTGACTGAAGACTACACAAAAATCCAAGAAGGTCTCCTCTTTATTTTTCTTATATGCTTTACCATCGCTTTTTTTCTTACAGAAGCACCCGATATGAACCAGTGTTTCCCAAGCTTTTAAAATCAAATGCTGATTAACATTTGGATAGGAAAAAAAATCCAGAGGCCTGCTTGTGCAGTACTGCTGCAGTGCTTTTGGTGTAAGATTAAACAGAAATTAGGTTACATTTTTAACAACTCACACATTGCCTTCTTTCTTCACAATGTGATTATCTGCTCTCTTACATGTGAGGCAGTGTAGGCATTGACATTTTTGAATATTGGCCAATCTCTTGGGAAAAAAGTGCTGTATACCATACAGAGTGAGAAAGAGTTACATAAGCAAAGGCAAAGCTATGTTTAAATCCCCTATCATTTAACAGAGCGAGTTTAATGTACACGTTCCCCACTGAAGGTTGTGAGTGTTTGACGCTGGTAAGTGACATTCGGCAAGGGGTGCATGTGGTGATGATGGCTCTTGATTATCATGCTCCCTGTGGCCACTTCCAGCCCAGCCCCCACACCAGGCTGCATCCCCTGCCCAGCACCGGGATGTGCAAAAGCAGGAGCAACATGGGAATGCACATCCCCAGCTGGGGCAAGCAGGGAGTCAGAGGCTCTCTGGGGCCATCATCCTGTGGAGTTCTTCCACAAGACATTGATTCCTCTATGTCTCGGAGACTAGAATGGTTAGGCAGACATGGAACAAAAGTGCAAATGTATTAGTTCCTAAAGAACAGGCTGCTAGTATTGCAGAGATATTAAAGCCTAATAGCAGATTCCAATAAAATGCACCACTATGGAACACTCAGCAACCAAACTAAACATTGCTGCTTCAGTGTCTCCACAGCCAGTGCAGAGTGCCTAAATGTTATAATTAATAAGTAAAGTACCATGGAAATAAATGTTTTCATTTACAAACAAGTACTACTAATTCTTATTAGTAAAATATAGTAATATTTTTCTACTAAAAATTTAAGTATGAGAGGAAATTAGAGGAAATTAGCTACTAGGACTGTGGAAACACGTGCAAAGCTCTTGTGCTCTGAGTCATGCTGCCTTTCAAACAGGGTGGGACTTTCAGACTTTACTCTATAAATGTAATGAGGTTTGTGTTTGACCTAAAAGTGAAGCAGAAGATTTTACAGCATTAAACCCTTGAAAGAATCATTCTTGTGAGAAAGTTTTGTTTGGAATTTATGGGGTTTTCCTATTTATATTAAATAAAAAAATCAAACCCACAAAGAGGATAACAGCATTAAACAGCATGCACATGAACAGTGTAAAAATTCAGAGGGGCTCTCTTGTCTTATCACAGAATGGGTCAGGTTGGAAGGGACCTCAGAGGGGTCATCTGGTACAACCTTCCCACTTAAACAGTCATCCCAGAGCACATGGCACAGGATTGCATCCAGACGGTTCCTGAATATCACCAGTGAAGGAGATTCCACAACCCCTTTGGGCAACCAGTTCCAGAGCTTGGTCACCTGCACAGTAAAGTTCTTCCTCATATTCAGGTGGAACATCTGGGCATCAGCTGCTGCCCACTGCCTCTTGTGCTATTGCTGGGAACCACTGAGAAGAGCCTGGATCTGCCCTCTGGGCACCCTCCCTTCAGATACTGATAGACATTGATGAGGTCCCCTCTCAGCTGCCTCCTGAGGCTGAACAGGCCCAGCTCCCTCACCCTTTCCTCATGAAAGAGATGCTCCACTTGATTGGTCAGCTTTGCATCTGTCCACTGGACCTGCTCCAGGAACTCCATGTCTCCCTTGTGCTGAGGAGCCCAGAACTGGACACAGCACTCCAGGTGTGACCTCACCAGGACTCATTTGTCGTGTAATGAGTCCATTTAGGTGAATCTGTATTTATCCAGAGCACAGTATTGCAGAACCAGGGCTGCTTTCTCAGAACAGGAGACAACACACCATGCCAGGTGAGTTATCCATGAAAACTGCTTGTATTCTTGACCTGACCTAAGAGTTCAGTCAGGTGAAGGGCAGAGGGGTGGGATCACTTCTCTTGACCCAGTGGCAAATACTTTCTTTATACTGCAAAATGCACAAATTGATTCTGTTTGAAAAATCAATTCGCTTTAAAAAAACACACCTTAAATTTTTGTAAGGTTACAAATATCTTGGCAGGAATTAGATGAATGGATCAGGGAAGCTTCTGAAATATTCAAACTTTTATGAGAATATTAAAACTTTTCTTAAAACAAAGCACTGTTAACCCTAAAAAATATTATGAGTACATACTTTTCACATTTTACCCTACTACATAAAAGCCTAAAATGCTGTCTATTTTAAAACTCCTGTTTTCAACCACGCTAAAGTCTGGATGGTGTAACACAGCATACTAATACATAACATAGCATACAGTCAACTAATTTCATCAGTATTTTAAAATATATTTTTAGTATAGTACCTATTTTTTATGTAAAGATACAGTCAGGTAAGTTGCGTTTTTTTCATTTGCCTTAAAATTTTCCTTGATGATGTCATCAAATGTCACAAAAATTATGCAGAAACTTCTATGGAAGACCTGTTACTTTTTGGCCTCTTCAGCCTGATTTTGCCTGGGAAAGAATCCAATTGCTTGATTACAAACTCAATGATTTGAGTGCACACACCAGGAGGTCTGAGGAGTCTCACAAATGAGCAGACTTCTAATGTATTATCCAATAAATGATCTTCAGTAAGGTCAATGTAAGGGAGCAAAAATACACATTATGGTGTCAGAAGTTCAGGGGAATAACCCAGCTCAAAAACCTGAAGGATCTTTTTATGCAACACCTTCCTGCTACCACATAGTCTTTTACTCACTATATTCTTCACTGTTTTATTCTAGTCCCATTAACTGGAGAACTACAATGTTCTTCCAAAAGCAGGCATCACCAGCAATCATAGAATAATATATTGTCAGAGTCTTTAAACAGAAGTAGAAATTGTTTTTACCCTAATATTAGGGATGTCAGGTTTCTATTCTTTTTATACAGAATATTACACTCAATAATCGTCATCTTTACACTGTCTACCTTTTTATCTGTAGATTTACATGAGTACATGGTACTTCCATCTATTTCTATACATATATGTACATGCATATAAGATTACACACAGTTATGCCTGTCATGTATGAATAAAGTGCAAAAACATTTTTGTGATTACTGTCCATAACACTAAAAGAGCAATCAGTTGTACATATTCAAATCTTACATTTACACCTCTCTTTACCATTAAATGACACAGTGTTATCTACCTTACAAACAACACAGGAATTAAAGTTACTGTTCTAAACATCCACTGAACAACAGCATGAAAACTCTCCTCATCCATTCTCCATCTAAACACTGACATCTTTGCCTATACATTGAGATTTACATATTTGGCTCACATTATGACACGCTTCAGCATTTTCTTGGCCTATATTCAGCTGTTTATCTGATTACTTATTCCACACTGCACTTTGCCTGGTCAGAGACACCACAAAGCCACAGCTCAAAAGGAATCAGAATACAAATGGCAAAGCTTGACTCTGTGAAGATACTATCTGCCATGATACAGCATCAGAGCTTTTATTATAAATAAATAATAAGATTGGTCTACTTACAGTGTCAAATTAAATCTCTGCACATTAAAGAAAAGGGATGTAAATATGTCTGTGGCATGCTTCCACTCTCATAAAACGTGTTTTTACTTCAAGACAGACTCTCTATCTCACCTGTCAAGATTTTAATTAAAGAATTGAAGAGATTATCAGGGTTAACCATGTACCTTTTCCCAGAGCTGATGATGACCACCTATGAAGAGTTAAAATAACAATGCTTTAACTCCCATGTAATCCTCATCCAGTTGTTCTCCTGGTGAAGAACACTGTCCTTCACTGAAAGTAAGGTCACCTAAGAGTCACGGAAGGTGTTAACACACATCTACCGACAATCATTTAAACACAACATTGTTAACAGTCTCTTGGGCACAAAATCAAGACAGAAGATCCACAGCTCTGCCCTGTTTACTGTTAGTGGTATCTTTTTTGGGAGTGCTAAAGGCATGTGGTAGTACTACCATCTGTCATTTCTTCCACAAAAGAAGTAAAGCCAAAACCAGGTAGAAGAAAGCATGCTGAAACTCAAAGAGTGGATTTCTTCTTATAGACAGGCCTTGGGAGATCACTGCTTTACTCCCCAGCTGTTTCAAAGCACCATTTATCTATTATCAGGGGAAAAAAACTTGGCTGTAGACTAGAATTTCCTGACATACTGATCCCAAACAGCAAACTGTAAGTCAAAACACACACATACTATTCCTGTTACTACTGTATGTGACTTACAACAGAGGACAATATTGCTCCATCCTCAAGAAGAAACAAGTTGTAATGAATGCACAGGGAAAAGCAGTACAGTAGCATAAAGGGGAAAAAAAAACCATATGATGACATACCAGGCATGTAAAAATGGAGTTTTGAACAAAGGAATGGTGCTACCTTGTAAAGTATGAAATGATTCTCACAAACATCAGCAAGGGATAGAGTACAAAGTTCCACAGTTTTTTTACTTCCTAGCATTCTACTAATTTGAAAGGAAAAGAAATGACCTGTTAATTTATTTGCTTTCCTCCCCTGCCCCCACTCAGTACCAGTTCTTCCAAATTCATCTAGCATCTGAAAATTGATGCCAGGTCTCACTCATGCACATCATCTGATATCCTACATGTCAGATTTGGATTTCTTCTCTATGCCAAAAAAGGGCAGATGCCTAAACCAGAATATAGGCAGCAATGTGCATTTTAATTGTACTCACCATTGCTGCACTGCCTTGGAAGTGGAAAATCACACTGTCCTTGGAAGTACGGCACCTTGCACATGTGCTTTCTCTCTTAATCTTTTAATAAATTGCTACCAAGATATTAAATAAAATACACAACTCCCCAGATTGCCAGCTGGTGCTATCAGAGAGCCAGTCAGGAACATTTTATAGATCTAAAGCACCGTGTCCTCTGAGAGTTCCTCTGTACAATTTATGTCAACATCCATCAAGGGAGGAGAAATGCATTCCTGAATATCCCCTCAAATTACAAAAGCATCTTACAGCACTTCATTTCTGACACAAACATAGACAGCCTGGGTCTGAAATGGCTCTTTTTCCTACATCATCATTCGAACACTTACAAATCCAAGATGTTTTGAGTAAGCAGTCTCTTTGCCAACTTTGCCATGAGACCCAAATTCCTTTGTTCGGAACCCCACTGGCTTGGGGTCTCTGGAGTTCCTCATTCCCAGACAGAGCTTGGAAGCAGCTCAGTACTGGCTGGGTGGTAAGAAGGAGCACTTGAAATTCTTTGGGTTGCTATCACAAAAGATTCTGGGCAGAGAATGCAAAGGGAACAGTGGTGAGAAGAAAGTATGTGTTGGTAGACCAATGTGTTGGTAGACCATTACCTTGTATGGTTTGTATTTTGTTTTCCATTAGCTGTAGGGGAGGAATGTAAACAGAGTCTTCTCAAACTGATGTCAATTTGGATTAAACCAGAAGACCTCTCAGTAAGGTCCTGTGTGAGAAGAATGATTTGAGTTTCAAATCAGAGCCTTTTTTATTGTTTTGCCCCTAAATCTACTACAAGCTCATTTGGGAGCAATTAATTCTGAAGTATAGAGAATTATTTAATTTTTAAACTTTAAAATATTTAGTTTTGTATATCAAACAGTATTAGAATTTTGACTTTTTTTTTTTTTTTTTGTTAAGATGGACAGTTATACCTGAAATAGCAAAAAGACAAAAATGTCTGTATGACTTCTGCTTTTTGTGGATGAATGTGCCATTTTCACTATTAAGTTGATCTGAAGTCTTGGCTGACTCTAGCATACTCATCATAAAATATTTCTGTCTGTAGCTCACTGTGTGTGTTAAAGCCACTGCTATGCTATAAATGAGTCCCTTATGGCTGTGCATAAGAGTGTGCTACATCAACTATCTTGTGTGTGGACTTCTTTCTTTGGCATAACCTCTGTGTTTTTAAAGGGCTACTTTTTATAAGCAAAAAACCATTTGCATAGAAGAAGTAAAAGCAGGTTCACGTTGAATCTCCCATTTAACCCAAGTGTTTTCCTTTGTCTGGCCTTATGCTGTTGCTACCACAAAGCATTATTTTCTGTTTGCATTCTGGCTTCTCCTCTGCTTCTCTCCCTCTCCTACTGATCAGGCTGCTGTCTACAAAACCATGTTGAAAAAGAATAGAACCCTTTATTCATCCCACTGTTCAGAAAAATTGTAAAATTTGCATCATAAAACAATCTCTGTTTTGACAAATACCTCTAAGACTGTTGATGCATTTTAGATTTCTTATTACATCCCAGTTTAGTCCCATAATATGGGTGAATAACTGCACACATCAAGCTGTATGTCTGCAAGTCAATGTAATAATAACAACATGGACTGCAAGTAGGCCTCTGATAATTTAATATGAATTCTTTAAAATATGGCATGCGTTCATGTATGTGCTTAGTATCTCCTGGAGTATCAGTTCACTTCCTAATTATTGGGAAGTTCTGTGAAGAGCTTCTATCCCTTGCTGAATAATTTTCACTGTCATGAATTTTGTGATCACAAAGAGCGAGTTCATTATTTAATGATATACTGAAGCAATCAAGACTGCTTGACAGTTTGTATAAGCATGATTGACTTAAAATAACCAAGGCAACCCAGTTTCTAAGTACATTCTCTTATTCCTTTTATGCTCACTTTTCATGTCACCACTGCTCATGGTCTTTTGTCTTGGTTTTATTTTCTTCTCTCCCTCAAATGAAGTGTACAAGTTTAGTATCTGTGCAATCAACAGAAATGCAGTGTTCTTAGCCACCTCATTTACTATATATTAGTGTTGTGCTCTTCATGTAATCAAGCATCCTAAAGGCCTTACAAGCCATTTAATTACCTGTCACAAGTCCAATTACCGTATGTAAGCAGACTGCCTTGCTGAACTGAGAAAATACTGTATGCATTGATTTTATTCAAGTGCTTCAGTGCAGTTCATAATAACTGAACAGTAAGATCTTTATGCTATGGCTCTAAACAAATTGAATTTGAACTCTCTGAAAGGGTAAATTCCACAAAGTACAAATGTTTCAGTACTTCCAGGAAGTGAAAGGAAAAAAACAAAGGAGGAAGTTAAAACTAAGTGAAAGGTATTGCAAGCTCTAAAAACAGAAACTGTGAAATTACTTCTGAAGAAAAGACTAGAGTTATTCAGTACCAAAGTTTGTAAAAGTTTTGTTTGCTGTGCTGGTGGCCTTTCACAAAGCTTCCACACCCTACTTCTCATGCATATCCATATTATGTTGAAGCCTGAATAGTTGGGCTTGATTTCAGCCAAGTTTGCAAGTGTTCCTGTTCTTACCAGAACACCCTGCTGCAATCTGTGTCTGATGGTCTCAGGCTCATCATGGCTGCTCCACTCAGCCTGTAGCCAGTGGCTCTTCCTCCAGCATAGCAGCAGCCAACAGGGCTTAAGCAAACTTTTTGCCATATGAGTCCTCTCTCTGCTCTGTAGCTCAATTGGGATCTTTATTGGTCACAAAAACTTAAGGTCTTCATGCATCTCCCATTCTAAAACTCATCCCACTGATTTTGCAGTACTGCTGGCATTGCAATTTGTGCCTTTGCTTCTGATTCAGGATGAAATGGGCCAGCTGCTACTAAAACAGACCTTTATTTCTAGATATAACCTGGTTACTACTTAAGAGGTTCTAAGCTTTAATGGTAATCCATACAACCTGCTCACATACAAGATCTTAGACATTTAACTGTTTATCCCTCCTGTATTTCAGTGTGAGGTCTTGCTAAACACAGAGAAATCAAACTGGACCTACCCTAGAGGCTTGTAAAAGTCAGCCTTTTTGAGGAAGGCTGTTGCTTTAGAGGACCCAGAGCTGCTAGGTGAATTAGTCTGCTGTTTCTAGACAATGACAGATTACGCACAGAAATGTAAATGATTCTTTGCATTCCTTCCAAAGAGCAATTAATTAAATATTTAAACTAATACAAAACATAGCTTAAAGCTTAGGATCTGAGCAGATCTTCTTGGAAAAATGTGCCACTATTTAATGATGTAATTGAGCATTTTCCTGTTTCATTTTTTTATATAGCCCACAAAAGCATTAAGGCTTTAATTCCCAGCATATAACTGGTATTTGGAATTCTACAAGCAACCTATTTTGCTTGCTGTTCCCTGAAAAATTGTGGGTCAGACAAAGCAATTGCCATTAGCATATACTCAGGAAAGTAGTCTCAATGGGACCTTTTAAATAACAAAAAGTCCCTGAAACTGGTAGTCAGAATACCTTAAGTACACAGGTGAAATTAACACAGCAGTAGGCAGTATGTGTATACACTGTAGTGGTGTCTGTGCCATAGTCTTGCTAAATGGTGACAGAGGTCACAGAGACTTAAGAAGCTCCACACTCCCTACTCTTGATGAAGCATCTGAATCAGCATAATCATTGCCAGAGATGCAGCTGTGCTCACACATGCTTTTGTCACTTCAGCATACAGTGCTGAGTAAAGGTGTTGCTATTCTGGTATAGTTGTTAGCAGTGATATTCTGAAGAAGAGCTTAATCTTTAGAGTTTGAAGTATTATGTAAGCAACTGGAGTGGACTCTGTACCACATGAAAATGACAAGTTCCCATTTGTCCCCTCTACTGCAAAAGATGCACTTGAAGTTTTAGAAAAAGGAATTAAAATTATTTTTATATATCAGGGGTACTTTATCAAGCAAAATCCTTTAACCAGTTCATAATAAAGCAGAAGAATAACTGCAAAAAATGTATGCCTTATCTATCATAGGTGTTTCTTTGGTTCTGCCCCAATAAGCACAGAATGTTCTCTTTCATGTAGTCAGATGTTCCAGTAGGCAGCAGCTGCAGCTACTGAGTTTGCTGCTGATGCACGTGATGTTAGAACTCGTGCAGAACCACTAAGAATATTCTTTAACATATTTGGCAGTTCATCATTTCTCTCCCTAGAGTTCAAACCAACTGCAACTTTATTGCCACTGATAGGCCACAGATTAAAGCATAGATTATCTGACTTTGTTCAGGTGATGTTACAAGTCAACATTGAGCCTGAGAGTTGAATACAAGTTGCCTGGTTTCCAGTCCTCCTTATCCACTCTATTTTTCCAGTACCTGCTAATTCAGATTACCAAGAATTTTGGACCTGGGTGAATTTTAATGACTTTTTTTTTTTAACTTAGGGTGCCCAATGTATTTTGCATGGTTAATAAAAATGATACAGTGGGATCAGAATATCTAATGATGGGAGGGAATTTAATACATGTAATCTTAGTACCCTTGCTCCTTAAGGTTAATAAGAAGCACTTTTCTCCGTTGAAGTGAGAGCCACAGCTGACAAAGAATAATGAAAACATGTCAGAGGTTGGTTCTACCATTATAGTAAATAATGCACATCCTCTTCATTTTTATTTAATTGAGAAAACATATTTTATTCATTAAGTTTGGAGTTCTGCCTGTCCACCTTCCACATCTGAGCAGCATTCAAGGGGAAAGACACAAAGGAATCATAGGAGTATTCAGAAGACTTGCATTTTTGTTAAGCTCAAGACCAAAAAGACCATATTGTTCCATGTGCCTGGCTTTGTTAAAGAAGGTAGACTGCCTTTGTTCTTGTGCAAACTTGCTCAAAATAGAGCCAGTGTTATGAAATCCTGGTACTGAAAATACATGAAACCAGAAAAAAGTTTACTATCATTTGCATAATAAGCAATTAAAAGGAAATGCTAGGATAAAATTTGCACAAAAATTAGGGTATCACAGTAATGTCTTAAAAGGCCATATTTGAGAGTACTGTATTGAGTTCCAACTCATTCCATCTACCATGTTACTATTCTAAATTACTTTTTCAGTTACATTTCTGAAGTAGGATGAATCTTCTCATTACAATTTCACAAAACAATGAAACATGGTAGTCCATAAACCACTGCCACTTTTGCCTGGCTTAGAAACAAATTTATAAAATCTGCAGGTTTATCCCACTCAGATCCCCTGCTAAACAGATCCCTTCCATCTACTTCCAAATGGACTAGCCACTGTGAAGGGGTTTTTTTCTGAAATTTTCCATCACTCAGAAAACAATTAGGTAGGGTATATAAAAAAAGCTTTCTTCACCAGATGGTCTTTGTTTTTTAAAACTGCCCCTACATATCACAAAATCTGAATTCTACTTGATAAAAATTTTCAGTGTTGATGCTGTAATGCCAAGATACAAATCTACAGCAATCCCCAAAGCAAAGGACAGATTGCACATTTTTGGGTGAGGTCACAAGAAGTTCTTCTCGGTTTTGTGCTGGCTGCGTCTCTGGAGGAGTGCTCCTGTTGTCAAGATACTGCAAAATGCAGTATCGGCTTCACTTCTGCCTTCCTCTCGCCCCCTCTGAAAGCTACCTGTATTGGAAGTATCCTTTATATATTTTTATGTAAAGGTATATATTACGCCTTTAGGTCGCTCACCCTAAGATGCTATTTAACCCTTTCTTCTGGGCTAAACCTGCAGGCTCTTCTGCCACCTCCACCACACGCACACCTCCGGCTCCAAGGGCTCCAAGGGCGGGGGGATCCAAGGGCTCGGCGCCCCAACACCCAGCGGCACTATAGCCGCCTGCCTCAGAATTAGATCATCTTACACTGATTAAGAGAGTTCAGGACCGGCACCGCTTGACAGCCAGGTCTGCACAAACAAGCCGAGGGCATTTTTAATAACCCGCCGGCTGCCGGGTCCCGGGGCGGGGGCTGGGCCGCAGCAGAAAGCACCCTCGGAGTCGCTCCCGGCGCTGACGGGGGGCTCGGCGGAGGAGGTCCGGCTTCGGCCCCAAAGAGGATCCCTCGCATGCCGTGGTATTTCGCTCGGGTCTCCCCTCTGCCAGCCCGGATTGCTCCCTTCCCACTCAGCACCCGGGGGAAGGGAGGGAGGCAGGGAGGGGGAGGTTTTCCGTGCGCAGGCCGGCGCAGGTGACAGGAGGGAGGTCGAGGGGCAACGCGGGTCCCTGACCCAGATACCTCCAGAGCACTGCCCGCCCAAGGAATAACTCTGCCGCCCTGCCACCCCCGGCCGAGCCCGGAGTCGCCCCCACATCACTTTCCCCCCTCCCCAAGATGTCCGCTGAGGCCGCTCCTGCCGCCGCTACCGGCGGGAGCGCACCCGCGGCCCCGGCCGCGCCTGCCCGGGGCCAGGGGGGTCGGGCCGCTCCCGGCATCCCGCCCCTCCCGCCGCCGCCTGCTCTTGAGTTACCTGTTTTGATGACCCGCGTAGCCTTTTTTTTCCCCCCTCCTCTCTGCAATGAAAATCCGCGGCCGGTCACTCGCTCCCCCCCTCCCTCGCCTCGCCGCTGCTCTCCTTCCTCCTCCTACTCCTCTTCCTCCTCCTTCTCCTCCTCCTCCTCGGCGGGAGCCGGTGTCAGTCAGTCACATCAGCTGCCCGGGCAGGCAGGGAGAGCAATGCCCAGCGGCTTCCGGGAGTGCCAAATAAAGACAAGTCCAGAGAGGGAGAGAGACGGTGGCAGAGATGGAGAAAGAAAGCAAAAAGTGGGTGGAGTGTGAAAATGGAGAGAGAGGGAGAGGGAGAGGTGTCTCACGGCGGCGGCTGGGAATCTGCGGGGAAATGGCAGTGGTGGAGCATCACGGAGGAGCAGGGGACACTGCAGGCAGCCCAGGGTGGAGGGCATCCATGGCCGCTGATATGGTGGCCCTGCTTTTGCCCGTCGGGCACAGCTTGAGAGGGTAGGAAGTGAGCATCCCACAAGACACTGGTCTGGTCCACAGTGGGAAGGAAGAGTGAAGCTCCTGTCGAAACCATCAGACCCCTCACCTCACACGGCAGGGAAGGTCGAGGACATCCTCATGTTCACCTGGACACTTCATTGCCTGCTCTGGGCTGGACTAAAGTGTGTCAGCCTGACCACAGCTTAGCTGGGCCCACGGTGGGGCTGCTGCCTTCATTCAGTGTGGCCATGAAATCAGGACTTCAGTGGGCAAACCCTGGTGCTTAGGCCTCATTTGTCAGGCTCACTGGGCTTAGCACCAGTCCGTACCCTGTGCCAAATGGAAGCGTGAGTGTTCTGCAATTGTGCAGTGCTTGTCACCACATGGTCCAAAGGGACCTTCACCTGAAATCTGCTTCACGTGCTCATAGCAAATGAATTGGCTTTTCTGCACAGAAGTCTTGGGAGAAGACCATGAATTCACAGCCTCTAGAGAAACAGTATGCTCTGAATGGAAAAAAAAATCATTAGATGGTGATTATAAAAAAGACCACATATATTTTTCAAGTCAATATATTTGTCAAGTCAGCCATGTGGTTATGTGAAAAACGGTAGCGCATTTTTCTCTCATATATATATAACTTATTTTAGAAGAATTTATTTTTCATTTCTGATGGTCTGACAGCACCACTATAAAACATAGAACACAAGGATTTGTTTTAATTGTGCAGCAGTTAAATGTGGGCTGAGGAAAGTCATATTTTAACAAGAATGCCATGGTTAATAGCAGCTCACAGACCTCACATGCCTAAAGTCGGTGTTAAGCAAAAGCAAGCAGACTGCAAGGATCTGTCTGGGATCCAAACTCAGTAATGCAGACAATGTAATTGGCATTGGAAATTGCAAAAAAAATCACTGGCACAGTATGAAGTGAAACGAACTAGTTCTCCTTGGCGTGTACAAGCGGACAGATGAAATCAACAGAACAGCACATGTTTTAACTAGAGGGTCTTGCCAAACCTTCCAAAAGGGTAAAGGTAGTATGGAATTGAAAACCTGATTGAAAAAATGCACAGAACACAGAAACTACTCAAGAGAGACAAGAAACAAGCCAGAAGATCTCCTTCTGGAAGGAAAACCCAAAAGAATTAAGAAACAGTGAAACTACTACACTTAGAGTAAAGCTCCAGGTCTGTATTTCTTACAACTCAGAGGAAAAAGAAATCTCAAGACTTGTGTAGTGTCTGCATAATAAGTTGAAACTTTAGGATGATAAATGCAGTAGAGTTTCTTTAGAATCTCAATTTAATTTGAGAAAATGTAGTTAAGTGATGTGGTAAATAGGTATGATTCATGCTGAAAAAATTGAAACAGTAATCAATATTGATACAGTAATTAATATTTGAAAATAATAATAAAACCGTTAAAATATGTAATGCCAAGAAAGAAAGGGAGAGGAGGGGTTCCACCCCCACTTCCTGCAGATATTCAAGGACAGGAAAAAGCAAGAGATAACAGTTACTAAAAATTAACAGAAAGAAGGGAAAATCTGGTTGGGTCCCAGGAAAATGCCAGCTATAAGAGATTTATTGCTTTGATGCTTAAATGTAGTAATATGTTAGTTTTGGCTTACATTGTACTGGCTTGGTGCGCATGTGTAACCCAGGGGTGAGTTGAAGGACATCGAAGAAGAGGAGAGACCTTCATCAAAAACGACCCCTGAAGACTTGTGTGACCACCTAAAAGAGTGGTGGAGCATGCACAGTAAAGGTGGTGATGAGGGCGGAGGTAGAAGTGTGATGAATCGAAAATGGGAGGAGATGGCATTGACACATGGCATATAAGGGGGGAATCTTCACTTGGCAGGCTCGTACGTGAGGTGGCAAGGGTCCAAGAACCTTGCACTCCATACCCCATGGTTATCTTTTACTTAGGCTCTATTATTGGAACCAAATTATCCCTTATTTTAATGAAATTATATTGTCAGTATTTCAAGTGCATCCAATTTTATGTATTTTCTAAACTATTCAATTAAATTGTTGCTACCTCTAATATTGTTTGGTTTTTTTATGATGGGATAATTGGGCAAACATAACAGTGATGAAAAGTTTTATAAGCTCTTATTGTAAGAGTTCAGTTGAGCACTTCACATCATCCTTTTATATAATGGGCATACAGAAAAGAAGGAGAAACTATGAGGCATTTCTTTTCTATAGAAAGTTTCATGAGGCTACCAAACAACCATATGCCCTACATGTCTAAAACATGTGCTGTAATCCATCTTTGCTCCTGTCTTCTAGTCCTTTCTTCACAAAACAGTCAACTTAATTGTTCTTATCCCAAGGAGAATTTTGGCAAACATAAAAGGCTTAGTCTAAGGTAAAAGGAACAACAAGAAATAATAAATTTAGAATGAAGAGGAAAAAAGGAGATTCAGTAACTGTAAAGTGACCTCATAAAAGGCAGGAAACCCAATGGCAAGCAAAGATATAAGATGTAGTGTCTGAAAATGCTAGAGAAGAAAGCCTTGCAGTTTCTGTAATAAATAAAGGTAATCTGAAAGGGCAGTTCTACTAAAGAACTTCAGAACTTTCAATTCAGGCTGAGTAACATCCCCCTAAAGAGAAGAATATGAAAGATGTGCAAATTTCGGACTTTGCAAAATATTGGATGTCCAAAATATTGAGTAGATAGCATGCATTTGTTCTCTTCCATCAGGAAAAGGGCTTGGACAGCATTAAAGAATAAGTTTTGAAAGTGGGTATTGGAATTGACGTCAAGTGAAACACTGAGCAAGAAATGACTGGAACATCAGGCCTTGGGACTGGCCACTTTGCCCTCAATCTAACAATACATTCAGATATACAGAAAATACATTGATGCCTGTAATTGAAACATTAACAGTTAAAGATTTTTATCGATGTACTTTTTTAGTGAAGGCAGGGTCACCAGCTTCCAGATCAAAACATTCCAAAGAAGCCTTAAAATTCTAACTTGGGCCATAGTCCTCCTGAAATTTTGAGGAGCTCCTCTTAAGCAAAGAGGTGCAGTAATAGCCCTCTTGCAGGAGGTTACCCTGTTAAAATGTAGCGGCTCATGGAGTCTAGTAGATTTGATTTAATATAACTTTATGATTCTTTTTTCATTTTACTTCCTAACATTGATGCTGCAGACAATCTGTGCCAAGGCTGACATGTTTTATTCCCTTTTATAGAAGAGTGTATTTCTAAAGTTGTGCAGGGATCCCAAAGTACACATCAGAAGCCGTAGATGCAGGCTATCAAAATCTCTGTAGAACGACAACATTGTAACCTACTTAGAAGAAAATACTCTGATGCATCTTTTATTTGCATACATTTTTTTTCCACAGAAGAAGACTTAAAAATGTTAATTGTTACTTCCCTAGTCTGTGTTGAAAATGGACTTTCAATGTATATGATTGTAAAATTTCTCTATTGATGAAAGTTGCACCTAAATGATTCATAGATGAGTCTGGAGAAAACCACAAATATTGTTGCTTATTGCCTTAATTTCATGCAGTCTGTCTTTGCTGGGGGAATGCAGAAAATATGGATTAAAATTGAGGAAGCACTTACTGACGTGAAAAGAAATTGGACTATAATGTGAAAATATTGGTAGTGTGATTGGTTAGAAGTACTTAAATAATATTGGTGTGCATTCAGGACATGTCAGGATTGTTTTTGCTTACCAAAGCTGCTGTTCAGTCTACAGAATTTGAAAAACAACATATAGCTAATTAGCAAAATGGATCCCTGAAGAGCCCTTTGTGGTTATCTTGTACAGATCAAGTGTCAAAACAGCAGGAAAAAATAAAGGGAAGATTCTGCCAAAGAAGTGGACAGCTTTTCCTCTTTCAAACTGGGGTGAAATCTGTCATTCATTCACCTGTAAAATATGCAGGCAGATTCAAATTACATTTCATTTCATAGCTGTCACTCTATTGCTTTTTTATCTCTTCTCTGTATTCTTTGTTATGCAGTAAGCTCTGGGGGTGTGGGCTCTCATAATTGTACATTAATTAGTCGCATGCTTCTTTTTAGACATGGCAACATAAAAAGCGAAGTAACGAGCACGCGCTTATCATGAAGTGTGTGAGTAATGGCAGCCCCGTGTAGCAGAGCACTTAAGCATTCCTGTTGTATTTAAGCAGCTTGTCACATAGGGATGGAATTACTCACTTCTTTATAATTCAGTATATGTTTAAGGGCTTTGCTGTTTCCAAGGGGAAACTGTTCTGATCTCACAAATACTAGTCTTTGTGACTACTTTTACTAATGGTAGTTGTGTGGTTTAATTCAGTTCTGTAGAAGTTTTGGGAAAGCTCCTCAGTGGATATGGTAGCTCAGCTCTGCAAAGTATTTACATTGCCCTGTCTATTGATGATCATGGTTGTGTTTTTGCTAAACAACCTGTTTAATACACTACTGCATTCTGATATGGATTTCAAGGGAAATTTTGTGGTTTTCATTTAATTACAGGAAGAAATTTGCAAGGAACTTCTAGTGAGGATGATTTGACTGAGCAAATCTTCCAAGTATGTGAGTGTAGTGTTATTGTGCCACCTTGAACTCTCTTGCTATGGATCAAAGCTATGGAAGCAGTAGTCAAAAGGAATAACAAAGTCTTACTCATTGGTTAGTGTTAGTTTTCCCATTTTAGGATCTTAGCATTTCTGTTTAAGCTTCCTGGTTCTGTTTTCACCTTCCTTTCACTCTGGGATGCAGAAGATTGTTTAAGAGAGACTGGCAGTATTCTCTAGTCAGGCCCCAACACAACTAAACGAAGCAAGCTACTGCTTCCAGCTGAGTAGTTGAATGTATAGTTCTGCTTTGGTAGTTTCAGGACAACTTTACCATGATGCTGGCTGACTGTTCCAGACCCAGATGTGAGCTGTGAATCATCTGAGTAGGATAATTGCAGCTACTTAAATGTCCATGCTCTCAGCCTAGTCTTTGCCGGTGCTTTGAAAGCCATCTGCAACAGAGGAAAATGCAAGTGCACCCAAACACTGCTGGAAGTTAAATAAAGTTTTTCATGGTCATTTTCATGCCACAGCTTCTTTGACTCATGTGTCCCACCATCCCTGAAGCTCCAGTCACTTTCAGAATGTGCAAATGGGTCAGGCATGGAAGTCTGGCATTTTAATCTGTGTATTCTTGCGGCTGCATTTTTTTCTTTGTAGGTGACATGTTTTTCCCTGTTGTCTGCTGCTGTGTTTCTTTCATCACCATGTGTGTGATGGCATCACTGTTGTGATCAGAACTTGTCAAGACTTGCTGTGTATACATCATCAGTAAAATGCATCAGTCTTCTTCATGTACTACTGACAGTTAAAATCACTCATTTAGTGATCAGTCAAAGTCATTTTTGCTTATTGCTGAGGAGGTGACTTCCTTTTTTTCCCCCAGTAAATCCTGGTTGTAGTTTGTTTTATTTTTCCATCTGCTAGAGGTAGAAAGCATGGAGTCAGCTCTAAACTTTTTCCTGGAAAGACTTAAAAATGATTACCAGAGATCAATATTCTTGTTGCATAGGAAAGCCCTGACAGCTGGTGCAGCAAAGGTACTGAAAAATCCAGATGCACAGAAAATAAGATTTTTTTTTTCTCAAAAACTGGGGATATGAGATATGAGATTCTTTTTGTTAATGAATTCAAGGTTTACTGTGCAAGCCACTGGGCTTGAAACTTTGAAACTTTTTTTGTTTGTTTAAAATACAGAATTGCCTGATTCTAGGGAATGGTGCTTCAAAGAAAACACCTAATTGTGCAATATTTGTGGTAAAATCACATTAATTGATAATAAGATTTTTTTACAGAGAGAACACTTTGAAGGATATAATCAAATAGCAATGAGGGCAGATAACCAATGTGTGTTCTGAAAGATATAAATTTAGTGTTGTTCCCAGCATTTAAATAGACTGTGCCTTTTATTTAAACAGTAGTTCCTAAGTAGTGTAACCCCAGTTGTAGTCATTAAAGGCCAAGTAAATCAAAGAAAAAGCCCCTTAGAGACAGAATTCCTCTGTTCTTCCTCAAAAGTTAATAAGCTGCTTGGTGACACTTGCTACCCCCTTCTCCCAAGGCTGTACCTAGTTGGTTTTGTCCATCTCCAAGCTCCTTTGCACTGTGTGGGTGAGGGGAAAGCAAGAAAAGCACTTAGTCCCTGTTAGATCATTTCACTCAGGCAGTAAATAAAGACCTTTACCTCAACATAGTCACCGTGCTTGGTCTTCTCCTGTAAGAACCCATTTAGCTATTGACAGGTATCTTCTGTAAATACACTTACGACCCTAATACAGAGGGGGCAAACCCATGAGTTTTGAATGTGAGTCTTTGAAATATTTTACCTAGTTCTTGAAAGAATCTGAGGTGATTTATGCTTTTTCCCATGCAGAATGCCAGGACCAACAGCAATGTGAGTTTTCTTCTGATCTTTCTACCTCTTCCTCAACCAAGAACTTGAAGAGTTAGGATATCTCAGTTTTATATCCTCCTGCAAAATGACACTGCTGGCAAGGATCCCTAGGTACAGTACATTACTATATTATTATGCAGTTTTGTTAGACTAAGTTATTATTTTGCAATTTATGACTACCTAGATTAGGGATGCAGAGCTGATCAGGCACAGCAGCAGAGAGTGTAGCACAATCATTTACTCCAGCTTTTATATTCTTCATAGCAAGTGGAGTGGCATCTTTTTATTTTACAATATTTTGAGAACTTTTTAAGACTAGGCCCCTATTCTGAAATCTTTCACAATACATGATTTCCCCATACATCTGTGGCAGAAGGATTTCCTCTGTTGAATAAAGAAGGTGTTACTTTGGAAATATAAAGCCAAAAAAGGTTTTAGGATTAATCAAACTAAGGAATAGAATAGAATAGAATAGAATAGAATAGAATAGAATAGAATATTTCAGTTGGAAAGGACCTACAAATGATCATCTAGTCCAAATAGCCACATTACCTTGCTTTTTTTTTTTCCTTAAAAAGGGAGGACGAGCAAAGTAAAGTAACAAAAAAAGAAATGTAACAAAATATACTTAATTTTAATATCTGAAATGGATTGGAGGAACTATAAATATTTTACACTGATGGGATGAAATCCTGGTTCTCCTCAAGTTAGTAAGTGTTTTGTTGCTGGCTGACAGGGTCAGCATTTCACCCTACATGTTGGAATGAATGTTTTCCTTGAATAAATGTAGGCCAATCATGTAGGTATCAGAACTAGTATTTTTGTTTCAAAACCAGTCATTTATTTCATTCTTATTTTCTTGCTTCCCTATATTTACAAAGGCTCTGCATATATTGCACTGTGTTTCTAAAAGCTATCATTTTCTTTAGAAAAGAATATTGTTTGCTCTCATGAATAATTTATCTTGGAGTTCTCTTTTAATCCCTCATCAGATGTACCATTCTTGTATCTTCATAAAGGAAAAGAAAGGAAAACAACACTCTAAGGCTGATTTATGAAGTAAACCATGAACAGTAAAAATATATAAAACTTTGGTATAAATAAGGACTTCAGTTTTAATTTTGAGTCAGTTGTTTCAGTACTTCTGGAACAATACTATTGATTATATACAGATTTCCACTATTCTAACTGACTTATCACAGAGTATGAAAAAAAGCATGAACAATAAATATGATGAAGTTTTGATATTTAACCTTGAGCTAATAAGGCTAACCATATATGTAGGTTTTGAAGGGAAAAATACTTGAAGTACAGTATAAATGAAACTGTGAATAGTATGTAATTTATAATATTTGTGAAACAAATAGTCGATAAAAGAACATTCAATCCAAGTTCCTATATATCCCATTAGGTTGAAATATAAATAATTTAGATGCAAAGGAAAAAACCTAGAAGCACCTTCATAGACAATCTGTAGTCTACAGATGCTTGTTATTAGGTTGCTGTTGTTCATTTGATGTGCACATCAGATTAGCAAGAGACCTTTCCACATCCCAGTGAAGTTCAGGTTTATCTTGTCCCTCTGATCTCTAGGAGGTCATCTACCTCTACTGCCCAGCTGCTGAGCTGGGACATTTTCCCAACTCATTTTCCCACTATAAGATAGACTCAGGTACTGCAGATTGAGTAAAGTGTGTTTAAAGCATCAAAACTGCATGTTGTGGTACTTATAAAAGGTTAAATGTTTTTAATGCATATAGTTGGGTATTACCATGAGGAATGTATTTACAAAGTCAAACCAGTAGGCATTCATCTGTGCCATGGCTTACAAAAGGTTGTTCAGGTAACTGAGCAGACCAATCCAGCCTCTTCCAGCCACCAGCTTCATTCAGCCTGTGATAATCAGCGAAACCTGTTCTGCTTACCTGTGCTTGGCTGCCTCAGTGTGCTTCAGTGGTTTGTGAGTGGCTCCTGTCACCTCTTGTGTATGTACCTTAGAGATCAGCAAAGTTGGGGGCTGCACTGGGGACCTTGGGGTCAGCAGCAGCAGGAAGTGAATTGCAGAGAGTTCTTCTGCAAAGCACTTCATAAAAAGAAAATAAAATGTGTCATAGGAGCACTGGAGTGAAATCTTCTGGGGAAACAAAAGATGGGCCACTTAAGATTCTTGGAACCACAGGCTCATCTACATCATCAACTGTGCTGAACAACACATATAATTCCTTTCCAGAGTAATTCATCGGTATTTATAATGGTTAATCAGCATTAATGTTATAAAATTTAAGAAGCTTAAATATTTCCTGAAGTGCAGCTTTTCCAGGAATCCCTT
Organism: Agelaius phoeniceus; assembly: GCF_051311805.1. Classification (NCBI taxonomy): domain Eukaryota; kingdom Metazoa; phylum Chordata; class Aves; order Passeriformes; family Icteridae; genus Agelaius; species Agelaius phoeniceus. The sequence goes on along the minus strand of NC_135265.1, from coordinate 65,592,567 downwards.
TGGTATTCACAACATATCTTCCTTAAAATGTTAATTTTAGTGTTATTGAACAAATTTGGTAGAGAACCTGATGTGCTGCACATATGGGAGTTGCTGGAGATTGATTATACTGATTATTATATGATACAGATCTCCAGCCTAAAGGTTGTATGTATATCTTCTGTGGTAATTTACTGTTCAATTAATAAAAGCAGAATAGAAGGGACAATTGCTGTTTTGGTATTACTAGTAATTTTGATATTTGTTACTACATTTTCCACTTTCCTGTTGTTGTTTTGGATGTCAGTTCTATAACATTGATCTCAACCTTTTAAATGTTTTCATTTTCTGAAATGCAAATACTAATTTTCAAGAGTACAACCAAAACTCAAAAGTTAGTGTCACATTTCTGACTGTTGGCTGAGTCACAACAAATATCAAGCGTTAGACCCCTTAGTATAGGTGAAAATACACTTACTAATTCATATTTCCTGATAGTCTCCAGGAGGAGAATGATGAGCAAAAGCTCAACTTCTGAGAGGTGTTTAGGTTTTCTACAAAGCTACATTTCAGTAGAGAGACTTGATGGATGATGGGCAGTGCATCTGTATGTGTCCAGGGGCTGTTTTTAGTAGTTGGAAGTTCATCCTGGAGCCTTTCTGAGCAAAACACCTGCTGACTTTAGTCCATTTTTGTTTGAGGGAGAGCCTCAGGTTTAAAGGTCTGTTTATTCCAGGGTGATTGAAGTCAACACAAGTTTAGTCATTGATTTGAGAGAGTGGGTGGCAGTTCTTAGGGGTCCACTCCTGTTCCAGCCAAAGTCCGCTTGAGCAGTTACCATTATTTAGTAGAAGATAGCTCTAATTCAGGAAATAATTAGCAAAAATGTCCTTAAACCCTTGTGCAGTTGAATCAGCTCACCTTTGAAAAAGTCTCTCTCCTTCTCTTGGGGCTATTGACAGGAACAGCAGTAGCAGCTGTTGTGTGGGAGTGTGTGTGTGTGTCTTGCCCAGCAACCTCATTCACTGACGGTAGATTTCACCTCCCACGCTCCACCTGCAAAGGCCGGGACTACTCAGTTTTTCTCCAGCACTGGTGGATGCAGCCGATGTTAATACTTGGCTGGAAAGCAATTGCAGTTTCCCTTTTCAAAAATTTTGGGTGCTGGAAATACACATCCATCCCCCCACCCAATGCAAATTCATGATCTTCAAGATAGGTGGAAAGGTGTGACTGCACACAGAATTATGAATGGAAATGAACCAGTGTTCTATTGGGACTGGTTTGTCGTGTGTGTGTGTGTGTGTGTGTGTGTGTGTGTGTGTACAGACACATAGATCCATTTGTATAAGGATCCATTGATCCATTTGTATAAGGAATTGCAGTGCTAATAGTCATAGTGGCTACTCCTTTGTTGTCACTGTACACATTGAACTGGAGACTGCTGTTAAAATACTCCATCAAGAGCACAGGAACATCTGGTTTTCTCTCTTACTATTTTTTGCCAGTACTTCTTTAGTTTGTAGCTTTATTTAAAGAAAAATGGCCACATTATCTCCTGTTTGATTTTGTTTTATTTGCATGATAGAATATACAATGTAAAATGTATAATACAATGCATAAAATTGCATAATGTGTAATGAAAATATTTAATATTAACTAATATTTATAAGTAAAATAAAATAGAAAGTTTATTAAATTTATGAGGTATAGAAAATATAATATATAAAAATATCTATCAGAGAATCCCAGAATTTTTTATGTTGGAAGGGACCTCTTGAGGTCATCTAATCCACAGGCCCCTAAATTATCTTTTTTTTCCAAAGAAAGCAACTTTTTCATTTCAGCAAGACTTGTTTCATACAGCTTCTTCTGTCTTATTTAAACCATTTATTTGATGCATCTTTAAAAAAGAAACCAAAGATAAGGATTTAAATTACATAAAGTATAGAAAAGAAACTCACTTTTTAGAAAATTACTAGTAGTTTAATCTAGAAGAATGATCACAAAGTTCAGCAGTGTCAGCAGCTACGGTCCTTTGGAACTAATAATAAATAGGATGATTTTTTTACAGCATTTGAAATTCCAAAGCTGAGTTATTCTATGATTCTTTAAAATAATCATTCTAATTGTGGAGGTGTCACCTCTTTAAAAACTGGTTTGTTCATTCCGTGTGTGAGGCACACCCTGAAAAACCGAAAGGCTTTGCACATGCCTAATTTAAGATTTAACCTAGCATCAGTGTTAAACCTGTTTCAGTCTGTCATTCTCTTGCTGAAAATGCTGTGTAACTCAAGAGTTTCTATTGGCTCCTTTAGCAAATCAATTATAATCTTCCTTGGCCCACAACTTAATTCCTGCAGCTGAAGGTGCACAGTGTTCTATTCTTCCACTGAAAATAATTGGGGAAAAAAAATTCACTGCCTTTTTATTTTTTCGTTGTATTGAATGTAACAAGAAGAGCCAGCTTGATAGCACTGTAAGCTAAACTCTCATAATTGTGCTCAGGGCAAACAAGAGACAATCAGAGCTCCTCACACAGACACAGAAACCTTCAGCCTTTCACCTACATGCAGCTGGTTTTGTGTGTTCTTACAGCACTTTTCAACAATGTCTTGGTTGCTGATAACCAAGAACTGGACTGGTATCACTCCTGATTGCTCCTGGACTTCTGAAAAGGTTTTGTGGGAATCTAAAAAAAGGTTTATTTATTCATGTTTCTTTAGGCTATCATGATGCTATAGTCTAAAAGATCCCTAGCTTTAGAGTTGCAGAATCCCTGGGAAGTTCAGGAACCTGACTCTGCAGTGACCTTTTCTGAAATAAAGGTCAGTGAGCTATAGGCAGACTTGCCAAGTCAACTGCTTTTCCCTGCAGACTAAAGCTTTGTGGTCTTATCCACAGATCTGTTAGAAAACTTGGCCAAGCTACTGCTTTTTGTTGTCTGAGGCACAATATGTGTGTCAAATGAAGTTTCATGCTAAGTGAGAGTGATTTCAGTAAATGGAAGAAAACTTTGTGTTGAAAGAGCTTAAAATCCATCCTGTGGCTCCATATATGTTATTTCCAATTTATTACAGTTTTAATGATTTCCTAGATTCATTCATAGGATGTGTTTTTGTAAAAACCTCACTCCTATTTTCATGCTTCTTTTTTTGTTCTCTCAAAGTTGAGAGGGATGGAATTTATTTGGCACATTAGGGAATTATCTTCCAACTGTTTGGATTAGCTTGGGATCAAAAAATTACTTCATTACTGCTGTTGACACCTCATTATTGTTAACTCATTGTTTCCTATGCCAATGACCTTTTAAACACAGGGGTTTAATTCCTTTATTTTAGGGATCATTTTAGGAATAAGAAATCTGGAGAGGCCATTAAAGTTATTTTAAACAGAGTCATAGAAATGTTTTGACAGTTGGAGGTGGCTTGGGGTGGCAGTTTTGCTTTTACAGTGTTGTGGGGCTTTTTAGATTTGAATGAAGATTAAATTTGGACTATGACAAATATGTGATCTTTCCCCCTCTTCCTTCAAACTTCTGTTTTTGTGAGAAATAGACCTTAATACTGAAAAGGCTGTGAAAGCTGAAGATTTTACTGTATTGAATCTCTCCAGTATAATATTTTTCCTATTTTCCTTTATCTGTGTTTATTTGCATCTTAGATTAGGGTACCTGTTTAAGGCAAGAACTGTGTGTTCAGGTAGTATTAATCATCCAGTATATCTTTGGAGACAAATTCAGTAAATTTTTCCATTGATATTTTAGAAGGGGCTCTGTTTTTACCTAGTACACTTTGGGTTAGATGCTCAGTTCTTCTAGGTCTCCAGACCTTACAGGAAGCTCAGAGATCTGCTGGTTTATAGCCACTGCACATCTGACCCAGTGTCCATGGAGTTATTTCAATGAAATATGATCTGAAACTAGGAATGTATATGCTGCTAAAGGATTTAAAACTTCATTTGTGTGACTGGTGTAGCAAAAATACATGCCAATCAAACATAACTTCTATATTGAATATTTTCAGGTCATTGTCCAGTCATGCCCCCACAGACTTCCTACTAGACCTAGAATTCAGACATTGGACACAGATATGACCCTGGGAACTGGGAACTCTGAGGTGTTGACAGGGATCAGTGAATTGTGGACTGATATCAGTCAAATATGCTACCTCATAATTTTTTATTAACTTCAGAAGCCTCAATTAAGGTACTTACAGCAAAGCATGAATATGTCAAACTCCTGTGTGAGTGACAGACCAGATCCTGTGGATCAAAAGCTCAGTGGCTGAACTTTGCACTGGGCTTTATAAGAACAACTTGCACTTGAGAGTTCCAGTGATACCCGTTGCTGCTGCAGGGTCTGGGGTCAGATAGCTCTGCAATGTTGCAGCTCAACACAAATACACTCACCTGGAATTTGTTATGTGCTCTAAGGAATAGCTTGTCATCAAACCTGCATACCAGTAATTGTATATGCAGTGAATAAAGATAGATTGTGCTTCTCTATGGCAAAAGGCAGGGGAATATACATCACTTGGCTGTTTCACTTTTTTATTATTCACTTGGCTCAATTGACTCAAATTAACTTTTTGATAATTTTCCAATCAGGTTCCATCTGTTTCAGAAGGATGACAGATCTGAATTTGTGGGACTCTGTCCTTTTGTATTATCAGGAGGACATAATGACAGAATTTGAGTCTGACAGCACTATTGGCTATTTTAGCCAGTGTTGTACAGGATGAGGCGGGATTGGCCATTACCAGCTCCATGAATGTGTTGTAACAGCAAACATTTGGTTGGCTCTACAAGTTGTAACTACTGACACTACACTTGTGGTGCTGTCCATAAAAAAGGAAGGATAGTAGTGGTAGTGCATTAGATAATGCTCAAATTAATACAATCAGGGTTTCAGTAATTGAGGGAATGTTGGGCTTCATTGCATGTCCCTGATCAGTTCTGAAATTCTGATGCAGTTTTGTGAAGAAATGAAACTTTCTATCATAATTTTGCTTGTATGCCACAACTTTTTACACTTTTTTGCAACTTCTTAGCCCATCTTTTAAAAGTTATGGGTCTACTATGACTAGTTATTCATTAAATGCCTGCTACTTTCTTTTGTTTGAAGAGAATTCATTTAACAAATAGATACACTGTATTGATTCACTGTCTTGGCTAGGAAGAAATGGCCATTAAGGTCACAATAATTCCAGCTCAAATATCTCAAAATAACTTGTATAATCTGCCCTTCTCTTTTTATTGTAAAAAAAAAGGCTGTTTTTTCTAGCAGGTTTGTTTTGTTTTGTTTTAACAACAGCCACAACAATATGTCACAAGATAAACTGGGTGAAGCTACACAAGGACAAAACCTGGCCCAGACACCGAGTTTATTTGAAATTCATGCACACAGTCATATGAGGCTTTTGTGGTTGCAGCTTTGTACCATTCCACCTGTGCTAGCTACCTGGCAAGCACATCTTAGGTGCTCCACATATTGTCTGGCTCTCTGTCCGCACACAGATGCATGCATGTGTGTGTGTTCACAGAGAGCAGAAGTGACTAAACACAGTTGACACACTGAGCAACCAAACAAAGTAGAAATGTTCAGGAAAAGGCTACATAGAAAAGACTTTTGAATTTTGCCCAACTATGTTTGGCTGTATGTGTGTAAGAGAAAACTGGCAACTTTGTCTCAGCAGTAAAACGATTTGTTGATTAGAATAAAAAAAAAATATATGTTGTATGCATAAAGTGAGTGTGTTACATACATGTTTGGTACTCCACAGCATACATAAGATAAATTCAATATGCAATTATGTGATAATTTTTTACTATATTTGGTTAATTCTTTCATACCCTAGTATTTCATGATAGGGATTCAAGTCTGTGGCATCTGTTCTTAACGTACAGTCTGTGGTCTTTAGAGAATTACAAATGTTCATTTGCAGAAGCTACATGGGAATACATATCACATGTAATGTGAATGTTGTACAGCATCCCCACTGTGTCAGCTCTGTTAACTAGATGCTGACACTAGATTTATTAGTAAATTTGAAAATAACCAAATCAAAAATATAGTTCTCACCAAGCACTTGGTGATCACTGTGCACTTCCATTTGCCCTCATAAAAGAACATTTAATTGGATTATGTACTTACAAAATTTCAAATGATGAAAAGTGTGGTGCTATATGTTTCTTCAATTTTTTATTTCTCTTTGACTTTTTTTTTTTTTTTCTTTAAAGAACTCTGTACTGGAGACACCATTTTTGATATCATATCTATCAACCTGGTAGGGAGTTAGCAGTAGAGTTGCTGTTGATACAATACATTTATAATTTATTGTGGTTTTATATTGCTTTTGTGATTGTCTCTAGGAACTCTCTTTAGGATTTAAATCAGTATTAATCAGAGAGGCAAAGCTAGGCAATCACTGTCTTCTATTTCTATTTGAAAAACAAACAAGAAAAATCAGCAGAAAATCTTTTACATTGAGAAAATAACACTACAGAAGCAAACTTTACCTTAGGTGAGCTAGTCCCCTTTGCATCCTTTTACAAGCAGGAGAAGGAGGATCCTTCTGACAGTAATTCAGAGGATTTATGTGTCTGTCTCTTGACCGCAGAACAGGACTAGGCAGATTTTTCTCAAGTAAAGTTAAGTCTGTGGGGATAACTCTCAATTTGTTTCTAGTTTTCTGCTTTGCCTCAGACTACAGTATTCAGTGGTAAAGTGTAAGATAGAGAATCATAGGATTTGGCATTATCTGCTAATGCTTGTCTAATTAATTACAGGAACAAGATATATACTATCCTGTATATACTATTTGATTTTTTTTTAAGAAGGAAGGTACTTAAACCCATTCTTGCCATTTAACTCAATGCAGCCTAGATATAGAAAGTGATTCTGTGTTTTGTATACTGAATATGTAATCCCATTCTCATTTCTCACTGTCAAAGATATCTAGTGATCTCATGTGGAAAGTTCAGAGTGCTGTGTCATGGTCAGCATATTTGGTTTCTTTGGAACTAGGCAACCCCGACTTTGTCTATTCCAAATAACAACATTTCTTAGTAAGAGGGTTCTTTTTAGAGTATTGATAGTACTTGGCAGGAATGGAGAACTATGTGTACTAGTTGATGGTCCTAAACCAGGACACCTAGTTAATTGTGGAATTTGGTTCTCCTTTATTTCATGAGCTGACTTGCAAATTCCTTCTCTTTGTACCAGAGAAGCATTTTGCAAGCAATAAAAACCAAACTGGGAAGGAACCTGAGATTTTTGTTCTCAGATCTGGTAACAATCTAATTTCTTGAAAAAATCTCAAAGCTCTTAGGACTTTTGAGGTGTTTTTAAAAATGTCTGCTAATGCACCTTATTAAATCCATCTAATCTGAAGACAAGACCACAGGACCCAAGACAAAGCTCTCTGAAAGTATCTGGAGAGCTCTCCATAATTTCACTGTGCTGTGGAGAGCACCACTAGACCCTTTAAGAGGGAAACTGTTTTCAGACAGTATGAAAATGTTTGTGATTCTGTTAAAAACCTCTCTTCCAACCTCTCCTCTGTTTGAACCTGCCAATTCTATGGTTGCTTCTGTACTGACCATTGTAGTGACCTAACTGGTTCTTAAAATCAAGCTGCAAGCTCCTCTTAGTGTTTTTCAAGGCCTTATAATACAGTTCCTTTCTCCCTCTAACACTTTTAGAATGAGCACACAGATCCAGAAGTCCTTTTCCTCTTCCTGTCTGTCCTGATTTAGGCCAGTTGTTCTCCAGTTAGAAGGGAACTGCAGCACTGTGCTATGAGTTGCAGAGAGGAGAATGGAAGAAGGTGAGCAGAGAATCCTTTCTCCACAGTGGTAGAGAAGGGTTCCTTTCTCAGACATCACCAAACATGTGTCTTGTTCTACAGCCTGGTGCAATGTTTATAAATGGATTTTCTGAGTTCATGACCTATTTCAAAACAAGTGCCAGAAGCCAACACATTTTGTCCTGGCTCATCTGGGCACAGTGGGCACCTGTTGCACAAAGATTCTTCACCCAGCCTCTCCCGTGGCAAAATCTGAGCTTCTGTCTGGGTAAGAAAAGGTCTTGAATAAAAAGGAACAGCTCTGAGGTAATCACATAGAAACTTAAATGAGATGCAGATCTTTGGGGTTTTAAAAATTATCATTATTTTCTGAGCATTCAAGTATATTTATTCAAATGGCATTGTTAAAATCCAGTTAGGATTTTATAATTTCTAAGTGCCTCATATGACCAGATTCCATTTTACTTTTACCCAAATTTGGAAAAAAAGGAAGACAAATAGCTTTGAAATTTGAGTACATTTAATTAGATGGCAATTAGAATTCCCTATAACCATATAAGTTTGGGACAAAATTTTACAAACCATTCTACATTAAAGCATTACCTGCTTTCTAAAGTATAGGAGAATGCATGAGAATCACCACCAGGTGTATCTAAACAGTCTCTTATGCAATTAAGAGGAATCTGTGTATAAAGATTTTTTCTTGACCATGACAGTTAAAGGACTAACATGTACCAATCTATGTTTCTTAAAAATACATAGAGGCTTTTCCATGTCAGTTCCAGAGGCTGCAGTCTGCAGGAGTAGTGTAAGGATTTGGGATGCTCTTGGGCTAGTCATTCCAAATTGTAAGCTGAAATGACCTGAAATTTCTTCTAAATTTCAGTGGTGTTGCATACAATGTGGGAGATTTGACAGGTTCTAAGAGAAGGGAGAACCAAGATACATGAGATCTGTGGAACAGCAAGAGGTGAGATTTGATTATCTGGTCATAGATCATTATATTTTTACCACTTTGGTGATTTAGCACCATGCTCTCCTCCTCCTCTCAGCTTCCCAGCATTCACTAACAGCAAAAATAAAAATTTCAGTTTGGTGCATGAAAATATCAAAAGGACTGAAATGAGATTCCTATTAGGGTAGAAATAGGCTTTGGAAATCTGCTGTCATCCCATCAGCCCACAGAAACACTCCAAAATACCGTATTCTGGGGGAGAGAATGGAAAATATCTAGAGCAACAAATGTGGCAGCTGGAAACAATTTTTAAAAAATTGGGTAGGCCAGTCATGTTATGAGGGGTAAGAGAGGCAGCTGGGTGATTTAAAAGAGAAGGCCTGGGAACAGCTGAAAGGTGCCAGCAGTCTGTTAGTGAGAGCATCTGAGAGCTAAACGGCTGCATGTGATGAGAAAACATGCCAAAATGATAAGAAAAACAGCTGGAGAAAAACAAAATTTCAAAGGGATGGATATGCAAATTCTGCTGACTATTGAATGGGTAAATGAATTACTTGGGTTTTTTTTTTCCTCTCTGCTCTCCTAAGTTCCTCTTGTTTTCACAGATCTTTTTTCAGAATCTGCAAGTGGCTTTTACTGCGGCCTCTTTATCCTCTTGACCTTTTGTTTCCTCCACAGAAAACCAGTATTTCTGAACAATACTGTTCATTTGTTTACAGTCTCTAAGACCAATATTTTAACTGCTTATTTGTCTGTTTCCTCCCCTGCCTGTTATTCTGAATGTGAAAACCTTTTTGTGGAACATCATTTTCTGTGAAGGAAATGCACAAGTAGCAGTGGATTTCAGTAGCTCCAAGTGTCATTCTGGGTAGGACCTGTAAGATTTAGATGGCTTTGTATTACAGAGGTCTAGCTGGAGGAGCTGGCAGGCTTGGCAGGCCTGGTCAGCTGCCTCTAGAATGTGGCAGGGTCTAAACCAAGTTTGTAGTAAGAACATGGTGACTTTGGAAAGTAAACTTCAAAAATGCACAGATTTTCAAGGTTTTACACTTTACACTTGCAAGTGTATTATTGTATGTATTTTACCATATGTGGAATTTTTAGTTTACTTTTATGTGATCATATATTTGAATCTAGTGGAGGTATGTGCACCAGTGATGTAAAGACATATACCAATATCTGATACAATAGCATGTTCTTTACCTTTGTTTGCTGTTTTTCAGCTGTGAAAGCAAGAGACAGTATGTATGTACTTTTTCCCCATAGATCATAAGGAACAAAGAGCTTATGTGAGAAAAAGAGTACAGGAGAAGATCTTAATAGATTCTATGCCATCAAAAACTGAAATATAGCAACATAAAAAGAGCAAACATGCTGTCTGGCTTCTCTGAAGCTGTTTGCTAATGACCTCCAATGAACTAGTAAATGTTAGAGAGCATAATTTCTGCTTGAAGCCTGTGAGAAGAAAAAATAGCAGACTGAGAGAAGGATGCAAAGCACATTAAAGAGAATGGAGATAGTTAATAATTATTTTGCAAAACAAAGCCATAATCAGGCATCAAATTCTTGATATCTTTCATGCTGCCTGAAGCACACTGTTGTGTCCAGGAAGAGCAACAGCATTTTTGAAGGGCATGAAAATAGACTTGTGGAGTAATAATGTAATAGAGCAAATTGAAAGGGGGAAAGAGTATAAAACTGCATGTTAAAATATACTAGAATGAACCTTTTTTAAAGAGCTCTGAATTATTACCACATATTGCTGAAATATAATTCATTATGCAGCTTATACTTAAAATTTTAATTAAAGAAAATAATAGTGTCCTGTCAAAGGATTACAGTCCAATATGATAAGATACTAAATGGGACAGAAAGCACAGGAAGCACTTTCCCTTTTCCAGTAATGGAAAGTTATGCTTGTCTGGCAAAGAGAAAAATTCTTGGAGTGAGTAAAAAAAAACATGTTCATAGTGCAAAGGAATTGTTTTCAATGAAAGCATTGAAATTAAGTTTTCAGTCACCTGAAAGCCTTTGACTGTGTCTTTTAAATAAGATCTATTTTTTTTTGGAAGTCTTTGACATCATATATCTCTAACAGGAGCAATTAAACAAAAGTATAGACTTGCAAGAAATTCTACATATAAGATGTAGTGTTGGATGTTTTATACTTATGTAATTTATTCTCTTGGAATAAGAAATTTCATCTTCACTTTTTTATTTTCTCCATTATTAGCAGCAGACTAGGCAATTCATTATTCTACATTCTGGTGTAAATATAGATGGCTTCTGCTTAAAAAAAAAAGTAAATTGAGAAATGGGCGCTGGTGCACGTATCTGAAAAGAAGTGAGATAGTGGATTTGAGAAATAATGGGGGAGGCACTGCCCAGCTAGGTTTTTTCAGTGCATTGCTTTTGAAATCACTCAGCCTTCTGCACATCCTGCTTTCCAGCCTGTACCTTAAGAAGGTGTTTGTCAGTAGCTTGCACCACCTTGTGACTTAGGAGAATTTTCCCCCCAGGAAAGTTGCCCAGGGTCATGTAGCTGTAGAATTTGAGAAAGGAGGATTCCAGTTGCAGAATGAAAAATGGTTTGGTCAGTTATATTTTTATTTAAAATGAGGCAGTCATGGAGAGACTGAATTTGCAGGACCTCCTGCAGCAGGAGCATGAACCTGTATATCCAGACAAGCTGCTGTGAGATCTACAAACTAGGGATGTGCTTAGGCAGCTCCATTTAAATGGATCATGATACATACATTTCGTAGTTGGCATGGCTTCCACACATTCTGCTCTTTGAGTGAGTTATCTTAGTCAAAACATCATTTCTCAAGCAATCCCAAGATTGCTTTTTACTGTTCCTCAAAAAATGAGAACATGTAAAGTTTTACCACGGAGTATTTGCTTCGAACTCTGGGAAAGAAACTGAGCATCACTTAAATATTTCTTTTTCCCCTCCTCTCCTCTGCACCGAGTCATTATCTGAAGAGGACCCTTCATCACAAACGTGAACATGTTCCTGCCTTTTTCTTCTTTCCAGCACATCAAATTGAACAGCAGAATTGTTCTTCCACTAAACCCACACAGGTATTAAGAGTTGTTCCCATTCTCTAAGTTTGAGAGCTGATCAATGCCTGGTAGAACACAAAGCTGCTTGAAGGGTCTGCATGCTGCTTGCTCTGCTCCACAACAAGGCCCTCATGAGTTGTTCTCTGGGGTAGCCAGACAGACTTGCAAACACCAATAATCTTCTGAACACCAGTATAAGTGAGCAGTGCAGTTAAATGTTCTTTGCTTGAGATCACTGTGAATTAGGAATTAAAACTCAGTATCATTAGATCTTTTACTGTATGAGTGACAGAACCTGAGACTTTGTAGGTAAACCTCCTTAGATTGAAGAACATCCCACCAAGAAACAGTTTCTTTTCATGTTGGCATATTTATGATTTTGTCCTCAGAGGTCAACAAATAGGCAGTAACTGCCCTTGTTCTCATCCAGTTTTAGATCTCCAGACAGTCATACCATATTCATAATTGCATTAAACACCACAATAAATGTTGAGAATCCAGTAAACTCTTTTAATGTTTGCAATTACTTGTACTTTTACCACTACCAAGCAGACTAGTTTTTACCCCTTTGGAGCAAAACTTTCTGGTCTCCTGCAGTTCTCTCAGGGCACATTCATGCATTCTGTTTTCAGTCTGGGCCCTGGCTGGATATTAAGCTCATTTGATTGTGCCTAAAGCTTGCTATTCTGTTCTCTCTGCAGCAATGGCTGTGGCAGTCAGCATCCCAGCTGTCCTGCTGAAACAAGGGGTCATTAATATAGAGCAGCCACATTTCAAACAAACTGTATCTTAAATGTAATAGAGACAGCGCCTGCTTCTGCCTAATACTGCCATTCCCTGCATTTAGGAAAGCCAGATTCCTTGAGGCTCCTCCACACACTGTTTGTATCTCTGCCAACCTGTATTCTTAGAGAACTGCTGGCAAGCACCACTGCTGTTGTCGGGATCTGGCTAAGGCACTCTGTACAGTTTTTTAAATTATATTGAAGACAAGACACAAGATCTTTGAAGCCAGCTTCATTCTTGAAGTTCTAGTGGGCACCAAGACCTTCTTCCCCAGAAAGACACTACAGAGCTGCTTTCTTTGCCCTTTGACTGGCCTTTGCTAAGCTAAGCTGATGCATGCAGGCAAAGAAAGCCTCTGAGCTGTGATGTGCCCTTCTCAGACACTCGCTCAGCTCAGTGCGCTGCAGCCACGTCAGGGGCAGCTCCCTGCTGACAGCAGCCCTCTGAAAGCTGGTGGGCACACTTCTGTTTTCACACTCAGCTGCTGTTCTCAGAACTCTATCTCAGATTCTGATTTCTTTTGGCAAGATCCCAGGTGTTGTTAGAGTAGACAGCCCTTCTTGATAAGGTCAGAGGAAAACCAGTTTCAAGACACAGTAGTGTACACGGAACTGGTGACATTTACAGAAGAATAAAGCCTGGAGATCTCTTCATTCTCACTTAACATGAAAACCAGTATAAATGATGATGGCACTTAGGTTAGTGAAATTATTCACTTTACAGAAAAGAAGAAAATATTTTAGTTGATAAAGCATTCCCTAATGGAGAAAAAGCTAATACTGATGAAAATCAAGAAGGATTGATGCATGAACTTACATACTGTGATGCCTAAGCCTTGGTTAATGAAGAACAGATTTTCCTTAAATAGTGCTCATAACATAAATTCATATAAAGGAATGCACACTACTCCATAACCAAATATTGAAAAAGAAATTTTGAACATTCCTTTTTCCACTAATGTGCTACTTACCATCTTCCAAGGCTAGGGCAAGAGCATACTGGACAAAGAGAGCAGCCACTTTTAAGGTCCTTCATTGCTATTGCGATGAAGAAATTACATTTTAATTGAGAGTGTCAGTCACTTAAAAAAGCTTTGGCCATTATATGAAAAAAAAGTCTTGTGCTTCAGCTTTGTTATGCTTGGGTTGTTCTTCCCTGTGCCTACTTGTCTGGATAAAGCAGTATGGTTAAACTTGATGATCTTAAAATTCTTTACCTAACCTTCTGTGATTCCTAAGTTGTCCACCTACCCCCAGTGAAAACAAGGTTTTCCTCTAGACTTCCATTATTACTATCCTCATTCAGAAATATTACTAGTGAGCAAATTAGGAGATGAATTCCAGCAGTTTGAACAAGTAGCCAGGGAATCCCAATTTTTGGCAACATCATAGTATCCACAGCCTTGAGCAAGTAATCAACCTTGCCTTTGTAGCAGCTGGAATATGCAGTGGTGTGTTTGTGGAAAGCCTTTCAGTTCTACTGGTTCTTGTCAGGAAAAAACAAAAACAATCTACTCTTCTTACTTCTACTTCTAAGTGCAGGGATGTTTTGCTTTTAAGCAATTTATTATTTTAAAAAATGGGGAGGGGTAATATAAAATGTTTTTTAAATTATCCAGTTTTACTCTTATGGGAAACAATTTTGTTTACTTCAGGGTTTTATACTTTAGATTATTTTTGTTATCACTACAAATCTAAAAAATATAATCAACAACAACAACAAATGTCCAAGTTTTTCACAGGATGGCAAAATCCCTTACCTGCATTTCTGGATAAAAATGTGTTCTGTTCTTCAAGTGTGTTGTAAAGATTGATTCATGTCCTTGCAAGTGCAATGAAAAAACTCTTTTAACAGCCTAATGAGAGGTGATGGATTCACTGAGCTTTGCTTATGACCCAGCTCTGTCAGTTTTGGTATTTTGACATCTTTTCCTCAGGTTCAAATGGAGTCATCAAATTCAGAAGAAGATGAGTTGCAGATAAAAAGAGCTATTTTGTAAAGACTTTTCCAGATTTTGTAAATTTTGAGCTGAAAGACAATGGGGTTTTCTTATTTTACCTAGTTTAAGTCTTAAGAAGGAAGTGATTGGGCAGCTGCAAGAGCCCTTGCACTGTAAAGGAGTGGGGAACAAATCATCCACAACAGCCACATGTAGAGAACAGGGAAGAAGCAGGAGGCATAGCGAAGTCTGGTCCAAAGATTAACATGAGGATACTGAGCTGAGGATTATATGTATGTCAGAGACCTCTAACCAATTAATTTGGATAGCATCTTTTGACTTTCAGATGCTTGGTGATGAAACAGACTTTGGTGGATTCCTCCCTATTCCCAGATTGTTTAGGTCAAAAATAATGATAGTGTAAGCTAGCCCAAGTTCATGGCTTATCTCAACAAAATTGGCACCTGGAACTGGGAAACATTCCAGAGCTAGTTTTCTTTAGGATGAGAAAAGCTCATAATTGTTCTATATGCTCATCTGAATGCAGTCACAGTTGTAGTTTTCTCTTTATTCTTTGACACTGCGTCAATCTTTTTTTTTTTCTCATAATTTTACACTGCATTTTGGAGGGATAAAGGTATCTGCAAACCCCCAAAGCCCAATCATCAGTCATAGTAAGCATTTTGTAAATTCACACAAAACCATGTTATTTTTAAACATATGCAGGTGCTTAAGAATCGATACATAGGTTCAAAATAGAATGATTTTTCTCACAAGGGTTTGAACATAGCTAGGGAATTGCTCAGTTTAAAATGGATAAGCATCTGATGAATAAGACTAAGAGGTGCTTTGAGTGGTTGCATCATTATTTTCATCCTAATATAGTCCTTCTACATGTTTGAAAAACCCAAGAACAAGTAGAATCAATGAAGTTATCAATGCCAAGTTATGTTCACTAGTTAATAGGAAAATAACTATACTAGGGAAAACTGCAATTGTAGGAGCCAAGTCATCAATGTAACCTTTCAAGGTATTACACCTTTTTTGATCTACACATTCCTTAGCAATGTTTCCTAGTTTCAGCTTCTTCCTCCCTCTGCAAGAAACTCAGCACTGGTCACTTTTCGGTATAGAAACTCTCTTGAAGGTTTTGGAAACTCAACTGGAAATTTTATTGTGAGCAGCTTTTTGCATATATACCATCTCTCAAGTAAAATGCTAACATTTTTTCTGAGTCTTCACATATTTAATAATTATGTGCTGCTATTTCTCATTTTTTTTATTTTGGTCCTGGTAATGTGAGCTGTTGGCATTTCATGTATGTGAGGTGTTACTGAGGTGTATTTTATGTACAAAGGTCTGTTCAGCTACTCATTTATCAAAAGAAAGCATTAATGTTCAAGTTGTGTGCTGAAAGCTAAGTTTGCTAGTGGAGCTTACACATTTACATTTTTGCTGATGTTATTTATTCTGTCAAGTTAGAGCCAGCATGCAATTGACCTTTATAAGCTGAGTCATAAACTTTTATTTTGTTGCCATTGTGGCTTACCACAAGATAGACCCCTCCAGGGCAGCAAACATTCCCCTTCACACCCCTCCCTGGGGGTGTCTGTCACCTCCAGGCAGAGGCAGGGGAAGACCCAAGGACATTGTCAGTGGCATGCATCAGTAGGGAAAGGATGCTGTCTTCACCCTGTATCAAAGAGAAGGTTAGCGTGCCAGCAGTGTGCTCAGCCTTTCTCTCAGAGGCACTTCTGACTTTGATTCCTACTTCATACCATGTCTTCTAGGCAAGCCCCTTGGAGCAAGACCAGGGTAAGGAAATAGAGGAACAGAGTAGAAAACGGCATTTATTGTTTCCTGCTCAGTTCCTTGCTGGGGGTTTACACACTTATTAGCAGAAAGAGCACTACAGTGTGCTCTGCCAGGTCGAAGATCTTAAGGTCAGATTGCAAAAGGCAGTTCAGCAACACTTCTCAGCAGCCAGGCTTGAAACACTTGTTAAAGAACCACGACAGCATCAGGCCTGGATGTTAGTGAATGTTCCAGTTCTGGAGTTTCATAATTGTCCATGATGAAATGAAGTCTGACCCAAGACCAGGAAAAATCTTTTCTATCCCTTCTATTTCACTACTCCCTTCTTTTGCAGATGAAAAAGACCCTTTTTGTGGATGAAAGAGCAGCTCAAATTCTGCAGTCAAGCTTGTGCTTCTGCTGAAGTCACAGTAAGCGTGACAGCTGCAGTGATGAATTTCAGTATGAAGATTGTATGAACATCCCCCCATTCCCCAAAGAACTGTCTAATGCTGCCATGCATTTCACACAGCCTTCTTTCAGATATCAGGTGGTAACTCCTTTTGGTCATTAGTGGCTTGGACTGAGACTGAAATGTTAAGTAGTCCTAAAGATTACAAATCCATCACCAACTGGATCTGAGCAGCTTCTTGACTGCTTCCCAGTTCAATTACTGTATGCAAAAAAGGTGTCCTGACCTTCAGATTTTTAGTAACATCACTTTGCTTGTAGGAAGGGTTCAAGGACAAAAACTGCCACGTGTGGAAGATTGATTCAGGGACCTCTTGAGGAAGCTCAGTCCACATAAACCCATTAGACTTGATGGGCTGCACCATCATTCTGAGGCTGCTTGCTATCGTCACTGAAAGGTCATGGAGACTGGAGACGTCTTCTGAGACTGCAGAAAAGCAGATGATGCACCTATCTTCAGAAAAAGGTCATGCAGGACAATCTAGGGAAATACTGAACAATCATGGAACCATGGAGCCATCTTGGCAGAAGTTTCCAGGCACAGGAAGGAGAATATGGTGATTTGGAACAGCCAGCATGAATTTACAAGGTAAATCACGCCAGATCAACTTAATTGTCTCTTGTGATGAGGTGACTTCATCTGTCAAAGAGGGGAAAGCAGACAATGTTGTCTACCTTTAGAGTTTAGCAAGGCTTTCCATGTAGTCTCCCACAGAATCCTTGTATCCAATTTCAAATGGATAGTTAGGTAAAAAAACTAACTGAATCATTAGTCAAAAGGGTTTATGCTCTGTCTCCGCTGGTTACAGTGGAGTTTCTTCAGGAGCTGGCTGGTCTGATACTTTTATGAATGGCTTGGAGGAAGAGATGGGATGCAGTATAGTGAGGTCTGAAGACTGATGATACTTACTGGGGGGTGTACTTGACATGCAAGAGACCAGGCCTGCCATTCAGGGGGATCTATACTTACCAGAGGACTAGACAAACAGGAACATCATGAAGTTCTGTCAGGACAAACAGAGCACTCCTTATCTCAGGTGGACTAACTCCCACAGCTTGGTTAGCTGCTTTACTGAAAAGGACATGGGAGGCTTGGGGCATGCTGCACAGGAGTCAGTGGTAAATTCTGGCAGCAGTGAAAGTGCATCAGACTGTATCAACAGGAGCACAGATGGCAGATCAAGGAGATTGATTATTCCATTTTACTCAGCACTCATTAGACCACAGCTGGCATAGTGGGTCCAGTCTAGAGACTCCCAGTACATGACAGCTGCTGGCAGACTTGGAACGACTCCACTGAAGGGTCAGCAGGATGGCCGGAGGTTGAAGCATAAGAATTGTGAGGAGAGGGTGAGGTATTGAGGTTTGTTCAGCCTATGGAAGAGAACAGCAATTTTCCAGTTCCTAACAGAAGATTACCAAGAAGATAGGGCTGGGCTTTCTGCCAAACAATGAGACTAGGGCTGTAACCAGCAGGGGAGGTGCTGGTTAGATAGAAGGGAGAAAAAAAATGACACAACGGGAATAATTAGGTAGTGGAATAGAATACCCAGTGTTGTGCAGTCTCCACATGGGGATTTTTAAAGACCTGACTGGACAAAGACATAAGGGACCTCAGACCTTCCAAAGTCCCTTCCATTCTGAATTACTTTATGACAAACCTCAAATGGATCGTCTCCATCTCCTCAACAGAATCTCCTCTATGTAATACAGTTCCCATCAATCTGTGTATTTGAAGTCAGTTTACATGCTGCTATTCATGCAACAGACCAGGAAAACTATATAAAAGATTTCCCCTCTAGTTTTAACTAAACAAGATCTAAGACAATTTGGGCAAGAACAACACTAGACAGGATGAGACAACATTTTTTTTTATTGTTTTAATACGAGTGAATAGATTAAGAGATCTGAAATGTTGTAAAGCAATATACATACTGAATAAATAATATGCACAGGAGAGTCATGTCTACATTGTAACACTGGCTAGTATTCAGAATACTTCAAATAAATCCAGTGACATTGGATAAAGTCCATAAAAATGCTATCCTGTCTTCCCTTGTATGAAATTGTTCAAGTATAAAAAAATCCAATACAGTGTAAAATATTAAATTCCATTTCGGTCAAGAATAAAAATTGCAAGTATTGTAGCTTCACAGGACAATGTAAAGCAGCATTTTCTAGCAAAGGGAAAAATAGTCAGTCTACGTACAGATGAGTGAGAAAACGGCACTAATGTATTTGAGAGGTCTACATGAATAACTAGTAGAGGGAAAAAGAATGAACTAGCAATATTTTATGTAAAAACCTAAAAAAGTGTTAATTTAAGAGTACCCTCATACAGTGCACATACTGAATTTAAATAAATCCAAGTCAACATCCTTAGTTAATTAGGTTAATATTTAATATGCTACATCTAAGCCTACTAAATAATTTATACCATGAGATGAATACATAATTTTACAGTGTCACATCTAAAGTCGCTTTCTTTAGAGCGCAGCATAGTAAAACTTTCAAAATAAATATTTCTTTTTAAATAGCATAACAATTAAGGCACAGTATAAATCACATACCATTAACCCTTCAGGAACTGCAGTCTTGGTAACAAAAAGTTGCCTTGTGTACTGTATGTTTGCTAATAAATACTTTAAATATAATCCTGAAATAGATATTAAAATTGTACAAATGGTTTCAGAAAAGAAAATTCCCTTAAAACAGTTCTTAAAAGGTTTTAATTAATTAGGCTTCTTCCTGCCTTTATTCACAAGTTACGAATAGATGCAATAAATAGAAAGAGAAGGCTGTTGTAGTAAAGGGCTGATCCTATTTTAGAATCAGAATAGCTGACACCAGCAGTTAAAGTTTCCCAAAAGTGAAACGGGATGGGGCGAGGGATTAGGATGTGACAAGCTCATCACATGAGCACAAGTGATGTGTTCTGTCCAGAACTGTCTGTGTTATTGATTGTCTCTACAGCTGTTGCACCCCTTACTTCCACATCACTTGCTCCATAGTTCCACTCATCCAGAGGACAGAGAAGAAAATAACTTTGGTGCCTGTCCGCCATCTTACCAGCCGGCTATCTTCCTTGGGTTGTTCGGTGCCCGTCAGTGAGACAGTGACAAGGTCCTGTCTCACAAAGACAACTTCTGAAAGCTAGAAAGGACAATCAGTGCTTTAAGCTCATTTCCTCTTAAATGGTTAAAGGTTACATATTGCTGACTCAAGTTTTTTCCCTGGTTCAAACTTTTCAGATACCATTTTCTTACTTATAAAAGGCAGTTTTGCTTCCCTGATACTGTAGAAAGTACATCTTTGCTTTTTTTTTGGTTCTTTTTTGTTCATTTGAAAAGATGAAGTCCCATTGCTACTCCTGCCACTCTTTCATGACAGTACAGTATTTTTCCCCCCATTTTCTTCTGGCTTGATACTTGAAACTAAACATGCCGCACTACCCTTCCCCTCTAACAACAAGATTTGGATGCATACTGTATGAAGACAGCGGAATAAAAATCTTTAGTTTCGCAATAGCATCGCTTTCCTTAAAGCTCCTTAGTTACTACGAATTGTCTCTGTTAACTACTTCTACTGGAAGGCCGAGAAGAGGAAGAGAGAGCTGGCGAGCTTCCTTCGGGAGTCCATCTGCTATTGCATGCGGTCTGCCTGCAGCTGTTGGGGCTGGTACTGGCCGAACGCCGCCGCGGCCGCCGCGGCCGTGCCGGGCGCTGCTGCGGTCAGGGGCTGCTGCACGGCGTAGCCGTAGCCCCCGGCCGCCACGTAGCCGGCGGCGGCGGCCGGGGAGGCGGCGTACGGGTACTGCTCATAGGCGGCCGCCGCCGCCGCCGAGTACTGCGCGTACGCCGCGCCGGTGTAGTCGATGTAGGGCGTGGTGGAAGCAGCGGCCGCCGCGGGCTGCACGTGGGGAATTACCACTCCGGGCTGCACAAAAGCCTGTGGATAGACATAGTGAGCGGGTATCCTGTTGAAAGATGGGAGAGGGAGTTAGAGTCGGTACGCGAGTCAGCGCCTAAGTGTCATATCCATACTCCGAACTAAAACAAACTCAATTTAGTTGTTGTTATGTGCATAGGGTTGCCACAATAACTTGACTCAATGGACCAATTATCAGTTCACTGGCCCGAAGAGATGCATCGCTCCAAAGCACAGCGTTGTAGCTGAGTTAAGCCGGGGTGTTCAGTGTTCCTTGAGGATATTATCTTTAAGGCCATTCAAAGTACCAGCATTACTGATGTCTGTTTTAAGACAATTCTGAAGGACTAAGCTTGATTATTCCATCTGGAAAATTGCAGAACTTGTTTTTCAAATCACCTGTAAGTCGTTTTTATTACCCCTCTTCTCCCTTAACTATTTTACTCTTAGTAAAATTACTTCCTGCAGTACTTTTATTATTAGTAACTGAGCAGTTTGACAGCATCACTGTAATGAGTTCGACAACAGCCAATAAGGCAACAAAATTATTGAACTCTGACTTTATGTCAAGTCTTCCCAGGGAGGCGTGTTAAGAGTGTATTGTGGCAACCCTACTTAAGTTGCTATGCAGACTCAGCACACATTAATTTCTCTGCAACCTCAGTCACCCTTATTAAAAATAAGAAAAAAACCAACACAGGCGACAAAGGAGTTTAAATAGAGTTCACAAGTGTGGTAAACACAGCAAGAATCACACTTTCCAAACGAACGATAGTGCAGCTCACTCCGTCACAAGAGGCCATTGAGGGGAAGCTACATAGATGCTATTAAAATCCATAACAGTGACTCCTAAGTACATGTGCATCACACTTTTATAAAAGTTCGTAAGGACACAAGAGTCAAACCTGTTTGATTATCAGGTCACTGATGTCCTGTTTTGTGCCAGCTTGTTTATTTCTATGCAAGACATACAGCATAGAGTTTTTTGGGAGGTGGGCATAAGATTAAGTCTAAATAGATCTGGTGCTTAACAAAAGCAAAAAAACCACAAATTTACAGTTTAAGAAAGAACCATTCTGAATACATCAGTAAACACTTTCCTATCTTGTCCAAGTCACATAATTTGCTTTCTTGGCTTGTTTACTTAGCCCTTTAGTTTTAAAAACTGGTCATATCTTTGTCTTAGCACACAAGTGTACATACACGTTAATCTCATGGTTGGATTTTATATTATGATTTAAAAAAATACTTTTACATTCATAACCCTGTCTTGCATCTGGATTTCCAAAGAGAAGTCCTTCATATATGCAACTCCTTCCCAGCCAGTGAATCTCTATAAATGCATGAAAAACTTCTTGTACAGATTCACTGCTATTTCATACTGAACTTTCTTTACCTTTACAGACACCTCTAAAGACTGCACCAACATTTGAACACACTTTAGGCACAGATGAAAACTGTAGTAGTAAAAAGTGTCTTCTATTCTCCAAATTCAAGATTTCATGGAAAGGTTTGTTGGGGGATTTTTTGTTTCATTTTTAAAACAGCTTTAAGATGTACTTAAGGGGTCAACAAGGAAAACATTTGCAATCAGAGAGGACACTGTCAACTGGAATCATAGCAAAACGTAGTTTAAAATAAGTGATAGACTTTAAAACAGCTTAGTTTTCTTTTTCAGAAAAAAAAGAGCTCAGTTGCTTGAATAGGAGTATTAGCAGAGAGAAATGTTCAGTTGCCATGTTTAAGACATGAACACCACAATCATAAAAACCCAACATGTAAATGAAATTCATTTCCTATTGTGGGAAGGGGAAAAAAAATAGTGACAAATAGGGAGGGATTGGGAAGGGAAAGAAAACATAAAACGAAACCGTAAGTTGGGTTTTTAACACTCACCTAATTTATGAAGTGATTAGCCAGAAGTGCATTTGAAGCATACTTAAGCTGGCTCTGTGCATTTAAATACACATCATTACCTGAGCTCTCCATATGGATGAGCATAAGCAAGCATTTTGTATTGGTCACCAACCAAGTACAATTCTAATAAACATTACACCATATTTCTTAAGCGTTTAGGGAAAGAAGTATAAAAACAAATCTGAAGTCACAGAGAGCCTCTTTTGCATCACGAAGAGTCCATTTAACACCACATCAAAGCAATCTTTACATTCAGCACTTATGGAAGAGAGTAATTCTAACAGAAGAGACAATAAGAAAGCTTTTCAGGCTGCTTGTGTTGCCTTGAACTGATGTTACTAAGATTTTCTGAAGACACTTGGATACTCGGCCATATCCTTGAAAAAGACAGAAAGATACATGTGCTTCTACTTAAGCTCTTGTGACTTGGTTTATTTAAGCCAAGAAACTAACAGGTGGTGAAGTTATGAAACATTATCTGTTTGCTACATCTTACCCTACAATAAACATAAACCCTGTGCAGGCTCCTCTCCACCATGCCATTTAACACATGATGATTGACAGCATAAGCTGCAGTGGGGCTATTTTTGATCATCTGTCATGCTACAACTGTTTTCAGTCAAGTAAAATGGCTTTATATGGCCAAAGTAAATTTCTACCTACTGCAGAGGCCAGGACACGAAGATCTCAGCCATTCAGAACCCAACTGCTTTTCATGCTCTGCCAGGTCAAAAGCTGAAAAAGCAATTCCCAGTTACACTAGAAATCCTTAGTGTCCTTCATTTTAAATAAAAGCTGCTGCTTTACTTTTCAGAGTGATAGTGTGAGAAATTGACAGGATTTAAGCTCTCTTTCCTGGCAGTAGTTTTTATTTTGGAACGTGTATTTACTGTTTTATGCTTTTGCAATAAAGGAAAATAGAAGCCGTATTTAACTTTAGCAGTAACTGTAGCTTTGAGATACTCAAAATTCAATGACCTACATCCCTGCCACATGCCTTAAGACTTTCTTTGTTGTTGTAACAGAAGATTTATGTTTAACTAAAGACCTCAAGAATAATCCTATAGGCAACAATAAAGTGAACAATAATTTCAAACGAAAGAAGACTTTTGAGATTAATGCAGAGAGCTGTGGCATATAGAAATTCAGCAGGAGTAGTGCATCTTTAACTCTCAGCATTACATTCTCAAAAAAACTAGATATTCAACTTCAAAAAAAATGTTTTGCTTTGGCCCTTGCATGGCATTGTTTGCTTTTGTAAGCATAGTTAAAGAGCAGATTTTCACCAATGAACAGCTCTCCTTTTAAGAGAAATAGGTTGCATAAACATTAAACATACAAGACCCTTACTATGTTTCCTTTTATCTGATAACCACTAAGAGGACGTAACAGCAGGCTAACTGCTGACTGTTCCAGCTTCATTCCCTCTTTTCAGACTATCTGTAGTCTAGTATTATACAGATCTTTTAATCAAAAACTCAAGAGGGGGATTTTCCTTCTCTCTTAAGAAAGGCAGATTTGCCTAAATCTTGGAAGATATCAAGCATGTTGTATCAGCTAACTGTTTGATAATGGGCTTAATAACTTTGGATTTAACTCTGGTCTTACTGAAAACAATGGGTATGTTTTCATTTTGATATAAGTACAGGTTTTAGACAGAAAATAAAAAAATCTCCACACCAGTTATGTCCTTCAGCAGTACCTCTGAATAACCTTGAATTTTCCCACCAATATTAAAGTAAAAATTACATCAGCAAAATACGAAAAGCTATCTTGGGAAGCAAAGTCATCTTCCCCCTCCATAAATTCCTGTTGAATTCAGGGATAGTATTTTATAAACAATCCTGAAAACAAAGCTGTATAAATAACCAATTCTGTGATCAAATAGCTTTCAACGAAACACATCACCATAAGATAGATGCTGAATGTAAAGAGCAGGAAGAAATGTTATTCTGCAGCACTGAATAAAAAAAAATTCCCTGCATTTTAAATGTATCATGCGTTGAAGCTAATCTAGTTTCTGTCTCCCTCCACCACAACTGTGTTGTACTTAAGTCAGAATATTGAACTTCTGCATCTTCTCAGTAAAAGTAATGTAACATAATCAAATTATTTTAAGTTTATTATTTGATAGATGTGAAACCTTATGTTGTGGATGCCCCGTCTCTGAGAGTGTTCAAGGCCAGGCTGGATGGAGCTCTGAGCAACATGGTCTAGGGAAAGGTGTCCTTGTCCATGGCAGGGGTTGGAACAATATGATCTGTAAGGTCCCTTCCAACCCAGGCTGTTCTATGATTCTGTGATTCTAAAACACAGCTAACCATACCAAAATATGTCAGCACCTCACTAATTTGCACTGTTAGGGAAAAAACCCAAAACTCAACCACAAAACATCTGAAGCTTTTGTGTATGGATTAGCTGAGTATTGGCACTGAATCACCACTAAAGCCTGTTTCACACAGCGTATTAAGGAAGTGTACTTCCAAAGTGCAACTGCACAGGAAGAAAAAAGGCTTTAGGGTGACCATGTATTTCAATGCAAACTGCACAGCAAAAGTGAACTCTTCAACAGAAGGAGATTCAAATAAGTGCTGAAACATCTCCTCTTACTTTCAATGAAGTGAATGAACATGTTCATTCATCCTAATGAATGCTGTTCTCCTTAATCTGAACTACATACTTTAGATAAAGGTACAGGTCACTGGAAATTCTGAGGAGGAAGAAGGATTGGTAATCTCTGTTGTTTACACATAGTAAAAGAAATGCAACAGGCCAAGGATGAATGAAAAATTACCAATTTCATATATACATGACTCTGTGACCAACATTCTTTCAGATTTATGTGCAATGCATTAGAAATCTAACCTTATTCAGCTTGCTGGAAGGATTTCCCTGACTTAAATATGGTTTATGTCATCTATTGTTGGCTTTGGGTAAGGAAAGCAAGAAAGACTCCTACATTTGCAGAGTCCTTTAAGCAAGGGACTGCCACAGATCCTCCCTTTCTGTTGTGCTCAGCAAATACTCAGTCTCTCCACAGCTGATCCCTGCACAATTCAGTAGTTCCCTTTCCAACAAGTGTTTTAACAGCTCTGGAGAGGAGGTGTTCTGCCTCCTGCCTACCTTAGTGCAGGCATCATAAACTGATCACTGCATACCCACTGTCATCTCACACTTCAAAGAAGCAAGCAAAATACAGTAGAGGATAATCATAACAAGGTAAAAAAAAAAAAAGACAGTTTTTACAGCCTCCCCACTCTTGGAAGAATCAGCATGCTCTTTTAAAATGAAGTTTCTAGGAAAAACTTTTTCCTGTCATTTTCAGGATAGGAACTGTTTTTTCCTTCCATTCTGACAAATCAAATTACTGAGAAGCTGTTGTTGCTTAAATAACAGGTAAGTATGATATTCTAAAGCCATTCTAACCAAATAAACAAAATACATATATGACACATTTTCCCTACTTAATTGTTAGCTTATGCATTAATTAGCAAAAGGCACTATTTTGCAATGAGTTTCTCAGTCACTGTGCATTAGTGAAGTGGCGCTACGGAAAGCTTAAAGCAGACTTCAACTCCTAATGATATGCCTATAAAAAGCAAGAGTTAGATCCACTTAGGAATAGTTTATACTCAAATTCAGGAGAAATGCACTACATATAAAAGACAGATTGAAGAAAAAATCCCCTCAAATTAGAAAGCCCAAATGGACGCACATCGTTAATAAGGAGATCCACACCCTTCCCAAGAACAAACCTCCCAAAAATTATGAACATGCAAGCAATATGTTGATTTACTTAAAAATCAAGAAGTCACACAATTTAGCACTCACTACAAAATATGGTTAAAAAAGTCACAGGCTACAGCTTGAAAGCAAGGAAAAAAAAGGCCCTTTGCTCCCCATGGCAAAGTCACTCCTCAACAACAAAACCAAAATTAAAAAAGATCCCCCCCAAAAAACTTTCACTACAGCTCTTTCAATTAAATAAAAGCACACAGTTTAGCTATCAACACCACTTCATTACTGTAATAAATAAAAAAAAAGCACACGGAGGTCTATTGACTATATGAAAAAACATACATGCATCGTTAATCACCATTTTAGCTTGTTTGTGTTTGAGTCTACTGGTTACAGAGTTTAATTCCAAACAGAACTATTCCACCTCTTATCATCATATCCTTCTGATCAGTTATCTTAACTGTAAACGATCCCTGTCAGATTAGAAAGAGATAAATAACATTGAGTCAAGCTGAAAAAAGAGAAATGGGGCACAGCAATCTTGCATCAAGTCATACCTCCTTGTTTTATCATAGGGTCATGTGGGACTGGAGTGCTTAGTCGGAAGGGCCACGTCCCACACAACTTGACTCAGCTGCGGCATTTAGAACATGACCGACAAGGTGAGCGCATTTATGAGTATACATTTATAAATCTGAGAGCTTCAGCATTGCTGGCCAGCATTAAGGATGCTATTGCAAGAGGCCTTCAACAATCATACTTTTTCTTTCCTTTTTTTTTAAAAAAAGATTTTTTTTTCCTCCCCTGTTTGAGGTCCCATTGAGACTTACCCGAAAGGCCTCTGTATGAGAGCGGGATGAAGCTGCTGGACACCAAAGGCAAAACCTACCAACAAAAACACATCGCATTCTCTGTATGGGTGTTTTTTGGCCACTTATTTATGCTATATGTATACACACACACACAAAAAAACGCAGAGTAAGAGCCTTTACTAACAGCCTGCAGTAACAACAGCTAAAAGGCTGTAGAACCAAAACTTAGAAAGTAAAATATAACAGTCCATACACACACACACAGAACTTAAGCCAGTAAAGCACACGCTTTTGTAGAGATGTTTAGGAAAATGACTTTTTCTAAACAAGTACAGAGTTTTTGTTCACATTTTACATGGTGCACCATTTGGATCCCTAACTTTAACATCTGAATGACTGTGTGGTACTTTCCATTCATTGGTGTATTTGTGTAATTTCTACAGACTTAAAGATTTAAGTCACCCCTACTCATCAGGACTTAGCACAGGGGGTCAAATCCCAACTTCATTTCTGTTCTCCAGACACCCTAGTGTAAACCCTGTCTTTCCTTGGCGGGCAGTTAATTACTCGCACAAGTGTTCATCAGGCTAAACACGGGGAAATTCAGAATGACCTCCTTTAGAGCACAAATGTGCACACACTCCATGCTCCTCTCACTCTTGCTGCAAAGCAGCAGTCTGGGAAGTGGCTAGGACATCAGATTGTCTCAGATGTGGTCTCAGGAAAAGCCATTTCATTTTAAAATCTGCATAATAGCTCCCATTTGCTTGAGAAGTTTGTATTAAGACATTGTTTGTAGTAATAAGACCGCACACATTGGAAGCGATTCACTCTTAGGCCAATCTTACCCTGCAACGATACTGTAAATGGTCAGCGCCACCACATTCCCAGCAGCAGGAATAACCAATGAAGTGTTTGAGCTGTGGAAGTCTTCCTGGGGAACTCCAGATATTTTATCTTTGATCGCTTTTTTTTTTTTTTTTAAATAAGGCACATGTGCAAAATAGCCAGAAAATTACTACATGCTGCATTTAAACATCAAACCCAAAGCACGCCTAACTGTGCGTGTACTTCAGGAAGGTGGAGGGCAGCACTACCTTTTTTTGAAGTTTTACTCTCTTCAGAAACCTGAGGTACGGAGAGAAAAGCCATTCAGGGCTGCTTCCTCACCTGGCTGCATTATCCGCGGCTTGGCACCCAGGTACGCCAGGTTCACGTTGGCTTTCCTGCCATCGATGATGGGGTTGGGGTCCTTACAAGCCCTTTCAGCAGCAGCTCTGTCAGCCATGGTGACCTTAACGGGCGATGCCGCGCATTAGATCCCTTTCGGCAGGGAAGGGGAAGCCTCCCGCCCACAGCAGCGACCCGGCCGTACCCGCGGGTGGCGCCGAGGGGCCCTCGGCCGGACCCCGGCCCCGGCCCGCCCGCCGAACGGAGCAGGGCGCCGGCAGCCGCGGCGGGCGCAGGGCGGAGGGCGCGGGCCGAGCTCGGCCGCCGGCAGATAAACCCCGCAGCGGCCGTATCAGCGAGCAACAGGCGCGCCGGCGGTGTGCGAGGAATTGGGTAATTCCCCCCCTCAATCTCCTTATTCAGTAATTCCCCCCCCACCCCCTCCGCCTCTATCCAAACTCCCCAGCAGGGAGAGAGAAAAATAAAAAGGGGGAAAAAAAAAAGAGAGAAAAGCAAAAAGCCGGACGCTCGGTAGCCCCTCCCGGCCCCCGAGCTCTCACAGCGGCCCCCGCGGAAGTTTCCCCGCGATGCCCCCCCGCAGCCGCCCACCGCCCTGCCCCGCGCCCCGGCACTTACAAAGCCGTATCCCCGGGACTTGCCCGTCTGCCGGTCGGTGATGACCACCGCCTCCTCGATGTCCCCGAAGACCTCGAAGTACTTGCGCAGGCTGGAGTCGGTGGTGTGGTAGGGCAAGCCCCCGACGAAGATCTTGGTGTAAGTGGTGTCCTTCTGCGTCGTGTGCATCTTCAGCCCGGCCCTGCGCGCCGCGATCTGCACCCACGCGTGGCGGCCGGGGCGTGCGGGTCCTGGGCGGCGAGACCCGCTTCCAGACTCAGCCCCGCTCCTTTTTTCCTTTTAATTTTTTTTCTCTCTCCTCTCTTCCCCCGCCCCCCGTTTTCCCCCCGCCACCCAGCTACAATGCAATTCCCTTCTGCCTTTGCAGACCCAGCTTCCTCCTCCTTCAAGAGCGGAGCCTCGCAGCCTCGGGCGGTTTTGAGGTAGGTACCGGCAAAAGGAGGAGGGGAGGCCGGGCAGCAGCCAGCCTGGCGGCCGTAGTGCTGGAAACGAGCAGAAACAGCAGCTGGAAGAGGAGTGCAGGGCCTGGGCTCTAACAACTGAGTGGCCTCCCCCCTAAAAGCCACCGGGTCGGTCACTCTCGGTTCCTCCTCCTCCTCCTCGCAGGGGCGGGGACGCCGGCGGGGCGGACCCCGCGCTCGGCCGCGGCGCGGCCGGGGCTGACACACAGCTGTTGGCAACAGCTGGATGCCCCCCGTGCGGCGGCAGCCGGGCCTCGGGGCCGCCAGGCAAAGGGGCGGCCTCAGGGGTGCCCCTCGGGGACGCCCGGTGCCCTTCGAGGCAGGTTTGCTGCAAACAGCAAGTGCCAGGAGACATGGTCCGGTGGGGTCAGAGGTGCCCGGTCGGCCAGAGAGCCCGCGGGCACAGCCGGCTCACTGCCTGCTGGCGGTCCTCAAATGCTTCGATCCCTCCCCGAGGGCTTGTGGTCAAACCTCTGCAACCTTCACTTACTGCTGTCAACAGGCTAACGAGACTACGGTGCTGCAACACGTCCATTTTTATTGTGGTGGTGCTGGTGGTTGTGGTTCTTGCTGTTCGTTTGGTCACAAGATGAAAAAAAATGGTAAAGCTGTTTCCCTTGTTTTTCTCTTCTTTTTCTGCCTCTGCCCAATGCTGGGACTGGAAAGGATGAAGAGAAACATAAAGAAAGGAATGTCTGTGTGACATGAAGAGACAGAGGACTGTGGGAGTTGGGGGGAAGGGAGACTCACAGGGAGACGGAAAGGATGGGATGAAAGTTAAAGATTGGGGAAAACAGATGTGTGTATGTGTATAGACTTCTAAACCATTCTCTTGCAGTCCCAAAGTCTTGATGAGTACTGTGTGTCTCTTTCACCTTCTTCTTCTGTCTGCTAGGCTTTTCCCTCTGAAGACTCTCATGCTTAGAAAAATGAGCAGTGAATCATTTGCAGGACAGACTTTCACTAAGTTCTTCAGCCCCTCTGGTACCAAACATTAACCATAATGAGAGCACTTAGCCCCAAACTCAGGCCCTGTTTGCCCATATCTAACCTTAGCTCTCCATTTGATTTTGTCATCAGTAGTTTTCCTAGTTCTAACGGCCTATACCTATACCGATCCTAAGCCATGCTATCACTAAACCCTACTTGACTCTTCAGACTCTCCAGATTAAATCTGGTTTAACATGTTAAGGCTAACTCAAGTGAAATCTAGCAGCACCCACAGGATGAGACATAAATGTTGCTTTTCAATTGAAATTATGACAAGCCCTTAATGTTCACCTGAATTCAGTTAGGCCAGCTCACTCTGTCCCCAGATGTCTTCCAGCTTGACTCTCCTGTTGGTCTGGAACATTGTGTTAAACCTGACACTCCAGCCACTTCTGTTTCGAGGGCTAATTGTAACTTTAAACTCTAGCCCAGTGACCTGAACTTAAATAGTAGCCCAGCTAAGGGTGTCAGTGCTCAATGGAGCCCTGTAGCACACAGCTCACTTAGTAGTGCATTTACCTTCTCAGACCCCTGTGGACCTGGAAGATGAACTTCTAAAACGTTAATCTCAAACCAAATGCAGTCCACCCCATCATGTTTCCTTTCCCTTGCTGTGCCCAGCACTCCTGAGTGTCTTGTGGTGTCTGCACAAAGGGTGAATTAGCCTGGCTTTCCAGTCATTGCACAAACTCCTGTATTAAGGCCAGAAAAGCAACATTTGGCTGTCCCAGAAATACTTGCAGATGTATTTAGGAGTTCAGCTTTTTCAGCCCAAGGGGAAGACTGATGACATTGACAGACCCAAAACCAAAATCTAGCTTTTTGGTCTAGCAGCAACAGCAGGTCTTTGAGGACTCAGAAAAAATCCTGGTTTTGGGTTTGTTTTTTTTTTTTTTTTCAGAAAAAAACCCTAATTTTCCATGCCTATGTCTCAACAAAAGACAAACTTCTTGCATGTAGGTAGGGTTCATCATGCAGCCCTTGTTTGTACTGCTAATTCAAAATATCTGCAGTACAGTTTTTGACCTACTCTGACAGGCTAACACATCCTCTTCTGTAAAACCAGAAGTGAAGAGATCAAAATTAACAGATTAAAATATACATTAACAGATCAAAATATATCCTCTAAGCTATGCTACAACATCCTACTACTGTATTAGCACCCTCAATTTATGATGGCAATCCCAGTAAAATTCAGGAATAAATACCGTTCTCTAGCCCATTCATTCCTATAACTGAGCTGTATCACTAACACCATAACAAGGGGAAAACATCCCCTACTATTGGAGTATAATTCCTCAAAACTCAGTTTTACCTTACATCCCTTCTAGCATCAGACCTTTTTCTGCTTTTGTGGTCCTGACAGAATCTAGGGTATGATTTTCCAGCCTTAAGATTCCTAGGAATCCTTACCTAAACCCCAGTGATACTTCATCATTTGCAACCTCCTCTAGTCCATTCAGTCCACTGTCAACAAGCCTTTATTTTTGCATCACATAACCTGTGAAAAACAGGCCTCCAGCTCTTGGATGCATGATCTTATGACCTAACTGTGGCTGATACGATTCTATTAGCATCAGGCTATCTACTCCTTCAACAGCCCTCAGAAATAAAAATCTTTTCCAACCATATCTCAGTCTTAATCATCACTTTAGGTTTACCCAAAGAGAAAGGTGACCTCTATGATATGGAAATTAATTAAAGACCATTTGAACACTTTAGTGATCAGGAATACATTGTATACTTCTCTCCTATAACATATGTTAACTCCAGATTTTGGGCTAGTCTTAGCCCAAAGGAGGTTACCATGTACAGGCTAGGAAGGGAGTTCTTTCTGATTCACCCATTGTGAAAATATTCTGGACTGACTGGGGCTTATGTCTTTGTGGTAGGGCTAGGTTTCTCCAAAGCCTGAAGAGTGAGGATTATCTACAGAACCTGTAGGTCCCACAGGAAAATGATGAATCTGGATGAATTCAGATGAGGATTAGCCTGAAGTTAGCTTGAGTTGATGGGATAGTGTTTACCTGGCCATGCTGGATGTCTGGCTAAGTTTACAGTCAGACTAATGGATTTTAAGATTTAAAGGCATGGACTGTACAACATTTATTGTGCTGAAGGGAAGTCTGTGAACAACTTCACCGGTGTCATTTCTCCACTTGCTTAAGTTAATATGTATTTTGGTGTATTTTGGTGTTTTGAGATGGATCAGCTGGCTGATACTTATTGCTAGGGATCTGGTTGTGGCTTCGGAATGCGAGTGTAGCAGAAAGAAATGTATTCCTATATGCTGCAAATTTTGCAGGAATAATGCCACTGGTGAAAGTGTGGCAGTTTGGGAAAGAAGTGAGAACATGTGGAAGAGGAGTGTTTAGGTAGAGCATTCCTGGGAGAGATGTGAAACTGATGTTCCTAAACACATGGAAATTTGGAAACTGAACCAGGGTTACCCATGTTTTGGTAATTACCCAAACAGCAGATCACTGTAAAAGAGCAGGATTGTTCCTGTAGGCAGCTATTTTGGCCTTTTCAGGATCTCAGTTTTAAATCAAAGTAGAACATAGGCACCCAGCTCCTGCTGCAGTCTTATATATTGCTGGCAATCTCTCCTAGGTATGGAGGTATTGTTGCTGAAGGGTATTGTAGCTGCCAATTACGTTCTATGTAATTTTAATGGTTTTAAAATATATATCTGAACCTATAAATGCGAAAGTGATCTAGTGTTTCATTTGGAACCTAGTAACACAGCTTAATCGGAGGAAACCCCAAAAGCTAATCAGTCACAATTAATTGGTTTTACTCAGAGATTTTGTGTTTTTGCTGTCGAGGTAGGATAGAATAGACAGCTTTCCAGTTTACCAAATGTTGCCACTCAGTGGTATCAGCGTAACTGTAATATCATGCTTTTTATTTATTTATGAACACCATATGCCTGTCATGTTGGAAACCAATGGATGTTGTGTGTTCATCCATTAGGTTTCTGGAAGCAACAAAGACCTGTGATTATATTGCACACCAGTCATTCTTGCTAGTGCTTTATTTCGGTGAATAATTGTGGTCTTCAGAACATTCACTGCACCATCAATTAAATGCAGCTGGAATTTCTATATACGTATACATCATATACATATACTTACATGCACACTTTATTTGCTAACACTATTATTAGAATGCCTGGGGCATAAACCACCATGATTTGTTATGCAGGGATGAAAATAAAAGTAATCCTTTCTCTGTCAACCTAGCAAGACTATCAGTTGGGTCAGTGAGACATTTCTGCTGAAGTTCCATAATGCCATAGCTCTGTGAAAGCATTTGTCTAATAACATTAGGCACAGCTTTGTCTGCTAATCTGTGCACTTCCACCAACCACATCCCATTACAGAGGAGAGCAGAATGTCTAACCTCTGCTCTGCTCAGTGTGTGCTACATGGGTGTTAGTTTGACTTTGTCTAGGGAAGCATAAAGTAGGTAGTACACTCATGTTCCAACAGATCACAGTGAGGGAAACTTAGAAGTCTCATCATCTTCTCACTCTTCTTGATGATCTACAATCTTTATCTAGGATAAGTTCTTGAATTGTGAATTTCTGCTAAAAGTTTCCTAACTGGGGAAGCTTCCACCACCTCTTTCCCGATAGTGTTCCTATTATAACAGATTTCATCATAGGATTCTTTTTTTCCCCGAAACCTATTAATATTGCCATATTCCAAAGTCCCCTTTGTTACAGTATCAGAGCTCTAAACCACATGAACTTCAACTATGAAAACATCCTTATTCCCAATTAAATCACCAAATGTCAACCACCAGGTGTAGTTTCTGATGGGAATATTTTTCTCTTTAAAGGGCAGTGGAAGAGGTGACGCAGAATTTCAGTGATCCAGCAAACAAAATTCAAAGCTTGTGTAACTGTAGATTAAAGACACATTGCCTATCTGTAGGAAAATAATAGGCATGTCAGGGGAAGCAGGGGTGAATGATGAGTGAAGCCAGAGGTGGAAGGCATCAATAAAAGTTACAATGCATGTCGTGTTTGTAGGGGAACATAAGGAAAAGGTATGTTAGGAAATAAAACCCAAGGGAAAGGGTTTATGAATACCAAGTAATGGGTACACTGAACAGTGCTGGCCAGTGCTAGAACAGTTCAGAAAGTAGAATGAAGCTGGTGTCTGGCGAGAACTGAAGTTGTCCTATGATGCTGTAATGGAGGGAGCACCAATGCCAGAGGCTGAACCTGCAAAATCACAAAGCTCTCACACCCACCATGTGACACACTCAGGGTTAGAAAAATGATTCTTAATGTTGACAAAAAGCAAGGCAGTTGTGTCAGGGAAGCAATAAACTGGGATTTGCAGACTAGCTAAAACTTAGAAATTGGAGTGTGAAACACCTGTCTCATGCTTACCTGTCCTGAGCACAGGCAACTAAGAGACAGACATTTGACAAATCTGCAAAATCCCATTGGTGTTCTGTGTGGTGTGATAGCTGAATGACTGCCTGCTAAGCACACTCCTGTGCATCTTTAAAGTGTTGTACACCCACCCCACCATAGTGCCCAATGGGAAAACCAGTGCTTGGACCTGTCTGCTGAGCCATATACACATAGTCTGGACTGATAAAACACAAAACTCATTACTTACTTGTATTTTGTATGCAAAACAAGAAGTCTGGTACAAAGAATACTGTTGAGAAAAAAGTTCTCAATCAGTCTAAACTGGTGAAGCACTGCTAAAAGCAAAGAAATTAAACCAAATTTCATCAGGTTGCATCTGACCTGCAGTCAAATAAGTGGGGGGGAAACAAATATGGGGATGCTGGTGAAAGACAGCCACTAAACCGTCACCAGTTATTATTACAAGGGATTAAACTGGCAGTCGACAAGCTGTATGCCAGACATCAGCCTCATAGAACTCTGCACATCTCTTAGCAGAAGTAGGTTAGTAGAAGTGAAATGTGGATAC
This sequence comes from Agelaius phoeniceus, assembly GCF_051311805.1. Taxonomy (NCBI): domain Eukaryota; kingdom Metazoa; phylum Chordata; class Aves; order Passeriformes; family Icteridae; genus Agelaius; species Agelaius phoeniceus. Next base: position 65,557,157 of record NC_135265.1, on the reverse strand, counting down.
GTGGATAGAAATGCAGAGAAGAGCTCATTCAAACATGCTTCAGCCCCTTAGTCCTTAGTGAGAAACTGATGACATGAATGCAGCTCTGGATTCAGGAATAGCTGTGTCAGTGGCCTCGTGCACTCTCAGCCCTCCAGAGGAGTGACTTGTGCTTTCCTGTCAGAGAGCTGGAAGGTTCTAATTTATGGCCAGAAAATACCACATCCTCATTTGTCAAGTTCAACCCAACCCTTTGGGTTTTTTTAAAGGACTTAGTTTTTCTTGCATTGCTTGTACTGGGGAAACTGAGTTTGCAAGAAAATTTGCTTTCAACTCACTGCTTAAGCAATTAAAGTAGAGTCCAAAATGTTCCCTTGACTACTTTTTCATTAAGAGGAAAAGAGAGGTTTCAGTGTTCCTCAGCACTCACCCAGGGATGTCTGCTAATGATAGCATAAGCAAAGAAGAGAGAGAACTGCTCCAGAGAACTGTCCTCTCCTTTCCTTTGGAGGTATGTGGGGCACAAAGACATGTAGAAGAAATGCAGATGAATTAGGTTTGTGCTCCATCTTCTTCTCACAACATCTTTTGATAGGGATGTGGATGACTTCTTCATGTTGTGACTTGGACAATCAGATTAAAGCTTGAGACTTTCTTTGCAAGGGCTGAAGAGAGGATTTAGGAGGGAGGATGGACTTAAGCTGGAGGTCATTCCATTTATGCACTGTTGTCTCTTTGGATAGACAGTGTATTGCCAGTCTCACCCATCCTGTGCTCATGAGTTGTGCTGTAGGAGAAAATAGTTTGTTTACTAGCTCAGCCATGTTTTCTGATCCAAAGATATCATGTTGCTGTCAAGTATTTTTAGTCTGTACTTCTTACTATCCAGTTTACTTTGCAGTCTTGGTTTCTTCAACTAAAAATAGCTGCAATATAACAATAGCTTTTAGGTGGTTTCACTTGTTGGATTAGATGTGATTTGTTAAAAAAAAATAGCAGCCTGTGATGGCTGTTCAGTGCCTTCATTCCAGAAGGACCTTGAAGAGATTTACTACCCTGCGCTGAGTCTCACCACCTGCTGCTGCGGTACGGCCAGCGCTCCTCTGTAACACAGCATTCCTCTTCTTCAAGGACTGTCAGACCACATTATCTTTGCTGCTTCAGAGATATTTTTTTTCCCCTCTCTGTTGTCTTTTTTTGGTAGGTAGGAACGAGGTAAGTTAGAATTTGGCCCAAACACTAAAGTGGAATAACCCTCCATGCGCAAAAGATCGTGGAGGCTTTCTTCGCCCCCTGCCAAAAGGTCAGGATCTCTGTAGTATGATCCCTTGGTAAGGTGACACCTGCAGGTCTACAGCACTGCTCCCATCTTCCTGTGATATCCAAGCAGAAGTGACTCAGAAGGGAGGAGCTCTGCCTGCACTGAGTCACCACTACTTTCTGCATTTACCCTACAAATTTGAAAGTCAAATTCTGTCAAAAATTTACCTGTAAGTTTAACCTGTAAGATTCCAGCCCCAAGGGCTACAGCTTCAAAACTATGCAGCAGGTTGGTTTTTTTATTGTTTTGTTTTGCAGAATAAGTGGAAGTTTGAGCATGTTACCGCTTGAGTAGCGGGACTTTCGTCAGTGTAGCATCTACATACTTATTGCTGCAACCCAGTAAGGTAATGTGAGGTTTCTAAGCATTCTTACAGCCTTTATTGTCCTCAGTTGGAAAAGGCATGACTTTTGCCTTTAAAAAGAAGTAAAAAAACCCAACCAACCAAACTCAGGCTTTGTCATGAGAATAAAAATAGTACTGTTTGGCTGGTTTGTCATGTTTGTCCCTTAGTCTTAAGTTTCACAGTTCATATAAGGTGTGAGGTTATGAAGTAGGACACAGAAAGCATGTTGTGCTCTAATGCCTCCATTTTCACCTCTAGAAAGGACCTTTGCTGAGAAAATACAGTGAGTGTGTTAACACTGTGTAGAAAAGATACTACATTGTTCTTTGGTAAGCCATGTAGAAGGATCAAATTGGATTTAATTCTACCAAAGAATCAATGTGGCTTTGAAAAATGGACCAGGAAACATGAAACAATTAAAATTTCATATTAGTTGCATATAAGAATCAGGTGTAGTGCTTGGATTTTTTAAGACACAAAAGGTAGACTGTATTTTGAGACCCAAGATAAGCATCTTGCCTACCCAATTAGCATTTGTCAAAGTCTGTTAATTTTCACTGAGGTTTATCAATTAGTTTAAAAATTAGAGTCTGAGCAATAATTTTTCTGAGATTTGCTCAATTTACCAAGATCTGTAATGAAGTATGAGGTGACATAAAGAGATCAGCCCACTTGCTGACTTGATCCTGCACATTGTCTTTTCACTAGGAGCTGCAAGTATGTTGCCATGCACTGTGTCCCTAGGGAATCTGGGAAAGGTAAGGATATTGCATCTGCTGCAGGCAAGTGCAGGGGACCTCAGTGGATCGGTGCAAAACTGACTTGCTGTCTGATCTGTACATATTCTACCATTTGAACAGGGATGGACTAAGCAGGATTGCCTCACTTCAGAGCATAACAGTCATTTAGGGGTGTAAAAGGCAATATCATTAAATCAGAATTAGAAGGAACTGCATTCCTGCACAGTGATTTTACTATACTGGCTTGCTGTCTACTCTCATACACAGAATGTCATGCATTCCATATTAAAAGCAGGTATATTAAATGAAATAATGAGACACCAACATCTTCATATTAAAGCATTTTTTTTAACATCCCTGGGAAAATTCTTGGTCATTTCAGTCTATCAGCTATTTCCTTGGTACTTATTTTTCTCTTTTCATCTTTGAAACTCAATAAGGAAATAAAATACCAACATAAATAAATAAAGAAGAGGGTTTCTCAACACCAATAAGCTAGACAAAAGAAACAGAACACTAGAGAATGTTTATTTATTCATGACATCTTCATGAATGCCATACTTTGGAGGGAATGGGAGATTTTTGTTCATGTTTGACTCTCAAGCGTGTTAACAGGTTTTATTAAAATTGGATGGGTGGGGGGAAGGCAGCTGGCTTGAAAAAAATAGAGACCCTAAATGCAACCAGATGAGAAGTTCATGAGAACTACTAGTGAGTAAGAAGAGTAATTTAAATTTGACATTATATGCAGGAGATGGAAAAATATTTTCATAATCTTATTTAAATGTAGGAAATCTTTGTGAAAGGATGCATAGTTGTGTACTAGAAATACAGCTTGTTCTGGAGGATTTGTTCCATTCTCCTCCCTCTTCTGTAAAGGCATCCTTTGTAAGTTTATTGGTTTTATCTGTGCTGTCATCCTAATAGGCATCTTCTGAAACATGTGAAAAGACCCTAGAAAATAATAAAGAGTTCCTTTTAATGAGTTCAGTACATGCACAAGTGTTTTCAAGATCTCAGAGTATCTCTGTGGTTGAGATCCATACCGCCTGTCTCTCTTTGTGATTGTTTTGAGTTAGTGTGTAGCACAGGGAGTTCTGGCTTGGGGATTCTCTGTACTGCTGTGACCCTGGATGCATCAGGAAAACAGTCCTAAAAGTGAAATTCAGGAATTATGTAACAGTTTTCTCATCTCACTGACTAAGAATTGACAGCAAAGTATGAGAAGATAGAAGGAGGGAAAAACAGCCCCCTGCACTGGCAAGGGTATAAATAAAAATTTCAGATCAGTCCCCAACATGTGACATTTCTCAGAGCCCTGACCTTGCTTGCAATATATTGTGTAACTTCTCTTACCACAGAAGCTTAGGGACTCAGGCGGTGTCCAGCAACCTTAAAATCTACATGTAGCAAAACCATGCTGCACCTCAGATCAGATCCAAGGAAACAGTCACTAGAGTCTGTGTGCTGTTTGTATGGTCTGTCTAATGTCATTTCAAGTTATCTGATAGCAGCTCTTAAAATGCTGCCAGTTTCCATGCTGTTAGGCAAATGAGGCTTAGAAGAATTAACATATACATATATATATATATATATATATATATATATATATATATATATAGTCAGTGAAACAATACAGAGCAATATGCGGGCTTTTCATTAAGTGGGGTTTTTTTGTAAATATTTTTCTCTCCTCAGGATTCCTTTGCATTTGTTTACATTTACATTATTCTTTTTGAAACAGCATGTGCATTAGAAAACAAATGTCAGATAACCCTGCGTTGCAGTTGTCACTCCACTGACAAACAGCCACACTGAGGGCGGGGGTACCCTCTCAATGCAACATAAAGGATCTCAGATTTTATCAATCCCTCACCCATGCACAGGGGGAGCATGAAGAAATTCTTTAACATAAGACAAGTCTAGTAGCATTTAATTTTACTAGGAATATTTGCTTTAAGACACTGTATGAGTAAAGAAGATAAATATTATGCCAAAATCCAGCTGCATATTCCCAGAGCAACCTGGCCTAATGCGCTGGTACTGCTGCTGTGGGACCTGATGTGGGTGAGAGGTCATCAGTTTCCTTTGCTCTCTTTGCTGTATCCAAAAGGTGAGTTGTGTCAGGAGGGGCTTGGAGGCTAGAGATCAGAGGGAAAGAAGTCATGTCAGCTCCAAGTATTTTGTTGCTGATTTTCTAAATACCTCATTTCAGCTATAGATCCTTTGCTAGCATGAATTTCCTGCATTGATAAAAGAGAAGAAAAACAACCCCCAAATTTTGCAAGTCAGAGGCTTGCTGAACGTATCCTTTGCTCTGGCATCTCTGTATGGCTTTGCTGCTGTTTTGGTTGTGTGGAGGGTGTGGCTTGAGCTTTACAAACCTAATGCCTCTCTTGCATAAATAGATTTCTCTTCTCCAAAATATCACATGATAATTATCATAAATAAATAAATGAATAAATCTACACTGGAGAGTGACCTCAATCTAAAACCTCCCATCTGAATTGGCACAGGTAACTGTGAAGAGTTACTTAATGATCAATATTAACAATTTAATCATCTGTATAAGATTGGCAAGGTCAGGTGCACTGGGAGTCACAAAGCCTGATTTCATGAAGAGCCATGATTTATATCACTGTTTAAAAAAGGTGTCAGCTCCCACTGAACCTTTTCCCTTGAGTGGGGCAATAGAAGCATGGGTACTTTTTTGCCTCTTGCCCCAGTGCTAACACAGATTCTTGCACAGTTGATAAGAGAACAAACTTTTCTGGCAGTCATGGCATGGAAAAGATCACTTCTCTCTACCAAAGAACTGCTTTCATGAAACTTGTACAATCTTGACAATCTCTGAGGACTGACCTCCTTTGCTGCATTTGGTGGACACTGCCAATGGAGTTGTTAGTTTTTAAGCGAAGGAAAAAAGTAGGTGGACTGACTGCATACCTTTGAGGCCACTGATTATAAAAAAGCCAGGAAAGTAAATCGGAGAGGAAATACAGACCTGTCCTGGAAATGCCCTCTCATTTAGCAATGCATAGGATGGGTATTTGAAACTATCTTTGAAATGTTGTTTTATGTACTCATGGAAAAAAAATAAAAGAGAAAACGAGCTCAGACAACTCCTTGGTGTTTTTGAGTTCCACCAACTGCAGACAAATTCACAAACTCCTCTGAGAAATTTACAACCTATCAAAGACCCAATCCACAAAGCATGAAATCTGCAAAACTCCAAGGAGGCTGTGGCCAAGTTGGTGAGTTCAGAGACTATGTACATGAACAGGACACGATCTGGACATTTTCAGCATGTACTGCATGTAGAGCCTAACTTTTGTGATTGACATGGCCAGAAGTATATTTTGCAGGTGGGGTCTGGTGAAGTGTAAGCACCTTTTATTTTCTGTTTTTGTTTGATATTGACAAAGGAGTCAGCCAGCACTGCCTGTCAAAAACAGCAATTTGGTTTGTGGTGGTTTTTCTTTCTAACCTGCTTTGAGCTGTTGTTGGTGGTGAAGGGATCACTTTTATATCTGAATGCAGAGTTACAGCCTATGAAATTTCTCATATATTCTCATATATTCTGAGTCTAGCAGAGGCTCGCTCTGTACCAGGGAGGCAGGAGAGCAATAAGAAGATGGGAAAACAATGGATTTATTTTTCAAGTTCCTAATATTTTTTCCAACTAGTGTAAAATATTTCTGAAAAGGGACCTTTGTCTAAAATGCTTGAACATTACATTTATTGTTTTGCTCTGTAAAAACACATTTAATACAAACAGGCAAACAAGAAAAAAAGCCTGACAACTTTTGCCATGGTTAGGAACATGGGGATGCCATTGCTGATTAGAAGCGAAATTACATCCAGAAAATATTTGTTGCCATAGTGACCATATTTCGTTGATTCCTTTTTCTGCTGTACAGATCTGATTTAATTATTTCAGATATTTATAAATAGCTTCCCGTGGGGCCAAAACTAATGGCTTACAAAGTAAAGTGCAAAGACTTTGGATTTGCAGCGCAGTATGGTCAGATGGAGACCCCACTTAAGCAAAGCAGTCTGTGAGCACATGGTTTTAAGCACTGCATCTCTTTCCAAAGAACTGCACGTGTGCTTAAAATCATGCATGGGCTGAAATAGTCTGCTGCAGCTCACAGCAGATAGTGAGCATTTCTATTTTAAACTGTGTGGTTTGTTTTGATTTAACTTCATAAACTTCAGTGGAAATAAGTCCTTAAGTAGGTACACCATTAGTCATACTAGGAGTGGCCATTTGCTTACTCAGTAGTTGCTGTGACCATTAGAGAAAATATGGGCATATACACCTTTCATGGTTTCATGTTCCTTCCTCTAATCCTCAGCCTCTCTGAATCGTCCTCTGCAGCCCTCTTTTCCTTATTTTTGTTTATTCTAGTGCCAGGGAAATGGTTGAAACACATGCATGTTACAATTGCCTAAAAGGGAATTTTTCTGTACGTGTGCAAGCTGAGTATGCAGTATGTGTAATCTCCAATAGTTCAGGTTCCTTCAAGAGGAAATGCTCTTGAAAGCTTCATCATACTCAGGTGCCAAAAGTCCTGCAGCTACTCTTCATTGTTGGCTTAGAAGATGAATTCCACATCCTTTGACTCTGTATCCTCACATGTTAATTCTGCCTTTTCATGCAATCACAGTCAGTTTGTGTGAGAAAGAAGAAAAAGTTAAAAATTTACAATTCCTGCTGCTTTTCATAGGTTTTATCCCCTCATGTAAAGCATGACATATGCAACTGGTTCTCTCCCCATTTGGCACAACAGAGGGCATTAGAATGTGGTCCAGAGTGATAGGATTGCAAGGGACAGCTGAATCTGGAGAAACAGAAAGGGAGAATTCCAGAAGCAGCTTAAAAATTACACTGACATAAAGTGCCATCTGCAAAGACAAATAATCAGAAAACTGGTTGACACCTCCGACATCATCTTTATCCATACTACTTCCATGTATTTTCAGAACATAGTTTATATCAGATATTTGACACCTTTCTAACCTTCTGCACTCAGACTTTCCTAAAATATGCAAATTTGCATTGCAAATCTGTTTTTGTCAGAATCCAGGTGGCATCTTCGCAAAAAAAGTCAGGTTTGGGTTTTAGTTTTTAATGCTCCTCAGCCTCCCTGGGGTGCCAGTCGCACTTCCTCCCGCCAGAAATGATATGGTATTTGCAACTTTTTTAGACTTATGAAGAGTCAGACTCCAGGTCCCTCAGACTACATACAAAGAGAGGACAAGATGTTCAGAATTCACTCTTTCACCTGCTCTGTGAATCCACAGGAAACAGTCAAGACATCCTGAGACTGTATCTGAAGGCATCCCATGGCAACACCTGATCTGCAAATGCCCCTCTTGAAGCTGTGCTGCTGGACAGGAGAAAGGTCTCTTCCTGTGACGTTTATTTTGGAATATTCATCAGCTAAGGAGGCCTGGTATCTACTTTCCTTACTTACCATGTGTGTTTGTGGGCAGCTTGCCCTCCATTTTACCCTGCTGAAGTATTCTGGGATGTGCTACTGTAGTTCTCTGCCATGGAGTGGCTTTTCAGGGAGGAACAGCGGTCTTCCCAGAGCTGGGATTAAGGCTAGCAAAGAGGGCCAAAGCTTGCTGTGTCATGGTCCTTGTGTCTCATGGGATCAAGGGTAACAGTGTGTCCCTCAGCAGTAGGTTTCCTGGGATAATTGCTTGATAATTGTGAGCTTTTCTGTTCAGCAGTCCTCACTGTAGTTTACTCTCAGTACAGTTGCATTGAACTTAGTGGGAGATTGTTCAAATAAATAAGAAGTGTCTCAGATTTTAACCCAGTAAGTTCCTGTCTTAGAGCAGCAATGTCATGACAAGAGATTATTTGTTCTGGTGCTGTATTTAGTAGAGGTTTGTAACTTTTACATATCAAACCCATGCAATTAGTGGGGAAAGGAAAAGCCCTCTTCTATGCATCTCACAACACCTCTGGGCGAGGAAGGGCCATTTTGCGTCAGAAGCTGAAACAGGCAAAATCCAGTAAAGGAGTCAGGGACAGGCATTCCTGTGCCTTGGCAAAACCAGAAAAGGAGATGGGGGAGAACCCTCAGAGGAGGATCAGACAAGTACAGAAGGATTAGTCTGTGATATACTGTACAAGGTAACCAGAGCTGAGCCTGGCAACAGGCAGCCCCCAAAGCATGGCTCCAGTGCTCTGTGTGCAAGGGGCTGTTGTCCATCAGCTCCAGCATGACCCTGCACGGGCTGTTATCACAGCTGTTGGAAACTGTTATGTCAGTGTACCCTTTCAGTCTCTTCAGGAATAGAAGAAGCGGTGCTCTTTTGGATTTTTTAATGCCCTGCTTAGTCTGGATCACAAGTTAGTGAGACATTGATAATTTTAACCCTGTACTATAGAGGCCTATTTGTTTGTATTCCTGGGGTGAGCTTTTTGTTTCTGGCAAACACTTCCAGTGCAAGTTTATGCAGAAAAGAACTGGAATAATTTATCTTTCCTAATACCTTTATCTTTTTCTGCTAAACATTGCCATGTTATCACCACATTTTTTTTAAAATCATCTTCTTCTGTAGGAAGTTTCCTTTTGGCACTGTGTCATTTTTTTCCCCAATAATTTTTTAAGGCACAGCGTCAGTTTGGGTTTTACTTTCATTAAAAATGCACTACAATTTGTGCTCTCAACTTTCACAAATACACTGTAATGCCATTTTTACAATTGAGTTCCCTGCTTTTCTAGCCCTGCTGCTGTTTGATTTTCAGAGAGAAATGGAGAAGCTAAATATTTATACAAGGGAAACAGTATTTGCATAATCAATAAATGGAAAAAGCAGAGAAATAATTCCACCTCTGCTCTTTAAGTTTCAGTAATGCTGCATGTAAGCTGTTTCAAAGAGAAGTTGTACCCTTGTCCCAGCTGCAGCAGACATCCCTTTAACTGCTTGTACTCCTTTTAGACTCCTTTGCATAAAAGAAAAACTCCCATTGTCTCTCAGAAATTCAATATAATATGGAAACTAGATAGGTTGGATTGTTTTTTTTTAAAATAAATGTCTTCTGCCCAACTTTAGTATGGCAAGGAAATTTGATTATCACTTGCTGACAGGTATGCAGGTCATGTCAAGTGTTTCTGACATGTCTATTTTAAGTTAAGCTACAATTTGTATTTTGATTATGACAGAGTAAAAATACTTGGACAACAGATAGTCTTTGCCTGTGAATGAAAATTGGAACATGCAAGTTGTGGTCAGACAGCCTTCTGTTAGGGAGATGAGGCTTTGATTGGGTCACTGCCCAGAGGTGCTAATTAAAAATAAAGAAAGAAACAAAACTCCACATAACCCTCACTCTCTTTGAAACAAAAACATCAGAGCAACGCAGGAGAAGTAACATGAAATGACTTGTGAAAGGCAACTAGAGATTTTTCTGCTCGTCCATTTTGGGAAAGTGATAAAGTATCCATCTTCTGCTTAACTGTCTGTTTTATTTCACAAGCCTGCATTTCTGCAGCATTGCAGGATGTTTTAAGAGTGAAATACCCTGTGGGTCCTGGCTCCTTTGGCTCTCATGAGTGAGTAAGTCAGCCACAGTCAGCAGCTGGCACCCAGAAGGAAGCTGGTGTGAGGTCAGGAGCTGGAGTCCTAGCTGGCTTGCCAGCGTACTGGAATCAGTCACCCCCTTCATTCCTTTGAGACTCAGCAGCAACAGGATCACTGCACAGCCCTCTGCCAGTCCCCAGCTCTGAAACTGGGGGTTGTGTCTCTGTGTGGGGTCTGTAATGTTAGGAGCAAAATGGAGAGCCCAGTTAGAGGCCATTTATCTATGCCAGTATTAGGAGACACGGGCTCACAAGAAGTGGAGTCCCAATTTGGCTAACAAGGGCACTAGACTTGAGACTAGTCCTCAATAGAACAAACTTCAAGTGTTGCTTTCCAAGCAGTTGTCATGTAAAGTCTGGAAGCAAGGAGTGTGTTGGTCAGTATTCAGTTCTCTCTTTTTGGAAGCAGACTGGTTCTTGGAAGAAAAAAGTTGTCAGAGGATAAGAAGAGGGGGATGCTGAAATTTTGCTGGATTCAGTGTCTGTTTGGTCTTTATCCAGCTCTGAGCTCAAAGGCAACACTTGTGATAATACATTTTCTTCACCATAGAGACAAATGCACCTCCTGAGGGAAAAAACAGTTGCTTTGACATTTCAGGCTGGGAAACCTGTCCTTGACACATGCACAGGCCCTGATACATGGTGTCTTGGCTTTGCATGCTTACGGCTGTCTGGGAGGTTGGCACCGTCCCTGTTCAAAGGCAGTGGCATGCCAGCACTGCAGTGGTGAGGTCCCCAGCAGAGATGTTTGCGCTGGGAGGGCAGCAGAGCATGGCGAATGCCGTCTCTGTCATAGGAGAGGATGTTCTCTGCATTAGCCGTGGCATCGTGCACTTGCTCACCCGTGGTAACGTATTTATGTCAGCAAAATCCCCAATGAAACAGGGGAGAAAAGAAACAGAGCTTATGTTATGTTGTGGCTGCCAGCAGTCACAAACTGCACTGTGGCAGGAAGCTGAGTGTAAGAATCAACTGTTTTCAGACTTCTTCTAGGAGCTGCAGTCTTGATTTGCAGAGCTGCCAAAGACCCGCAGTGCTTATGCTTTCAGCTGGATGGGGGAGTCGTTCTGGAAACCTGTCCAAGGGATTTAAAACCAAGCCCCTGGCTAGTAACAGCACGGCATGACTAAATATTGGTGTCTAAAGGAACAGATAGCACAGAAAAATGACTGGGCACAGAGGTGACCATGCTGGAACATAAATCATTAATATGAGAGATAAGGTGAAGCACAAATAAGGAGAATATTGGTATTCTACAGTATTACCCCAGTGGTTCTGCAGCCATAGTCATCATTTCATAGCACTGGCTGGCCAAGACTGTGTAAAAACTCAACCCAAACAAATGTACTCTTGGCTTTAGTGATGAGGCTCTGATAGTTTTGCAGAGTTCAATACAGCCAGCTTTACTGCCTGTCTGTGCTTCTTCACCACGATAATTCTCCTTCAGCAGAGTAAGTGCTTACTGACTATCTGATTATAGAGCTGAGGTTATGGGCTCATAAAACCAGAGGACACTAAGAGATGATCTCTACATGTGACAGCAAGATGCACAATCACATCCAAACACAAACTATGCCATTAGTATTACTTACTTTTAAAGCACCATTATCCCTGCATTGTTCTCTCTCATTAACAATTAGTCATGCAGACCCTTGAGAACTTTAATATGATATCCCTACCAGCTCATCAGGCAAATCTCACACGGTTGTGATGTTCCATGCAAGATTTATAAGACGGAACTGGCTGGATGTGAATGTGGGAGTAACGGTCCATAAGCAAATGTGACATAAAAAGAAGTCAGCCAGGAATGCTGCCTACTGAACTCAGAAAGCCTAGCTGTAGTGGGAGTGCTGCTATTTCAAAATGGCTTTCATGTTTTGGGGTGGAAGGGACTCATTTTGTCATAGGAGAAGAAGCAACTGCATAATGTCCATGGTATTTACACACTGGTCAATGAAAGTCAGCCCCTGCTTTTGAAATCGTGTAGCTGTATGCATTTTCTATTTGAATGCTGTGTTAGGAGAGCCTGTGCTCCTCCACTCCCTCCCCCTTCTTTCCCTTCTTTTCAGCAAAAAGAGACCTCACCAACAAAGAGAAAATAGATTGAAAGCTCCTGCATCCAGGCTCTTTCAAGCAAAGCTTGAGAGAGACTTTGGCACATAATGTCTTTAACATTATGTTCACTGCCCTTAGAAAGCAATAACCCAATACATTCTGCTGGCAGTTAGCAAGTGCAGTGATTTCAACACAGATGAGAGAAGAGAGGACAAAGAAAGAATATGCTTAGAGCATCCCTTTCACTATGAACCTAGGGGCCAGCTGGAGTGTTTACAAAGCTCTAAGGCCAGCCAGCAGGGAGTTGCAATAATCTAATTTTAATTATGTGACAAAAGCATGAAGAATCATTTCAAGGGCTAACAGAGGAAAATGGTTGCAGCCTGCCAATATTCCTTAGATGGTAAAAGAAGACAAGTTAGCTCACAGAATTTAGTTGTTTCTCAAAAGACTAAATGGGATCTATCACAACTCCCAGCCTGCTGTTGTTAGAGAACAAACTGGTTGCCAGAAAAAGGCTTTAGATGTCAAAGAAAGTTCCCAAGAGGCATCCAGGAAAAACAGCAATACCTATGCTCCTCTTATTAAATAAAAGATATACTCTCCCAGCAAGCAAGCCAAGTCCCATCATCATGTGACACTGGCTGATATGAAATGCTGTGTATACAAATATACGTATATTATATATATATGTACACTGGGTATAATTGATAGATCTTTAATCCGAGATCTCCAGGACCACACCAATAGAACAGCTGTTTTTGCTGTCCCAAGCAAAGCACAGAAAGGGAAGGAAAGGGAAAGGGAAGGGGGAAGGGGCAACAGGCAAGGGGGAGAGGGCAAGGCCCAAGTCTTCCTGCTTTGCACACATCCCAGCTTTTTGGCAGAAAAGGAGTGCTGTGTCCTGACAATAACAGAACAGAGAGTTCACAGCAATGAGCCAAATAATTCTGACTCCACTGCACAGAGGGTCGCAGTGACAGTGTGGGGAAAACAGTGACATTTCATGCTACCAGAAGATGAATCCATAGGTACTTATTGTAGGATTTTCTTTCTGGATGAAGACTGAATCCAAACACTGAATACAAGACTATCCTTAATTTTATTTTTCAGCAATACTATATGCTCTCTTCATTCTCTTTAATTTGCTGTTGCATAGGGATTTCATGCTTTGATTTTATTATTGCTTGAGACATCTAGTAGTGAGCAAAACTTCAGTCTTTTGCAAAGGAGTTGCTGGAAATGCTGTATTTTCAAGCAATTCACATTCAATAATTTAACAGTCACTGGGGCTTCATGGAAACTTTCACATAATGGCATAGCTTGTTTCAGGGCTTAGTGATACGCTTGAGCTGTTCCCCTTGCCACAGCATCACTTTGATGACAATGCTACATAGGATGCCAAAAAGTGCAGGTAGCCTGGTTTTGCTCCTACACTTCATTATTCCATTAAGTGGAATAGCATGCTGCTGAATAAGTGCATGGCTTTCAAGTTCAAGAAATGTTTATAAATGGTAAAAATTTAGTTAAAGTACTTTGTCATAATTCAGACCAACTGTCATTTGAAATAGGAAATTGCATACTGCAATAATTTGTATATTTTAGGCAAATGCAGAGTATGTTGTGTGTACTCACTGTTTTAGCATAGTTCTGTTTACATCTGGGTCTACAGTTTTGCAGAGACAGTATGTGGTAGAAAGAGGATTTCTCTCCTGTACAGCCAACAGAAGAGCAAGTGAAAGTGATGTAATATTTATTGTGCATGTCTTCAAAATCAGCGTGGTTCTCTCTATAGAATCAATTAGGTCTCTCTGCAGAGTGACTTTTGTAATGAAGGCCTCTACACAAATATAAATAATGACTAATAAGGCTTTATCATTATTAATAAAGTAACAAACGAAACTTTTCTCTGTTATCACCCTATATGCTTTTCTTCTTTAAAATGGTCTCAGTGATAATCATTACTAAATTGAACTTCAGAGTGATTATTTACAGCAATACTGCCAGCGGATATTGCCATGTGCAGATTACTTTTCCCCATTAGGTGACAGTGATGTTTTTGTTCTTAATTAATATTGTCATTCATATTTGCATAAACTGAGGTCCTTTTTCTGTCAATTTAGCCACTGTCGCTTGGGTTTTCCTTCCAACATCAAGTGCTTTTGGCTTAGGTTAATACTGTCATTTTGCATTTCTCTGGAGTAGGGTTTTAAGGTGTAATTTAGCATTCCTTTGCTTATTTTAAACCTTTCCCAGGCCCAGGTTTTATTGCTGACATCTTGCATACACTGTGAATAAGGGTGCTGTCAGGTGTTGACACGTTCTGCCATTACACCTTGAATCAGGAGCAGCTTCAGGCACAGATAAAAGAGGCAATTTCCTGTCTCCAGTGGTCCATCCTCCTCAGTGACTGCCTGTGGTACCTGTGCTGGAGGAGATGACAATGAGCTGTTGGAGCACTCTTTGCTGTCTGGGATCCATTCTTGTTACCAGTGACTGAAAGGGAGCAAGGTGAGCAAAGCAATAATTACTGTTTGTGTGGGCTGGGCTCTACCTTGCAGAGAAAGCCCCTGATGCCTCTCTCTCAAGGTGCTTCTGGGGCTATTGAGAGATGTAGCATGATGCTACATCAGGTCTTAAAATGTAAAATAAATTGGTGTTGCAGCTAAACAACAACCATTAGCCTGTAAATGCTTGAATTCAGCTAAATGCCAGGTTTACATGAGTAAAAGAAACTTATTTTTCAGTCCTTCTAACCAAGCTGTAAGCTGTTCCTATCTCCTTGGAGCATATCCTAGCCATAAAGTCAGATGGATGAATTCTGGGCAAACCATTGGATTCATTTAGGAAGCATGTTAGAAAAGGGAAGAGTGAGGGGAAAAAATTAAGAGAAGAATTTAGGGTTGTCATCAGCTTTCTGGTGATATAAATGTTTGTATAAAGGTTTATGACTAACTGCTGACATTAATAATTCTTCAAATAGCTCTCACGCAAACATTAAATACTCTACTGTTATTTTCTTAGTAATCTGGTGAGGGACATCTGCACTTTTTGGAAAACTGAAGTAATTTGCTATGAAACTGGCAAACTAGGGCAGGTTTTGATAAACAGTCCAGAGGGCAAAAAACCAAGGAAGGGTAAGACCTTAAAACAATTGTTATTTTCAAAACAATCCTCTTTTTCATTTTAGAAGTGACCCTCTTTCATTTTTACAATTAATTTTCAAATGTAGCAATAACTCCATATGCAACCCACAGGATTTTTTATTCTCTTATTTGAGAGAGCCTGAAGTGAAAAGTCCATTATTCAATCAGTTCCAAAGGGTGTGAGTTTCAGAAGCCAGAACAGGTTACTGAGATGGGAGAGCAGGGCAGAGTGGAGACAGTGATAAGCTCAGCACTAGCTGTTGCTTGACATGACAAAGATGGTTTTTGTCAAGGAAAGAGGTGAAAATATTCCCTCCCCTTTTCTATTTCTTGTACTTTAAAGAAAGCTGAAGTCCACACTGGCATTCCAAAATGCTTAAAAGCTATTCATTTCAGCATTCCCCTTTCCTTCCAAGTTACCTTAAGAATCATGAGGCTGTTTCCTAACAATATGCTTTTTCCTCTCCAACAAGATAACTTTTTCTCCAACTGGGAAAATGCCTGAAACCCAGACCAGATGCCTTGTGAAAATTTCTCCCCCTTCATATACATTTTGAGTTTTCTAATGTTAGGAACACCCTATATTGGGAATCTTCAAACACCAAGGAAGACCAGAGTCTTTGTCTCCCAACTATGAAAAAGCTGTGATATTTTTGTAAGGCAGACAAGGCAAAATGCACAATCCATAATTAAAAAGGAAGGTCTGGTTTTGATTTTCCTGACTGATGTCCTCAGCAGTCAAATGATAAGTGGGATACTGTGGACTTATAGATCCTTAGTGAAAATCTTCAAAAAGGATGCATATTAGTAACAACTGTTAGACAAAGAAGAATGTACAAACATCTAAGACTACATCTAGGAATGTGGCCACCAGTTACACATCAGTGTTAATTGCCCTGAATCCAAAGAGTCCTGTGGACTAATGGTTCAGCCCTACCCAAGGCACACTTGTGTCTTCACAAACTACTGACCTGGCATCAGCTTGTCAGCTCAGGTTCCAAGAGGGCTATCTGGTAACTTCATGGATTGAATAAAAGAGAGAGTCCAGAAGTTTACCCACTGCTCCATCTAGTGCTTGTTTTCAGTATCCTATAGGATCATGGAATATCTTTTTTTTTTTTTTTGAAGGCTGATATGGATATACCTAGGAGCAGCTTAGTTGCTGGAGAGCACTTGTAGCCCACTACTTCCTAGCTTATGAGGGCTATCCATCAGAAAGTTTTCCTTTTTTTCTATTTTTTTTCCTTTTTGCCTGTCAGCCACCAAGTGCTCACAAAGAGTGTTTGAACTGCGGTTGCAAAGCAGTGATCTTTCAGGAACTCTTAAGGGAAAAGGAATATGGTAAAGCATGACACATCAATTGCTAGAGCTGGTGATAAAAACACAGTATTTGTGACAAGCAGATTGGGTACAGGTTAATGAGTTTCATATTTCACATGGCTGTTTATTAACTAAAGTAGCTTGTTTCTACCAGGTAAGTATTCAATAGTGGGATAATTGTAAGTATTTTGGTAGTACAGTCAAAGGCACATTTTATTGAGGATAGAGGAAGAAATAGTACACTGGGCAGAAATGTGAGGAAAATAGTTCAGACAGGTTGTGCCTACTCTAGTAATTGAAAGTGTCAAGGAAGATTTCTGAGAATAAACAAACTTGTAATGAGTTCAAATGTCAGAACAACCTCTGGCAGTTGTTACATTGGCCAGCTAGCACTGTCCCAACAGCTCCCAGGCACAGTTCAGAGGATACTCTGGATCAAGGACCATTTAATAGGATATATGTTGGCATCCCATGCCACTTGACCCCAGGCATGTTTAATTTCCCACTGTAGAGGAAGTCACAGTGTTTTACTGAGGATCATGATCCATTGCAATCCCAGGCTGAGAGCTTTGGCTCAGTAATTCCAACTCTAATAGCTCATGTTTTTAGCTCTAGTCATCCAGGGAGTGTTACAGGAAACGTAAGGGCTCTCACAACTAAATGAGAGTACCACTTCAGAAAGAAGTTTTTAGTGCCAGCAGGACTTTCGGCAGCAGGGTCTTACTTTTGATTTTGAAGTGTGACTCATGTCTAAACAGCTCTCAGAGATGCCATCACCAATAACCATTACCTTTCATATCACTAGCTGGCTTTAATATCTTCCAGAATATAAAGAGAATGAAAATAATTGAAGCAGACATACCAGCATACTGTAGTGGCCAGTCACTACATATTGCCACAGCACACTAAATGCTCTCATGTGGAGGAGAGAAAATTTTCCCAGTGCTGTCTTTGCAAATATTTTTCTGAATTTTTTATGTTTACCTTATTCATTTTCTTTCCCCACTTTCCTCCAAAGCCAAACAATTCTTATGCTAAAGCTGCCAGGGAGGAAGAACAGATCTAGCACCTGCCAGAGATGTTCAAATATTAAAAATAAAAGATGGCCTGTTAAACACAAAACACAGAAGGAACAAGAGAAAACTGAATTTAATGGGAGTGGAAAAGTGATGATAGTGGGCAAGTTTATTCTGCTATGTATATATCAGTCAGGTCCCTATTTCAGAACAAATCACTCCACAGAATTAAATCCCAGGCAATGGAGTAGCTGTGAGCGAGGGCACACAGGGGTCACACACTTGGGTAGGACATTCTATCTTGTCTTTGTCCTCACCCCCTCACCCTCTGTGAGATAGTGTCAATCAGCTGGAAACACATCTCCAGAGCTGGCTGCTCCATGGTAAGGAGAGACTGTGACCAGAGCTTATGGATGGTATCTTTGCAGGAGAGCTCCCTTAATATCCCTGACAGGATCTCTTTATCCTGTGCCTTCCTAATCTGCAAGTCAGCAGGAAAAGAGAGGGAATTCACTGGGCTAAATTGAGTTCCTGCTGTGTGTGATTGATACTGGCTTTACTTTGTAAAGTTACCTCTTTGTTTTATCAAAACTTCGTGTTTTCTTTTGCTTTGCTTTGTTTTTCAAAAGGAGGAGGGAAATAATTTTGTTACTGCCATTCTGGGAGGGACTTTTCTATCCTAAAGCATACTGGTCCAGGCCTCCCTCCTCATTAATCCTGCCCTTTCCCTATGCCCACTGCTCCCAAACCTTCCCTGCACATTTAAATGTAGGAATCTTACACCAATTGGGATATTTTCAGTAGTTGCTTCTACAGTCACTGAAGTCTCTTTTCAGTGCTTGTTGACTATGTGCTGAGAAAACATGGTTTCTCTTGATATGCTGCCTGAAATAAGAACTTCTGGCTCCTCAAAGGAAACCAGCACTTCTGACGGAAATTGAAAAGAGGACGAGTTGTTTTGAAATGTAAAGGTAACATTGAAAACAAAGGGAGGTTGAAGGCTCCTTTTTTTTTTTGAAGGTTCTTTTTTTTTTTCATTTACAATCCTTCTGTACCCTTGTTACTACAGTCTGTAATTAAATTTAAAGTTCTGTATATATAGGGATTAATGACATTATTTACTGACCCTTTCTGGCATTAAGCTTCTTGAACTCATGCCAAAGCATTGCATTGTGCAGCACAATTGTGCTCCCACCATTCAGTA
Organism: Agelaius phoeniceus; assembly: GCF_051311805.1. NCBI lineage: Eukaryota > Metazoa > Chordata > Aves > Passeriformes > Icteridae > Agelaius > Agelaius phoeniceus. The sequence continues at coordinate 65,538,426 of NC_135265.1, read as the reverse complement.
TTTTGGCTTGGTCTGAAGCGCGCTGACAGAGACAGGCAGTTAATGCAAAGCTCTAAGGAACAAATTTAGTTTCATCATTCTGGATAATATTAAAAGTGAGAACAGAGTAATTTAGGAAACAGAGTGGCTTCACAAGAGAGAGCTCCCAAGAGCTGCTGCAGCACACTGTCTCAGCACTACTGTTTATAAAACAGAGACTTATGCAACATAAAACCATTTGGATGTTGAGTTCAAATGCCTTAAAACTGGAGACATCTCAGTTCCTGCCAGCTACTCCTGTCTATCGAATATTAGGGGCTTATTTGAGAATGTGGTCTAGGTGTGTATTTTGTGTCTCCCCGAGGACGTAGTGGTCAATTGTGTCTTGCTTTTTGTGAGAAAAACATTTGTCCCAGCTGTTCAGACATTGTTTTGAAATCGGAGGGTTTTGGTGGTTCAGCAGCAATGGCTGGTATTTTAAATGGAACATTCTTGATCAGCGTATAAAGAACTGCAGTGCAGCAAGGACAGGAAAAAGCCTAGTGCTTCTCTCTGCATGCTGGAGAGAAGGCAAACTGGGTCATAAGGAACAGTATCAGAGGAATAGAGGAACAAAATGAGGAAGGGAAGAGACTAAATCAGTATGAGGGGAGAAGAAACACAGACTCATGAAGGGAGGAGCTCTGACCATGCCCCACAGGGACCTCCAGCAGCACTCACACCGGCCCTGGTGGAATGAGCTCTATGGACCAACACGAGTGTCAGCCTCAGGCAAAGGAGCCTGGCTCTGGGAGCTCCAACCCGCACAGGATCCTGCCTACTGCCTTTCCTTCAGGCAGATGTAACCCCACAAAAAAATAAAACCTGGTCCCTGATCCACTGATTATTTTGAGTATTTCTTTTCCTTCCTTTGAACTCTTAATTTCAGCATCACACAGAACATTTCCCTTCAATAGAGGTGACTCTTGTAGGAAAAATCTCTGAGGAGTATGGCTGGCATTGCTTCCTGTGGCAGAGTTGCCTGTGGAGTAAGAGAAAAAGCAAACCGATAGTACATACATAATTTTACTTCCCTTGAACTTGTCTTTCTGTATTCTTGGAACTCTATTTTTTCTCCCGTTTTTCTTCCTGGTGACAGCGTGAACGAAGTTATTCCCATCTTTCTTGTAGCTGGGTATCTTAGGAAACTGACTTAAAAGGGACGGCGGCATAAATACAGCATGCACGGAATATTCTCCCTTCCTGTTCAGAAGCTCAGGGGGAAAAAAAAAAAAAAAAAAAGCCGCAGGAATAAACACCTGACCGCCCCGGTGGAAGTGCTGGGGCGGGAGCGGCGCCGGGACAGAGTTCCGCGGGGCAGGGTGACCCCTGCCGGGGGCGCTTTGTGCTGGAATTCCTGGGAAAATCCCAGCGCAGGAGCAGCGAGCTGCGCTCAAGCCTGTGTGCTCAGAGGAGCCTGATTACGTGTTACAGCATCGTGCACCGACCATTTCTTCATCATGCAAGCAGGAGGCTCAGGGACTGCGGGCTAGTCCCCAAACAGCAGGGGTAGGAATCCTCTGGCCTGCACCAGTGATGCTGATGCACTCAAACATCTGCAGCTCCTACTCTGTTCACCTGGTTGCTCTGCCAGTTCGAGTCCAGTCTCAGAAAGGTGGCTGCCCTGTGGTAAAGATCAAGGGAATAAATTCAGGCAAATTACTCCAATGGAAACGGTCTGTGATGGTTATGTCTGAGGAGAGCAAGCCCTGGCTGGGCTGACCTCCAGAGATGCTTCTCCTCAAGTCACCCTTGCCTAGACTTGTGTGTCTCCCTCCATGCATGGCTAGCAGAGAGAGATTGCCACTGACAAGGAAACCAGTGCTCTCCTCCACAGTTGCCATGGAGTTGTGGGCTTCTGTTGCTTTGCTGGTGCCTTTTCAACCTGTCAAGGGACAGGGAGCAGTGCAAATGTGACTGTGACACAAGTCTGTGGAGCTTAGTCGTAGGAGCTGTTGAACTGTGCCCCGAGGGTTTTGGTAAGAGACCCAGCAGTCAAACAGGAGGAGATCTAATACTTGAAGGCATTTTAAAAGCAGACACCTGGCACCTATTTGCTGTCCTGGTTTTTTTGTTCAGTTAGCCATGGCGAGGAGCCCTGCAGTTGTCAGCTACATCTCAGTGTAATTTTATACACAGGAATATTCACAATGTACTGTTCACTTTAACTAAGTCAAAACAGCAAGCTGTTTCTTTGCTAAGAAATGTAACTTAGTTCTCCCTGCTTAGCTATTCTCTTAAGCATCAAGAGACAAAGTCCAACATCCACTGAAAGTAATGGAAAGACATGGATGGTTTTCAGTGGGAGTTAGATCAGTGTTCAGTTAAATACACAATTCAATAAGGCAGGCTTTAACTGCTTCTCTTATTAATAACACAGAAATTAGTTTACTCAACAGAGACATTTGGTCTTTATTTTAAAATTATTTCTAAATCCAGAAAATATTTAAACTGTGTGCCCAGCCAAGAGTTTGTATCTTCTATTGCAGGAAGAGGCTCAGAAGCTTATTGTGTTAAAAAGTATGAAATTGTGGATTTCAGCAGATCCTCCTAATAAAGGCAATTATTAAAGTTGTTGTGAAGTTTGTAAAAGGAGAAATCCATGTTTTTTCCTGAAGTTGCCTTCCACACAGTGCTCAGCCTCTTCCAAAAAGCATCCTAGAAAGACTCAGAATGTTACTGGTCTAACATGGTCAGACAACACAACAACCCCTTCACAAAGCATGTACCAGGCTACCTACCTTTAACATGCACCCTGCCCCAATAGATGCAGGTGGAAAAGTTACCTGCTCTGGGTTAAGTCCTTGGATGTGCACAGGATGGAGAATTGAGTGTTTCACTTCTGAAACAGATTTGTGCCCTCCCCAAGTAAAGCTGACAAGCTAGACAGCATCACTTCTCAGCCCACCAGTTGAACTACACCATGCCCCAGCTTCATCCTAAGTTTTTGATTCTAGGAAGTTTATCTGAGGTAGCCTGCTACTAGTCCTACACTTCTTGCTGCTTTTTCCAAGGTATCTTTGCTGCAGAGTTGTTTTGAGAGATTAACAATCACGTGTGACACACAGATGAGCCAGACGGATCCACATGAGTGGTCCTGCTACAAAAAGGGACTTTTACTGATGCTGTGCTTTTCTCTCTGTATCATCAGGGGTTTATGGGGTTTTGTGCTTCAGGGAGTTAAAATTCTTGCCCAGGAAATAATGGAAGAAATGGCACTGGCTGCAAAGAGATGATCATTTGCCCTTCTGAAAACACGATAAGGCACTGGGAGACTATTAGCACTTGAGTAACTTCATTGCCAGTGGAACAGTCTGTATAGATGTGCGTATATCATACAACAACTTTTATTCCATACCTGGCCAGATAACCTTAGCTAAATGTACCTAAGAAACAAAATTCAAGGAACAGCTTGGGTTAACTGTGTGGAGAGAATGTATCCTCAGGTCTCTTATTTCTCCTATTTGTCAGGCTGTTGGAAAATTTTGAACCAGCTGAATAAAGTTTCTCTATTTTCTAAGGGTTTTTTTTCTCATTTTCCTGTTTCTTCATTGTTCTTTCCAGGCAACACAGGGTGATTTTCAGGTTTTCTTCTCTATTGCTAATACAATTTTTTTCACAACATGCCAACTGGACCAGGCCTGGAGGTGGGCTGAAAAAGTAGGCTCTATCTAATGGACTGCCTTTCTCAGCTTCTCAGGTGGGATCCCAGCTGCTTAGGAAACGAGATGATCTCTTGCTCCTCCCCTTAGTGATTTAGTACAAGTCTGTCAAGAGAGGAGAAAGCAGGAAAGCTTTTTTTATTCCTGAGAGTGCTAGGAGAACTGCCACAAAGCTGTAAAAATCGGGGCTATCTTTTAATCTGTTCTGCAGTGCTTGCCTGTGATTTGAGGGAAGAGTGGTCCTGTGCTGCAGCTGGATTTCCTTGGCTGGGAAAGTGGAAAGGAAGAATGTGTCACCTGTAGCTGAAGGTAAGAAAGTAAAAAGCCAGGCTGGAAGCAGAGGTGAGCATGGTGTGAGATTGGTGAGGAAGGGAGGTGGGCAAAGCCAGTGGCCCAAATGGAAGTGGGCATGGACCAGGAGGTGATGGCAGGGCTGATAGCAGGAAGACTGCAAATGGCATAATTGCTTTACTGGTTTTTTGGAAGAGCTTTGCTGGTTTTTTTGGAAGAGCTGGCTGTAATAAATGTTTTATGCTCATTCAAGGTAGGGCATAGAGGATTCCAAAGTCAAGAGACTGACCAGACATACAACTCTGGAATAGAAAGAGTCATCTCCTTGCAACTCACCTGTGCTCTGTATATCTCAGCCCATCAGTTGTTTTCTGCATTATAATTTTGGTACTTGTTCTGTCTTTCCCTCATATGCTCAATGCTTGTCAAATATATGTTCTTGGGACCTGTTGTCACCTTATTGTCTGAAGGTCTCACCTCTCTGCCAGTCTCTCTGCATGGTATGTTAAAATTCTTAGGGTCCCACCATGTTTTTCTACTGCCCCAAATCCCTGCTGGTCACAGCTTTATCCCTGTGTGCTCCTACTTTTATGTCTTTTTGTGTGTATACAATGTGTTTCCAACCTCCTGATCCCTAGGAAAAGGGAATCTTGTCATGGAGCCAATAAAGAAGTTGGATAAATTTAATAATATAATAATAGTAAGTTAAATTTGATAGACTCATGATAATGTGAATGTGCTTGAATTTAGTGAGTGGCTCATTACTAACTTGCCTCTTCCTGCTTCTTCTCACCTGTTTCTTCTAATTAGTGTGTTGTTACACACAGATGAGATACCTTTTCCCAGGTGAGACAGGTAGTAGCAAGACTCAGCTGTGCTCCATTATAAATCATTTACTTCTGCTCTCAAAAAAGACACTTGCAGGGAACAGAGGAGCTCTTCATATTTGCAAGCCAGAGCCAGATTGATTCATTGATGCAGCTGTAAGTTACCAAGACTCAGTGACAGTGTCCTCCTCAGTACAATTGCTTGTTCTGTCTATTGCAGTTATTTTCTTCAGCAGCAGCCCTGGCTCAGCATCTAAAGGTGAGGGCTGAGGGTGTCTGTACCTCCCTGGCTTTCAAAACTCAGGCAATCCTTTTCAGTCTGTTTCTTTGTGGTTTGGTGAGCAGTTTCTGGGGGAAAAAATGATGTGATGTGTTGTGGCGTTTTAGTCAGTTCCTCTTCCCTAATCTAGAATAAAATCCAAAATGTGCAATGCTCTGTATTGAGGGATGGAAGTAGGTATTTGTCAAAAACATGCAGCAGTTCTTTCTGTCTTTCTACCCCAAATGTGATCAGAAGATTACTCCAGTTATCACTGAATTTAGTCAATTTGTTCTGGTGTCCATGGACTGAGAATCTCTTGCTGTAGGAACAAAAAAAGACAGCTCCAGAAGTTTCCTCTCTTGTGAATATTTTTAGAGTACTCTTCCAGGCTTTCAGCAAAAAAACCCTGGACTTGTAATGTCTCTGAGATGAATATAAGACCCACTCTACTGCAGTTAATCATATTTGGTAGTCGGTTTTACATAAACTGTCTACATTAGCTTGATCTATTAAAAAGTAGAGAGTTTTAGGTGATAAAATAAACACTGGAAAAATACACAGCAGAATTAGATGACCTGTTTCTTTGCTTTAGTAGAAGGCTTCATGTCTTTCACTGTAAAATCACCCACTTTCTCATTTCCAATTTTTTTCCAGCCTAGCTGGGGGTTTTTTCTGTGTCTTTCCCAGAGCATCTCTCTGTAGAGACATTAAAAGCTTTCAGCAGGGTATATTTTGTTGTTGGGGTGACACTTTGCTGCGTGCCTTCTGCCTTTTTGTTTCATGCATGGAGATGATGGACTCCAATACCAGTATAAGCCTAGAAGTAATGATGTGTTAATAACCTCAGTACACACTAATGAGGGAGTGTTGCCTGCAGTGAGAATTCCCCTTTGCTGGTGAGTGATGTGTCTGTGGAGCTTGCTATGTTGCTGTTCACCCAGTAGACATGGGGTTATGGTAATGAGGTCCTGAGGATTTAGAGAAGTTACTTTATCACTGCTGAAGAGATTTAAGAATGGTTTTGTTAAAGCTTAGTAATCATAACACTGGTCTCTGCTGCATACAAATGAGCAACCCAATCCTACAGCCCTGCTGCTGAGGGCAGCACTTAGTCCTGGAAGATGTAGTGATTATGTGATTAGCCAGGAGGCTGAATTCTGCCGTTTCTATGTGAGGTTTAGCAGTGTTAAACCTACACCGAGGACCTAGAGTTGAGGTAATCACTATCCTGTTACAAGTTTCCTGAGTTATCTGCTCCTCAGCCTTTTATTGCCATAAATAACTCTAGAAGTCAGGCCTCACTGCCAGAAGTGTTAAGTGCTGCAAATAGTAGAGAAGATGACTCATGAAGTGAGATGAAGGTGGAGCATGAATCAGTAGGAAGAAAACTGATATACAAAAGAGACATTCTGAATGCAGATGACACAAAAAGTCTGAACAAAGCAATGTTCAATCATCATAAAAATGAATCAAAAAGGTTTTTTGTAAAAAAAAAAAAAAAGAAACTCTTCTATTTAATGAGAGAGATTATTCCAGTCAAAGCACAAAGGTGTTGCACACTGACCATGTTATTCCTTACCGAAGACAAACTGTAGACTGCATATAAAGAGATGGTTGGAAAATTCTTCCCAATGTCCATACAAAGCAGAGTATTCAGCAAGCAGGTTGCTTTCCAGATTGTTCTGTGTCTATACAAGCTAAGAAAAGAACTTGTCTTTGAGCTAAACAGTTTTGGAGATCAAGAGTCCTTGTAGCTTCAATGAACCCACACTGAAAGCTAACACCAAAAGAAGCACTAAAATAACCTGAGCACATTCCTTGTAAATGATAACTCATGATAAGGAGATTAAATTCCCACAGACTGTTCCATTTGAAATGACAGCTTTTGGTGCTTTTGCTTACCCTCCAAAAGCTTGTACATGTAAGAGTGCCTTTAAAAGCAGACTTGGGAAAAAAGGTACCTGATAGATGACATCCTACAGCTGTTAGTGCACTAAAGCATCCTGTTCTGCCTATAATTCAACTCCTGCTACTTCTGGGAGAAGGGGTGTCTATTAAGGGTTCAGTGTAACTCCTCAGAGGTGAGAATGAAATATTTTCATGTTGACATGACAATGGTACTTTAGGCATTAGAAAAGGGTTCCTTGTTAAGGGGATGGTCAGGCCTTGGAACAGGCTGCCCAGGGAAGTGGTCATGGCACTAGGCCAGTCAGGGTTCAAGAAGCATCTGAATGGCACTTAGTCATGTGGTCCAGTTTTTGGTAGTCCTGCAAAAAGCAGGAAGTTTGACTCAATGATTTTTATGGATCTCTTCCAACTTGAGATATCCCATGATAAGCAATCTTTTTGAAGCAATAAAGGGTTAAAGAGGTTCCCCCTGCCCCCAATTTCCAGCAGTTGCTAAAATGTAATAATGGAAAGAAGACTAGATATCTGTGTCTTAGATGAAAGCTGTCTCTGCTAGCATTTTTAATAAGGACCACTGTGAAAATTGTAGAGGTTGATTTATCCTCCATACATGGTGTGTATGGCTTGGCTTTGTGATGCTAGATCAATAAAATGTTGCTCTCAAAGGTGCTGCTCCTTTAGAGCAGTAATGCTTAGAGAAAAAAGTGTAACAAGGCATCCTAACTTGTACTGCTTTGAGTTCCTTTGTTCAAGATAAAGTAAGGGATGGTTGGAAGACAAAAGCTTCTAATGTGGCTGTTTCACAGTATTGGCTGTGGCAGGAAATCTGGAGAAGATGGGTGATGCTGCCAAGGCTTAAGGGAGGCAGATACTTATGTGAAGCAGAACTATGCACACAAAGGGAAAGCTCTAGCAAGGTTCTCTCCCCAGTATTACTGTAAAAATAATCTCAAACCTGGTTGTACTCATCTTTTATAGTGTTGTGATGTGAATTTACCTGTGTGTTAATGAGCAAAATTCAGAGCTGCATGTTATAATTTGCAGTATGTCTGGGTACTGCACCTTTTCTACTGTGTCTGTTTGATCTGCCTATTCACAGGAAATCTGCTGGATTTGAGCTTTAATGGAGTAAGTTATTCTCAAGGAAGGCAGCACAAGCTGAGTTTTCTGTTGCTGCTAAGGGAGAGCTAATAGTTAACAGCTACTGATAGAGATTTATGTTTTCACTTGTAGGCTACCCAGCAGTGGGCCTAGCTCAAATATAAAGTATTGCTTGGAAAAGTTGGCTTTGTTAGCAAAAAATATGAAGTTCATTTTAAAAGCTGTACTCATTTTAAGACTGAAAAAAGTGCCTTCTTCCTGTTGGGAGAATAGAAATTCTCTAAGGAGAAATAGCAAAGACTGAGTTCCTGTCAATAAAAGAGTGTGTGTAATTTAATACCAGGCAGCTTTTTAATACAATAGGAGAAAAAGAGCAGACAATTGCCTCTGTTATGAAGGGGAAAAATACAAAAACCTGCCTGCGGTATGTTACCTAAATTTAGCCACAGAGGGACCAATCCTCTTGGATACTCAAAAATCTGAGTGAAGTAAAGGCTATGGAGAAGCTGTAGTTGGAGACCCTCTATCCCCGTTTTCCAAAGTGCTGGTAATAGGAGATGTGTTAGGCAGCACCAGTGGCCAGACTGTAACACAGCCCTTGCTTGTTTAGTCCTTTTTTATTGCAGAATCACAGAATATTAAAGTTTCTGTGAAATTTTCTTTTCAATAATGTAAGTGGCTGAGGTTAGAGATCTGTGAATGGCTTCCCTCAAATGATAAAGCTACTCAGAATCATCCTGGGTTCAAGCTTGAATTGCTGCAGTGTTCAAGCAGTGGTGGGACCATGCTTTGAACAATGCATATCCATAAAGGTGTTAAACTCCTTACAGATGTCCTGCAGACCCTCTCTTTCTTGACATCTGTACTCAAAAGCCTATCTAGGAGAGGTATCTGATCCTCAGCACAATGCTTGATAACAAAATAAAAAACTTGAGTTCAGAAGCCAAAATAAGCCACAGATTATCATTCATAATGCAAAGAAAATGGACACTAGCTCCTTAGTCAAATACGAGTTCTAGATTTTTTTAAAATCAATTTTGTAAAGGTTGCTTAGGTTGAGATCAAATATGAATTGTAGATTTCTCAGAAGTGTTGCCATTAGAGATTTCTGATGTCTTAAATTAAGTTTCATTTTAAGTCCTGATAGCAACTTTGCTTCTAGCTTCATGGGCCTGAGAAACAAGCTTGTATCCCTTACTGGTATGCCCTTCCAGTGAGTTTTTCAAAGAGCAGGTTATTTAGTACTGTTATTACCTTTGTCTGCATTTGAAACAACTGGAAACTATTGCCAACTTCTGTTGTGTTAACACTCCTACAACACAGTTCTCTGTTAAACAACTTGCTTCTAAAAGTCTTAGAGGACAAATGTGTGGATGCATTTAGTGTGCAAAAGCTGCATCTCAGGGTGCTCACAGCAGAGCCAGAGCTGTAGCAGGAGTCCAGTTTCATATGACACTTACCTTGTTCTCATATGCTTCTACAGTTCTGGCAGTGGTACTTTGACTCTTGATTACTCCCTGCATCCTCAGCTCCTCAAGAATGATGATTTTTGCCTCTCTGTTTCCTCTAAGGGTCATGATTTACTGATGAACTCATTGGTGAGCGGTGTGTCGTCAAAAGATGTAAACATTAAAGCACAATACTTGTACAGCACTTGGCGTTCAAGCAAAGCTTCAGGATGTATTTCCAATGCCACAGTTTTTGTTTAAGAGGTTGCATAGACTGAGACTGTCCAGTGGAGAAGGCCAGCTGGAGCCTCTCTTCACCGCTTAAAGTTTGCAGTAAATATTTTAGTGGCTTGAAGAATGGTGCAGGTGCCAAGTCCAGTTACACCCAGAGAGGTATGTTCTGGAAAGCATGGAAGCTTATGCTGAAGACCCGTGAAGCCAATTTTTGAGCATGTTCCCAAAAGAGTCCATAGGAGCTCCTGATAGTTTGAATTCTTAGGGGTTTTGTGATCTGGTTGGAGAAAGCCAGGCTAGGACGGTGTAGTACAAGTCTACTAATGAGCCATGTTGTAAAGATCACTGTTTGTCTGTTAAATACACCCAAATGTTCATGCATTTTTGTGGTATGTGATTTTTGTTGTAACAGCATTGCTACATTTGAGTCTGATCATAAGCATTTCAACAATTATATGTTTATAGACAGCATTAGGACTAAAACCCAAGTTATCAAATAACTCTTCTGAGTATCTGTTTAGTTTCCACATATTAGACATGAATAAACAATGAGCAACTTTAGGGCCAAGACCCATTGTGTTTTGAAGCCCTCAGCTGACTGTTCTACCATCTGCCCAATCTCTACTGGCAGAAGTGAGAGCTCTTGTATGAAAAATGCTTGGACCAAATCAAAATTGCAGATATTTGACATCTGCCAGTCTTCATAAGCAGAGGGAGTATGACAACGTTGTCTTGTTTTTTAGTTGTAAAACAAAAATACAGAACATCTACCACCCTGTAGCTGACTCTGCTCCTAAAATAACCAAACCAGTTACCCAAAAAGCACTGGGGTTCAGCTGTCAGTCAGAACATGCAAATGTCAGAAGCCAGTATACAGCAAAATGCACCCTGGCAAAAAATAAAAGCAGGATGAGTGGGCAACGCTGACAAGTGATGTGAATTTGTATTGGTTTTACTAATCCATTCAGGAGAAAAATGTGGTTGAAGTGTCTTGGTATGGTATGTCTTTTTTTGGTGTTGGAAAAAGAAGATTGAGGCATGATCTCAAAACTTTCTGTTTAGAAATTTCCTGTGAAGTTATCCTTTAGAAAGTGGGAGGAAAGCGAGGTTAAAATTAAATGAAACCATTTCAGAACAAGCAAATAATTTTGTTCAATATGAAATGAAATCCTTTCATTACATCCTTCTGTGGTATTGGGAGTTAAGTCTTTTTTAATGATTAGCAAACACCACTAATTTTTTTTTGTGTTCCATTTGAAATACTTTATTACAACTTTTGTTTATTATAGAGAGTAAACAACCACTGTAGATACTCCATTTAGCATGTTTGTGAAACATAACATGTTCACAGCACTTGAAAAATACAAGAGTTAAACTTTGAAATAAGGGGGCTCAGATAAACCAAAAAATGGTCTTGCTTCTCCATTGGCAACTCTTACTGCAATGGTATCCTAAGATTATAGAAAAGTTTGGGTTTAAGTGCTCACTTGCATTTGAAAGAAAAAGTTCTTTGCACACATTTGCTTGTTGCCATGATGATTTCTGGAGTTTTTTGTTGTTTGTTTTTTTTTTTTTTTTTCCTATTATACCTGGCTTTGCAACCTCTGGTTGCAAATGTGAGGAAATAAAAGGATATTTACTTACTGTCTCTACCTGCTGCTTGTCAGGGCATTGTATTGGCTGTGGTAAAAACTGGTTCATTGTAACATCAGACTGAGAGCCCTCCTGTGGGCAACCTCCCTTTCCAATGTACTGTAATCCCAGTTAGAGAGGGTCCCCTTGTACCCCTGGGGACATGGCTGGGTTTGTCCTCTTGGTCTGTTCTGGGCATCTTCCAAGAAAAGTATTGACCCTGCTTCCTCTTCTGGTAGTGATGGTTGAGTCATGCAGAAGAACATCATCATCATCATCAGCTACTTAGTGTTACTATGGCATGGCTTTAAACCAGTGCTAAGACCTCAGTCTGCATGGTGTCACAGCATGAATGATTCCTAGTGTGGAAGTTGGCTGTAGCAATAGACCTTTGAGATTATTTCCTCCTAGATCTGTGTTTGTTAAGCTGTTATGAACTTCTGTTATTGTTAACCTGTGCTTGGGTTATCTGAAAAGAAGTAAATCTTCATGGTGGTTCCTTGGGGAAGATTTCCTCACTTGTCTCATCAAGTTTGGCTCGATCCTTGAAGTCCCTTTTAGTCAAGCTGCCCCAGCCTGTGAGGCTCTGTCTCTGTTCCATCAATGCTGTCATTTCTAGTCTACAGCAAGACGAAGAAACAAATGTGAAAAGCTCCTTGGGCTTCTAAACATGTAAGGAGCTCTCTAGAGTAGTCCTATAGAATTGTGAGGTTCAGAGTACAGTGGAAGACAGAGGCATTCCTGATACCTTATCCATGTTCTGTCACAGGTGGATGGTGAGGGAAGGTCTCTTGGACCATTTCAAAATTAATTTTTTATTTTCCAATTTCAAAACAAAGCATAACTTTAAGCTTAAATGTGGCCACAATCCATTTGACTGTATTGAGAGTATTGTTTCAGTACTTTAAGGGCCTTCTATGTGCAGAACATTGGTTAGAAATTTAAAACTGAGTTTTAAATAAGCACTTGGTAAGGTGTTAGCCTGTGCACCTTCTAAGCAATAGCTTTGAACCTCCTAATAATGGAGGATTAGAGCCTAGATGTAATTTGTCTCTTCTCTGTATGTTTGGGCTTAAGCCAACTCAACTTTGTAAGCTTCACAAAGTGCCTTCACATATATATCTTGCATACATAATATTTGCATCTATACAAGCCCCCTGCCTCAAAATAACTTTTTGAGGCAAAATCCACCTTGCTGCAGTGTTGTAATTCATCACTGGTGTGGGAGATAAGTGTCTATAATTGTATCTTTAATGAGGCAAGTGGGACAGACTGTGAAAATCAACTTTTCAGGTGCTGTGAAATCAGATCATGCCTGTGGCCAAATGGTGAATCTGCTTTCCCTGTAGCAGGATTGTATTGAGCTGAGTGAGTGATAGCCTTTCTCCTTAAGAGAAAGGCTCCCTGACAGAGCTAGAGCTACCCCCAACATCAGCAAAACTATGTCCCTGTGTGCCCATGTCCTCCTGGTACACTCGTGTGCTAAGGCATCTCCTAATGTATTTCAGACAGAGTCCATGGGGAAGAGGTCACCCCCTGGCTTTTGGCTCCCTGGTTGTTCTGTAGGCCCTCAGAAGGCAGCTCTGCCACTGCAGCCTGGATAGAAATATTGTAGCCCATGGTGAAATTGTGACCATCTGCTCCTTGCTGCAAGTCTGGGGAGTAGGAATGCCCAATTCTCTTCCTTGAGAGCCTCGTTATTTGTTATCACCATGGAGTCTAACTGTTGCCAGGGCCTGTTTCTACAATAAATAACTCCACATACACAAAGCTTTCTACTTATGTCCTGGCATACAGACAGACATCATTGTTCTTGTTCAGACACTCCTCTCAGAAGATGAGAGGGAGTATGTTTCATCTGTGGAGCTGGGATGCTGGTCTTGGTGTCCCAAGTCTCTATAGGGCATTCAGGGTGTTAGCAAACCTCCTGTGGGAACTCAAGCTGTTGGATGAACAAGATACTGTCATGTAAAATACACACATTTCAATGTCTGGTTGAATTTGTTAAGTATACTTCAACACCACCATTATTAGCCATGGAAAAAGATCAGTTCTAAATCTGGAATTTCAGGCAAGCTTCTAAATGGGAGAAAATGTCATTGGGAGACAGGGACAGGCTAGGGAGAATGTTTTAAGCATCCTTTGAGATCATTGTACAATTTCTTGATTACTGTTTGAGCCTGTTCACAACCTTAGAAATAGATGTCTGTAGGAGATTTTAAAAAAGAAAAAAGCAGCCATAGTTTATGCTTTCAAGAGGTTGTTATAAAAGACAGCAGAGAAATGTTAAGTCAGTGCTGTCAGTTGAAGATCATGTCTTGGGTCAGTTGTGCTGACATCATCAGCTAGTTATAATTAGAAGAAAGAGAATATTTTTCCCCCAAATATTTACATGAAACAGACTCTTTGTATGAACTAAGGATTCAAAACCTTTTGAAGGGGAGCAAAAGCTCAAATAATTGCTAATAACAATGGAATTTGTTTTTTTTTTTTTTAACTTCCTGGGACTCTGGTAACAAATGAATATCACTTTATGACCTTACTCTGACTTGTGGCAACATTTCTTTAAAACTTGTCATATTTTCTGTGTATTTATGAGAAACTGAGATGTTTACCTGACTAATGTCTCTTTTAAACAGTAAGGCCAGTGGACTTTCAGAATCCAATGAACCCCACTGCTGAGACAGTGTGACTCCAGCCTAAGCGATCGCTCTGGCCGGCTGGCTGCAGGCAGCCTTCTGCATTCCTCTTGCCTCCAGTCCAAGCTCTCAGCTGCTCTGCCTGGAAAGCTGAATAAACTCATTTGCATGGCAGGGAGCCCGAAGTGACCTTCCCTGCCCCAGTGCCCCTGCCTGACTGTGTAAAAGCACTGCCCGAAGGCTCCTGTAGGGCTCCCAGGTTCTCTCTCGGCAGCGCCTCTGCCGAGCCCGGAGCACGTGTGGGGGGGGCTGTGCAGGGCGGGCTCAAATGTGCACCTGCTGGCTCTCGAGAAGCAGCTGTCTTCCAAAACATCTTGTTCTTTTCTCATCCCCGATCAACAGGGACTTGACTCTTGTGTTCAGTCTGAATTCACACAGAATGCAAGTCAAGTAACCTTTCGGTGTGTGGGTATTTTGTTGTTGCCGCTGTTCTGTTTTCTCTCTAGCAGATGTTTGCATATTGCACGAGGTAATGCTGAAATGTGATTGATGCTTGATGTAGGGCAGAACAGGATGTACAGGTTGAGCTTCTTGTTTGCATTTCTGATTAAATGCTTACTGTGATGGTGCAGTTCTAAAACTTGGTTTTAAGTAAATAATAGATGAAATTTTAATCTTTCAAAGAGGTGACTTTTATTTGTTCCTTCAAACACAGATAAGATGATAAAATGGAAATAACATCACTTATCAAAGTAAGAAAATTGATTAAATGCTAAATCATAGGCTGTAGCATAATCAAAAACTAGGTAAGCTTTATGATTTATGCTTTACAAATTGATTATTGGCACATAAAAGACAAGACAAGGGATAGTTTGAAGAAGTAAGTATACATGGGATGTAACAAGTGGCATGAAATTGGCCCTCATTAATATTTATGGCAAAGAACTTTCTCAGATCTCGACAAGATTTGTGCACTTAGAGCCTGAACTTTTAATATCTGATGCACAAGATTCAACTGACATGGTGAACGGTATGTTTTTGAACAATCAGAGCTAGAGGCTTTCAAGAGCAGACTGCTCTCATGCTGATGCTGACTGATGATAGAAAATCCTTTCTCTGATTCTAGCAGCTTTTCATTAATATGTAACATTAAAAATAAGCAAGTTTCAGTACAGTCAAGGCAGCAGGATGTGTGCTACGTGAAAAAATAGCAGATTTTCATAAATACAAATTAAGATATTTCCCTTTAAGAAAACGCATGGAATGGATCCTATGTGAAGCACAACATGGAAACTGGAGAGAAAGAGGATCTGTGAGAAGACCAGTAATGGTGGGAAAGGGGAATAAAGTGCAGGTCTCTCCATGCTTTGTCTTAGGAGAATGGAAACAAAAGCCAGTCACAGGGATGTGCGTGTTGGGGAATAATCACTACAAAATCAGAAAGCTGTTTCTATAATTGCTAGTGGTATGTGGAGGAAATTGAAATGTATGATTATTTTAAAATGAGGAGAGTTGTTTTCAAAACTTCCAAATCTGAAGCTGTTTGATGGCTTGCAGGATGCTTGGGAAAACTAAATGGGAGGGAGGACATCTTGGCATCTGTGACCTTATCAGCTGTCTCTGATTTATGCACCTAAATTAATGAGCTGCTGCAGAGAGGGGAGAAAAGTACTCTCCATGGAATGGCATTTCTGATAGACAGCAAGGCTTTGCTGGTCCTGCTTAAGTGAACGATTTCCCATTTAGTATCGCCACCCTGACATATATGCAGATAAAAAACATTCTTTTAAGGTTTGGAAGCTGACTGCAGTTATTAACGAAGGAAAGGTTGGCTGGTTTGAAAGGGAGGGGCAAATTTCTGAGATTCTTAGTCTGGTAACAGTCCTGCTGACTTTGAAGAATAGAAGGTGATGGTGGATTTTTCAGGGACTTTGAGTAACCATATTTCTCTTTGAAACCAGGAGTGAATAGTCAGGTGGCTAAAGAGGAAGTGCCCTGACAACTAGTGAGCACACGTAGTCATTTGGAGGGGAGTTTGAAGCCAAAAAGACTGCAAAACTGCAGCCCATACTGTGCCTGAAGAAGGAAAAAGGTGCTCATTTTCTCTGTGCTCTGGTGACTCCCCCTGGGGTGCTATTACAGCCCCAAGGAGGAAGCTTGGGGACATGGGTGATGGAGTAGAGGGGGAAAAGTCTACCCTGGGAGAGGGGGGCTGAAGCTGGGTTTGAGTCCAAGGCTGTTGGGGGCAGTAGGCAAAAAAATGAGCTGGCTTGTGGAATGAGCGGAAGGAAGGGCTAGAGAGAGAGATGAGGAGGTAGGCTTGGATGCATGGGATGACTGGAAACCAAAGGTGTCAGACATGGACCAAAACTAAGAATTTTTGCAAGTCAAAGCCTCTACAGACTGTACAAGAACTGCTGCACTTCAGTGACTGGCTGCTTAGCTAAATCCAAACAGGCCTTCACACACAGGCACTAGAGGATGTTTCTTTCCCTGTGGTTTTCTTCTATTCTTAATTTAAAATTTTACATGGGTAGTGGTAGATCAATATGTGAGTGCTTCCATCTCTGTCTCATACATGTCTTGTTAGGCTCTAGGTACTCCCAGATGGACTAAACAGCTTGCAGAGCTGACCTTTAATGCAGAGCGTGAATTTTGACAGCTTAATATTTGTAAGACTGGGATGATGGCTAAAATGGTGGCTGTAGTCAGTGGAGACCTGACTTGGTTGTGCTTTGCTAAACCAGCTCCATGGCTGGCTCTCTTGTGTGTGTTGTATTTCAGTGCTGTATGTGATCCAAATGCTGTACGTAATCTCTCCATGGTGACTGCACAGTATTTGTTTCTATTTAGGGAGAGAAAGAGGTCTGGGTTTTCTGCCAGAATTCCCACTCAGGTAATTACACTTCTGCCTGCAGAATTTCCCTGTAGCTTCAATTGTAGTAGCTGTTCTTTGCTCCCGCTACTAAAAAGTGTGAACATAGACCTGCTGCTGTGTTTTGGGAACACAGCAGTGCCTGCTTGGCTCAGGCAAGTGAAGTGACCCTGCTATGCACCCTTTATGCTAGACTTGCCCCTAGTAAAAACTGCTGCATCCAGTCATGCCACTCTGCAGCTCTCATCTTTCTGAGCCTGACTTTGGCATAGCAAGTTGGTCTTGATAGTGAGACAGCCAGCTGGAAGCCAATGAAAAGATGATTAAGAGCCAAGAGAAAGCCATATGGAGAGAGAGAGAGAGAGGGATTTCTCTTTACAGAGTTATAAGTAAAAGTGTTTATGTCTTTGGATCCCTCTAGCTGTTTTTTTCCCCTTATTTGCATCAGTTTTATGGGTGGGAAGTAGTTGCAGTCGATTAGCAAATGCTACCAAATCGCTTTAGCTAGAACAAATGTTGTAAACAGTAGATATTTTGGACAGCTCTGTCAATATTAAAAATCAACATGCCAACATTGTAATGGTAATAGCACATATGTCATCATTATTATGTTAATGTTAACTCCAATACTAGATATGATATCAACATAATATAAAAAAATATTGTTTTGCAAAATAAGAGATACTAAATGAAGGGCCTCTTGCTTCAAATTGACATAATGCAGGGATTTTTTTTTCCCCCCGATCTTAAGACAGCAGAGCTAATAAAGTCCATCGCAGTCTGAAAACTCTTCAGCAGTTGCTGAATTATCTTTGAAGTCAAAGTAAACACAGACTGTGTTCACTCGGAGCCTTATACAGAGATTTCAAACAGAGGATGTCCAACATTAATAAGTTAAGACTCATCAAACATAGCGTAGATAGTAAACAGAACCAAGACAATTGAAGCAAATTATTGATTCATGGAATTCATTCTTTCACTTCACAGAATGTTCACATGCAGATTGTGTTCTCTTGAATGCAGTTCTTATTCAGATTTACTAAATGAATGTTATGGTGAGTGTGTGGGTTTAAAGAAAAAAAATTCTGTTAACTAATTCTGTATAGATCATATCCTCAAGATTCAAGCTGTTTCACATATGTTATTGTTTCAGCTTCCCTGACTGACTGAATGCTATTCAAGTGAATAGCACTGAAACCCTGCTTGAATTGCTACTAGGAGTCAGGGTGCATAAAGTGTTTTCTTTGGAGTTGTAAGTTTCTCATGAACATGGAACAGTTTAAGAAAAGGCTGACAAATAGCAAATGGGAATTTCTGTTAAAACTTGCTGCTTACCTTCCTGTCCAGCAAATAAAAGTTAATTCTGCTTATTAGTTACTAGTAGAGTCAGGAACTGTGCTACGTAGTTGAGAGTAGGGGATGTAATGTTCAAGGCAACTTTTGCCCAGTTGCTCTTTTGAACAAGGATTCAGACTGGCTTCTCATGATTTTAGTTGTAATATGGTAAAGTACTAATTGTGTGTGTGTAGGTGGGGGCACGGATATTTGACTGCAAGTTTTGATGGACTGATCTTCATGGTATTCAGAACCTCTGTGTTGTGTCCCACCTTTGCATCCAATTCCTGCAGAACACAGCTTGCCTGAGGGGGGTACAAGAGCTTTTTTTTTCCCATCCAACTAGGAAAAAAACTTCATAAAGCTTAAGGGTGGTGGTTATCTGAAATACATCTGCATCTCTCTGTATTCTTTTCCCCCCTCCCAGGCAACAGCAAAAAATTCCTGCTCCTCTCTCAGTTGATCTCGATGGAAGCTGCTCATGGCTATTTTAGATCATTTTGCTTTCAGTCTGAATACACCAGGCCTTTTCCTTCTTGCTGAAATTGCCTATGAGTCTTTTGAATATGTCTACTGGTCTCAATGAGATGCTATTTGAATTTGTGGTTGTCACTGTTTTCTGTTAAAGCTTGTGTTTCTGCCACTGAAGAGTCCTTGCAGACTTCACACCATGCAGGTATGAAATAACTCGTAGTGGCATCTGTTCTCCAAAAATATTCAATGCACATTAATTGGGTGGGTTGGGAATAGTTCAGAAGTGTTGCATCAGTTTGGGCTGAGTTGGCCTTTTCCCCAGGCCTTTTCAGAACCATACTATTTTACCTGGATCACTTGATGCCAGGTTTGACATCAGATTTTAAGCCAATGAGTAAGTTCTCAAAGATACAGTAGAAATTGCCAAGCTTTTACTCTTAAGCTGTTGAACTAAGCTGAAAATACACTTTCCTAAGGGAATACAGGAACCTGGAAGTGCAAACACAGGGACAAACCAAAGTCCTATCAGAATAGGGAATGCTCTTAGAATCATAGAATGTTAAGGTTTGGAGGGGACCTTAAGGATTATTCAGTCCAAATACTCCTGCCATGGACAGGGACACCTCCCACTAGACCAGGTTGCCCAAGGCTTTATCTAACCTGGCCTCAAACACTGTCAGGGTTGGGGCATCCACAGTTTCTGTGGGTAACTAGTTCCAGGGTCTCACCATTCTCACGGTAAACAATTTTTCTTCCTAATCTCTAATCTGAATTCCCCCTCTTTCAATTTGTACCTATTAGTCCTTGTCCTATCACTACAGTTCCTGACAGAGAGTCCTTCTTTGGCTTCCCTGTAGATCCACTTCAAATACAGGAAGGTTTCTATGAGGTATCCACACAACCTTCTCTTACCCAGGCTGAACAGCCTCAACGTTTTCAGCCTTCAAAGGGCAGTCGTCTTATCAACTTTGTGGATTTGCTCCAACAGTTCCACGTCCTTCTTATTTCAGGGACCCCAGAGCTGGATGCAGCACTCTTAGTGGCGTCCTCACCAGAGCAGAGTGGAGGGGCAGAATCCCCTCCCTCACCCTGCTGGCCATTCTCCTTTGGATGCAGCCCAGGATTCTGTTGGGTTTCTGGGCTGTGAGCACACACTACTCTCATGTGAGTTTTTCCTCAACCACTACCCCCAAGTCTTTCTCTGCAGGGTTGCTCTCAATCACTGTTTTGCCCAACCTGCAGATGTGCCCACATGTGTGGTTGGAAGGATACGTAACAAGAGGATCTCTTGGCAATATTTCTCCAGTCCTGGGTACAAGCTACATGAGATGCTGTGCTAATGGAGAAGGAAGTGTGGATGTACAGATAGCTTCACCTCATCCCTAGGATAGGACTGTGGTTTGGGGCAAGTTATTCTGAAGGGAATGAAATTGGCCTGTGATCTCAAGCACTTGTAGTTGCTGGAATGGACTAGGAATGTTCTAGACATCAGCCTTGCTCTGTTGTGAAGTGATGCTAGAGCTCCTTTGGTGGGATAGGACAGCTCTGCTCCTGGGAAAGTGCAGTTCCAAGAGAGCACCACCAGGCTCTGAAGTGACCCAGGCTGATGGACAGCCCTGAAGCCTGGGTGAGATGGTGTCCTTGCTTGTCCTGACTGCAGTTTGGGCTTCATGGAAGGACTCAGGGGAAATGCCGTTGTTTGGAATCTACATGTCTGGCATGCAGTCAAGCCAATCTTCCTTTGTAACTTTCCTACACTAGGGGTGAAGGAGATTTGTGAAGTTAATTAGACTCCAGATTTGAACATTCCTCCTGGGTGTTGGAAACTGGCATTCTCCTTTCAGCTTATATGCATATAAAGCTGCTTGCTACACATTGGACTTGGGATGCTCCTGGAATGAGAAATGGAGTGTATGACATATCTATCTGCTTTCCAGGGACTGCCTTGTCAGAATCTGTGATTCAGCTCTTTGCCTTATGGATGAACTGGGAGTATTCATGTACTTTTAAAATTTCTTTTAAAACATTTTGCTGAGATGAAATCTGTGCAGTTAATTAGAGCTCTGCCACTGTTCACAGAATGCTGGCTGTGCTGAGCAAAGCTCTTCAAACACCTTTTTCCTGAATTTGAACAGGCAAAGCACCGGGCTCTCATGCTTTCTTGGCAGGCAGAAATGGTGAGGTAAGGAGCTACTAGTTCCTGGTGGCATTTCTGTGCTGCTGGGAGACTGGCTGTGCAGTGAGGTGGAGCCAGCACTCCTCATCTCCTGTGTCTGGCAGAAGCATGGGGCAGAGAGTGGCTTTGCTTTGCCAAATGTAGTTTGTCCTTCCTGGGAGCCACACATCAGAGATGTCCTTTTGGCACAGTGGTCAAATACTGTTTTAGCAGATGTTTAATGCAAAATTATCAGAGCTTCTAGGGAAGCTTGCCACAGTTTTGCTTCTCTGCTCACCAGCAAATTTCTTCAGACTCCCAGGCTGGTTCATAGTCCTGTATCCATATTTGAGCCCATTGTGATCACTTCTTCCATCCCTTGATTCAGTGCATCCTTTCCCTTAGGCCAGGGAACATCCCTCCAGCTTCTGCCCTCTTCTGAGTGAGCAGCTTTCATGCTTTGCCTATCCTTGCCCAGAGCCAGTTCTGTTCAGAAATAGATTGATTCCATTTTTCCATCTAAATGTGGAATGGTCCAGATTTGTATGTGAGAGCTGAGATCAAAAACTTGTTGTTTGCTTCTACTTAAACAAAATATGTTTTTTTAAAAAAATAATCTGAAGATGTTCCAAAATTTCTCCTGAAACATTTTTCACTTTCTTCTATTTCAAAAAAGATTAGCAGAAACATGGAACTGCTTTGGCAGTTGTGGAAATAAAATTAAAAAAACATGAGTTAAAATGCAACTGCTCAAGCCTGTGGGGCGGAGGCCGAAGAGTGTTTACTAGAAACACACTTGCTGTGTGGCTGGGACAGCTTTCTGTTTGGGGAAATATTGCAAATCTATTCCCTTTACATATGGACAAGTGGTGATATATCAGTGTGCTGCATATTGTGCATGTACCGCGAGTACAGAAATGCCTTGTTCTCAGGAAGCTTCCATCTCTGGAGTGAAAGGCAGCAGCTATTTTTAGTAGTGTGCTGCAGCATTGCATAGGAGAGCACAGGATGATGCTACTTCCCCAGCTCACTTCATGGATGACACTGCTAATTTATTGAAGACTGATGACAAACTAGTACCACCAGAGGAGCACAGACACAGCTTCATGCTTTTTTAAAAGAAGTCAGCAAGGGTTGTAGTGGGGAGCAGTCTAAAACCAAACAACAAAAATTATTTCATTGGCAAAGAGCTCATAAAGCTAAGCCCTGAAACTGTAAATGCTTGAAATTCCAGCTTTAGAAAGAAACATTACAATACAAAGCCTGGGCTGTTTCTGTCAGGTGCCCAGAAGAGTGGGCAGTGAGATGTAGTAGCTGGTAGTCAGAATGGAAGATGTCCCCTGTGTCGAGACAGCAAAAGACTTGCATCTTTACTCCTGCTCAAACCCCTTTCCTGAAGATTTAACAGATCTGACCAGGTACTGCCCTCTCTCTATGCACAAGATGCTGTATTCCTAAGCACTAACAACAATCCCACGTTTTCTGACATGTGTGGTCAATTGGAGATTAAATCCTAATGTGAAACCTTACAACAAAAGGTTGCAGTGAGCTTTCACAGGCTTGTCAGGTTGCTGGAGTCCAAAGTCAGTATTTTGCTTGGGTGCTGGCACCAGGACCATCACATTTACTCTTCTGTTGACAGCTGCTCTGCTGATTTCCCTCTACAAATGGCTTTGGGTTTTGTAAGTGTAACAGGTGAAGAGCCATGTGAGTGCAACAGAACAGTTTGTTTCTGCAGTAAGTGGAAAAAGCAAAATGCAAACACACAGTAGAAATCTTGCCTCCTGTATTTCAATTGCTCATTTTTAAAGGAAAATTGTGTGGCTGATGTTTGTTGGAATTTTTACGCCTTTTCCTAGTGTGCATTTGTGTATTTCTTCTCTCCAGACTCGCTTCATTATTGCAAAAAAGAAGTTAGTGTGCCCAAGAAAATGCTGTTGTTGAGGGTGATAACATGGAATTTGGTGAGTTAGTTACTAAAGAATATTATTTCAGCAGTTATCAGAGAATATATATGTAAAATGTAAAACTGTTTCAACTTGGCAAGAGCATCCAATATCTGCATTTTCCTGATTAGAGCTGCTAGAGATATAGTAAAAGCAAAGCATAATTGCAGCTTACTCTGTTTACCTGCGTTTTTGGGTTTTTTTTGAAAACTGAAATATACACAGAAAAACATTTGGAAATTAAGGATTTCAATGCAGTTTGAAGACCTGTGAAGAACCAGCCTTTAAGAATTTTATAAAAGCCTTGCTGGGAATGTTTTAGCAATTTATACAGATGCATTTATAACAATGCATAGTGGGAGGAGAAATTATATTTTCTTGTGCATTTGTGAGCAAGAATTTTCAGTTATATTCACATTATAAAGATGAAAAATATCAATAAAGTCATTCAGTCATGTTCTGAACTCTGAAACTTGCATTCTTGCAGAGGAATATTGCGAATGGATTTCAGACCATTTGGGACTGTGATTTGGTTTGTATTACCTGTCACCACAGATCTTCAATGCTATACTTAGTTTAACATAGGGCCAAAAAATGTTACTACTAATGTTTGTCTTCAGAGTAAATGAAGTAATTGTTCGGCCTTTCAATATCCATGATAATTTCTCCTGTTGTTTAAAAGGGACTCCCATTGTGGCTATTTAAGGAGAACATATGGCTTATTGATACCATGTCAGCTTCTCAAGGTGTTTCACACTCTGGCCTGTTCTAGAACTGACTGTTAGCTGATGTGCGCTCTGGAAAAAATATCTTTAGATGCCAAAACCAGTTCCCAGGTGAGAGCCTCACAGCCAAAAAGAAGTAAAAAGTGCCCTCTGGCCTTCCACCATCATTCACCTCCCCAGTCCCCATGCTTTTCTTCTAAGATATACTGATTTATATTTAGCTTCCTTTGAAAAGAATTTCAAGCTTTTAATGCAGTTTGTCATTTTATGCAAACCTTTACAACACAGTTTGCCCTTAGTTAGTGGGTGTCCATGCTGGGTGGTGAGACACTAAGCACTCTGTCCTTCATAAATTTTATGACAGCCTGTAAAATAATAGTGCTAAAATAAATTTCAAAGTGTGGCCTTAGTGGTTTTCTCTAAGAACTCTGACAGGTAAGAACTGGCAGGGTTTGCTGTAATCTTTTATAGCATTATATTCTTGCATACAGCCTTATATTTTTGTCATAAGCTGCCTGTGAAGACTACATAAAAGAGCAGTATTTTTCCACTCCTATTACAGGTTTCCACTCCTATTACAGGAGCAGTAACCTCTTGCTGAAAGCAAGGTGGAGAAGAAAGAGGATGCAATTTGGATTTACCATGGCTAAATTCAGCAGTGCCTGTTTAAGGGACTTCTAAGTTTTTTATTGGGTCATTTTGGATGTGTATGAATTTTTTGATTGTTTCTGTAATAGTTGATGCCTCCAAATGCTCGGAATAATTCTGCTTTGCTTACCTAAAGTGAAGTCTTGCTTCTGGAGTCTGTGAAGTTGTTGCAATCTAAGCCTGGCCCGAATCTGGAATCTGTATTGGCATACTTAATGGAAAATATCTCAGGGCTTAAATAACTAAGCTGTAAAGGTTTTCCTTCTTTCCTTCCTAACCCTAATTAAAAAAAAAAAAAAAAAAAAAGGAAAAGCAAGACATTGGTACGGTTATGCTGTATCTTATTTACATGGATATTCTGGTGTCCAAGCTGCTGTTTCATGTGATGAGGGGACCTCTGTTGTGTGGCTGGTTCAAACACTTAAAAGTAGACCTTCTGGCACAGGTGATACAAGCCAGATGAATCAGCAGCTTCAACTCCAGCTCAGCCACAGAACTGAAATGAAGTCCGTGTGTGTCAGCCACCAGTTTGTCATGGCACAGCCTTTGCAGAAGGACTGTGTTCTCTGTAAGGGGGCCTCAGCCCAATTATGGGGGTCATCTTGCTCAGCCTTTTGGACCAAATGATCATCAAAATCAGCCATAAGCCAGGCTTTGGGTGTTTTACTGAAGCAGTTGGTTTTGGTGTTGTTGGTTTGTTTGGGTTTTGGTGGTATGCTGTTTTGTTTGGCTGGTTTTTTTTATCAAACCAGGTTGGCCTTGTGAATCTCTGTCCTGCCTTAGTCAGGTCAACATATAAAACTTGGAATGGCACTAAGGTTCTGGACTGCTGGCAAGTAGTCTGCACCAAGGAGGAAGTGTTTTCCAGAAGCACTGGCTCTCTCATGACCCAATCAAACTCTACTTTTCTTGCAGAGTACCCACAGTATAGCTTTGAGGGCTGGTTCCTGTAAAACTGTCAGACTCAGCTGAGCATAGCATAATGCAAACTTTTGTCTGCATTCCTGTTCCCTGACCCAAGTCTGCCCTGCAATGACTGTATCTAGGGTTAGGAGAAGAGCTGGGCTTGTCCTTTAGTGCATTCATTCTTGGAATACTCCTGTAGCTATTCCAGGGTATTGCTGAATCTCTAGTAGAGAGCCGGGCAACTGATCACCACAGAAACCTGTGAGAGAGGTAAGCCTCAAGCCAAAGATGATCCCCTAAGTGGCCTTCCTCTCTTTGACAGACCCCACTGGCCTTGCTAAAGCTGCCAGTGGCAAGCTGTGAGTTAAAAATGCTCGCTTCTGGAAAGCCCCTCTGCAGCCCTGCTAAGCAGCAGTTCAAAGATTGTTTTCGTGCTTAGCATGTTTCACTCCTGCCTCTTCAGAGATCATGTTAATATTATCAGCTCTCATCAAACATTAATCTGTACATCATTTGCCAATTGAAGGATGAGTAGGTTGCACAGATTTATTCAGCAAGCAGCAATTGCTGCCTAGACTCTGTGGTCTAGTTGTTAACAGCTGGCTGTTTGGGTTGTGTTTTTGTTAAGTGGAGAGCCTATTTATAGGCAGCAGAACACATGCACATCCTTGTCTGTGCTACTGCAGATCCTGGGTAATCTTCTCCAGTACAAAATCCTAGTCTACCAGCTAGCATAATGTGTACTTAAGTCAGCATGGGAGAGTTAGAGGTGTTGGGTTTTGGTGGGTTTTTTCCTCTTTCTATCACTGTCTTGAAGCTTTGGAGCAGACCATAGCACAGGGACAGGCTGCTTGCCTGAAAGCTGGGGACAAGTGTTTCTCAGGATACAGAGGAAGCAATCTATGGTGGTGGTGTCATTAAAATATTCTTGTGGCAAAGGATTTCATTTTAAACAAGGAATTTAATGTGTGTGTGTATCACACCCCATTCTTTACCCAGAGGAAGGCAAAGTTAACTTTTGTTTGCTTCCAGAAAATTAAATGGCAGGCAAGGTATCTGTGGTGACAGTAGCCTGAGAGCTGTGTCATTCCTTCTCAAGGGCTGGAGGAGAGGGCTTTGGCTAACACCCAGCAGAGGAAAACCTATCTGTGTCTGCACCCCTGACACCATCAGTGAGATGGGGTGTGTGGCCTGGTGCCCCTGAGCACCCAGGAGTTTGTCTGTGACACTCTGCTTGCTATTCCGAGGTGCTGCTTGCCTGAGTCACTCTTTGTGCTGAAAATGAAACACTGTGATTCTAGCAGAGCACACAATGAACTGCTAATTACAAAACTGAAAACAAAGTTAAAGAGAAAAATGTGCACAGCATAATTTCACATCATGCTAAACAGCTTTTTTTCTTGGTTGCTTTAGTCACCCTACTATGAGGTGTTATGACAAACTGGGTTTGTCCCTGCCACACACTTGCTTCTTTCAGAGTTCACAAATGTCTGGGCTGCTTTCCTCTCCATTTGTTCAACAAGGATTTCCCATTATCTTGCACATCATTCTACTTTTGTCTTTCTGCAGTGCTCTCTTTCCAGCTCATACTTGCTTGCTTTATATGTAGGAAGTAATATTTTAATTCCATCACAGCATAGTTCTGTATTGTGGAGAACACAGAACAACCTGGTCTTTCTGTGCCTTCCTTCTCTCCCAGTCCCTTGTCATGAGAGTTTGGAAATAATTTCAATAGGTGCCTGTGAAGCAGAATGAAGAATTCTGCAGGGCACTGGAGCGAGCACAAGCACAGACTGGACTGCAGTTGGAATGATGAGTGTGCACTCCAGTCTGCTCACTTGCTTCTCAGAGCACGGTCCTTGAGTGAGCAGCCTCAGAGACATGTATGAACTTTGAAATCATTT
Organism: Agelaius phoeniceus; assembly: GCF_051311805.1. Taxonomy (NCBI): domain Eukaryota; kingdom Metazoa; phylum Chordata; class Aves; order Passeriformes; family Icteridae; genus Agelaius; species Agelaius phoeniceus. The sequence goes on along the minus strand of NC_135265.1, from coordinate 65,511,436 downwards.
CAGTCACCTACCTGTTTACACCTCTCCTCAGGGGGAGGTGCTTCAGTAAGTAATACACACATCTGTCTGTAGTTCAGATTCAGGCATACAGGCATAAATACTGATGCACTAATTAAACATATCTGAGTAGGATGCATGACATCCCAAGGATTTGCTTATAGGGATACAGGAATGCACTGGCGGTGCGTTCTACCCTGACTGGCAATCCACTCCTAGCCAAGGATGCAAATGGATAGGCTCCAGTGCTTTCTGCCAAGGCACTGTGCCAGCATGATACAGATGATGGGGAAGAGCTGAACAGATACTTAACATCTCTGTGTATATCTTCCCCATTCTGTCACAAGAGTACCTCATATAAATAAATAAAAGGGATGCTGTTAAGTCATGCCAGTCAAAAAAAGTCTGAAGACAGACTCTGGCTGCCTGCCCGGTTGTGCTAGGTTTTCTAGGCTCTGAAGCGTATACTTTGTGTCTGAGAATTTATTTAACCATGATCCATGGACTTCTGGAGATCTGGGATGATTTCTAAAGGAGATGCTAAATGTAAATAAGAGAAGAAAGACTCTTGCAAAGGGACTTCGATCTACTCTGCAGGAATCAGCACCTCTGTTATAAAATGCTGAGGTCTCTAAGCAGTAAGAAGTTGACAGCTATTTTCTCAATTATGGAAAACTTCAGGAATGCTCTAGGGCACTTGATGCCAAGACAGCTCTGCCATTTCTCTGTCACACTGACATTGGTGGGACTTCAGTCAGTAAATCTGCGGGTTAGACTTAAGTTTGGTGTTTGGGTTTTTCTTGGGGGGTGTATGTGTTCCTTTCTCTCCATGTAGCACTAGTAATAGGTCACTATTTCTTCACTTAAGTGACTTCCTGTGGTTGAGATTTGGAAATCAGTGGAACTTTTTATATTGCTTTATTCTGCTGTCCTTGAATCTCTTTTAGGAAGAGATTAGAGGTAGTTCAGACACCAGAGTAATTGGAGAGCAGACGTTCTGTGAGGTTTGTGCTTGTTTAAACAGTAAATTAAATTGCAGGGAAGCTGTGCTCACTCACGGATATGATGATTATGATGCTAAAATAGTACTGGTAGGCCCACGCCTCCAGCCCCATGGGACTCCTTAATGGAAAACAAGGAGCTGTAACATCACTGACCCTGTACGATGTGACCTTGGGGTGTGTGGGGGAAGCACCAACCTGCTGAAACCACTCCAGCATGGAGGGCTTCAATGAAAAAGGTCAGTGGGGCTAATTTTTGCTGAGGAGAAAGCACAGACATGTGTGGGAATGTTTCTAGAGCAGAAGCAGGCACCTGACGGCTTTCGAATGTGTGTAACTTTTAAATGAAAATGAGAAACGAGCCCAAACTGAATTTCAATTATCATGAGATATAAATTAAAAACAGAGTTGAAGCTTCAGATTAAAATGTTCATTTTTTACTACATAGTTTTGACTTTGCTACATGAGCTTTCCTTGTGTTTTGATATTGTCAAAATCACTTTACAGCAACAGGTCCCAATAGATTATAGTAACACCTTGTAATATTTGAGTTTGTTAAATTAAAGGTTTACGGCAGCAGGGTATGGTTTGAAAATCATGCTTTCACGAGTCTGGGAGCGGGGAAGGAGGAACTGGGCTGTTGGTTCCCGATGGAAAAGGATGGGCATGGGGGGGGTTGTGGTGTGTCTTGTCACGATCCGTGCCAGCCTGTGACTGGGAGTGGCAGCAGCAGCTCAGGACAGCGCAAATCCCGCTGAGGCCACAGCCGCAGCCCCAAAAACAAATTAATTCCCCCCTTCTGGGTAGGAGTTGAAGCCACCCCAGGTTTGCTTCTATGTGTTCCTACACAGCATCTTCCCTTTGTCTGCTCCTCTGACCTCACAGCCCGTTCTGCTTCGCTTCCCTTCTGACCACCCCTGCTCGCCTTCGTCGGGGTTCGGACTCGGCAGAGAGGTGGTTATAAGGTCAGCTGTGTTTTCCCCTTCCCCTCCGCCGTGCTTTTGGGAGGGGGCAATTCACGGGCTCGCTTGCTCCTTCATCACCTCCTCCTCGCCACGGCTCTCCCTTGGGCCGCGCCGGCTGAGTGCGGCTGTGGGCGGTGCGGGCTGGTCAATGCTGGGAGTCACAGCGGCTTCCCCGCCTCAGCCGCTCCGGCCCCGCCCGCGCGCCCGCGGCTCCCGCGCCGGGGCCGTTGGGCGCTGTCTGGTGCCACCGCGGCCACTGCGCTTGTGCCAACAGCGCGCGGCCGCTCCACCGCACTCCGTGTCGCGCGGCCTGTCCCGCGCTCTGTTGCGTACTTGGGTCTCGCGCCGGTGCGCGTGCCTTGTCGCGCGCCCGTGCCTCGCGTCCTGTCGCGCGCTGTACCTCGCGCTAGTGCGCGTGCCTTGTCCCGTGCTGGCATCTCGCGCAGGTGCGCGTGCCCTGTCGCGCGGTATCTCTCGTGCAGGTGCACGTGCCTTGTCGCGTGCCAAGGTCTCGAGCCTCGTCGCGAGCTCGGATCTCGCGCCCTGTCGCGTGCACGGGTCTCGTGCCCTGTCACGTGGTATCTCTCGCGCCGGTGCGCGTGCCTTGTCGCGCGCCCGTGCCTCGCGCGTCCTGTCGCGCGCTGTACCTCGCGCTAGTGCGCGTGCCTTGTCCCGTGCTGGCATCTCGCGCAGGTGCGCGTGCCCTGTCGCGCGGTATCTCTCGTGCAGGTGCACGTGCCTTGTCGCGTGCCAAGGTCTCGAGCCTCGTCGCGAGCTCGGATCTCGCGCCCTGTCACGTGGTATCTCTCGCGCCGGTGCGCGTCCTGTCGCGCGCTATACCTCGCGCCAGTGCGCGTGCCTTGTCGCGTGCTGGCATCTCGCGCAGGTGCGCGTGCCATGTCGCGTGCCAAGGTCTCGAGCCTCGTCGCGAGCTCGGGTCTCGCGCCCTGTCACGTGGTATCTCTCGCGCAAGTGCGCGTGCCCTGTCGCGCGGCCGACTTTCGCGTGCTATGTCTCGCGGAGGTGCACGCGCCTCGCCGCGTGCCAGAGGCTCGCGCAGGTGCGCGTGCCCAGGTCGCGTGCCTTGTCGCGAGCCCGGATCCCGCGCCCTGTCTTGCACAGGTGCGCGTGCCGTTTCGCGTGGTATGTCTCGCGCAGGTACACGTGCAATTGCACGTGCCCTGTCACGTAGTATTTCTCGCGCAAGTGCGCATGCCCTGTCGCGTGGGCGGAGCTCGCGGCCTGTCGCGCGACCGGATCTCGTGCCGGTGCTCGTGCCTTGTCGCGCGCCGGGTCTCGCGGCCGGTCGCGTGCCGTTCCACACAGCGGGTCTCGCGCGCGATCCTGCCGGTGCCGGGCGCGGCCGCCAGGGGGCGCGCAGCTCCCGCCGCCCACCCAGAGCTCCCCTGCGCGCCGCCGCTGTGAGGGCTGCCGGCACAGCAGCGGGCACTTGCAGTGCAACGTCCTGCCAGTAATCCTAGATGAAGTATAATCCCCCCGCCCCGCCCCCCCATTTTTGTAGGTATTTTTAGCTATTTTAACCCCTTCCCTACTCTCTCGGCACGGTAGCGGGGAGCAGCGCCCCGTGTGCCGTCCCCTGTTCGTCGGTGGCCCCGAGGCCCTCCCGCGGCGCTGCTCGCTGGGATCCGGCGGTGCGCTGCCGCTCGGGCCGGGGGCACAGGGACAAGTACCGGCGCGAGCGGAACGGGCGGGCTCCGGCCGGCGCGAGGGCTGCCGGTGCTGGATGGGGGCCGTGAGGGGCCGGGCGGTCACCGCCGGCCTGACGGCTGCGAGATGCGGAGCGCGGCTGAAAGGCAAGCCTGCAGTGCCCTTCAGGAGGTCAGCCTGTACGTCGCCAGCTTTTAGGCAGCACTTGAACTCTCTTGACAGATGAGTTTCTAACTAAAGCCCCTCCAGCGAGGAGGATACCACGATCCCCTGGGTTCTATTGTGTAAATACACCTAGAGCTGAAAAGGCTCTCCTCATAATACTTAACTCAATCCTCTCTACTGAAAATTGTGTTCGTGGTAATATGTGTAAAAAGGGTCACGTGCAATCTTTTAGTGTCTAGAAGCCCAACTTTTTACACTTTGGAAATCTATTACCGTCTCTCATTTCTTCTTTCTTTGACTAAACAAAAAAGTACTTTAATGCTTTCTCTTCATAAATGTTTTCCCAACCCTTTCAGCCTTTCTGGCCCTCTCTGTATTTTCTCCCATTTCATCACACGTTCCACAGTTTGCCATACTGAAGTGAATGCAAATATCACATAGTTGCCAACATAATATGTAGTGATCACATTTACTCCTGAGTGCCTGCAGCGTGGACTTACGAAATCTTTGGGAGAATTTCTGCGTTTATTCTTGTGTAGGGCTTTTTTTCCAGGCTGGAATCCTTACAGCAGTGTTTTGTGTTGGAGGCAAAAACAGCTGAGCTTTTATTCCTAGATAAAGCCTCTTCCTCAATCACCTGATTTCAAGTAATTATCAAATGACTTAATAGTAATACTACTACTACTTAATAGTATTCTACTACTTACCTATTAATTTAAGTGAATCTCTGTCCTTCATGTGCCATGAAGCATTGCTTAGGGCTTGGACACGGTTGTCTCTGTTCAGTTAGTCTCTAACATGTTAGAAAGGAAATTCTGGAATTTTTTTTTTCTGCATTAATAAAAGTTTCAGCAGGATTTCTCATAGCAAAGGTTATAACATCACATAACTTTGATATACTCCTTTGGAATTCACTTTGCAGGTAAGCAGTGTAAGCCTCGGGTCCCAGTGGGTTGCTCCTGCTTGTTCCCCCACTGTCCAGACTGAGGATTCAGAATGCCTCTTGGGGATCCTTCACTTGATTCCATTGATCATGTCTCTCACAAAGCAGAAGCATCCATGTGTTGGGAGGGCAGCTAAATTCCCTCGCTCAGGATCAGTGGATGTAAAGTTGGTGTGTCTGCCTTGAAGGTCAACCTTGTCTTGCACAGGGGTATGGTGAGGTTGTTAATTGGGTTAATTGGGACTTTAGGGTGCTCTGACAAGTGACTTGTGCTCTTTTGGGGCAGAACAAGCAGTCTGTGTAAATCTAAGTGCTGAGAAGGGGAGGGGACAGCTACAAATGATTCGTCACTTGTTGGCTCCTCCTGCTCTTGGCTGCCCTGCTCGTTCTCTCTGGGAGGATGGCCCTTGTTTGCCTGCTGGGCTTCAGCTCAGGCAGAGCCCCTTGTTCCCTGGGGAACTCTTAAGGATGTGCCCTCGGGAAGGACATTGGCAGTAGACTGCTGCTGAAGCCAGAGGGGCTGGGAAGACCATTTGCATCTGCCTCTTCAACCTCCCAGGCTGGGTTAAGTGTTTCCAGGGGGCAGTTAAAGATGTGCTTTATGGTCTGTCCCCTGAGTGCATAATGGGAATTTTCCCCCAGTTCTGTGGCTGGGAGAGCTCTGCAGCAGGTGCAGCACAAAGCACAGCGCACAATCGGCCACGTGTTGCCTCCACGTGCACAAAAGGGCTCACACAGGAACACAAACACAGCCCATAACTGTGCTTTCACTCTGGATCCCCTGCTGGTATTTTGTGCTGCTTTGGCCACCTCTGCCATCCCTCTGCCATGGGGTCTGGGCTGGCAGCATCCCTGATCACTCTGTGCTCTGTCCAGGATGCTCTTTGGATGGCTGCTGACTCCTGTACAGAATTAAGGCACTAACCCTAAAGCATGTCGGAAGTGTCTCCATACATATTTCTGGGAGTTTTGTTTAGTTTGTCCTTTTGACACATGCCAAGCCCTGCCTTGGTGTTTGTAGCCTCCCAGATGTTTGGATATTTTTTTTCCCTGTGGCATGTTGCTGTGTAACCCAGCAGGCACGACACTTGATCTTCTTCCTCTGCAGCTTAAAAAAATCTCTCGTCTTTATAGACATTGAGAGTAGCGACACATCTGCCTGCTATATTCTGTCATTACTTATACCTTGTGCTTTACTTTGGGTTTCAGTATCCTCTTTTAGCAAGCATAGATGCTGCAATGGGAAAATGGCTTGTTACTATGCTTGGATTTTATTCTGACACTGCAGCTGGTTGGTTTGATTATTTTTTTTACTTAAGGAAAATGCTGGAACTTAACCTTAAAGGTGCTGCTTCAAAGTGACAATCCTGTGCAGGGGAAGAGTCGGGATGAAAGAATAAAAAGGAATGGATACTGGATAATTCCCAAAGAGAATTGTTTCCTGATAATGTCAGGCTCACTTTTTACCTGAATGTGTTCCTCAACCACAACACTGTAGTAAGTAATCAAGAGGGATAAGAAAGATAAAAATGTGTATATCTAGGGGGAGGGGGGAGCTAGGGTGGTGGTTTCCTGTTAGCTGTCTGAAGCATAAACTCTAAAACTCAGTTCATTCAAATTCATGGAAATCTGCAAACCACATTGGGTCATAGAATGGTTTGTGTTGGAAGGGGACCTTAAAGATCCTCTCATTCCAGCCCTGCTGCTGTGGACAGGGACACCTCTCACTAGACCAGGCTACTCAAAGCCTCATCCAGCTTGGCCTTGAACACTGACAGGGATGGGGCATCCACAGATTCTCTGGGCAACCTGTTCCACTGCCTCACCACCCTCACAGTAAAGAATCACATGATTAAGTAAAGATATGAAACCTTGTACAGTTACTAAGCTAACTAATTATATAAAGTATGGCATTGAAAATAATACAGCGTGAGTAGAGCAACAAAATGTCCTTGAGTTGTTCCAGAGAAAATCCTCAACTTTACCAATCCTGTACAAATTCTTGGTGTACATAATTAACAGCTTAGAATGCTTTCCAAATAATTGAATGAACTATGTAGTGTGTTTTATTTTCCCAAATGGGCAACTTTCCCTTCTGGTCTGTGCAAAAGATTACATGAACCCAATAACAGAATCAAGTACCTTACATGATCTCCTAGTTTGACATGACAGTGAAACACAGAGTGTTTTCTGCTTGCTTCACCACAGAATGCACTTGAAGCACAGAGCTGCTTAGTGAATGACAGACTGAAAGATGTCTACTGAAGAGAAATTATCTGACTGTGTATGTCTATGTACAGTGCTAATTTTGAGATTAAGCTGCTGGGTTGTGATGATGAACAGTTGTTGGCTACGGTTGCATGTGCTCAGCTCGTCATTTTTCCACAAAAATATGGACAGCATGAAATGTACCTGTTGTTACTTATTTTTTGAAAGGTGATGTCTAATTAGCAAACTTAATTATTTTGTGTCTGTTGAAAGCAACAATACGGCTTCCAATGTATTGCCTTTGGGGTTTTTTCAGTACTCATTACAATCTTTCCTGGCATTCATCAGCACTTCTAAATTACTAGGAAGAGTGTAATTAATCATTCACTTCTTTATGTTTCCTACTAGACAAACACAGATCATTGCAGGCAAGTTGAAGTAAGCCATTTCAGATTTTCAAAACATGCTGTGGCTAGTGGAAGTCTTGGGGAAAGCACTGCTTCAAACATTCTATCAACAGATTACCGCACAAAAGGTAACTCAGTGCTTGACTGTAACAGCATTTGATGACAAACAGTTTATGAGGTGTCTTTGAGAAAGGATTTCTCTCTCACTAAGTCAGTAAAAATTTAAGGAAGAAGTTTATGGGATTTGTTTTCAGTCCAGCCCGAGTGCATCTCAAAACAACTTGAGAAAATAGAGTTCAAGTGTTAGAAGCCCCAAATTCTGAGCAAAACCTTGTCAGCTGACAGTTCTTTCATTGAGATTTATTTAGGTTTGCTGTATTAAATCAGAAGTCATATACATAAAAGTTCTATTTAGGCCAGAAAGGAAAAGTGAACGAAGCAGACAAGTTCAGACTACAAAGATCAGAGTTTTTATCTTTATTCTGCAAATATGGAACATTTGGAAAGCATTGTGTAAACGGAACTTATGCCAGGTTTTCTGAAATAGTTACCATCTGATTTGTCTGCATGATATTTACTTGGTAAAAATGCATATTGCTCTGTTTTTGGAAGTGAGAGCTTCCATGATCTGCCACCTGTAGAGACAGAAAGTATGTTCTTAAATGGTTTGTCAGCAAAGTTTAAATCTGCTGCTGTCCCTTCCCACCCAAGCTGCTTCACAAACTCGCATCCCCACTGGAATGAAAGCACTTGTGGCGCTCGGAGAGCAGCGGCCAAATGTGTGTAACGTGCTGCCCCACGAGGAGGGGAGGGAACAAGCTGGCCAAGAACTGAGTACAAGTACGTAGCCCAATGTCTTCTGAAAGAATGAAACAATTATTTTATGTCCTTGTAGGAAAGTAACAGCTTTCTGTTCTCCCTCTGTAGGCTCCTTTTCTAGAAAACTGTTCTTCAAAAGAGCGGAGTGCAGCAGCATGCTTCAGCCTCCAGGATTCACACTGCTAGCTTCAGGAAGTATGACTGCTTTTGAGTTATTGCTTAGATGAATGATAATAATAAAAGCTGACTAGCTTAAAAAAAAAAAAAAAAGGACCTTGGAGCACTGTCATGTAACTGCTGATAGCAATGATCATTATGTTTATCTTGCCATTTTTAACCTTGTTGTCAATTACCACATTTCACCCTAGATTCTGGTGTCTCAGAAATCCATGCTAAAATGAACATTTGTTTCAGCAAAGGCTTCCAACTGAATGCAAGCCACAAAGGGTTTCTTTTAAGTTGGATCAGAGTGTGGTTTTTTTTTTTCTCCTCCCTTCCTCTGAAGGAGAGAAGACAAGTTCTGGAAGCTTGGTTGCTGGTCTAAAACATTAATAGCATGAAGTCTCTTCAGTGTTTCTGTGTTAAACGCTGTTTCAGAGCTATTGCTGCTTAAGGGATCTAGTTGCTAAGACTAAGCAACTAAATGACCTGTATTCCCAGTTAAACATAAGAATTGACCTTACCATATATGGAATATATCAACAACCTTGTTTTGTTTGTTTATTTTGTTTTTTTGTCTGATTAGCCTTACTGTATTAATGCTTATGATACAATGTCATTAGGTTGTGGAGGGGTAAAACCTGCCACGGTAATGGAAGTAAAAGCAATCAGCTAAAGGAGTGTCTGTCCTTGCCTGCAGACTGTGGGAAGTGTTTGAGCCTGCTTCAGGCTACGGTGCTTGGACTCAGCTTGTTGAAGGCACTTGGCCAGAGACGATCCCACACCTGCGCTGTGAAGGCCACAGAGGCTCTCCAGGGGAATGTTGGGACACGTCAGTGCCCTGTTTAGTCCTGTTATAGCCCAAGTATGTTATCTTTCTTAACCTGCCCTTTAGAGTTTAATCTTTTTCCTTTATATATCTGGTAGTAGAGGAACTTTAGTGTTTTAAGTACTGCAAGAGTGCTAGAAGTAGATCTGAGTGGATCTCCATATGAGGGAATTACAAGGAACGGTTTCTATGGGCTTTTAAAAAGGGAAAGGGAAAAAAGGGGTAATGTAATTACCATGCTGGCGACGATTCCAGTCCCTGGAGGAATGACTATTGCGTGAGGGCTGCCTATCAGACAAAGTGAGTTTGTAATCTGTTTGTAGTGGCAAATTCCACACTTGGCTCATTATGATACCTCAGTCTGAGTTAATTATAGAGTTTGGGATTGGGGGTGAGGAGAAGGACAGGAATGAAAGCCTCTCTCAGAAAACTGAATTCAAAGGAAAGCAGAGTATAGTTCAGTACCTTTTCTTGTGTCTGATGCTTCAGCTGCTGAGAGTGCCACACCCTTACACAGACAGTGCTGTCTCTGGAACGTCCTATCATGAGAACCCCATGAAGCAGCCTATTGTTGGGTGCTGCTCTGAGCTGCGTACACTTCAGGGCTATAAACACTACCGAGATGTTCCAGCATTACTTATTTTCAGGTCACTCTCATATTGATGCATTCCCTTGCATGTTTTCTGTTTGTGACCTATTTTTGATGCATTTCACATCTGCTTTAGCAGCTCTTTGACAACCAGAAAACAGGGCTGTTTACTGAGTTCACAGCTGCTGCTAATATCCGTGCAACTAGCCAGAACTGACTGTTTTCTTGCTTAGCTCATCCTGTTGAATGAACCTCTCAGCAGGGTTTGTTGCAAGTTTGTTTCAACTGGAATGCTATCAAAAGTTTCCACACATTTGTGAATTTCTCATACTTCAGCCTTCCTAGAAACCCAGAAACATATGCACCCTCACTAATTCCAGTAACTTTCTTCAGTTTCCCATGGCTTAACTACATTGGTTTTTCACAGATAGCGAAAACAGCCTGTCGTAAATGGGATGAAATTCCTACTGTCATTAGTTAACACTAATGCATTTGAACCGAGTCTTTAAGGAAATAAGTCCTCTTGTCTAGTTTAAGGACAGTATTACCTATCAGCTCGCATTGCAGTGTTTCATTATGGTAACTCAATTACCTTATTTTTCATGTTGCCTTTTTTTTGTGTACAGATGATGTTTGAAGAGGGGTGGGAATGTAAATTAATCCTGCAGCATTTCCTTGTATCACCTTCAGCAAGTGGCTTGCTCAGGGTGCATCATCTTTCAATGAGGCCACATCCTGTAGGGCTGAATTCCTGCCTGTGCTGTCATCTGAGTGTCTGTGGGCGGTTTGCAGTTTGCTACTCTTGCAGTTCGTGACACTATGGATTAGTTACTTTCAGGACACTTGTTCCCACCAAAGAAAGATGTTATTGGACCTTTGTGGTGTAGGTGCAAGAAGTCACAGCTTTGTGGGGTCTGGGCAGTTTGGTTTTGTTGTTGTTTGGTTTGTGCTTAGGCATTGATTAATAGCACAATATGGCAGGCAGCCGGTGTGTGTGCTTCTGGAAGTGAACAGAGGTCCCAGTCTCCATGAAGAATTAAGCTGGTGACACACTTCTTCAGTTCCAGCTGTTTGAGCCCCTGCCTTTCCTGATTCTGAGTCTGATCCTGAGTCTGCCTTTCCTGATTTCATAATGCTGTTCAGCACTGCTATTGATCATCTCCCAAGTGCTCATTTTAAAAATAATTGTGTTTCCTAAGCCACATGTGGATCTCAACTTTCAAGCCTTTCTATGTCCTTGTGAGGTAAACGTTACCAGGTTAGCTGTGATCTGAATTACAGATGTGGATACAGAGGCACAAAGGGTATAAAAGATCTGCCAAAGTCATTTCAGTGCATCAGAGACAAAATTAGGCAAAAAGATTTCTGACTCCCACCTGTGTCCTACTCTTCCAAAGCAATTTTCATGCTTCATTCAATTTTGTAACTTTTGCTGTCATGGTATCTCACAGGTAGCTTTCATTTCTTAATGGTTTTGAAGATTGATTTTCACCACTCCCACCCCTGGTTCATTTCCAGTTGTTAATGAAGTGTATATTGAATTTTCTTTGGTCCATTGTGAAGCTCCTGGTGGTGACTCTAAAGTACTTTCTGATCCCTACCTACTGCTTCTTAGACAATGACAGAAAATGTGGTTACCAGCCTTTTCTCTCATTTTACCAGCGGCAGTCAACAGGAGATACCAGACCATTTGATTTGGCTCCTTGTAGATGGGCTTAAATATTTAGTTGCTAAAAGACCTTTCAGTTTGCATTGCTCCACATCAGATGACCAGGTTGTGGGGTAACTTAAAATATTTATTGTGGAAATGAACTAAATTTGGAATGCTTTGTTTGTTTGTTTGTTTGTTTGTAGTGTTGTGCCAATGACAAGGCGAGTGCCCATCATAGGAAGCTCGTGAACTAATTGTTGGTACCTAAAAATTGTTCTCTGCTGAAACCTAGATGCTCAGCAACCTTCTCTGAACCTTTGTTTCTTTCACCTGTCATCTGTCTCCGATACTCTGGAGAATGAAATTTTCGTTTTCTGAGACATCTGCCTGTTTTGATTTGTTCAAATCTGATACCAAGTAGTTAAATTGATATGGCTAAATCTGTTCAAGCAAAAGCCCAGCACAGTTTAGGGCAAAATGTAAGAGTAGTGGGATACATGGCTTGAGAATGGGCATTGTGCAGCTGAAAGTGGTCAATGAAGTGCCTTCTGTTATTTTACACAAGTCTCAGCATTGCTTTGGTGTGGTGGGAGGTAGGAAGAACCAGAAATTAATCCAGTCAACACAGCTGTTTTGTGGAGGTCATGGTATGTACACAGCTCATTGACTCAGATTCCTTGCCAAAACATTACCTCTTCTACATCTGTGAGTGTTCTCTAATCTTTCTGCACCAAAACTTGTCTTTGTTCCTTTAGTGTTTTTCTCCTCTCTGTGAATTCTTTCAGCTGGAGAGATGGCAGGTACTCATCAAGGCAGCTCTTCACTTCCTACCCAGGCAGTTCTGATAAATGCTTAGCACCCTTCCATTTGGTCAGGAAAACTTTATAGGGCTTTGCTGATGTATCATTTTCTAGCTGCAGTAGGACAGTGTGTGGATTGGTAAGCTGACCCTGTGGACTTGACCTCTATAGGCTCATTAGATCCCTGTGTTTTTGCGGGAGAGGACTCATGAACACTGCAGGCGGAACAAATGCTAAAATACAGCAAACAGCTTCCTCCATAGGGAAATTCACCCAGTTGCAAAACTCAACTGGGGTGAAAAGAGACCACTGGAAATAGTCCAGACCCAGTGCTCAACTCTGCCCAGGTACGTTATCCAGTTGTGTTCTTGGTATCTTCTACCATGGAGACTCCACATCTTCTCTGGGCAACCTGTGCCAGTGTCCAGTCATACCTGCAGTAAAAGTTTTATCTTAAAAGGGCATTTAAATGAAGTTCCCTGTATTTCAATTTGTGCCCGCTGCCATTGGAAAGGAAGAGGCAGTTGTGTAGGTGAATTTTAGAAAAGTCAGGAGAAAGGAAACAAAGCATTAGACTGCAGTAAAACAGAATTCTGTAACAAAAATGATGAATTTCCATGACACAGTGCAAATCAGTTGACTCTAAAGACTGGAAGAGGGAAATCCTTCCAGCCCCAGCTGAAATTGATGAGGTAGTTCACAGCTTTCAGAATTGCAGTTTGAGGCAGCCTGAAACATGATGGAGAGTGAGCTATGTCAGCGTATGTCAGCATATGCTTCAGAGCATGTTCTCAATTTTATTTATACATGTGAGCACAAGAAAATTCTCTTATTTTTCAGAGCTGAGCTGGATTTCTTCAGCACAATTCTGTGGCAATGGGCAAATTCCACAGGAAAGCTTTACAGCCAGAGAACATATAAAGTCTGGAACATGGATAAACTGGTTAGGATAAAATAGAAACCAGCAGAACTCTCTGCCAAAATCAGAAGTGAAATGAATAGAGGTTCAAAAAAAGTTCATTCAGTATGCCTGGCTCCTTGTTTCCATAATTTAGGAATAATTACATTTTTGTCACTAACATTGTTTTTAAATGTCAGTAGAAACCAGACAAGTATATTTGCAAACCCAGCCCTGTCACATTGAATATATTAGATTTTCCAATACCAGCCTCTTTTAAGTAAGGCTGAGGAAGCACTAAAAGCTCAGTGACTCTCAAGTGTTAGGAGGCTATTGAAAGAGCTTGTTAGGCTTTATGACAAGCAGGTTGAAATATAATAGGCCTGGAGCTTTGTGAAGGAGCTGGAAAGCTGTGGTTGAAGAGAGGACAGTGCCCAAGAGTTTGTAGACCAGATGATTTGTGCAAAGGGGATGTTGGAAGGTTCAAGGCAAAATAAACAAATGGGGCTACCCACAGGGACAGTGTTAAGCTGAGACCAAACTGCTTCCTTAGCTTGGTTTCTAAACACCAGTTAGTCTGTCTAACCAAAGAAGGCATTTTCAGTTCAAGTTTCTTCCTGTCCACACTCAGGCCAAAAAGTTATTTTCTGTTACCTAATTGACCACATTTGTTCTGACCCAACTTTCCTTTGCCTATTACCTAGTGACACTGTGGGTCTTTTTGTTAATCCAGAGCAGCACATGATTCTCTTCTGACAGTCCTAGGTGGGTTTGGTTAACTTTGTCCTTCCCTACTGGTTCTGTTCTTATCCCTCTGCTTTGGTATTGTGCTAAAATAGACGACCTTCTTTACACCTATCATTCATTTTCTGGTGGAAGCTTTTTGGTTCTGATGTCTTCTACTAGACCAGCTTGGGTACCTAGGAAATGTAAGTTAGCCTCTGATAAGAGAGATCCTGATAACCCCACAGATGTATTTTCCATGGTCTTGGATCCTCTGCCATGGCACCAGCAACAAGAAACGAAATGAATAAAGATTGTTCCTAGCATGTACAGTTTTGAATGCAAATTTGAAGATATGAGCTGAGTGCAGTAATAACTTAATGTGACTTGCAGGCCTCTTTGAGCTGTAACTTGGAGATGTACCTTATCTTGTTCATGTCACCATGGGATTGAGAGCTCCCCAGGAATATTCTTTTTAAAAAAAACCCTTGATCTTTAACGGAGCTACATAAAGAAAATGTAACTCTACAGAGACAGCTTGGCTTTGTAATAATCACTGCATCCAGTTCATGGGGTCGAGTTGTATGTTATTCATAGGCCTGTCAAAATGTAACTGAGCTAAAGTTATCTACCACTTTAAAACTGGGTTCTAGAGGCCATGAGCATAGGTATCGTCACTAGAATATGTCAGCTCAAGAATGAGTTCCTCGAAAAGTGGATCAGGAAGCTGTTACAGCTGAGCAGTTGTTATGGCTGTTGACGGCTAGCTAGAGAATATTGCATTACACTAACTCAATTCTTTCCCAAAGGATAGAAATTCTTTACTCTTACTTCCTTTTTTGCAGAAATGACAGATCTGGGATATGTAGAAGAGAAGAGAATAGGGAAGCAGGAACATTTAAAAAAAAACCTCAGTGGTTTGAAATCCTAGCTTTCTGATACCTTTTTGAATTATATATATGTTCTCTCTCTTTTACATAACATAAATCTTTCTTGTTAAGGTTGCAAACTGCCAGTGTTTGTTATTGAACTTTCCAGATCATCGCTTGTCAATTTAACATTATTTTCCCTAATCCCTGCTGCACCTTAAACACCAGGCATTCACCAAAGAAAGGTTAGTCCCAACTACCTCTGCAAGCACAACATCTCTGAGTCACTGCAGACATTCTTCATGTAATTCCCTGGTCCCTGAGCAGTTCCAAAGAGGCCAACTCATTGCAGCCCTACCAACATATTCCTCACTGAGTCAGGAAGGCCACAGAACCCTTGCGTAACCCCGCTGTCCTGCAGAAATGTCACTGTGAACAATACCGGATTACACCAGACAAAACCCACTCTGAAGAATGAGGGGAATTTCATTATTAAAAACCAGAACAAAACTAAGTGATAACATGCTCTATTCAGAGTACCTGACAGATGCTGGGTATATAAACCTACCTTCCTCCAAAGTCACATACTTGGGGGTGTATGGAACCTTCCTGTCCAGCAGTACATGGCTACACCACAAAACAAGGACAAATTTCTTCACTCCGTGTTTATTTATACCACGTCTCTTTGGGCATTCTCTTCTTACTGAGTGCAGTAGCTGGAACCTGTTCTTCCAGCTTCGTTATATAAAGGTGAAAGTCTCAGCTTTAGAAACCAGCATTGCTGGGCTTGAGAAGCCTCTATCTTCTCCCATTTCATGGCTCAGGAATTCATGCTCTGCTACTGACCAGCTCACTGACTTTCCTGTAACTGAAGTTTTGTTACGGTGAGCTGAAGAATTCTGTGAAAATCTAGAATTATCTTTTCTTTTTCACATTATGTATTTTCTAGGGCTTCTTTATTTTACTGGAGGGATAATGAAGTAATCTCAGAAGAGCATTTTATTTGCTGATTGTGTTGTAATCATCCAAAGTATGATCCTAATCCTAATAGTATTCTCCTGGAAGGAAGCTTGGAGTCAGGGAGAACTCCCCTGTAGCTAACCTTGGTGGTATTCAGTGTGTCTAGCAAACGCAAAGTGCAATGTTCGGGAATAAATCATTGCTTGCTAAATCTTAGCTAATATAACAAGTAAAATATATCAATGTGTTATTTTAGCAAATGCATGCTGTCAGATCTAATCCTGGGTTTCCAGCCTCTAAAAATGCAGGTGGTGCATATTAGTGATGAAGTGAACAGTTTGAGGAGGAAGGAACTTAAAAGTATTCTAAATTCAGATTACTTGATGTAGAAACTTGAAACACTTATATCCATGGGAAAATTTTCCTTTCCCTTTTTTTTTTAAACCACTCAAGTGCAGACATACTTTTTTCTCTTTTACTACCACTTGTTTGTGGGGAGCAGTAGGTTTTGGAAATTTGAGAAAATAACTTGTAGTTCTGTGGAACTTTCACTAGCTCTGTTTGGTTGGGCTGTAATTTGCAGCCTGAAAGACATTGATATAAAGAAAACACTTCCAGGAAATTATGTGGCTTAGATTAATTGATGTTGCTGCGCATGTTTAAGTCAATTACTCAGAGGGAACACAAAAATTCTTAACTGTTTATAGTATCTAAAACCAGTATAAATAAAGCATTGCTCTCCAAAACTTAGAGAAGTTTTTTTTTTTTTATAGTACCTAAAACCAGTATAAATCAAGCATTGCTCTCCAAAACTTAGAGAAGTTTTTTTTTTCTTTTTGTAGGAGGATTAAGTGACTTCACTTATTTTCTTTAAAGAAAATAAAACTAGTATTCTATCTCTTTTCTAATTTTTACTAGGATAAATTTTTTTCTGTATAAAAAGAAAGCAAATGAATGAACACAGTTGGTGCTAAAGATTAAAGTATATTTCTACATTTGCTGAGCAGTAATTTGTTTATTTTGCACACTGATAAATTTTGAGGTAAAATTATTAATCTGTTTCCATTTTCTGTTTTTAGGTGTGTTCAACAGTAAAAAATGTATTGGAAAGGACTTAAGAAAGGCTGTTGGGAGAGGATGGGAGAAAAAATTAAGTGAACTTAAAGGTCAGTGTCATAAAGATAAGATACCAACCTAACCTGATTATTGTCTGCCCTCTGGAGAGGGAAGAATCTTACACAGCTGCATTAAAGTTGAGAAAAATGAGAAGCTGAAGAGGAAATTGTATTATTCTCTGAGTAGGTTATGTTGTACAGTTAACGAATGATGGCTACATAGATTTCTTTTTTAAAAAAGCACTGAAGTAATGTAACTGAACAAGAAAAGGTAACTATAAAAATCTTGCACCTTAGCCATGAAAGTGAGGTGAATATCATATAGTATACAACTGATTTCTCTTTTGTAGGAGGCCAGAGGCTCTCCACTAAAGGAATGTGTTGTTTACAGGTTTGGAAAGGTTTGTTCCACATTCTAACAGTATTCTTAGGATGGCATGGCAAAATCTAAATAGTACCATACTGTTTTCTCTAACTCTGCAGCTTCACTTTCCTGAGCCCCCAAGGTATTTCTAGGCAGAGGTGCATTTCAGCAAAGAGAAATTGTGAGGGGACTGAAGAGCAGGTTTCTCTCATACATACCTTGCATCATCCACGTGAGCTGCAGGGCTATGTCAGTCTGAGGAGAAGAGCACTAGGGACGGTGTGACTCTGTCCTGCTGGCTGGTGGCTCAGCCTGTGCCTTCCCTGCTGTCAGGCAGCATGCAGACTTTTGGATAGGGGTGATAGAGAGGCTGTGCACTGAGTGTTGGAAAGTGGAAGAACTGAGGGAGTGCGCCTTCACCTGATCTTCATCATGATGGTTAAGGACAAAGGGATCTCACTCTTTGATTTTTCTGTGGTAATGGGCTTTTTAATCTCGAGTGGCCTACCTTTATATAAAGCCTCTATCCTTACTTTATTCAGAAAGCACAAGATGTTTTTTGATTGATTCACACTGAAGTGCTCACATTGAAAACATTTCCAGAGTTACACAGTGTAGAAGAAATACAAAATTAAAGTCCTTCAGTGTAGAAGTATACATGAAATGATGGATATTTCTGTAGCTTTGAAAAACGGGTTGTCCTTCAACTCCTTCTACTTCAAATCCATTCTGGGAAACTTTTTCAGTAAATGAACACTGTTCAAACCTTTAGTCTCTTTTCTGGGTAGAAGGGCCAGCAACATTTTTACAAGCTACTCTCACAATTTGAAATGTGCTTATTAACAACACTTAAATTGCTTGCCTGTTACCAACTAAAAATAGTTGCCTTTAATCAAACAATTTCTCATGCACTAAATTCCCTAAATTTGACTTTTATCTATGCTTGGACTTCAAATGCAGAATTGTACAAGATGCTAATTTCGGCACATTTGTTTGAGAAGTAGCATGTACATTTCTGGTATGTATATTAAGTTTTATGTCTAATATTTAGTGCATCTGTTTTCCTTAGCTGTTAGAGGGGCAAGGCGAGAGATATCCTGGACTCAGTAGCATGGTTGCTAGCACTTTGATCAGGTGCATTGACAAAGTAATAATACTGTTGGATTTCTTGAAACTTTTTGATGCAGAGTGCTTGAAAATAATAAAATAGAAATATTACTGTACAAGACACCATCATTTTTAGCTAAGCCTGATGCAAAGAGAAATTAATTATTTGCTGCACTGCTTTGAAATGCAAGAACGTAAAGTACAGGCATTAGTTTATTCTGCCTTTTATTACACTGAGAGCTTTGGAAACGTGCAGAGCAGAGAGCACAGACTTTTTTTCCCTGTCTTTTAACAACTGAGGGTTTAGAGTGGCTGCTGGCGCAGGAGGAAATGCCATTAGATAGATACAAGAAAAGCCAATATTCTGTGTTATTCGTGCAGACAACTAACATTTGAAACTTGCACGAAGTGCTTCCACTTAAAAGCTGTCAGTCACATTGGTTATAAAAAGCCCAGAGCACTCAGGGACTGTCAATCACTTCTTAGAAGAGAGAGCTGACATCTTAACATTTACTTTGCCAGTATTTACCAGATGCAGAAAACCAAAGGGTGAAAATTCAAATAAAAACACGCATTCTTGCTGATCATACAATACAAGGGAAACATTTGGATCAGTTGCTGTTGCTGCTCACCTAGGAGCCTCCGGTCCTCAGAAGGTTTTTCTCTCTTGCTCTATGAATAGATCTGTTGCAGGCTGGCTCTGCCGTGTTGCAGGGAAAAGGCTTTTGCAGACGGTGTCTGCTGAGAGTTGTCACAAAGTCGTCAGGTGAGGAAACAGGTTAAGTCTGGCCCATCTTGTCTAGGGGAGCAGCAGGAAATGTGCAGAGGACTTGGAAAGGGCACATAAAGGGCATCTACTTTGCTTTTTTTCTTATGGTAATAGGGATGTGGGTGTTGTAATTATGAGGCTGATGACATATTCTCATGCAAGAAGGGGATTGGCAAGGAAAGGAAGAGGAGGAACCAGTTAATTCAAATACATCTTCTGATCTTTTTCTGTATGTTTCTAGATCTAGTTATCCCTAGATTACCCTGATGCTTTAGATACTGATCCTTGTGCTTCAGTGGGACTGCAGCTGTGGGTAGCACTGTGAATTCAGCATCTGGGACCTCTGGTTGGAACCACTGTTGTTGTCACAGAGCAGGAGGTGTAGGTGCAGCTGTGAGTAAGGTGCAGAAATGGTGTTCACACATTGCAGGCCTATTCATGTCCTGCTGTACTGGAGGTAAAAGGAATGTTGTCCTTGAGGCTGCCTCCAGCAGTTCACTAGACTTGAGTACCCAGTCTTGCATTCCCACAGCTGCATGCATCTGAAGGCATCTATGGGACTCTTGGTCCATCTTTGACCAGACTGTCAGTCTAAGTCAGCATGGCCAAACCCAGCAAATGTGGAAATGTTCAGAATGCTGCTTTAACTACAGTCACTCATGTGAGTGCCTCTTTACCAGAGTCTTCTGGAAGCAATCAGCTTTCTATGTTTATGTCTCTTGGAGTGGTGCAGCCAACATGTGCAGCAAGTTGTTGATCCCAGAGGTTTTGTTCACCGTGTGCATCCAAATTTTAAGTCTCACAATCCTCACACAGCCTTTGGTTCTGCAGGTCATCTTCCATGTGGAGTTCCTCCTGCCATTTGGAGCAGAATTTTGTCCCAGATCAAAACTCTAGATGAGATTTTTAGAGAACAACTGTAACTGTAGATACTTATGTATAAATTTCTAGAACCAAAGTCATGTTCCTGTTCAGTTCCCATTGTAGTTAATGAAAGTTAAATCAGTGGAGTTTATGGAATCATGTGATTTAGTTTACCTTGGAGCAGACACTTCTCAGCTGTCAGCAGAATAGTTCTATAAGCTTCATTGACTGTATTGAGTAGGTCTCCTTTGACTGTAGCAGGAATTCACACACTGACTGCATATTAAGTGCCTTAATCCTGAACCAAATCCCACCCTTGCAGCCAGCTGCTTGAGTGACTCTGCCCATTTGAAGGACTTCCCTGGGATTATAGCCTTGTCTTGATACTCATATTCCCACATATTTTCTTTCATAGCAGGGCTGTTTGACATGGTATATACACACTTTAACCTCTCAGGCATCTTTTTATTTGCATACAGACAGCCCTACAGCTGTGGCAGCCCCAAGCCCACTGTGGCTAAGCAGACCAAGTATTTACCAGTTACTTGAGATCTTTCTCTGTGTATTTGTGTGTCAGGTTTATATATTAACCAGTGGTATGAAGAATACCAATTTAGGTTATGGAATATGGGTAAATTAATTACATGACAATCCACAAGGTCTTGCTGCTAGGAGTGTGTATGGGTGCACAGAAACTGTATTATGGGTCACAGGTTACTGTAGAGTTCAGGTAGTACAATAAGATCAAATGATGTGTTTGGGGACTGGACTGGAGATAAAAGTTTCCTCTGTTTTCCACCCTGGAAATCGGGAAAAACTGGAGTAGTAAACGCCACTGGTTGTGACCTTTAGTTACCAAGGGAAAAAGTGTTTTCCCATTGTTTCTTAGATGTCTTGTCTATCTGTTTATACATGGGCCAGGACTGTATTCTCCAGTGCTTTATTTTTGTATTAGGAAGTTGTTTCTTCCTCTTGGGAGACTCTTCATCTTCCTTTCGAGAGTAAATAAAGAATGCTATTCACCATAACAATAAGTCTAGAAAAAGTAACAGAAAACAAAATGTCCCTGTATACATTTTGAATAGCTGAAAGTTGATTACATCAATGCTTTGCTAATCATCTTCAGATTTTAATGCCAAAAACCAGAGGGCTGTGAATTGTAGGAACCAGAGGTTGGAACTAAGAGAAAGATCAATAGCTTAATGTAAGGAAATGTAGACTGAATGTGTGTGGAGTGATTTCCTAATAGAAGTAACTGCTGGTATGCAAAACAGACTTCTGTGGTCCACAGAGGATGTCAAATAAAATGGGTATTTTTATTTTTTCTCAAAATACTACAGAAGTTATATGTGAAAAATACAGGGCAGAAGAGGGACCTTGTGTTATATCCTCATCTCCTCTATGTCCTGTGGTCCCATGTGCTAGGGGTCTTTGTTGTACGACATTTAAGATACAGAGCACATGGAGTCGGGAAAACAGATCCCAAATTCCTGTTTGTACTGGTTATTCCTTTGCTCCCCTCCTGTGATGCTACAGAAAGTTAGAAAACTCTTGATGTTGTAACCTGAAGCTACACCAGACAAAGAGGAGATTGTAATGGACAGAGTCTAGGACTTGCCTGCCCAGGCAAGATACGGCATTCCCAGAAGTGCCAGTTCCTTGTCAGCAGATCATGAGCTGGAGACTTGTTCATGTGCTGTGCAAGTTACTGCTACTGGCTGAATGCCAGCCTGTAGTATGGGGGATCCCCTTGTGAAATTTCTTCCAAGAACTAAATCTGAATGCCATTAATTCACTCTTACTAGAGAACATGGGTGTTAAATAGTTATGTGCATTAACTTTTAAAAATCTAGTCTGAGGTAGTTCAAAGAGCTCCAACAGTGAAATAAAAATAAAATCCTCTTCACCTCAAATGTAGGGGTTGTAGGGTAAACTTCAGGTATTGAATCATCCATTCCTTTGGAAAAGTGAATGATTCTAAATTGTTGGAGCACTTCCCTCTTTTCCTCTAGTGATTATAGAAGAAAACAAGAGGAATTCCACGAATATTATCCAGGTGAAGAAAAATAGGAACTGACCTAGAATATTAATATCATGTTGTGTAAATCATCAGCTAACAAGGCAGCATGTACTTAAGATTACTTCTTTCTCTGAGCAACATTCAGAATTTTAGACATGACCTTAAAGATACGGAAATGGCTTCTGAAATGGTCATTTCACTGGATGCTTGTTGAGAATGAACAAAGTTTTACACCTTTTGGAAGTCCCTTTTACTTAAAGCAACTGTGACTGTCAGTCACTAGTAATGCTCATAATGTTTTGGGAAAACTGATTACAATTCTTATGTGTGCAGATATTAAAAGGAGGCAGAGTTTTTCCTAATCTGCTGTCAAAAGCTGATTTTGTCTAAAATGACAAAGTTCTAATAAATGTGGGAATTTGAGAAAGACAAATTTTTATTTATAAATTTTACCTTTAAAAAATAAAAAAATTTGGAAAAATTTTGGAAAAAGACCCAAGGCAAATGTAAGTATTCCATTTGCAAATTTCAAACTATTTCTTAGACTGTTTCAGTAAAACAAAGTTAGTATTGCTACTGTCACAGCATGACATGTCATGAGCTTGGCTTTAAAAAAAGCTGAGGTAATATCTTGTTTGTTTTATTTTGCCTTTTGATTTCTCCACTTTTTTTTTTTTAATCTAGACTTCACACTTTCAAGCTTTCTCCACAACAGCAAGACCTATATATTTTATAATAATTATATATGTATGTATGTTTGTATTTTACCAAATATATGATATTATTGGAAAACTAAATGACTCAAAGAAAAGGGCCTTCAAGAGAAACAAATCAAATACTCTGAGATAAAGTCTTAGGAGTTGACAGCATGAAATGAGGGTGTATTTGCAAAGGCTCCATAGCAGTGAATAGAGAGAAGGCCTCTGGGATGGTTAGGTTGGGCTTCTGTTCTGGATGACCTTGTTCTCCATCAGGGTCACTTCTCCACTGCCTGTAGAAAGAAACATGGTCTCACCAGGCTGGAGATGGCTTTTGTGAACTGCTCTTAAAGGAAACATGAAGAGAGACTTTTAATGTGGCAAGCTGCACTTCTAATCCTATGCATCTGTGGTGATCTCAGGATACCTGAGGGTTGTAATTCTGTCCTGAATGAGATGCACTGGTCCAGCTTACCAGAGAGCTTACACTTAGTGTGTACATACATCCATACAGAATAGCTGCTGCTGGATACCTGCTGCAGTTTGGGAAAGGGTGATAAACAGGTTTGTGACAGCCCGTTTGATACGCTGTGACACTAATAGCTGGAAAGAGTGCTCCGTAGGTAGGAAACCGCTGTGCGGAATTAGTCAGTCACCAGTCTGCTCACAGTGCCCTATCAGGAGGAGGCTGCAAATTTGAGCCAGACAGTTGGTGCTCTCCTGTAGGCATCCAGACAAGCCTGTTCTGAGATGACATTTGCTATGTTACAGACATGTCATGGATCATTTTTCACAGCCCTGTTGAAGTGGCTTATTTATTATCATCTGTTCTGGTGTTATATCCTGGACATAGGAGAACTGTTTACTGTACCACAGTGCCAGGAATTCCTTGTTACTGTGCAATCTGATTCCAGGAGAAGGCTTAGGATAAGTCTCGTTGCTTTCCTCAAGGCTGCCACTGCTACAGCAAGACACTCTAGACTAAACCACCGAGTCAAATCCCAGGAGTTACAGCTGAAGTTAGTGGTTTGATATTTAAGTGAATAACCTCCAAGTGAAGAAGTACTGGATTCGTCATCATTCCACTTGCCTCAGCTTTAGAAATCAAATACCAAAATTGTTGCCAGCCGAGCAATTTGACCTTGGGTGTAGGCAGCTCTGTCATTAGTCCACTCGAGATTTGCTGAAGTCTCATTATCAAGAGCAGTGATTCTCCGCTGTGCTTCACAGATCACTACCGGCTTGCAAAGCCATGCTGCCTTAAAAGGTTGGTGTTACAAGGCAGTGTGGTAGCCCAGAGTGCATTCAGAAAGTTGACAGTGATCCATGAACAGGATGCCAAGGAATTGCTGCCATTACTGTGCTAGAGCGTGGGGAGTTTTCAGTGTTACTTTCCACAGGGAAAGGAGCTAATGACTTTTAAAAATGGTAACAGGACATGGTTGTTGTGTTTTCTAGGCTTAGTGTGTAATTCTTATAATTTTCTTTCTTTGCCCTGTACCAGAATAACACTTGCTACCATTAAATACTGTGAAAACACATTTCTGGGCAAGTCACTCACTTTTCTTTGGGTCTGTTTGCCCAGATTTATTTGTGTTGCTATCCTAGAATATGATTTCCCAAAATTTCTATCAGTGTGGTTAATTAATTTATTGGCTAATACCTGTCATTCAAGATCACTCTTTTGTTATTAGGAAGGAATTAGCTAGATCTTCATGAAAACCCAGCCTAGTGCAAATGCCACTTACCGTGGGTAAAAGTGCACTGCTGTATGTGCTGCAGGAAATCCCACTGAATCTACTGGAGAACGCTAATATTCATTGCACAGGTTTTAAAGTGACCCGTCATAAGAATGCCTTTGCTTCCAGTTGTTATTGTTGCCTGTATGAGAGTAGGACTGGGAGCCTCCAAACAATACCATGGCCCCATTGCAGCAGGTCTTGGTGACCATTGGAAGAGTGTTGTGATGGAAACAGCAGATAAAAGCAGTCATCTTTAGTTTGCAGCTGGAAAGTAGGATAAAGGGTTTGCCTGAGATGGTATGGAGGGGAACCCATCCCTGTTCTCCTTAAGTACAGAGTTTCAGCCATTTCCCTCTTCCTGCTACAGCCCAGCCTAGGACTGGAACAACACAAGCTGGGACCTGCTGTGGAGGACGCTTCCCATTACTTGCCTGCTGGCTTCCAGCTGGTGAAATGAAAGGGCAGCAACCCACTTGATTAAGGACAGAAGATAAGCAGGCTGCCTGGGGGGAGTTTTGTGTTCTTAAGAGCCCTCAGGTCAGACAAGGAGAGGCTGCTGGTTTCCCCCAGCAGCTGAGCACCTGCCAGGGTGCGACAGCACGAGTTCCCCCGGTTTACAGTTAGGAAAAGCCGCATATCTGGGACTGGCTTCTCTGCTTTTATAGGGGACATTAGTGCTGCCTGACAAGCAAGGTGGCTTTCAGGGCAAGTGGAGGTGCAGTCTGTTGTCTCAGAGAGGGCTCATAAAGCTTTATTTTCAACTTTGTCACATCTTGGTTTTCCATTGGCAGTAACAGAGGTTTTCCTGTCAGAACCGTCAATACAGAGGTAGAAGCAAGAATTCAGCTAACTAGCTAGAATAAATGATCTGGGGCCTGTGGCAATGCAGTGGTATAAAGTGTTAAAAAATGGGCTGAAGACAACTATCTGAAGAAGTGTTGTCATTTACTGAGAAATTTACTTTGCCAGCTAGTATATGTCCAAATATTAAACTTGTTAAGATTTTTATTTTTTTAAAGCAGCTGTAGCATGAAGGAGAAGATTATAGAAGATGTTGAGACTTTGTTCTTTTTTCTAAAATGAAGCCTTGTTACTGAGCCAGGGCATGAAAAGTGTCTAGGAAGAAAACTCAAACAAATTAATCTGTTCTAATCCAATAGAATACAAAAGTAGGCATAAAACAATGGGTGAACAAAATGAACTCAGATTTAAAATTCTTTTATTATAATGTAGCAGCAGTCAGTAACAAAGGAAATTCATTCTGCTTTGTTCACTTTGTGATGTTTGTTAGATTAGGAATGTCCTGTGAGAATGCTGTACCTCAGACAGCAGAGTACAGCTTTTTCTAGGATATATATAAATACTACTGGTGTGCTACTAAAAAGGGAAAATTAGGCATGCCATACTGTACTCCTAATTCTAACCTGCTATTTCAGATGTTTTAATTTGCCAGACACAAGTGAGGAGTCGTTCAAAGATTTAATATGTGCTGCCCCCATTGTTTCTGATAAACACACACTCTTGCCTGATAGTCAGAGAACTGCAGTACTTAGGTGGTGTGTATATGCCAGTCTGCTTTGGTGCCCCAGGTTATTCTTCACTGTCACTGAAATTAAGTGGTGAATCAGAGTGGTTCTGTGCTTACAGCTATATAACCAGAAGCATAAGTTGGCCTGTAAGTAGTTGTTAATAGAGTAGGAATGTGTTTATATAATTTTGTTATACCTGCTTCCTAACGAAAAAGTCATTATGCAGTAGGACAGACTATTAAGTGTTAATCTCTCCTTCCATATGGTGAAACAAATCTTTTATGATCTTAGAAAATGTTTTGACCAAATTTGACAGTGGCATAGGGTTTATTAAGTGTCTTAAGTTCTCGAAAGCAGGTGGGCAGGGAGGAGGGAGAAGGCAGCAAGAACGTTTCCAGGCTGCAGGACCCAGAACCCAGAGCCTATCAGCCCTTTGAGTGCCCATGGTGGAAGGAAGCCCTGAGATGCAGGTGCTCGTGGGATCAGCTGCTCACAGAGCTGTTTGTCTGTAAGGAAGACAAAAAGCTCTTACCAACCCTCATAAATTCTGCTTCTGCTCCTGGTTCTGTATCTTCTACATTTTAAAAATATCAGCTGCTTTTAGTTGGAGAGGGAAAGAGCCCTTAGGACTTTGCACACACCAGTGCTACAGTTTTGTTAATGTCCGCACCAACCTTACCAGCGTGCCTATCCACAGTGGGAAGTCTGCACTCCCAGCCTTCCCTCTGCTACTTTCCACCACCCCCATCCTGGCTGCACCAGGCTGTCTTCATGTGAGCTCTGGCCCTCAGCACCTTTCTAGCCTCTTCTTTATAGCTGGGCTCATTTTTCTGCAGATTAGCAGGTTGAACCAGCACATGGAGATGGGAGTCAGTGTCCTCACTACACACTTCCAATTTCACAGTCTGTCTCCAGTCCCCAGCATGGTAAAACACGTGAATGTCATAACTCAGGCGCCTCGGCTGGCCTAGGAATGGGAAGCAGAAACAGCCTATTTGGGATATTGTAAGGTCTGTTTTTGCAGCTATGTCTCACAGTTAGTTTGAACAGAATCCAACTGAGCAGGAACTCTGAGGGTGTCTTCTTCTCTATCTCCTCATTCTTTAACAACGATTGCTAGAACCTGCTGCACTGGTGGAAATTACTCAGCTCCTCCAGTGGCCTCGGAAATGGGACAGGGATTAACTGAAGCAGTAACAGCTGAAATGGCTACTCCACCAGCAGAGAGAGATAGAAATTAGAGACACAGAAAGTGACCTTTCTATGTGCTCTGTGCTCACAGCTTAGAAAGCATCTCAGTGCTTGTTTCTAAGATGCTGAAATAAGTAACAGTGCTATCTGCTGTGACCTCACAGGGGTTCTCAAACAAAACCTGAACATACATATTTTGCTATTTGTGTGATGTCTGCGTGCACGATAGTTGTCTTAGCAAACCAGAGAACACTTCCTTTAAATCTGTTACTTCTGGATTCATGTTTTAACTAATTGCCTTTGTGCAGCAAATTGCAGTACCTTTCTCTTGTATTCAGGGAGCAATATACTGCTTGTGGCTAATTTTAACATCTTTGTTCCTGTGCACAGAGAGCTGAAAGATTCTGCTTTCTTGGCAGAAAACAGCAGCAAGTCCAGGTCCTATTAAATTGAGTCAGTAGAGTGATTTCTATTGCAATGGGAGGAGCATTCAGAGGTAACAATTGTACCAAGCTCACGCCTAAGGCAAAGAAAAAGACTGGCTACTAAAAGATCCCGACTGACACATTTTCAAAAGTGCCTTAATCTTCTGGGTGTCCAGCAAACATTGGGCATCTACAACAGAGCTTTAGGGTGGGATAGAATGGAGTCTAGAGCAGCCCTTCAGCTCTATATGCAGGGATGCAGAGCCCATGGTCTGGGTGCCATATCTGCTCTCTGTACCCTCCTGCTATGTTTTTTGAGGATTTCACATGTTTGTCAGTGTCACCTCATGAGGAACTCTCTTGGTCTGGGTGACCTAGCTACAGTAAGTGGCTTGTTTTGCAGCACCAGCATTACCATCCAGTTTCCCACCTACCCTACCATCTTTCCAAGAGGATGCCCACCATGTAGGTCACAGACAAAAAAGCTGCAGTATCAACTGCAAAGACATTTTAAACAAACACTTGGCTTCACTAATGCAGATTTTTGAACGATGTACACTGACAGTGCCAAGACCAGCTACCACAGCTGAAACTCGTGTACTTTGTCTTTTATCACTTTCTGACAGTGTCTCTAAGCAAGGTTGTTCTCACAGTCCTCCCTCAAAGCTTGTGTTTACTTCATAGGGCATGGAAGCATGTCACAAATTGATTTTGATGGAAGAAAGGGGACAAAAAAGTACACGTTCTCATGTTGTATCTCTTTGCTCTGTCCCCTATACTGATTCAGTCTCACTTTTCCCTGTTTCTAATGTATTCCCTGTCCTCTTGCTCTGTTTTCCTGGTTGGCCCACCTTTGCTAAACATCCATATTAATTCAATCAACAAGCAAACCATTAAATGAGGAATCCTGCAGTTTAAATATGAAACTCTGATTCAAATGGGAAGTGGGTTTTTTGAATTTGCTTTAATGAAAGCGGTCTCAGCAGCTTGCAGACACAAAAAAAACCCCACACATGGAAAATATGTGTAAGCTGGTTTTGCTTCAGCTTTGAGGAAAATGTTTATGTTGTGGCATGGTCAATACAAATTAAATTATTGTTGCTAAATGCCCAAAATAATTTTGTTTTGTTTTTGTTTGAAAATGGGATAGGCCCATGCCTTTCTTTATTTGTAGGAACAAGCAGAAGACAGAAAATTATCTTACTGAAATGATTTATTGTTTTGGTTTACAACCATGAAAGGGAATGGCATTTTCAAGGTTGTATATATGCCCAGCTGTTGGCAGCTCACATTTCTATGGTGAGACAATAAGATTATTATTCACAGAAAAAATTATCGATTTATCTTCTATCACACTTTTAATGCTCATTAGAAGTTAGCTGCCAGCACTACCAGTCAGGCTTTGTTGTCTTGTGGGTGTGAAAGTGACTGAGGTGCACATGCAACTTTTATTTTCTAAAACCTGATCATCATAAGCATACTTGGGCACATTTCTGCCCTGATTTCCCTAAAGTTTCTAACATTTTCATTGAATTTCTGAGTGAACAGAATAGAAATCATTCACAAATTAAAGTATAGTCTACCTGTATTGCTTCCAAAACCAGTTGTCTTGCTTAAAAGAATAGCAGTTTCCAGATTTAAAACACTGACAGAGGTTGTTAGGGGTTGGAATATTACCATACCATTTTTTCCCTTTTGCTTTGTGAATTACAAATTCAATTATGCTTTCTGGAGACTGAGTACAGTCACATTTTAAATTCAAGACACAAGTACCATTTATATGGGCTGACTGGTTTCTGGTCAGAAGAGGATACCATTTCTAAATGCAGTTTTCATTTTATTCTTTGCAGTTACTAGCTTCTCCTGTGGCTTTGGAAAGAAAACATTAGCAGTAGTATCAATATAAAAAACTGAGGAAGTAGCATTATTTGAAACAGAGTAATCTGGTCTCCTTCCTATCTCTACTGTCCATCTGCCATGGGCTAGAAGAAATTATTGGTGATAAAAATAATTACACCAAAAGAAAGTTAAATGCTTTTCTCATTTATGGGGCATATAGAAGTCAAGCTGAATGCCCAGACCACTTTTAGATAAATCAAGAACAAATAAAACATGCTATACTAAAGTAACAGTAGGAGCAAACAATGTCACTATCCTTACCCTTTCCCATAAGGATGTGTGAGTCAGGGCAGCCAGGTAAACTTTGTGGCATGACCTGCCCAGTCTTTGGAGCCAGCATAGAATATTAATTCTGAAACCATGAGAGACTGTTTCTGTAGCTACTTCTTTGTCCTTCATTTTGTAGTAGTTTGCTGAACAAAAGCTCTAAAATAATGAGCTTCTCATTGTTCTAATAAATTTTTCAGAATTGCGTGTCTGTGTATGTGTTAAAAAGTTACTTGTTTTGCTGTTCATTACTTCTGGCTCTCAATTTTCTCTACAAATAGAAATAATTGAGTTTTTCTTTTTAGTAAGGTCACTGAAATTTTTCTATGAGTGCAGTAACTTATGATCTTGAAAAATTTAGACTTGTTTAAAATTTCAGTTTTGCAAGAAACAGACTCCTTAGACTTTGGGGTTTATTGTTGTCAGAAAAAAATCAAAAATTCAATTACTGCTTTAGAAATATGTTTGATAGTGGGTTTTGGTTTTTTTAAAAATTTCATTATTAAAATAAGCCATAGCTTTCAGGGCATGCATGATTTTATGGTGTAATAATTTGAGAAATTAATCTTCATTCCAAAGAAGTTTAAAATCAGCAATAAAGGGTTGAGCATACAAACTAAGCAACACTATGGAAAATATGGAAGCTTATAATTTGCTTTGTATTATCTGCTGCACATGTGGAACTAGGAGACTGCAGATCACAAGGGGTAGTGAATTCAGTTGTTGCTTCTAAAAAGGACTTCTGATTCTCAAAAAAGATGTGCTTTTGTCTGAGAGAACCCTTGGCATCTGCATGGTGTACTGGAATGTATCGCCTTACTTGCAAAGCTGGAACTCTGTGTTATGTTCAAGATTTTATTTCATAATTTTTTTTCCATGTTAGTTTTCTGGAAGTTTTAACTTTACATAATTATTCACAGATGATTGAAAATAGCCTTGTATACCTTTTTATCCATATATCATCTCCTTTAGCATTTTAGGGGAACTTCGGTGTTCTTGTTGGGTGTGACTTTGTTTTATTTTCTTTCTTTTTCTTCTGGACTCGGGTAGTCATTTCATAAATGAGCATAAAGTCGTTTTGATTTCTTTTGTTTTCTTTCCTTTCCTTCTATCTGTCTATACCTCTTGGTGGAATTTGACTAGCAGAACCAAGATTTTTGTCTCTATAATAATACATTGTCAACAATGACAAGAGGTGTAATTAGCTTCATAACCAGATTATATCATAGAATCACAATCTCTCAAATGTTTAATTCCATTGGCTGAGTGTCCCGACAGCTGCCTGTAATTGCCAAATACATAAATGATTGCAGGTCTGTTGATGGTTGCCATAAACTTAAGTAAGACTGATTTGTAAAAAAGTGATGTTCTCCTGGCCTAGATTTTAAATAGACGTTTTTTGATGGCAAAGATTCAGTCCCTCTAAAAATCATCATATATGTAAGTATCAGCTTCAGATTTCAGTTGTGAAGGATTTTTAATTTTTAGACTTGTTTGGGGTAAGTTCTCAGTCTGCAAAGTTTCTGTCACTTAAAAGTCAAGAGAACATGAAAGAACACAGCTTACTGGATTCATCTGAACAAGGCTGAATAGACTGGAGAAAGTCAAATGAATTAAACAGGCTTTTGCAAAATTGCTGGTATTTTAAATGGCAACTTTAGGCCAGGTAATTTGCTCCAGAGACTTTAAGTGGTGTGGTAGGCCACTGTTGGAGGCTGTACTTGTTAAGAATAAGGGTGAAATCCTGGTGCCATGACATGAACAACAAAAGTCCCGCAGATCTCAGAAAGGGGCCGTGATTTAACCCAGCATCTAGCTTTTCTCCCTTGCCAAAGAAGACACTAAAATGCAAAGCAATTGCAGGAGAAAGCAAAGGAGAGGAGAAAATTTTCCATGCAAACAAGCATTAATCAGACAGGCCATTTTGTAAAGAAGGACATAATAATGAAGGCTTACTCACAGTTAAGGGAATTGTCATGTCCCAGGGTTTTTCCAGTTTTGCCAGATGCTAAGTCAAAAACAAGGCAGGAGGAAGAAGAAGACCATAGAAAGAAATACTTTGGCTACTTTGTACACTGCAGAGAGTCAAGTTCTTCTGCTAGTTTTTAAGTATTATATGTCCAGAGGGGAATAGCAGAAAGAAACACAGAATTGTAATGAAAGTATAAGTAGACCCAGACCAACAGGAAGCTCAGTGTGATTCTGACAAGCTTCAATTTGACAAAACCTTGCTTGTGCTGCAGTAGTTTCCCTGTATCCCCACAGTGCATATGTCTTGAGGAGTAGGAGGCATGCTCCTGCCATTCTAGTTTCCTAGAAATGGATGAAAGCTTAAAGATTTCTACATGCAGAGAGTTATTTATGTATTTATTTATTCATTTATTTCCCTCCCATTAGCAGACCTATTTCTCAATCAGAAATTTTCATTTCTGTCTTTGCCAAAGTCTTTTACAGTTCCTTGCCACTGGGGGCAATCCAACACAGGTATTGCCCTGGCCAGCTCCTTGTGCTTTGCAACCACGGTCCTGGGGAGCTCATGACAGTTCAACCAGCTAACTTGAAGAAAGAAATGAGTACAGTTAGGCCACATAAAAACAACATCTACTGTGTTTCACTAGAAAATAAGGAGATATTTATCTCTGAGTAAGAAGGAAAGATGATAGCAACTTAAAGATTTAAATTGATCCAAGTATACGATGCTGAAGATCCTAAAGGGTTTCAAATTGCGGAAGATTATATTGTAATTTGTATATATTGCTTCTGTAGGCTGCTGAGGAAGCTAATTGCTATACATCCTGTGGTTAAGTTATCATCTTTCTCAATGACTGAAGATCATTATTTTATCTTTAGGTGAGTTTATTGCTACCCGTCTGTTATGTTCATTTGTATGCTGGAACAGTCTGACAAGCCTCCTGTTGTTCCCAGTACAATTTGTGTCAGCCAACCAGGTTAGTGAAAGATTCACCTCTATGAAACTACTGTATAGGAAACAAGCCCAGTCCTCTGTTAGTACAGGTTTTCTTTTATTTTTCCTTTTTTTTACCTCCTGGCATGGCCAGTGATGCTGAGGCTAGAAACGGGGTCTTGGGCTTGGGTTTGTTTGCAATCCAACCAAGCTGGGTGCGCATTTACATA
Source organism: Agelaius phoeniceus (assembly GCF_051311805.1). NCBI lineage: Eukaryota > Metazoa > Chordata > Aves > Passeriformes > Icteridae > Agelaius > Agelaius phoeniceus. Next base: position 65,478,660 of record NC_135265.1, on the reverse strand, counting down.
CAACAAAGCGTGTGATATCAAAGCAGGTGTTTACTAACTGCACAGCTGTGAGTGGAGATATCCCCATGGTGTTAGGAGAAGCTGGTGGTTTTGTTGAGCAGCTTTCACTCTGATGCACAGTGACTCCATGATAACAGCAGCCTACACAGGATGAGTGCTGAGAAGACAGGATTCCTGTTTGCTCCCATTTGCCCTCACCTCAGCCATCGGAGAACCGGCACCTGGAGGAGTAGTCACACACAACCAGCTTTGTTCAGTCTTCTGTAACTAGTGAACTAAATACAGATCAGAGAGACTGCCAAGGAAACTTTCATTTCCTTAAGCAGAAAGATAAATGAAAGAATGGAAGGATTTATTAATTGCCAAATGAATTTATTCTTGTGATATACCGTTAGTGTGAAAGACTGTGACAATTCTGCATATGGAGCACCCTGTTAAATGGTTGGGGACTGATGGTAGAGACAATAGGCTCTTTTGCTACTCTGTCTGCTTTTCATTTTGAAATGTTCTCATAGTCTTCTTTTTCTATCACAAATTTGGATCTCTTGCATATAAGACTCTTTTCTTAGCCTGCTAAAGTGAAAAGCACGTTAAAAATGACAAAGGGAAGATGCACATAACTACAAAGAAAGGACAGGAACATATGAATGCCAGCTGTTAAAAAGACACATTGGTTTGCAAAAAAACCCCAAAACCTAAACAGCAGACCGCAATCAAATCCCAGCACAAAAAAGAGGAAAAAGTAGATGTGTATTGTTTTTTTGTATTTCTGACTGACTCAAATGAGACAACAAGGCAAGTCTGCAGAGAGTGCTCTGTAAGGAGTGAAAATTGAGGAAAAAATGCTAGAATAAAAAGGAAAACATATCTTAGCACTCTTGAGTGCAGAATCAGTTTACAGGAGAAGTGAAATCAAACCCCTGCATCTGAGTACAGCCTCCAAAAATGTTAAGGAGTATCTAGTTTGGGTTTAGGCCTAACTTCATATTGGATGAAACTCCAGGTTTTCTCCAAAAGTTTGCAATTATTCATGATAATTAAAGCCAAATGTTAGGGCTTGTTGTCCGTATTCATCAAGAGAAGATGAAGTGGAGGAAACTCTTCTTGTTGCTCTCCTTAAAGTCAGTAATGAGATCTGATGTCAACACACTCAAGCTAATGTTTCATTTAGAGACTAGGGCAGGAACATGGCTGGGCATCGAGCTGTGGGAATTAGGCTGGATAAGAGGCTGTTTCTTGTGAAAGTGGACAGATGTTTGGGCTGCTGGTTGATGAGGTATGGGCTGGAGATGGATGTGGGATAAGAAGAGGGGAGGTGACTAAGAGGTGTTAATTCTTGGCACAGATAGTGGCTGGGCATGGCACCACTGTCGGACAGCTTGTTGATGGGAATCATGAGACACGTTGGGAGAAAAGATGTCAGATAAAACAACTGCCCATGTTTATGAACCTCTGAGTAGGTTTGGGGGTTTTATGAATGTTGATGTTGACTTGGCTGTACAACAATTCTTGCTTTTGAAATCTTGAAATGTAAGACTGTGACACTTTCTGCTAATGCACTCAATTTTAAGTAATATTTGCAAATAAATAGATATGATAATACGTGTGGGAATGGCAACTTCCCACACTGGCCAGCCCTCCAGGCAGAGAGAGGAAAGCATGGGAGTGACTGTCTGTCCTCACAGATGGGATTCAGTTAATGTACATGGACACGGGTGACCCTGACAGATGTACATTAGTTTGGCTAAAACCTTGGAAGCTGCCTCTGAAACCCAAGTTTCAAGGTTAATCCTGTGAAATGCGAGGTATCTGCAAAAACAGAAGTGAGCTATTTCTCAGCCAAGTTCTAGCAATGTTCACATCCTGGCTGGATGGAATGGCTGCAGACAGATTTCTAACCAGTTGAAAAGTCTGGACAAGCTCCTGCATGCCAGCTCTGCTTGCCCTAGGAAGCTGTACAGCATTTTCCTACATGCACAGCATGGTAGCTGTTCCAAGGAGTAACTGGAGCAGCCCCTGTGTTGATTAAACCAAAGGGTCCAAGAGCTTCCAAAGGCTTAAGCAAAACTGTACAATGCACTGGGATGGCAAAAGCTTGGGGTCATTCAGCTTTGGGATGGAAATGCCTCTGCTGTGGCTGTCTGGCTGTGGCTGTAGCAAGAAGCGGGTTATTAGGTGCCCTTCTGCCTTTGCTCCACCATTTGGGTTGCGACACGCCTGGGTGGTGGTTGGAAGGGAAGGGAGCCGAGCGCCCTGTCTGTGACTTTGCACCACATGTTTCAGAGCACGGTCGTTCACTCTCACATTTTACAAAATCAATTTCCATTCTGTCATGGTATTTCACACATTTGCGTTCTGAATAAGTTAGAGAATATTCTACAACTTACAAAAATAACTTCAGTTTTAATTTTTCCTGTTACATGGAGAAACCTATCCATACTTTATCTGTTACAGATGGAAAAACTACATATGGAGAAGTCAGATCTATTAATTAGTTTATAGGCACAAAGTCCCCTAAAGAGTGCCATGAATCCATGTGTTATTCTTAAGAGCTGTCTGAAGTACTTGCACTGAATAATTTATTTCAATTTAGCCCTGTTTCTACTGTTAATTATCCAAGATCAGATTTCGCTTTTTTGAATTTTATTGTTTTGGGGTTTTTTCTTAACAATTTTTCCCATTTACCTAAATTCACTGAAACACTCTCTGAATGTATTTCAGCCTACTGAAGTATTGAAGCCATCAACACTCATTGAGTGCGTTCTGTTTTTTCTACTGCATGATAGGATGATTATTAACTTCTGTTGTTTTTAATCTTTCAGTCAGTATTTAAATCCTAGGAGAATGAAGAAAGGGGGAGGAAAGTAGAAGAATCAGAAGCTCAGCCATATGAGAACTCCAAACCATATTACTGTCTATTTCATCTCTGAGGACTGTCTCAGGACCCCTAGCTTAGAATGTGGCTCTATTGCTCTAGGAAAAGAGGGCCAAACAGCATCTTCCCAATGCTGTGTAGGTCTTTGGTGCTGGAGAGAGTTAGAGTCAGTTAGGCAAGAGCACGCAGTGGGACCAGGGAGCACTTATTTCCATACTCAGCCCTGATGACTTTTCCCTGAATTCAGCAACTTTAGACTCCACTGTGAGATCCTTTCAGCATGAGAGACAAGAAGGGCAGGGTAATAGGTTGGGAAACAGTTGGGCAAACAAGGGTGAGGTAGAAGTGTGGCAGTAGTTTGAGGGTTGTGGTTTTCATTGTGGATTATTTTGCATGTGAGGTTTTAGTTGGCCTGTTTATAAAATAAAACCAGCAAAATGTATGGTCTCTTTAAACCTTCATACAACAACATAAGAGGGTAATGTAATCTGTACCCTCATTGAATTGCTGTTAATTTTGCCTGCTAAATTAGAATTATTCACCCACTCTGTGCAAAAATGCTTTTTCAGCATTTTTGGTTCTTCTACTATTGCACAGTGAAGCTGTAGTAGTAGTAATGGAAAAGCTATCCTGAAAAATTAAATTAAACTCTACTGAAATCTTTATTACTGTATCTTTTATTCTTCTACCATCACCCTGTGAAATACCAGCAGCCCTGTATTAAGTAATTTACCTGTTGATGAGCACTCACCATGCCAGAGCACAGGAGGAGGAGGAGCACTCACCATGCCAGATCTGAGGAGGATCTGCAGACACTTGGGGATAGGATATGCTTGCTGTTGTTCTCAAGGGCAAAATGAGGTGACTGATGGGATTGGCAAGAGCACTGGTTTAGCAATCAGAATACCTTCTTAAACCTGTCCTGATTCTAGATGGACAAGAAAAGCAAAGAGGACTGGTGAAAAAATGTCTGTAACTGTGTTTTTCCCAGAGGACCTCAAAGGAGAAATTAACTTCCCCAGAATAAGCCAGAGATCTGAAGCAGCATTGGACATTGGACTCAGATCTGTCAGTACATTGCCATAAACACAGAACATAGAAATGCTTTGGACAGTGAATTTGGGGAGAAGGGTCAAAATTCAAAGTAGTTCACAACTGCGTCTGAGAAAATATTTGCAGACACATCCTCTTACTCATTCCTCTGTGAGTTAGTAGTAAGGGTTGCATTTGGGACAGAGCTGAAAGATTTATTTGGCTGTGTATGATGTATTTATTCAGGTAAGTCCCTCTGGTACTATTTATGTAGTTATGCATTTTCATATTCCAGTAAGTTAGTGAAATGCAATGTGTTGATGCACAACTGGAATGCTAAGCAAATAAACAGTGTGTTGGGTCCCACTTTTGTTGATTAGGTCATGCTTTAATTAAGTTTTCTGTATGAATTCATATCTCTGACTGGATATTAGGACAGGCAGCAGGCTCTTAATGGTGCCACATTTTGGCACCGGGACTTCTGGGTTACTGCCAGTCCTTGTACACAAAGACTGTGTTGATAGAATTGCGATAAGGGCTCAGGGCGAGATAAGGGCTGTGTTTCGGCCCAATGGCTTGACCTTGCTCTTGTTGATCCAACAGCAAGAGTCCTATCGATTTCAGAGTGATTGGGACACATGAATACATTTTCATTCTGGAGAGCTGTGTGCAGGCAGATGGGAGGAACTGCTGGTGCTGATGCTGAGTGCAGTTTGTTGATACACAGGTGCCTGTTCTTGCGCGAATCAGTCCTTCCTTTGGCACGGCAGCTTTATGTATCCGTGTTTTGTGTGTGAATGCAATGTTTGTCAGGCACTTGTTTGGCAGTCCTGGAGACAGAAGTTCTCTGTGCGCTGGGTGTTTGCCTCGGTGCTGCTAATTCACAGGCTGTGTCCCGATGCCTGCCTGGGTATCAGAAGGCAGGTCCAAGACACTGGTGAGTGTTCATCAGGCCTCTTAACCCCATCAGGCTGTAGCCACACACTTGAGTTTGGTATTCTCATCACCTAAATTCCTAAATGTACTTCTAAGGCACACTCCCTTCTAACACAAGCTGCCCAAACATCTGTGGCGAGACTAAGGAAAACATGGAGAAAAAGACCCGAAGATGAATATTTCAGCAGAAACGTGGGAAGGAATGCAATGTAGCTCACGCAAAACCTTCTGTAGTGTATGCCATAAATTAACACAATATAAATTTATACATATTTACACCACATAGACTAAAATATATAAATCCTCAATACTCAGCCTTCTGTAGTAGGTGTAAGCAAGCAGTCCATATGTTTAGCTGATTTCCGAGGAGCTCTAGGGAACAAAATGTATCTTTGTGGAACTTGTGATATTAAGGAGATTATAAACTAGGGTAATCGGTGCAGTTCTCAAAAAGGGTTGGCTTTTCTGCAGGCTGAAAACAAGCAGCCATCTCCTGATTTGCTATCTGAGGCTTTAATTCAGCCAGGTGCTAAAATACACATGTGTATTTAAGTGCATGAATAGTCCTATTGATGTTGAAGGCCCAAAGATCAATCCTCCCTCGTTGGATTTTCCTGGCTTTAGGCTGCATGAGTCCATTTTCCTCTTGCAGTTGTGTACTTTCATTGCAAATAGAAGCTTGTAACATCTCATTAGGTACCAGGTGTTTCCTTCTCCATCATTTCATACTGACTATTCTAAGCCAGTAACATATTAGCTCCTTTTTATACAGCTGTGCAGCAGAGAATTGGATCTCTAACATTTGTTCTGTCTCTTGTTTTTTTAAATAAGAAGAGAGAAAATTCTGATATGTTCAAGATACGACATCTGAAATCCAAATGTCAGGGTTTTCTTCCCAACTATACCTAGTTTCCAGGAACTAAGAGGAATTATGTGATTCATGAGTAATCTTTTGTGATTTGTATGTCTGAAATGTTGGGAAACCCTCCTTTTCACAGGGGTGCGAAGAGGATGAGAATGAAGGAAAATGGGGAGAAGGAAATGGAGCAATTGTTTTATGATAAACTGTCCTGTCACTTGCTCTTTAACACAAATACAGGTTATTGGCAGCCTCTCATTTTGACTACCTCCTCATACCAGTGTCTGTGATAGTCTAGAAAGTCTCTGGAGATGGAAGGGAGCCCCTCCAAGGTACACTTTTCTCGTGCTGCTCCCCACCTTACATAAAGGTTCTACTTTCCCATTAAAAAATACCTCCAAAAGTATCTGATCAGGCCCATCATCTCCAAGCCACACCACCAAGGTGACGTTCCAGAAAGACATGACAGTGTGCAAGGTATTGGCACAAAGGGGGTGCAGCAAGGGCCTGGTGGGGAGTAAGGTCTTCATGTATGTGTGATGACTGTGTCCTGCTTTGTGGCCCTGTTACTGGGAGAATTTCTTAGCAGAAATATGAGCAGATACCAGCAAAACTAGAAGAGGCTGGGTTCTAGCTGGGTGCCAGCTGCTGTATGATGCTAATTTAAACATCTAAAAATATCAAAAGCTATGTACATTAAAGAAAGTCTCAGAACCTTACCTGCACTGGGCCATTTCAAAAGGCATTTTCCTGCGGCTGTATACCTCCTTTGCCAGGGCTGCAAACAGCAAGCTTCTCATCACCTGCAACTCTCTGCAGTCAGGAATAAGGATCCAAGATCCAGATATCCTTTCAGTCAGCTGGAATAGAGGCAAAGACCAAATGGGAGTTATTCTTCATGGGTCAGAGCATCCTGCCCTGCCTTTCCTTCCAGGCCATGGAGAAGCCATGAAAAGTGTGAGCAACAGGCTGCCTTTCCAGCATATCACAGGACTGTAGCCCTAGCAAATGTCCTAAGGTGTCCTTTCTTCCTGATGGAAGGTAGGGTGACTAGAGAGAAGCAAAGGCACATGGGCTTTGATGTGGATGATATTGTAAGGAGTACCTGGCAGCCAGAAGTTAAGAATCAATTAAATTTTGGGCCTTGAGGGAAAGAAGTAGTCCCTGTTTCATTACAGAAGGTGAACCATTATGCTGAAGAGAGTCACAAGCCTATTTTGTTTGCAAAGGTCTAGGAGCCAGTGTCACTCTACATTACAACAAATCTAATTTTCTGTGTTGCTGATGGCCAGTCATAGGATGTATAATTGCAACACTCAGCACTGCCCTTTAACCTCCCAAAATACCTTTTTTTCCCTTTCCTATTTGTCTATATATAAGAACATACCCCTATCCTTTGGCACATGTTCGTGTACAGATCAATTATTATGGCTGTACTGTCCACACAAACTGAGATGACAAAATGTACTCTTCTGACTTAGGGGACTTGGACCTTATTGGGACAAGGCTGGTGATGCAGCAAAAGTGAAAAACTCCTTTTGCACAGACCTCTCTTCTCTTACTTGCTTATTTATACCCATTAGCTCAGTAAAGTACAAGATGTTTCAACAGGGCTGGGAGAAAAAAGGCTTCTACTTGATCCCTCCCATTGCCAGTGTTGAGAAAAACACACAAACCACTTCCTCTTTTATAAATATATGGGCACAGGACCTTTAACTGAACACTTTGGTTCTCCTGGCTTTTTATATGGACATAAGTGCTTTGCTTTAAATGGGAAGGAATCAGCTAGAGGGGTGAGAAGAACATTCAGTCGTTTGTTTACTTTAGCCCATCCTATCTGCAAATTTGTAGTGAGCCAGTTTTGTGCTATCTGAACGCTCCTAGTCTGGTGCCATCAGCCTTTGAACCTCCAATGGAACTGCTAGCAAAGATGGTCTCAACTTGGAAATTATTGTGAGGCAGAGATTCTATTCTAGCTAACTGGACTAACAAACGTGCTTTAAGGGCAGCACCTGAATGAGGCATGCCTGGTAACCTCTTTTGGTAAGAGTCTGACCAATAGAGATCAATGAATATGCTTATTTACTCATCATCTTATGAATCTGTTATAGGAGAGGACCAGTTTGACACCTCATGTCTAAGTGAATGCAACCTCCGTGAAGAAAAGCAAGCAGCACCCAATGAAAATGCAAAAGAGAAGGCTAGTGTGGTCTATCTTTTAAGGCTATTAAGGCAAACAAGTTAACTCTTTTTTTTTTTGGTTTGAGGTTTTTTTGGGGTTTTTTTTCATTTTTTGGTTTGGTTTGGTTTGGGTTTTTTTGGTTTTTGTTTTTCCATAAGAAATATCTTTGATGTTATGCCAGGGGTACTAATGGAGTCCCAGAGGAATGAATTTCAACCCTGCAGTCTCAAGAGCTGGGCCTCCAGCTGGCTATATCAGATGTCCTTGAGCCCTTACTGGAACAAGCTCCCCTTGGAGTGGCTCCCATCTAGTCTGCAGGGAGAACCCAACGTCCAAGTGTGTTCCCACAAATGACCCAACATTAAGTGTCAAAGGATGAGACCCAGCAGTGTTCAGAAACTCTCACCCACACATATTTCCCTTCTGCTGCCCATCCCTTGCCAAAACCCAAGTGCTTCAGCATGACTCTGTTACCTGCGTTTAGTTATGATTTGCTGTTCTGTTGTGAGGGACATTGGTAAGCAGCATGAGTTTACATGGAAAAAATGAGTTTTTACTTTTTTTTCACTTTAATAGCGTTTCTCCCCTTTGTTTTGCTCTGTACAATTATTACAGTATTGTTTGATTACATTGCCTGCTTTTTATGCCTCTGTGTAGACCAAGCATGCTGAAAATGAAAGACAGCATGTAACCTTCTGAAGTCACTAATTGTAGTAACTGCAGGTGAGTTGAATAACAGACTATGGTAAATTTTGGTCTGAAGTTCTTTCCTGAAGTATAAATTGGACAACAGCAGGAGAGAGAACAAAAGCTATTTCCTACCTGATGTTCTTGGAAACCTGTTCCCAGTTCTTCATGGAGGACTGCTGCTGTACTTGAATATATTAAAATAGGGACACATGAATGACATTGATACTCTGCAGTGGAAATAGCTGAGCCTTTTGTATTTTTACCATTGCATGAGACTTATGATAATCTGCTTCTTTCTCTAAATGGAAACCCTCCAGGGAAGTTTTGTGTACTCTAAATAGCATCTCTGTGTGATCAGAGACTTGGCTTTGTGTGCATGTAATGCATAATAGATAAAGATACAACAATATAAATGCAGATTAGAGGTTAGTCAGTCAAGACAAGCATGTTTTGGGGGTGGGAGGCAAATTATAAAAATGCCAAACAATACATATTGCTGCTATCCTTTCTGGCAAATCTCCATGTTTTGCCAAAACATTGTAATTCTTAGCAGAAAACAGGGATCTGTCTCATAAATACCTACATCTAAACCACTTACTGTCCTTAAATGTACACTCAGCAGATAATCACATTGACTTTTCTTTAGCCTTGTTGCATTGAATGTCATATAGCTGTTTTGAAGTGATCTCAGTGCTGAAAATAGTCTGCCAAAAGATATGGATATAAACTTTCATAAGAATATTTACATCCTCAAAGCAATGCATAAACATCAGTTGATCAAACCCATTAAAAGCACCGGGATACCGATAAGTAGCATTAATCCATTTTCTAGAGTCACACAGAGAAAAGGCCCCCAGCCCTCTCAGCACAAAGAGATACATCTCAGCTTTGACTTTAGCAGAGCCAGTGGCTTCTTAACTGGGTAAATAAACTCCATTTTTCTAGTTGTTCAAGAGATGATTAGAGAATTTTCTTTGCATTGGAGTTGTCTACAAAAAAGTTACTGTTCATAGTGCTCCAATGGAAACTGATAGTACATTTAGCTGTGTGGACTAATTCTTTCTGTAAGTTCAGTGACAATTCGCTTTTTGGTGGTGAGAAGGCGACCCCAAACTAATGCTCTTAGACGAGCATCTCTGGCATCTTACTGCTATTTCTGCCTTTTTGTGAAGATGAGTTTTCTTTTTATCTCTGTAAACTGTATGAGGGAAGAACCAAAGATACACTTCACATATGGTTGTGAACTTACTGTAATGAGTATGGAGGAATAAAGGTAATTTCCTCTCCTTAGACAAAAATTATGGTACAAAAAAAGATGAGGGAGAGGGGCTTTTTTATTACTATCCTTAAACACTTCCCTTTTGATTCCCTTTCAGAGGGAATCAGTGGTTACAGCAAGAAACCACTTCCTATTTCTGGATAGGAGGCTCTGTAATAGGAAAGCAAGTTCTTTTATGACCAATTGCAAGGGAATACACATCCATTCCTGCAGCAACAGCACACGGGCATGTTTTGTTTGACCCTAACTACATGATACTGATTCAGGCAAGTAGTGAACTTAACAGTATTCTCTAGGGATACTGCACTCTGAGCTCCCATTATGAAATCCTAGGTCTGGAAAAGTGCAAGTCCCAGCATTAAGTGTAAACAAGGACCTGCCTGTATGTGCACAATAGACTGGCTATGGGGAGATAAATAAGTTGCTGTGAGTTTTCTCTGTTTAAAAAAATTTTTATAGTTTGTAATTTCAAAAAATATGCTGCTGCTTTTTTTTCCCAGTTGAAATTTGTTTTGGCTTTGTTAGGGATCTTGCTGCAGGAGAAAACATACATCAACCTCAAAGCTTTGTCCAAGTCAGGATCTCATCACAGACTGAATTTCAGATTCTCCTCCATTCTGTAAAAGGCTTTGAATTGTTAGCTTTTTACCAGTTCTACCATGCTATTTAGGCATTGCTTAGATGAATTGGTACATTTGTTATCTTTTTCAAATTTACATAAACAACCTTTAGTGGAGCAAGAACAGAACCTTAAACACACATCCTCTGGCCACTGGCTGTCATTCTCTGTGTGCCCTTTAGCCCAAGAAGCAGTTAAATGTTTACAAGTAGCTAAAACAAGAGGCTTCACTACAGCTTTGGATTCTGCTACTTAGAGCAGAGGCAGAAAATTGAACTCGTGACAGACTAAAGCAAGCTCTCCTCTGCTAGGGAAAGTCTATTCACACAAAGTAAAGAGGAGAGTTTGAGGGTGCCCAGCACAGTGGCAACAGACAGTAGGTTAGTGGCAAAGGGATGCTCCTAAATAAGGAGTCTGCTGTCCTTGGGCAGAGAAATGAATTGTCCTAAGTGTTTGGGTATTTTATAAATGGGATAAGCATAAGTAACAGTTTGGTGAATACTTTACTGGAATAGATACCCGTCACTAGATGAAACTGCCTGATGAGCTCAGCATACGTTTGCATATACTTTGCAACAATCCATGCTACACTCATTGGCTGAATTTGTTACTTGCTGAATTTCGTACCTAATTCATGTTTCATCTCACTTTATGGTAATTTTGTGCAAGGTAATATTTTGCCCTTCTCTGTCAAAGTAGTTTAAAAATGAAAGCAGGAATCTAGAATGGCCTTTAAAGCCTTTCATACATGCAGAGCCAACTGCCAGTGCATGTGAGAGGCCAAGTTCTGTCTTCAACCACAGGTTTTTTTCTGGCTTCTATAGGAGTCTAGAACTTGTATCTTGGAGAAGAATTTACCAGTGAACAACCACCTTGGTCATGCCCCCTGAGGCTGCAACAGGTGTAGTCACCACAAATTATGGCTTCACAGGAAACCAGGAGCAGACGAATGCAAGGCTGGTTTGCCACTTGGAGAGGCCAGACAAGAGTAGGGTGAGTTTGAGTTAAGAGGCTCTTAGCACCAGTGCAGCCTTGAATGATGAAGACAATTACAAAAGCAGGGTTCATTCAAGCTGGTGTAATTGCTGTGTGCTTAAATGAGTTTCGAAGGTGGAACTTTAGCTTCTAGGTCTTGTCAGAAATTTTCAAAAGAACCTACCTCTCTGAGCTACTGCCAATTTCCTATTGTGTGCATATACAAAAATCTCATTTTCAATCTTGATAAGATACTGGCTTTAATAATGTCTCAAGACTGCAGGTTTCCTAGCTTATTTATCGTGCACTGAATAAAAAAATTCCTTTAGTTCTTGGTAAATTCACTGCCTTTCAGTTTCCTTGAGTATCAGCTTGCTTTATATTGTCTGAGTAGATAAAGGGGAATACCCCACTTAACCTCTCAACATCATTCTCTGCTTCCTTTTTAAGTAATTTTCATATGCCTGTAATACTGTATAACTTGTATAAATGCTACCTTGTAAGAGAAAATAATGAAATCTCTCAGTATCCATATAATGAACTTGTCTGTTACATTCCACTGCCTAATAACATTGTGGTTTTTTCAGTTGAGGGATGCCTTATATGGTCGTTCTGACAAACTGCTGTTTTCTTGTAGCAAAATTGTTCAACACAGTGTTTTTACTGTTTTGTCAATAAGCAAAGGAAATAAAAACCTTATGGGATTTGAACAAGAACATTCACACTCCGTATGTGAGCTGCGTTTGAATTGGAGTGTGGTGGGGAAGCAGAGTATAGTATGCAACCTGTTTACTGAAGTGCATGCCAGCAAGTGAGATTTCATTCCCGTTTGCTAGGATCTCACTTTAGACCCATTTTCTCTCTCTTTTCCTTTGCACTGCTCCCTCACAATATCCAATGCTAGCAGCTTTTTTAATTGCTAGTTTTGGCCAAATTCTTTAATTGTTAAATTTTTTTTAAAATTATTTTTAAGTGCTCATCCTTACACTGGACTTCCAAGATCAAATCATGCAGTATCTGCTGTAATAAAATGATCTAGTAAGACCTGCTGTTCCTTGGGCATGTATCAGTCAATTGGGAGCTCAGCAGCACGAAAGAGGTGGATCTGTCTCTTGAGCTGAGTACTTGGAATCTCTCTGCTTGGAATCTCTCTGAATTTAGGCCATGTCTACAACTGAATTTCAGCTTTTTGCCTCTGAATTAACGAATGGTATGAAAATGTGAATTGGAACTATTCATTTTTTTCTAATCACATGAGGAAAAGATTGAATGCAGAAAACCTGAAGTTGATTCAAGTGACGCAGTGTTACATAATATGTATTAAGCCTGTGAAAAGCATTGCCATGAGCTATCCATAGATGCTTCTGAGGATATAAAGATCATCCAGAACTGCCTTAGATAACATTTAAACTGTTTCAGGGGACTGTGAGTTCAAAATGGAATAAGCCTTTCATCGATTATCTGCTGTTCCTATCTGCCAATTATTCATTAACTGACCACGTCAGGTAATATTACTTGCTTGTTTCTGGCCACACATTGGAAGCACATCAAATGGAATAGATTTTATGCCAGTTGTCTGCCATGATGCTGCAGTTTCTGTGTTTGCTATCAATTGTGAGTTTAGACAGGTTCAAATTATGTTAATTAGTCTATTTTGATGTCAGTATTCCCTATCTGTTGAGACTGACACCGCTCCACCCACCTATTAATGAATATGTTAATTAACTCATATTAGACACCTAAATATGGCTCTGGAGCCAGGGGAATAGTGACAGCTGATGGCCCTTCAGGGCATAAATGGTTTGTCACTACGATCAATATTCTCCACTGTTGAAAACGCTTCTTACTTTTTTGGACTTCCACTCACTTAACTCCCCCTCTGCAGTTGTTTACAATACCAAAGTGCAACCAAGAGTTCAACAGAGTAGCCTTAAAAGCTGCCTTAATGCCATCTATAGAAAAATCATCCAACTCAGCTTTCATCTTCAGACAGAAGGTCAGAGCTCACAGATTTTGTCATTAGGCAGCTTCCATTTTGACCCCCTTTTCCCACCCCACCCCATCCCATCTAGCCAGTGGGTTAAAAGACTGCTTAAAATGCCAAGTTTATTTCTTGGTGCATCAGAAGTCCTAGATACTCTGGAGATCAAGAAAGTACAAAAACAATGTTTCAGCTTTCTCAGTTCCAGATGGACCTATTTGCTGAAGCTGTTCTCTTGCATTCACAGGAGGAACATGCCCTTTTTGAAGCCAGTATTTTATGCTTGGCTCAGAAAGGGACAGGCAGGGTTTGGGGTTAAAGTGGTTTCATCAAGAGACTTCTGGGTGGGCTCTGGATTAGCACACGACAGGTATGGGCACAGACAGAAGGTGGGCTGTGCTTCAGGCTGCTGTCTCTCCAGGCATGTGGTCCTGTTTCTGCTGGATATAGTGGTATTCCCTCTCTGAATGAAACTTGGAAAAGGTGGTGAGGTGGCAGGAAAGGAGGCCATAGCACATGCTTTGTTCCCTTTCACCTACATCATGAAAGTACAGGGAAGCAAATACAGCCAAGGCAAGGTGGGCAACATTCTGGCCAGAAGCTGTGCATGGGAATTTTAGCTGATTTCATCTGAGTCTGCTGATCTTGTTGAAAAGTTTTCCAACATATTTACATGTCTTGGACTCAGAATTTTTGTTTTCAGGAAGCTTTAGACATGCTGGAGCTTAAGACCCACTGACAGAGAGACATAGACTAAATTTTTATCCCTGTTATTATAACAGATCTGAGTTTTCAAGAACTCTGCACACATAATATCTAGCTCCAGAAACTTTGGTTTTAAGGATCCCTATGTAAAAGTGATACATCTTGTGCAGCAAACCATCTATAGCTCCCTCACTTCTGGGTCACAGAATCCTTCTCTCTGCTTCATGCTTCCTTTATGCAGTTAGTTCTTAGTATCTATTAAGACTCTAAATCCAACTACCCTTCATGTAACTGTAAAAATGTCTGTGGAGCAACAGGGCCCATTGGTGTATAACTGGGATATTCTGGCACAACTGTGATACAAATACCATCTTGGAGGTATGTAGGAGATAAACAACAGTTTTCCTGGAATGTTTCTATATGGGAAAATTATAGGACTGGCAGCACTGAAGTTATTTATTCATTGCAAGCTACACTACTCAGCTGTGTTTAGTGTAGCCTGAAGCAACCACTCTGTCATGGGAAAAGAGGTATTAATTCCCTTTCTGTGCCACAGCAGCCCAGGCTTCAAACAAAGACACTGTGTACACTGAACTGTGGAAACTTACAGCCTTGTAATCAGATGTTACACTCTGGACAGTGATTTTTGGGGGGGGTGGTTTGTTATCTGGTTTAGATGAGGCAAACCCATAAATGTGAAAATTAGTTGGTAACTGAGAAAAGGACCCAGATATGTGAGTTTTTAAAGTCTGTCAGTGAACTTGATGGACACAGGTCATTTTGTGCAGAGCTGACCTTATGTCTGAACTGACAGCTAAAGCTGAAGGAGCTGCAGAACCATAAGATGTGAAATAAGAAGGATGATTCATTCAGGACACTTGGAAGTCAAGGAGTGCCAGTGACAGGAGCCAGGCTTTCTTGGCTGATACAGATGCATTAATCGAGGAAGATGTGTTTGCTTTAGGGCATGACCAGTCAGACATCAAGCAACACATGATTTCTCATTTGGAGGAGAAAGGGATAGCATTAAATGTTCTTCACAGGGGACAATGGAAACCCTTGTCCTTGTGTCAGACTACAGTGGTATTGTTTAGAGCAGGGAAATGTAAAGACCTTGTTATATCTATATAATCTTGACATTAAGCTCTGGGGCATTCTGTGTGGGAGTTGCTTTTGGTGCCAAGGAGCAAGCAATGATTTCAAGATTTTGGCTAAGTAGACCTATCTGGCAAAAAGAGACTGCAACAGAACGTAGGATGAGATGATTGCAGTGCTCGGAGGAAGAAGGAGCCTGTGAATCCTGTGTGGATTACAGCAGAGGTAGCGTTTTCATAATCCAGTAAATATGTGGGCTGAGTATTTCTAGCAACAATTGTTTTCCTTTGGTGCTTCCAGCAAAAATTTCAATACTTTGTGGTTAAAACAGAGCAGAATGGAAGAAACCTGTATGCTGCTCTTTGGAGAAACTGATGGGATGGCATTGTTTCATTGCATACTGATCAGTTCCTATTCAGGTTTTGGCTTAAAAACACCAGCACTTAGAGCAAAAGACGTTGGTCAGGCTGCAGCATTAAGTAAAGAAAGATGCACCAGTCTGAATTCCTGACCAAGGACACTGATGTTTGACCTCTCCTACAGCAGAGTAAGAGAGTGAGTTAGTATAGATCGGGTGGCCAAACAACACCCAAGCTTTGTCAAAGCCAAATTACACATAGTGAGAGGATCTACCTGGTAGCGAAAGACTGTAGAGAACTACTTGTACATGCCAGAGAATTTCACAGAGGCAATATTAATTCATTTTGGGATTTTTTGGTTTTTTGGTGTTTGTTTTTTTTTTTTTATTTATTATGACTAAGTTCCAGACCAGCTGATGGCTTTGTTCAGAGAGTTTTACAATACGTCTGACCACATTTGAAGTTTTTGTAAAAGAACGCACATAAAATGCTGGAGACATGTCCAGTCATTACATTATTCATGTGGGGTATGTTGTAAAGCCAGAAGAGGGTGAAATTTTAAAGACATTCCAAAATAAATGAAGAGCCTAGATACAAAAAAATTCTAAAAAAGGATCTGTACTAACTTAGAATGTGAGAACTTCCATTTTTACCTGTAAGGATGTGTGCATTATTCTCGATACCCAGGTCTATATGTCCTGTTGAATCAGCTGTATAGGCATTTATAACTTGGAGAAGTTCTTTGTAATGTGTTTCTCTTGGCAGCCAAGCCTATATCCTTAATGAAGACATCTAAAGGGGAAAGGACAATTTGTGATGAAGTCAAAAAATCTGCTTAGACTGGAAAGATATCAGTCCTTTCTGTATAAGAAGAAGTTTATAACATACTCTGTGTATGTGGCTCATGCTATAAAATAGAATGACTGTAAAAAATGTGTTTGCATCAGATAATCAGATAACCCACCTATTCTAAAAAGAGCCACTGTAAGATTTTTAACAGAGATACTGGTATGAGTCTTGAAGAGAAAATTCAGGCAAAAGATCATCAGATGCAGAGAACACTTGCATTGAAAGCAAAATCTGTATTTTGTATCTCTTTTTTTTTTAGATTTGACCAAAAGTTTGGATGCATGCAAAACTGAAGGTTTTTTATAAGTTTATCATCTTGGGTCATGCAGAGTCTGTTCAATTAAAAGTTAGATTTATATGTGCATAGAGGTAGGTCAGAATAATTTTTCTGATGTCTTTTGAGTATGTCTGGGAATCAGGGTGGTGAGATTTTTCAAAGTGCTTAAAGAAATATTTGTTAGTAAGGAAAGCAGCAATTCCAAACAGAATGAATTATGGTCCATTTTTCTTTGTCTCCAGAAACCACTTCCTTTCCTGAAAGCATCCAAACAGCCAAAAGGCACTAGTGACCAAACAGCATAATTACAAGTAGAACTAATTACACAAATTAATCTTCTGAGACCTACTGTAGACATGGGGAATACATATGAAGTTAAAGTTTGTATTCTCAAAATTCAGATATGTTTGAATCTCTGGTTTTGGCACAGGCCTGTCCTACTTCCAGCTAACTAGTTTGCTCATGTTTTCTTTGGATATTTTTCCCAAGTGTGCTTTTTCACTGTGACTCATGCAGGATAAAGCAAACAAGGTTGGAGTGTGTGAAAGCAAGCTTCCGGAAGAGTACCGAGTCACACCATATAAATCCTACACATATGAAAAACCTGTTGTCTTTGCAAGCCCATAGAAACATTCTCTGGCTGGAGCAATGCCTATAACTTACAATTGTTCAGGGGGGGGTTTATTTTTTATTTTTTTTTCTTTTTGGATCCCATTAGATAATGTATTGGGCATTGCAGAGGAGAGTGGCTTGAAAAACAACTGAGAAATACAGTCAAGTGGTTAAACACAAAATTAATCAGGAAGATGGGAAAACTGAAAATTTTTGAATAACCTCCTTGAAGCTATTATGTTTTTTGCTTTTTTTTTAGGTACTAGGGGAAATATATGGTGACATGCAAAATGAGTCCATGACAGAAAATTTTAATGCTGGAAAAAATGGAACTTAATCGGCTTTTGTTGCCTTGTCTTGAATCTGTATTATTCTAAATGGTAAATGCCATAATTTTTTTTGGTATCTCTTAACTGTTAGGTAATGATGAGATGTTTCATCAAGAAAATATTAGTGGTATTTTAAATTCTCATTTACAACTTAAGTAGCTGCAATGCTCTAATCCTGCTATAAGTATCTCTTAAATTCACTGATGGCATCTTCAAACTTGGTGTCAAATTACATTTAGGTAGTGGGGTTTGAGGGAGGAAAAATGTGTGTATTTTTATTAAAAGTACATTGATGTGGTGTTTGTAGCCAAGTAAAGGCTGTAAAAAACATTGGTGACTTTATCCTGTTCTACTATACCAAACCCACCAATGACACAGGCATTAGACTATGAAATCTTCCCTTTATTTTAAAAATACATCATGCCCCTCTCTCTCTCAGTGGGATAATCAGGTGTTATGGCTTCTGCATTTGTTGGTATTCCTATAATTTTGGGAGCGTCCTTCCAGTTATTTGAATGCCTTCTAGCAGTGCATAGCCAGTGGAAGAAGAAAACACAATTCTTGGAGTCTTTGTTGCATTTTCCTTGAAGCTTCTACCATCTGGGATTGTGGGACTAAGGAAAAAAAAAACCAAACAATTGAAATTTGAGGGGGGAAAAAAGGCAATTTTTAGTCCCCTTGATTCTGCTGAAGAGCTCTGAAATTGTGATGCTTCAAAATGCAGGGGGCAAAACCATCAAGAACTCAAAAAAAGCCCCCAACTTCTTCTGAGTTAAACCAGTCTCATCATTTGAGTCCGTGTGTAAATCATGCTTGTTGAGTGCTTCAGATTCCTGTTTCAGAGGTTTTCTAGGTTGTATTTTTTGGTTGTATTTATGCTGTGAATTACTTTATAGCTTGTTGGGGGTTTTGGAGGTGGGAGGTTGTGTTGTTTACATTTGTGAATTGATTGCGAACAGTTTCCCAGAGAATATTCAATATCTAAAATTTCAGCTGGGTTGATTAGCTGTGAATACTCACATATGTTGTGTGGCTTTGTTCCAGTTCCTGAATTCAATGAGCATAACTGTGGCAGTCTGGATTTTGAAAAGTATTGATGGTATCTGGAAGGCACCAGTTTTCTTCAAGTCTCTTTGACAAATACAGAGAGAGGGATAGCTCCCATTCAGGGACCTGAATGGAACAGAACATAAGGACACTAATGACACTTCCCTCTACTTTCTTAGGTGGCTGTACACACTCTCCCAAATATTGATTCTTTTATGACCTTGAGCACCAAAAGGGGTTGGTGCTGCTGCTTGCTGCAAGCCTTTTTTCCAAGGCATACTCAGCTGTCACAGGTGAAGCTCCAAGACTGAATTTAACCAG
The DNA here is from genome assembly GCF_051311805.1 of Agelaius phoeniceus. Lineage (NCBI taxonomy): Eukaryota > Metazoa > Chordata > Aves > Passeriformes > Icteridae > Agelaius > Agelaius phoeniceus. The sequence continues at coordinate 65,459,638 of NC_135265.1, read as the reverse complement.
AAGCAACAGTGGGATGTAGTGGAACTAGGGAGAAATGCTATAATGAACACAGATTTCTGCAGATAAAATTATACTTCAAGCCCTGTAAGCACATGTTATTCATTGAACAAAAAGGGCTGTGTTTGTTAATTTTCTTTCTTTGGCATGATCGGTAGCCTTTCTGTTGAGACAAGACAGAATAATAGCCAGGGAGAGGTTTGGTGGGTAAGAAGAGTAGGTAAGCAAATCTGTCCAGCATATGGAAGTCTGAATGTTGCAGCACACAGCCTGGGACAGGCACTGCCTTCTTAACTTCCCAGAAATCCAAACATCAGTGCCATTCCTGCAGTCCAAAGGAAGAGAATTTGGCTTAAATGGGTAGGACCTAACAACTATAATCAGACTATTTGTGGATGTGTTCCCTTTTCTGGAGCTTACAGGCAAATGTGTTGATAAAGGGTCTAAATGGTGAGTGTGTTCTAAGAGAGGGCAACCAAGAGCTTCCTATTAGAATCAGCAATGTTCTCCTTATTTCAGTGCAGAGCTAGTTGCATTTTCTTTTGTTCTTTCAACAGGTTAGTAATTACTGTTGCAGTAATTAGGCATGATGGAGAGTATATAAGACAATAAATGGTTATTCTGTGCAGTAGTGGGGGATATTTGGTGCCAAGCTTATTATTTTCAGTCAAAGCTAATTATCTCTATTATAATACATGACTCTCTTCCTTGAATTATGAGTGGGAAACTACTGAATAGATTTTATTTTTTTTTCAAAGTGCCCTGAACCATGGAGAGAAATGAAAATTAAAAACAATGAAAAGCTTGTTAGACAATGAGACGACTCATCTATAAAGCTATTTCGGATGAGGGGTTTTTTTCTCCTCCTCTCTCGTCTGCAGTTATATAAAGATCAAATGCTTATCAGGAAATAAATTGCTGCATTACACATGGTACGGGTATAAAAGTTTAGTTCAGACATCAGAGAAACTGGTGTGGATTCAGAGGGTGGCAGGCGGGGAGCGGCACGGCCAGTGGGGAGCGCTGGCTCTGGCCGAGATCGGCCCTGGCCCAGCTGCGCTGCCATCGGCCCGGCCGGCCTCCGCGAGCTGGGGATTTGTAGATGTTCTATCAAGCTCCTTTGAGAAACACCGGCTGCCCAGAACTGTCATCTGTTCTGCTTGTGTTTAGGGCCTGCCCTGGAATCTGAGCAGGGATGCAATATCAGAAGGGATTATACCCTCTGGCTGGTTTACCTCGAGCGATAAGGCCGGCAGAGAGCGTGACTTTGACTGGTGGGGTTTGTCTGCTCGGCAGATGCTACCTTGTCATTGATTAATAATGCAGCCGTCCCTGCTCCCCTTACATCATGGTTTCAATTTGTAGCGGTGACAAGGCCGATCACCTTTCCCGTCTTAGCCGGCTTACACCATCCCCTGGGTCTGCTTTGCCCCACACATCCGAATCACGCTGTAACTCGACCCCCTGACTGGTGAAGCCCGTAGTAGAGCTGCAGCTCGCTGCCAGCGCCCACGGCCGCAGCTCAGCCAGCTCCAGCACCGCCGCTCCCAGCCCTGCCCGAATCGCCTCCCGTGGGGTCTGGGCAGCGAGGCTCGCTGGGAGGAGCTGGTGCAGGGCCACGCTTTGTCTGTATGCCCTGACAGCCACCGACAGAGAGAACAGCAAAGAGCTGGGAAGCGCTCCTGGCTTCTGTGTTCGCAAAGCAGTCATTGAAATACCCTCGTCAGGCTCTGTCGGGTGATTGATGGGGCAGTGGGAAAGGCAGCTGGTTGCTGTTGCTGTTTGCCATGGAATGTAAATACTCCTGTGTTATAGAGGGCATGGGGCAGGGAATTGTGTGTCTCTGTCTGTGTGTATGTGTGTGTGCAAAGTTCTGCCATTCCCTGCTTTCCACACAGACTTTTCCTAATTTTAAAAATTTTGGTTTTCATTGAATTCCCTAGAGAAGAGAAGCAGTAAAGCTTTCCTGTGAATTTACAAGGCAGCTTTCCTTAGAAATTCTGTAGCGTGCTTTTCCATGTGGTACACAACAGATGTTTGAAGCTGATCGGTGTCATGTGTTGCATTTTGCGGTACTTTAATACGTGCTTCTGAGAGACAAGCAGTACAAAGAGAAACCCAGGCTCTAAGATGGATATAAGTTTCACAGTGCTGTCTTTGGTTACTCCAGTAAAACCACATCAAACTATCGCTGTGCTGCTCATCTGCAGGCTAGGCTAAAAGCTGCTTGATTCCTGGCAGAAATTTCATCCTTTACCTGCACATTAATTTTTCCAGCGGTCCCTTGTACCACACAAAAGCTCTGTTTATTGACTTTATAGATTTTCATACTTCTCATAAAACTACAAATCAGACTTTCTCTGTTTTCTTTGGTAGTGGCATTGTTAAACAGAGATGATGTCACTGAACTGCTTTTGGTTATGTAGGTTTTATTTATTTAAATTTATGGTGCAAAACAAATTGTCTTTCTCAAATTAAGCATGATCTTGTGACCTCTCTGCAGGAACTTACACAGAAGATTACTGTGTCTGATGTTCATCCCTGTGCTATCCCAAATCTTAGTTCAGGTCAGTGATTGCATTTTGAGAGCTTCCTTTTAGGAGTATTTAAGCTGAGCCATAGCAAAGATACCTTACTAATTCACTTTCTTGGTGTCACTGAACATCCGGTTTGATGAAAAGGAAATATGCTTATCACTAAACTGTTCATAGATCCTATAAGGCTGTAGCCATATATTCCACAGGGGTGGCAGAGAATTAAAAAATAATACTAAAATCAGGATCTGTTCAAAGGTGGTGTTTCAGATTTTTTTATAATGTCCCTATCAATTAAGATAGTCAGTGGGTGAGGAAGAATTCACATGCATTGGCATTCAATACTGTTTATTTACCTGAAAGAGTGTTTTAAGATAGGACCCTGGGGTGGCTAAAGGCTAATAGAAGCTGTGTAAGAGCTACTAAGAAAGCATTAGTATGTAAAGTTAAGACAACACAGTCAACTATACTTTAAATTGCATCCAAATAAGGATATAAAATATTTATCTGAGATGCAGGAGAAGTGTAAGCCTCTTGACTTTCACAAGGCAAATATATCTCTAGCACAAACAGATGAAAATAGAGACAGTTTTAACATAATCAAATGCGTAGCATTCACTCCCTTCATTCCTTGGCCTGAGAATCCAAAATTTAGTAGCTAACAAGTAAATATTGTAAAACATAGCATTAGCTGATTAGATCTGGCAAGAAACAAAACTCCAGACTAGGAACCTGCAGTAGCAGGGAGGAGAAAAATCCATTAAACATACACAACAGTAACTCACAATGATAATCTTGTAGAGATGTGTCTGCAAACTGTAACTCAAAAAGCCAAACCAACCCATTTACAACTTCCAACATCTCAACAGAATACCTTTAATATGCTATTAGCCTATTTTTGTTTTATGTCTCTTTTGTAGTGGCAACTTAACTGTTTTAAAGTGCATCTCTGTGGGAATTGATGGGTTTTATTATGTATGTTTTTGTACTATAAGAAGGAGAATGATCGATTTTGTTTATGCTCATTCTGGTTGTTGTTGTTTGGCTGTGAGACAAGGTTGCTATCAACAGAAGGGATGAAGTATGAGGTAATGACTACAACTTAAATGAGAACACTTGTCATACCTGCCTTTTGCTTGGACTGATCATCAAGTATCAGGGCACAGTCAAATGCCACGTGTGTTTTCTTTCATGTTTACAAACTGGCAAGCTTAATGGAAGGTAAACTTTGACATTTCTTAACAGTTTCCTTTGCCCTTGAAATCCAAGCTACTAGTACTGTGCTAAACAGTACACTGACTATTTAGAATCTGTCAGTGGAACAGTTCATATGTCTAGTTTCCTTAAGTATTCTCTGACCTGATTCTCCTTTGCTAAGAGTGTGTTTTGCTTGTTCCAGCCTTTCTCCACAGTCTCTAGGACCTGGGATCCCTGAAGGCCAGTCCTGCTAACAGAGAAAGGCAGTGTTCAGTACTTTGGCCTTTTCCATATCCTGTCACCAGGTCCCCAGTCTTGCTGAATAATAGGCTCACATTTTCCCTAGCCTTCCTTTTGTCACACATGCACTTATAGGAGGCCTTCTTGTTGTCTTTGTCTTTGGTATCCTTCGCCAGATTCAGTAACATTTGGGCTTCAGTGTAACTAACTTTGTTTCTGGGTGCTCAGAAATTGTCTCCATATTCCTCCCAGTTTATCTTCCACCCTCTGTAGGCTTAGTTTTTGTGCTTAAGTTGGTCTAGGAGCTATTCTTTCATCCTGACATTTTTTGAAATTGTTGGGATGGACCTCTTTTGATCTTGGAGGAGATAGATGATCCTTTAATATTATTCAGCTTTCCTAGGCCTCTCTTCCCTCCAATCCCTTATCTCATGGGACTCTTCCAAGAAGATTTTCAAAGAGGCCAAAGTCTGCTCTCCTGTGTTTTGAGCATGATTTTTGCCCTCCTCTCTGCCCTCAGGATCTTGAACTCTCCCATCTCATAATCTTTTCAGCCAAGGCTGACCTCGACCTTGATCTTCACATTTCCAATCAGTCTCTCCTTGTTGGTGGGCATGAGCAGCAGAAAATTTCTTGTCATTGGCTCTTGTCATTCATGCTCTCTAGAAACCTCCTGGATTGCTTATTGTCCTGATGTGTTGTCCCTCCAGCAGATATTGGGGTGGTGTAAGTCTCTCAGGAGGCCCAGGCCTGCAAATGTCGTGAAGTTGCTTAAACTGTTAGGATAATCCAGTGAGGGAATGGAAAGAACAATACTGATGGTAGGGAGTATTTATGTTAGTGCAGAACTATGGAAATACATTCTGTATTGCATACTGCCTGCTGAAAAGGTTACTACAAATATCCCTCTTTATACTGGAGACTTATTACCCACATTAGAGTTACTGTCCCCTCAGACCTGTGGCTCAGCTTCATGGGGACCACTTAAACCTGTTCATGTCAGAACAGAACCTGAGTGAACAAAGACTAAATATTTAAACATTTTCAGCCATCTTCACTCATTTTACCTGAAGCACACTCGCTCCCTAGCAGGTCAGCTTGCTGTAACCTCTGGCAAGGGTGAGAGGCAGCTGTGAAGATCATCATCTTCAGCTGGCATAACTGGGTCTGTAAAAGGACTTCTATCTTTGGCTTTTCTCCACTCTAGACATACTCTGCATATGACTAATTTGTTTTTTAAAAGAGAGCCACAGAACGCTTACCCAAAGAATTCTGCTGCCACAGCATTCCTACTGAGAAGAAGATTGAGCTATGGTCTTGTCTTGGTCTGGGAGGTGAGAAATCTGATGGTGTTTGCAGTTATTGGTCTAACCTGGAGTGGAATGGCCAGTTAAGAATTATACAAGGAATGAGAGAAACGCTGCTCAGAAATGAGACCTTCAACAGTTACTTATACCCCTGAACCTGCCTGAGTCTTGAGCATTGGAATCATGAGGAAGAGACACCATTTGAAGAAGACAGAAAATAAAAAAGATCGAGGAAATGCTGTGTCAACTGGAGTCTGTCAAATGCAAATGTGAGAAGTCAAATGCAAATGTGAGAAGTCAAATGCTTTATGAAAGGGTCTTAAATTTTTCCTCTTTTCTTTGACTGACAAGCAGTGTCACCAGGAACTAAAAACTTTATTCCTGGACCCATGTGGACCAGAAGTACTAGTTTCTTCTTCTAACTTCTTGGCTAGCTGCAATTTGCCAAGTTTTGCCTGAAGTTCTTATCATTAATATAAATTTCAATTTAGGAAAACATTAGACTCCATTGATGGGACCCTATCACAGGGAGGACTGATAAAAATAGACTCAACTACAAGAGAACTCCTTCTCATGTTAAGGTAACACCTGGTACTGCTGGATGAACAGGGACTTCCTGAGGAGTCTGCAAAATCTGGTGTAAAGAGCTAAACTCCTTTGGCAGAGATCCATGACAAATTGCTAGAGATGAGAAGAGAATCACCCAGGTATGTTCAAGCTCTGCACTCCAGGCAATTGAGTACAGGGCTCTTGCTTCCAAAATGAACTGTTGAAGAGGAAATAAGTCTTTCAGCTTCTGATATCTGTGGCAAACTGGGCACATTCTGGCATCCTAGCAGCCATAATCCCCCTCTTTGCTTTTCTGCTTCATCTTTTGTGGATTGTGAATGCCACAGGCCTTAGAAGTTCACTTGCAGATTTTCCATTGTGTTTCCACCACTGTCACCCCTACATCTCACAAAGCTAAATGTTTTTTCAAGATTTCTTTAAATTCTGTATTGTACACCAGAGAATGGTATGCCTTTTTTCATAACCCAAACTAGGTGTTAATTCCACACTGTAAGTCAAACATGCAGAATGGTAACAGCAGGTGAGGAGGCGCCTTAAGACACCCATCAGATGCAGATTTCATATTTTAGAGCTGGAAGTTGCTTTTTAATAGATTTGTATGCTGGTACTAACAACGGATGTTGTTGCAGTTATTAAATACGCATTCTATAATAATGGAAAATAAACATTAAAGGGGTCTCATGTGAGCCCAAGAGCCAATGTGTTACAAGGACGAGAAATAAAGGGAGAAGCAGTAAATATTAAGAACCCATAATAACTCAAGCAACTGAATTGTACATTTCTGGATGTGTTGGAGATTTTCCACAGATATTTCTTATGGAAAGAATTTATGAATCAAAGCATAAGAGTTGTCCAGGGAAGATTGGTCCCACATGGATACTGTTGCTGTTTTAACTCATCCAAATCTTCAAAACTATTCACTATGAACAGATTGTATTCATAAGTACAGGAAGCATTTGCATTTAGCATAGCTAAATTAGCTGAAGCAGAAATGAACACACTCCATGTAATGTTTAACCAGAAAATAGAACAGTTGTATGGTCAGAGTGAGACATTTGGAGGGGGAAGATAGAGCAAGCCAAATTTTGCTCCTGGTTGGGTTTATCATAGGAGTGCAGCAACATTGTTCATAGCAAAACATGGCTGGATTAATTTGCTTTCAACTTGCATTGGCATTCTTGTCAGTTATTATTTCCTACTTAGGCAGAAAGAAGAGCTGAAACCTCCATTTTTAGCATCATGGAAAATGGCTAAGACTATTTACTCTGAAGGGACCTATTTAGTATATATTTGAGGAAGGAGATGCACCATTTATCATATTTTATTTTAAATAATGCTGTCTGGGTATTTTCCTTCTCTCTTTCCTCTTCAAAAACTCCAAAGCAATATCATTCATAGGACAACTTTTGACTCAAGAGAGTGAGGTTACGAATCACCTCAACTCTTGTAGAAGTAAGAAGGGTAAGAAAGGTTTGTGGATACCTTTGTATTCTCAGACATAGTTAGCAATTCACATCACTGAAACTTCAGATTAAAAAAAAAGGACCTGGAATTTTTCTTTTAATTATCTTTCCTGGAATAACAGTTTTCCAAGCAGCTTACTTGTATTAGAAAGATTGTACATCTTTAAGTTTATTAGATAACACACCTACACTTGCAAGAAGATTAAGGATGGGCAGAAATGTTACCAAAGTTTCATAATGCTTATGCAAATACTTTTCATCTAGAAATATCCTGAGTGCTAGGATCCCTTTTGCTTCCCAGCTTCATCCTGGACATATTCAGTAAAACGCATCATATTTATTACCAAACCTCTGGAAATGCAAATATACCTCAGCTTAGAATTTTAGGAGTTAAACTCAACTTGTTTAGTTTGTTTGAAACAGTATTCCCATGATTAGAAATTTTACTGTTTGTTGTCAAGCAATGCAGAGGATTGAGCAGAAAGGTTCAAGGTTGAAGTCTTTCTGGGGTAGAAGCAAATGTATCTGATGCTGTCTAGCTCTGGTGGGTGTGTCAGTAACATTTTTGATACACTATTTGTCCAACACTGGGAATTTTCACTCAAGACTGACTACACCACAGATTTTGCTGGCCAGGTCATCTTGGACCCTCTGGAGCTATATGGATCCAAGCATATGCTAATGTCACATTAAGAGGAGTCAGGGGTATATCCCTGCCCTGGTTTCTCCCTTCCTACAATCCCTCTTGCACTTTGATTTTCATGTCCACCATGTGAGCTGCAAGAGAGTGGATGTCCCCAGATCCCCTTGGTCCAGAAACAAGGTGTTTGGGACTGAATGGAGCACTGCAGGGTCTCTCCCACAGTCTCCACCACCTCGTGTTCAGTGGGGCTTTTCACAGCGAGGTTCTTGCATGCTGATGCAGCGTCATGGGGTGTTTACTGCTGTTGCAATATGTTCTCTATGGGTTATCATCCAGTTCCTCTGGTTTGTCACTCCAGCATCTCTCCAAGAGGAAAAAGTGAAAGCCTGATATGGCAATATTCAATTATTCTTACTGTACAAGGTACAAGCAAAACATCTACCATTAATAATAGATGTTTTAAAACCATAAACTCGTTGCCCATATTCTTTAACAGTTGCAGAAGAAAGTTGATCTTTCCTGAAAATATTGAAGCAGATGGGAGCAGTGTGAATGCCAGAATAACCCTACAAATTCTACTAACATGAAACAGTTTTGGACAGTTCAAGACATCTGGAGTGAATATGGGAGAGGGAAATGAAAAATTTCTTGAATGTACTTAAAGGCTGAAATAGAATTACAGTGGCGCAGACATGCAGAAACTGAATGAAATACACACATGGATATGGCAGAAGGCTTAAAAGGAAGTCAGCCTGCTAGGAGCAGAACTATTTTTAGTCTCCTAATGAAGAAAGCAGCTGTATTTGAGAAAGTCAGTCACTCACTGCTTGGAAAATCAGCTGGAGCTCTTTCTGGGTCCTGGTGTTCTGGTTGTGAGAGGAAAATCTTATGTGTAAGCTCTTTCAGCCCTGGAGAACCTTAAATGGCAGTCATCTTGGCTTTTGAAGCACAGTTGGGAGCTTCTTGGGAACAGATTCACAGACTTCTGTCGGAGCCCATGGTCACTCTGTGGTGTTCAACCATTCTTGGAATGAGCATTTCTTCAGGAGACGGCAAGGATCTGGCAAAGTGCTCTGAAATGTGCATTGAATATAACATTGAGTTCTGCCTTTTTTTTTTTTTTAATGTTCTGTGCAGCTTGTTATACAATGTTTATTTCCATTCTTAATTTCCCCAAAGCTTTGCTGGGGTGCAGGAGGCTGTTCAGTTCATTGTAAAAGCCCTCTTTTCTTGTCTGTGTAGTGCTTGTGTTAGATACAGGAATGGAAGAGAGCCACTTTATTTTACTGCTCTAGTGAAACTTGAATTGTGAAAAATTGCGTTGCTGATCTTAATGTACCATCTTCTTTGTATAGAATAAGCCCTTTTGTAAGGTTTCTTTGGTATGAAAGAGAGAGATGTCTTTTTCTGTCATATTGCTGAGTTAAACAATCAAAGTGAGTTATGTGTGTCCTGGCTGTGACAAGAATGGACAATAGTTATCACCATGTCAAAACCATCAAATGTACTTGCTGGAAGTAGAAGAGACAAGTTGATTTTTCTGCTGACTTGAGGAACCATTTTTGAACTAGTTTAAGTAGATGCATAAGAGGATGAATTGAGAGAAAAGGGATTTTAGCTTCAAGCCAGTGTTGGGGAAACCTGACCACAGCCATCTGCCTGAGATGGCCTGGCATTTTCCAGTGAGAGGATGAGATTTGTGAGGAGGGCAGCTTAGGTGCTCCTGCAAGTGGTCAGTCATTTTCAGTCGATGGTCACCTGCCCAAACCATCAGGTACTGAACAAGATCTCAAAGGTAGGAGGAAGGCAGGGTATGGAAGATGAAAGGCCATGGAGAGGAAGCTGGAACTTCATGGGTATCCCTGCCCCTGGGCAGGTTTGCCAGGCTTCTTCAGTCCAGCTCCCAACCTTTCATTTGGTTTCTTTAGAAATATGTTTTTTCTTGTCTGTCACATGCTTTAATACATGAAGTGTCTTACACAGTGGGGAGCCATCTTGTACGTAGCTCTGTGAATGCTCAGAATTGGAAGGAGGGGGAGGAGCTGTATGCACCTCATCTCCTTTTGCAGTAAGACTGTAGTCTGGGGAAGAAGTCAATGCTCTCAGCCTCTTCCCATTTGCTTGTCACCTGCCAGATGTTTGCAGAAGACTATCCCTCTTTGATTCCTGGCAGTTTCTTGTCCCTAAATCTGCTTCTGCTTGAGCAGTATACTTTTGGAAAGTAACCTCAAAGTATTGAAAAGTGGGAAGATCATTGACTAAATTGTATAAGGGGCAATTATGTGAGTATTTATTCTGGCATCAATCAGGCAGGTCGGGGACAGTGACCAGCAGCTAGAGAGGGAGCAGGAGCCTCCTTGCCCAACTGAAGGGCAGTCAGTGCTTTCTGACACAAATACCTGAAGTTCTTAGATGGTTTCAGTAGAGCCTGTTTCGCATAAACCATTTCTATTTTCCCATTACTCATATGTGCCTTTGTTAATAACATAATGTAAATAATTCTGTGCTGGATTTGGCATTCATTTAAACAGGTGTAACACTAAAGCAGTCGTAATTGGTTTCGGTGTTCCCAGCCTCCTCTCTGGCTGCAGTTTCCAAAGGAGTTTACTTGTTTTTGCTTTTGGAGGTTTGTTATTACCATAATTCACTCATCAGTCTGCTGCTTTTCATGTTAATTTACTTTTATAACCTGGTAGGAGGCAAGATGAAATGTTTCAGGCTGCATCCTAAGGTTATTCTTTGAGTGGCCGGTGTTTTAAATGGTTGGGATGGGCATTGGCAAGAAGAGGTTTGTGATATTTACAGTCTTCAGAAATCTGTGTAAAAGTAAAAAAATGCTTATCCTGATTCTGTATAAATACCACATCCAAAGCACACCTGTCTTCTGCCATGTGGGCCAGCTAATTGGTTTTTGATCTATTTTTACTGTTCTTAGCTGAAAGGCAATTTTTTTATTAAATTCCACAGAAAGCTCTAGAGCTGTTTTAGGGGTTTGTTGCTGTGAAAAATAGCCGTGGTTCTGTTTTTTTAAAAAGCATTCTCAAGGAATAATTACAATGATTGAGAATGCTCCTTAAAAAAACCCAGAATCATGTACATTTTTCATAGCTACACGTCTCTAAGATGTCTTTGTGGGTTTCTTCACATATTCAGGAAACTTTTAAAAATAAAAAGGAGCAAATCTATCTTGGAGCTTGGCAACAGCTGAAGTTTATATTTCACAAGTATCTGAAAATGGGTTCCTCCCCATTTGCGGACACAGATGCCAAAGTTTTAAACTGACAGTGCAAAGTTTATATTGCAAGCTTTGTAAAGGCACAAAGCAGCATTTTTCTGCTCTGTGCCAGTCCTGCACTTATGCATGGCTGGGATGAGGCCTTGTTGGACAGTGGTTATGATTATTGTTTATGAATTCCTGGCCTTGTGGTCGTGCGGAGCAGCAAGCCGGCATTGTTGAATCGGGAACTGTAGACATGAAAATAGCAAAAAGGTTGCCCCTGCTGCTAAACTTTTGGCAGTATTTTGTGTTCCATTCTTGTCTGTGTTAAAACTCAGAATGTAGTGAATGGGCCAAACCCTGAAATCTTTATTTGGTTATTATGAAAACTGAGAGAAAAAGCTGTGATTCATCAGGAGAGAGATGAATTAAGAGACTGCAGAGAAGGTCTGTGCAAGGTAGCTCAGAAGTTTAATTTCTCTTGTATTACAACCCAGTAACACAAGGGTTGTCAAGCACAGCAAATGGGGGCTCTATCAGAAGTAATGCTTTAAATTGTTCTCATGCTGAGGCAAACAGGAGTGATGTAAGGAGACGCCTGCTGCTTGTGTGATATGTGTAGGCATGTGTGTGCAGGGTCAATTGGAAAAGCTGGGTAAATTCATGCCCCTGCAAAGATGTCTCAGGTGGAAATCATTGCATGGGATGTTCCTGAAACAAACTATTTCAAAAGATTAATTCATAGATTTTTGTAATTTTTGTTGTTCTTGTTACTGGGAGCACAAAATACCTGTTACCTATTACTTCAAACAAAAGGGATACAGGAGAGGGAACAAAACCTGTTGTTCCAGCAGCAGAGCAGTTACTAAGTGGCAGGTCATTAATCCCACTTCAGTATATTGCTGGGAGCAGCAGGAGTTACAGACATTTGATTGCATCATCACAGTATAGTCTCTGATGATGGTGGTTTGGGTTGTTGTAATCCCACAGAAATTATACTTTGGCTTCAGTGCTTTGGCCTGCCTGAGCATGACTGATCGTTATCTGCTCTTCAAGATTAGCTGAAAGTTCCTAGCTAAATGCTCTGAACTTTGTAGCAGAAGAGGATGAATTTGGGGGCCAGGTCTGTGAAAATGATGCACAAAAAAAGGCAGCTATGTTTATTCCCTTGTTCTCCCTGTCATAAATGGAAAAATGAGAGCAGTGCACAGCTCAGCCTGTCTGCTTGGGATACATTCAGCTACTTAACTCCTGGCACAGGCCACTACAACCATGGTAGTCTGCATGTCAGCAGAGGCCAGAGGGTGTTGTAAGTAATACTGGGATGCAAGTTCTTGTTCCCTTCTCCCCCCTTTTTACGTCAGATGCTGAATGAGTTGCACGTGCAGGTTTATGAGGGGGGTGGTTCAGCTGCTCTGCCTCACACTCCCCAGCCCTCCCTGATCTTGTGTCCCAGAGAATCTCAGAGATAATTTTAGTAAAAGGCTGTACTGGGTGCCCTTTGGCTCATCTGTTTACAAAGTCACAAAGTCTCTTCTCATAATTTTTCAGGGATCAGAGGGGACAAAAGTTTAAACATTAGCTCAGTTATTTAAACCCTGTGGCAATGCCAGTCTGCTTGGCACATAGTGTTGAGTCTAGTGATAAGATATTCAACCCACTAATGACCCTCACAGCGTTGTAAGAATTATGCTGATTAATTCTCTGTGAGGGATAGGAGGGACAAAGCTTCTATGTTTTATGACAATTGCTAGTCAAAAAATCTGCCAAAAACCTGGGCTTAGAGGTCTTTGCTGTTGCCCTCCAGCAAACCCTGATTTCCCAGAGTCTTCTAGAGTACTCATAGATAAGCAGTACTGCAGATGAATAACAAAATTAAAAAACAGTTCCCCAGTAAAAGCTTTGTGCCTGAAAATATTTTCTGGGATATAATTATGTTTTTGTCCACTAGATGGCTTTTCTCCCCCTGCCTGCGAGTTGATAGAGCAATTGGAATTAACCAAATGTAGTCTATCTAAAATTATATTACTTACAGCTGAAATCAGATATTTGTTGCACTTTGGTCAACATTTTCTATTTACATAGAGCATGCAGGGCATATATATCCTGTGATGTAAATTTTTCGTCGGTGGAACAAATCTTCTGTATGTTGGCACAGAGAAAAATGCAAGTTAAGATGTTTTACCAAATTGTTTGCCAACAAACAATGTTTGCTTATTATATGAAATTATCAAAGACCACGGGGCGCATTCTGTGGTTATTAAGTCTCTAGCAGCAACACTGAAAAAATAGTGTAAAATCTTCCAGACCTTATTTTGGTTTGATTGGGAGTTTTTAGGAATCAGAGGAGTTCCTCCCCTTACCCACCCAGTTTGTAGTATAATAGTAATTAAGGACGTTTGGAAGCAAATTTAGGTTCTGCAGTCATTATAATTAAGTAGGACAGATGGACAGAACTCTGCATTATGTGGCTTAAGCCAAATCAAATGACTTGCCAAAAAAAAAATTGTGCTATTTACATTGAGAAAAGTCTCAGTTTTAGTGATTGTGTGAGTCCCTCTGACCACTGATGAGATATTATCAGGGATATGCCTTTCCTGTTGACTTTACCAAATGGATAAGATAGTGGTCAAGAGAAGAGTACCCTGAATTAGTAAAATATGTGGTATTCAGGTTATAAAAGAAATATAATAACACATCCTAACAAGTATTTTATTATTACAATATTTACTCTCGTAAAAAACTAACATGGTAAAATTAAAAGTAATCACCAGGCTGATGTTCACCATTTCACTGAAGAAAATAAAAGAGAATTGGCCTGATTTTATAGTAAAAAAAATTGTGCTTGAGAAACATCCTTATACCAATGAGGGTAAACACACTAGATGAAGATGAGTGAACCAGCATTTGGGATCTGGGGGATTTCTGCAAGGAAGTTACTGCGGGAGCCTGCTTGGAGATGCAGTTCCTCCTTTATAGCTAGTGAGTATTTGTTCAGTGGGAAACTCTCGTTTTTAGCTGTTGAACCAGAGCAGCTCCTTTTTTTTCCCTGTCAACTTCCTGATAGTCACGAGAGGAAAAAAGAAGTAGTGTTCTCATTTCAGCATCCCCTGTCCTCCTCCTTGCTTCTCTGGAAGATGAAGCAAGCAAGCTATTTCTGTTACTCATCTTTTCCTTCAGCATCCTTCCTTCAGGATATTTCTCTTTTGTGAATCATTCCAGCGCCCATTTCTGTCCCCATTACCAGCTTTTTTAGGCTTCACCTTAGGGGATTGTTGGGTTTTCCCTGCTGGAGAATAGGCTGGGATCTTGGTAATCTCCATCAGTAGGTGCTGGCTGGTATCATTGGGATGGAGGAGCAGAACAACCACTGCAGTTATTTCTCCGGAAAAACTTCCTGCATTCAGGAAGCCAATGTTGCTACAGTTTGCACTCAGTTTAAGCTTGGAAAGGCAGTTTTTGCTGCCTTGAAGTTTGTTTTCTCTTTTTCTTAACAGAAGCTTAGATTATGTGAGGATCCATGATTGAGACCAGTGTACACACTTGCCAGGGAAATCTTGCAACTGCAAAGCATATGAGTGGATTTTTAAGCCCCATTTGACTAATACCAGAAGGATTAGCATGCTATTTTGTTTGATGCCAACACAAGAAAAACGTCATGTGCTTTGAACTAAAGGGTTACATTTACTTGGGTGGTGCTAAGCTGAGGTGATGCAAGTCACTGCGTTAAAAGCCCTGGTATGCTCATGGCCCTGGGTCATGGAGATCTTCAGGCTGAGCCAGCAATTGTGCTACCTGTCATGAATGAATGGGGTGCAGGAGCAGCTCTTTCAGCTCTGGCTCCAAGAGAGCTGACATTGTGAGTGCAGGAAGTGTGACACACTCGCTAATCCAGTGGCGGTCAGCTAAGCACTTTAGCCAGAAATGGTCGGGGTAACACACAAGCTTAGGTCTTTGAGCTTCTAAGCTACCTTCTGATTCCAGTTACAGCAGTATAAATCCATTGACTTCCCTAGCATTCCTACACCAACCTCCTATCAGTGCTCCCAATCACAGAGTTGAGGCAACTCAAGAGAGGAGAGAGAGAGGTGAACAGAATAAAATTCTACTCTGCAATTTCACTATGCACACTTTCCATCATTTGGCTTGGTAGAGAATGTTCTTTCTGGCCACCAAGAGCTGTGAGGTTCCAGTGAGCCCTCAGTAGCACTTCTGCAGGTGCATCAGTCAGTACTGACATGGAAACCGTTCTCTGGCATGTCAGGATGTGTGTGCCACTGAACGTGCACTAGTAATAATCCCATTTTTTAGCTCCACCCTACTCCAGTCTAGCCATCTGCTGATCATAGCCAGAAGAGACCGTGTGAAATCCTCCAAGCCTAACTTAAGCAGTCCACAAACTATATTAAAAATTATTTAATGGAAGAAAAGCTTTAGCTCAGTTTAAAAATTGTCTGGGAGGTGGTGTGTGGGGTTCCTGTCCCTGACACAGTGGGTATCTGGAACGCTGTGAGGCCAGAGTTTTTGCCAAGTGCAAAGGTAACTGGGAAGAGCCAGGTCATGCTAGTCTTCAGACTTACTGCAGCAGCAGATCCAAGAGGCAATAAATAAGAGCTTAGCACTCAGTCTTACCTTTGCTGATCTTAGAGAACTTGGCAGAAGGAGGCAAAGTTTGACCAATGTCACCTTTAATCCATCTTCAATCTTAGCAGTGGCCAAAGATCTCCTTCAACCTGTGCCACTTTACTGGAGTTCTGCAGCACTTGTTCAAAAAAAATCCCAAAGTCAGTCACAGCAAGTGCTCAGCTGGAGGCAGGCAGGTCATGTATAAACCAGCTATGTTAGCTCACAGTTCTTGTGTGCCACTGTGCACCCCTGTAAAGACCATGCTGAGGTCCTTTCAACTTCTTCACTGGCCTTTGATCTCTGCCAGGTTTGTGCATTCCTCTCTCAAAGAGAAATGGTTTTTACCACCAAGGAAATCTTTTTTACCAAGGAAAAACCAAGGAAATGGTTTTTACCACCAAGGTAAAAGAGATGTTACTAACTCAAACACCTTCACTCGGTAAAGAAAATGTAGATTCAATTCCTTTTGTGCATCTGAAATGCTGCTGCCAAACCTGTGCTATGAAAGGTGAGGGAAAACATAGAAAGCTAATAAAAAATAATTGGTGACACCAGAGCAAGAAGATGTGCATGTCACAGATAATACATTTAGCTCTGCAATGAACATAAAAGGGTTTGCCAAAGTTTTTGCCTGTCTTTTCAATTCAGACAGGGGTTTACAATGTCAAAAGTAGCTGTCCAGGTTTGATCTCAGGTTGGCCCAAACATGGAATGACTCTGCTGACCGGTCCAAGCAGAGGACCTTGGCCAGGCCTCAGGATTGATTCTTCTCTGAGTAATCCCAGAGACCATCTCCTCTTCAGACAAAGATTTCAAACACTTAGGACTTGCTGTGGCTGCCCTGCAGTATTGGATCAGCTGCATCAACACAGTATCACCTTGCTGTTGTATCTTTCCTTTTAACCCTGCTGAAAGGTTACAGTGTTTGTTCTCTGGGTTTGATGTGATCTGGTTTTGCTTACACCCTAATGATCAACCATGAAAAAACTGAGTGACATATACTTGTTATGAATTAGTAAATGCTGTTAGTTAAGCTTTTGAATGTGTGTTTAATTTTCAGGTGGATGCCTAATTACTCTGTGACCTGTTTAGCATTGGAGACTCATTCTTTTCAAAGACTGGAGAAAAAAAAGATGTAACATCCAAGCTGAAATGAAAAACACAAAAGGATTTTTTTTTCTGTATCACTTTAAAAAGATTTTTGAACAAATTCGTTTTCAAAGTAGTTTGCTCTCAGTCCTAAAATGACAACTGCCAGCAGCTGGCTGGGCTAGTCTGAAAAGTAATAAAACTCACATGACCCAAAATTGTACAATACTGAGACTGTTTGTAACTACAGCTGGAGTTATTTGTCATTCTGGAAAAAATAGTGAAGTGTCTGAGGGTTTTCTTTGTTACAGTTTTTCTTAAAAGGGATTTTCTTCTCCAGAGGCAGCAGCAGGAGGGATTTCTGTTGGTTACTTTTTTTTCAAGCTTAGTGATAACAAACAAGCAATTCAATTTTGGCAGGAAAGTATCGCATCCCATGTTAGAGAATAAATTGTTCCCTTGATGATGTACTGAGTGATAACCCTTCTCAGATTTATGGATTTTTCTGTATATTTGCATAGAAAGTCATTACAGCACCCTTTTAGCTGATAACAGCAGCACATCGTGGCATGTTTCTGCATGTCTTACAACTCCCTGGACATGCTATTGACCAGGTAGGTCACTTCCAGTGAAGCAGACAGTCATTTTGTGCACTTGTTCTTGGATGGAAGATAAGTCTTTTTGCTAGTCTTCAAGATCCTGTCTCCCCTCTCTCTCTTTGCATGGAGTATGGTACCTTCAGAAATCTCTCTCTTCTTTTTGTTTAAGATTTCTAGTCTGAGACATCACAGGGAAAGAAAGAGAAGAAGGAAAAAGCACGGCTTTTTAAATGGAGGAAAGTCATTCATCTTACTTGCCAAATTCAAAAAAAAGCAATGCTTGTCCAGTTCTGCTGTTTCAGTGTTGATTTCAGTGCTAAGAATGATGCATGCCTGTTATATTGGAGTGGATTACTCCAGAGAGCATATTTTCATTCAGATTCATGTAACTATTGACCAGGAACAAGGTTAAATTGAGCCTGTTTAAAAATTAACCCGTTTAAAAAAAATGAATTACATAACGCTGTGGCACTCTTCAGGCAATCCTTGAGCTTTCTAGCATCAAGTCATCTCTGATGGCGTGCAGGCTGCTTTTAAAGGAAAAGCGTTCCCAGCACTTTCTATGCCTGGGAAGTTCTGTGCTGTTGCTTGAAACTGGTAATTCTCTGATGGTCTTTATATTGTTGTAGTGTGGAAATGAATATGCACTCTCATTTCTACATTTATTTTCCTGGACACCATTTTTCAAAAATACACCTTTAAATGTGCCCTTTCTTAATTCCATGCCCCTAAAACAGCTCAAGCACGTTGATAGAGGAATACAGGGATACAAGAAAATGCAGGAAACTGTAAGTGCTTTAGGAATCCTCTCTGTCAACACAGCTACCTTCAAGGCTGTGTTTTGACTGTCAGAGCAGGGGCAGGTGACAGAAGCACGTTAGGAAGCAATAATCCAAAGCTCGTAGTAAATTTAAATCCCCTGGTTCAGAATCAGCTGTGATTCTTGCTGTCAGGAAAGCAGAGCTCAGTAAAGGTTAGATCTCTTGTCCTACTGTATTTTCATTCGGGTTAATGTTTAAGCCGTGCCGGTGGCTGTGTCCAGGAGAACAGAGGGTGCTTGTACACTATAAACGAGAGGCTGGGTGCGTGTGAGCCCGGCGAGCACCTTGGCAGCAGCCGGCCCCAGCCCCGCGCCCGGCGAGCTGCCGGCTCCCCGCTTGCACCGCTCGCTCATTGGCCGCAGCTATCGCCCTCCTCGCAGCCGCTGCTGCTGACAGGGTATCTCTCCTCGGCTGAGATTACTGCCTATGACCTACTTTGAAAATGGTGTGAACCAAGGTTCACAAATTGTCTTGGAAGGGTGCCACGAGGTTGGTGTGCAAACATGCGCGGTCTGGGAGGCTTCTGGCGGAGCAGAACTGGCTGTCTCCGTGTCCTTCCAGATGCAGCCCGCGTTCCTTTGCCAGCCCCGGCTTCACAATCCATCTTTGTGCTCTCGAGTGCGGCATATTGATTTCCCGGGCAGGCCTGCTAGGTTAGAGAGCCTCTGGCCAATAAGTCCTCCATGCCTTTTTGCTCTCAAAACAGCTGAAGCAGTAATAAAGATGAATAAAGGGCTTCAGGCTGAGCTGTCAGCTGAAGCCTAGCAGTAGTAGTAGTAGAAGTAGTAGTTGTAGTAAAAGCAGTAGTAGTGGTATCAGAATACAAGTCACAAAGGAGAGCTAAGCAGTGACATTTTATTTATATGGTTCATCTGTTTACTCTAATCTGATTGTTTATAGTGTAATGTAAACTTACAATTACCAAAGCTTGGCTTTCCCTGCCAGCTGAACAGTTTAACCTGAATGCCATTCCAAAATATTGATAGAGGAGAAAATTCCACAGAAAGGAACAGCCTGGAGAATTGCAGTCTGAAAGCTGTACGGGTCTGGGATTTTTTTTTTTTCTTCATTGTCTCCCTTATATAAGATCTGTGCTGCAGAGGAAAGTTTCCACAGACTCAGAAAGATCATACACAGTTTCAAATCTACTTGAAAGATAAGGCTTTTTTTTTTAATCCCCTCCCCAAGGCTAATATATTACATACCTACTCAGCACAGGGCTGCCTGTTATCTGATAAGATAATTAGCGTCAGACACGAGAAGAAGCATATGTACTTTTAAAAGGAGCATTACTGAACGTTCACAGAGAGAGTTAAAGAGCATACTTATCAGAGCTTTTCCAGGCAGAAGACTTGTGCTAGTATTTGACTTTGGGTCAAGAAGTCCTTTAATAAATTAGCAATGCAAATGTGTTTTACTTTATACATGTGGAATTTAAGTGTTTGGGACAGCCACAGTAGAGCACTTTGGGGCTTTTTTACAAATTTAACGTGGGCCAAGAGTTCTAACTCAGACTCTGAGTATTTTTTTGTTTGTTTGTTTTATCCTCTGTAAAGACATCTGTTCTACATGGCTCTCCATCTTGGCTGCAGTTCAATTTTCACTGACTTCCATGAGCTCCATTATGAAACCCAAGTGCAATCCTCTCTTTGCACCAGGATCAGCCTGTGACTCCTGAACAGACCTGCAGCTTGCAAATGCCCTCAGCCACCCCTCCTGAAGCACATGGATATGGTGAGCAGCTACCACCTTGAGGAAAGTACACCTCATCCTCCAGCTTGCCCCTCCCCTGCCGATTGAGTCACAAGCCCTTGAAGCCACGCTTTAGTACTTTAAAAATAGAGAAAACTGAGACAAAGACCTCTATCAGCTCTAAAAGCTGAACAACCACTGATGCTTACCCACATCAGGTGCTCTTTGCCAGTTGTTAAACAGCTCAACTGATCCATTGATCCATGGTGATTAAAAGGGAAGAGGCAGGACCTGAAATGAGAACTTGACATCTTGTATTTGTGGGTTCTGTTTTTGAAGCAGCTGGCCCAAAGGCAGGAGTTCCTGTCCGAGCATGCCTGATGGATCTGCTGCAGCAAACCCTTCTGGCCTGACAGTTGTAATAATAAATCCCATAAATGAGCTGACATTTTGGCCCGGCAGGGCCTTTCATAACCCTCAGCTGGGAGCAATTATTTAATGAAAAATTTTAATAGATTAATAGTTTGCCCATAAGTTTTTAGCATAGAAGGCACTGGGTTGTTTTTAGTAATGGTTGTTTTCTTTTAATAGCATGTGTGGAGCTTTCTGGGGGATGTGGCTGTGTTCCTCACCTAAAAAAGCAGGGATGGGACTCTGAGAAATGTGTGGTGTCCTTGTTACTTTCATCATTTGGTGTGACTGTACTAGGTGTGATTGCAAGCAGAGGAAATTGCAGCCAAAGCAGGGGTTCAGTTCTGGTCCCTGTAACAGAAGGATAAGCATTTTCAGCCTAGCCCAAAGGGGACACAGATAGGAGCAGATAGGAACATTAACTGCATGGGAAATACTTCTCCTCAGAATGTTTTTCTGATTATTTTCAAAGGAAGAAATGGTCACTTATGCAGGGAGGAGGAAAATCCTTCCCACCTGATAAGGCTTGTTAGTCTGATGGAAATATCTAATGCATCAGCTTGTCATGCTTTGCTGTTTAAGCAATCAGCCATTCTGTTGAAGGAGCAGATTGTAAAAAGCATGGTTGGAGTGGTACAAAGCAGGCCAACCCAACATTTTTTTTTGTGTTGCCTATTGTTTTAGAAAACTTTTTGGAGTAACAGAACAGATCAGGGAGACAGAAATACATCTGCTGCCAGGCATGCTCAGCCTTCAGCTCCTGCTCTTCTATGTCCTCCCAGTTCCTCCCAGAAAGGAAAGGCTTGAGCAGAAGACCTGCAAGACAGTCAGTGAGTACCAGTGTTAGAAATATTGCCTGAGACAGACATGGATGCAAAGTACTGCAATGCACCTTGCCACTGCCAGATGTCTACTCATCTGACATTGCAGAAGGAGCTTAATATTGCTCAGCTGGCACTACTCACCTTGTCACATCTTTTGTATGAGGTGTTTTGTTTCACAGCCTGTGCTGAAACATCCAAGGTACTCAAGCTAAATTAGGAGAAGAAACGTAACATGGTCTTTCCAGGTTTGACCAAATGAACATGGAAATGGGGTTTTTGGGGCTTCAGTAAATGACTTGAATCTTCCATCTAATCTTCCAGCTAATGTGTGGTCTGGTAAGCTTCATTCATGGATCAGTCTTTCAAAGAGTGAGATCCTACAGCTACATCCTGAACTTTAGCTGAGCTCTGCTAATCAATTTGACAAAAATTAATCTCTAGCATCAGCTGTGAGGCAGCCAGGAACTTGATCCCCATTACTGAAGTTTCAGGGTAGCACAGCATACTGTTACTGCCTTGTAACTTTTGCCAGTGAAAAATGGTAGTGCATAATTTTTTATTGGATCACTCTTGATATTTGATACTGTAGATCATCAAATGCTGCTAACCTGTAGGGAGGAGCTGTGCATATCAGAGGAAGCTCCTTGAAAGCATTCTCTTCCTTCTCCTAAGGTGTAGCTAGAGGAGTCACGAGGAGCAGTTGTTTTCCTGTTTCCAAACTCCTCATCTCTGGAAGCTGATAAGGCTTCTTCCATACACGTGTGAAACCATTGGAGAGCTGAGGAGATCATGTGGTGAATTGCAGTGCCTGCTTTTCTGTAGATGTTATCTATGTTTTCATATTCATTATTGCAAACATAATTATTGCCTTCCCCTAATTATCTCAGTAGCTACCTGAAGCTGACATTGCACTGCAGAGCAAGTGGCCAGAAGTCAACCAGACAAGTCAAAGATATCAGTTGTGTTAACCTGCTGTATCAGTGTTGTTTGAAAATGACCTGTAAATCAAATTGATTGTGCTAGCTAAAGACCATCTTATTTGCAAATACAAAATCAATTCCTAAAAAATTTAAGCTTAAACCATGCCAGACATGGTTTTGCACTGAAATATGAGAATGCCCATGTCTTCTACACTGGTTTAACCAAAATGGATTTAAAATTATGCCTTTAGAAAAACCAGGATACTTTTTCCTAGCAGTTTAGACCTAGATGATGGCTGTAGAAGCAGAGGAGTGCTTTGGAATTCTTCCTTTCGTAACTATTCGAGGTGCTGAGGGCTGGTGGTAGACATTTGTTGCACCTCTGTGAACTTTTGGGCTTTAGTGTTTGCCTACAGAATATGCACAGAAATAGGAAAACTCCATCTCCATTTCACAAGGACCAGACTGTTGTCTTTGCTCTGATGAGTGCAGTGCAGCTGCCATGTCCACACAAAATGATAACTGCATTTGCAATCACATGCTTGGAAAACTGGAACAAATGGGAGCAGACTGTCAGTTTACCATGCACACATTGCCATGAATCTCTTCATAAACATCTCCCCATTTTTTTCCCTCCCTGCTATGCATGGAGGTTCTGCTTCATTGCATGGAGTCCTGGGTAGATTTTCAAACTTGGTCCTGGAAGGCTTTGAAGGAAATGGCATTCTTTGTTTCTGAGACTGGGCCACCCTTCATGATCATGATAGCACATGAGTGCATTGCACAGAAGCAATGAAGCTGTCAAGCAAAAGAAGGAAGCTTCTGGACACAGGACCTTCCAGAAGGTTTATCTAGACTGAGGAATTCCTGCAATGAATAAGATGTCTGTAGACGTCATCACTTTCTGAAAATGTCAAACTTCCTCTGTAAGTTATAGAAACACACAAGTGGAAGTATAACCCCTACAGATTTAATCAAGCTCTTTCTCCTATGGGGTGCTAAGGAAGGAAAAGTGGGAGAAATTATTGTTGCTATTTTTACATGCTTGGGAGCTGCTAAGTGATTATAATAATGGGAGTCATAAATTACTTCACCAATGCATTTGGAGATGAGACAGTGAACTGACTCCTCAGAGGAATACAAGATATGTAATCTGAATGGCAGATGCTGCAAAGGAGAGGGCTCAGGCACTGAGAAGGGACCACTATGGGTGAAACTGGATTTCTGTTCTGTTCCCCTGCTTTAATTCATTTGTGTTGCAAGCAAAGCAGGCTCTGCATTTGCAATCTGCAAGTTTAGTGAAAGTCTTTGCACCTGCTACCTGAAGGATGGTTCAGCAAAAGAAATCCAAAAGTTTATTCAGTGGATTCTTTTTTCCTTTTGCTGTTCCCAAAAAAGAAGCTCATTCATATGCACTTGACAGTGAGAGGTAAATTTTCTGTGCAGCACAAGGTGACTTAACCACATGATTCTCAGGAACAGTAGTGGGAATGCTGCAGCAAAACCCTCATGCCAAGGCATGTGAAAACATTGGTAGACAAATCCACTGCCCTGTGGCAATGGGAATTCTGGTCAATGAATTCTGCTCCCAGTGCTGAAACAAATAAAATCCACGACACAAATCTCCTGTCTGCAGCACTGTGATTCTCTGTCTTTGAGATTCTGTGCAGACTTCTTCCTGGTGCATTGCATTAATATTAAATTAACAACACGCTACTCACATGGAACTTACATTCTAAAAAAAGCTCACATTATGCTGTAAGCCTTTATTACAAAATAATAGCAGTCGTGAGGTTAAAGTTTGTTCATACAGTTTTCTATAGAACATCTGTACACTTTTTCTGGAGGATAAAAGCTACATTCCACGTGTAGCTTAGTCATACGAATATAGATAGATAATGAGTAGTTTATTGAATTTCCTTTTAGATTTTGCCATTCACTTATATTCATATAAAGCATGCAAAACATACCAGATTTTTGTAAGTGGTACTTGCTTTTCAGAAACTCAAATTTCTCTGTCAGTGTTCAGCAGAGGATGTGACCTGATATGAAAAGGACCTATTCCTCTAGGATTTATCTTGTAGCTAGAGGCATAAATCAGAGATTCTCTGAAGTAGATTGTAATCCACACTGGAGAGAATAAAGAGAAATCACTAGGTCCATATGGAGCAGGACCTTGAAAAGCTTTATGAGGACCACATTCACTGGAACAGTTACCCAGCATCCAAACCATGGAAGCCCACACAGGCTTCAAAACCAAAATATTTCAGGGCTTTTGTGGCCTTCCATGATGCAGAAGCTGGACAGGATTTTTATTGAATCTGGCCTTAAATAAGCAAAAGAATTTTGTAATCAGTGCATGGTTTAACAGGAAGCCAGAAAAATTCTTTTATTATTGGAATGATATGGTGGGAAAGCTTAGCCCAAGATACAGTCCTGGCTGCTGAGCTCAAAAAAAATTTGCCTGCAAGCAAAACTAGCTGGGAGTACAGTAAACTCCTAATTAACCTGAATTGGAAAAGGTATGTATTGCAATCTCATGTTTTCACTTGTGTATGTAAGTCATACCTTACTTTAAAAATGCTGACCCTTCACCGCACAAAAATGTTTCCAAGACCTTAAACAGACCTGAACCTTGAATCCTGATCCCCCTTCTCTTTTTTCCCATATTGTAGAAGTACTTTCAATTATTGGTGGAGAACTCTGGATACAGTTCTAGAGCTCCTTACTGCCACTCCAGGTGTCAAACAGCAGGGACTATTAGAAAGCAATATGTAGCAATCCTCAGCCCTGATGATATTTCAGCATTAAGCCTCGATCCTGAAGCAGTTGCTTGCTTTACTGCCAGGAGTCTTAAAGTTTTGTTAGAATGCATGTGGAGCAGCAAATAAGTGACCACTGCATGATGGTGTAGATTCAAAAGGGATTATTACGTTATGCTGTGCTGTGAACTTGAAATTATCCCAGTGCTCCCCAGTAAGACACATGCCATGGTGGAGCCAGCAGGAGGGACAGGTATTCTAACTGCAATTGTTTTTTCTCACCTTGAAGTTCTATTTTCATGTAATAGATGCAGAGATTTGGGAGGCATTCAAAAATGTCCAAAGGGACATGAACCAACATCTGAGAGCATTGTGGATACTCAGATAAGTGGACAGGGCTCATTTGGGGTCTAGATGAGTGGATCTGAGGTCATTCCTTTAGCTTCAGAGTATACCTGTAAGTGATGATGATTTCACCCAGAGCAGCGTGTAAGCATTTCCATAAACAGGGTGTGCATTGTGTAGCAAAATCAAAGCTATGCAGTAATAACTACCCTGCAGCTAAATGGATGCTTTTTCCACAGCTGAATCCTCAGAGGGATGATGTAGTTTTTAGTCATTCACTGCCATGTGACTTATTAAAACAATTAACAGGCAAAAAAGTGGTTCTTTTGAGTGGTTTAGCAAAGACTATGCAGTATGAAGTTCAAGCAGAGTGAGTGTCTACCTCTGTTGGTAGCAGTGTGTGAAGTGGCCAGGGCTGTGGTTCTTTTCTTAGCTCCCCCTCTAGCTCACTGTTTGACCTTGGAAAAGTCTCCTGGCCACTTTGGGTTTTCAAGTCATTATGAACTTAAAACTTGTATCAGCTTCTCTAAAAGATTTGCGGGCTCTCCAGGCAAACCTGGGTCCAGCTCTGGGGTTGGACCTGATGGGTTTATAATTTGAGCCCTGTGTACACAAGGTTTGAGGTTTTGACATGTAACCAGATGAAACATAATGGTTTTAGCTGAGTTTTGCTTTGAATTCTTGCATTCAGCTGCACTCCTCACTTAAAAAGAAGGCCCGAAGGTGGCAGAGCTAAGTGAAGAAACTATCCACTGAGGGCTTCTAGGAGAAAACCAGATAGTTTCACCAAGTCTGACCTAAAATTAAACTCTATGTGTATAGTTAACTGTGGTTTTATATCCAGTGCAATTGCCTGTACCCTGTCCCAGGAGGATATTATGAGACACATGTGCGTAACATTTGAAACCTGCCCATTGAAAGAACTCTGCAGACAAACCTGGAAACCCTGAGAGTGACAACACTCCCCTTTTGAAATGCCTTGTCTCGCCTCCATTTGCTTCCTTCCCAACCATCCAAACAATACTGTGCAAACCTAACTTGTGATTTTAACAGTGAGCTACCACCCCAGGACTTGCAGGATGTGTCTTCCAAATTTCCTGCAAGGTGGCATTCAGATCCTTTGCTAGTTAAGTCACAGCTTCACTCAAAATGCACCTCATGTCCATTGTCAAGGTTGCTGTGTTTGGGTCCTACTTTGCTGGACCTATGCATCTCTGTCTGGTCTTATGGCTGTGTTCTGGACCTGCAGATGTTTGTGAGGTCTGTGAAGCCAGTGGAGCCTGACATCAGCTCTATTTTGTCAGTGATTTAAACTCATTTCCGTGCTGTAGTGCTGTGGACACTCCAGCTTATAGCCCACACCTTGGCACACAGTTAATGTAGCTCGCTGAAGAACGCAGGCTGAGCGGAAGAGCTTTCCGCAAACAATTGTTATTTTCTTAGGCAACATATTTCAAGGACATGAAGGCTGGGTGAGCTCTGGGTCACGATTTGCTCAGGCTGTATTTGCACCACAAGCATGGAAGCAATTGCCACTGCTAGATTTAGCTGGCCACACCATGGGCTGTGTCCCAGCTTGGAGGAAACCCAGGTACCTCCCCTTAGTCTCCTGTGCTGGAGGGACCCTCAGGGGCTGGGCTGGCTCAGGCTGGTGGCAGCCCTGATTTGCACAGCCACTGTGCAGGGGAAAAGGAGCACAGGACCTTCAGGGCCAGGCAGCTCATGGGGACGTAGCTGCTCCCCAACACTCAGGGAACTTCAGAGGGCAGAGTCTGGCATTGCATTGTGTAACTTTAAAATAAAGAACTGTGATTTTTATATGGAGCATTTGTGTGCCAAAAATGCAGCTCTTTTTATTTAGTGAAATATCCTTTGGAAAACTTTAAAATCATGACAGGTTTTCATATTTATTTCACATTCAGTTCAGGATTATACACGATCAGCTTTAGGGCCTTGTAGGAGCCAAGAGAATATAAAGGTTGTCAGAAAATTGGAGGCTTTATACCAAGCTGTTCTGATTTAACTGGCAGACCATTAAAGTTACTGAGATTTGGGGAGAAGCAGAGCTTTTTAGAAATGTCAGTCTTCTGAGTGCTGCAATTTCTGACTGGCACCCACTCTCCAAAGTACTGACCTCGGCACCAATAGGAGAATGGCATCAGCATCTTTAAGCTGTATTTTATTATTATTGTTCAGAAGTTTTGCCATTTCTGAGTAGATAAGTTTCCCCTGGAGATGTAGTAGCAGCTGGGCTTTCTTGCAGCTGAGTTTAAAGCTGCCTGGTTCCCTGAAATGAAGTGACAGCTTTTAGTCTTCGACAGGAACGTGTGAATGTATTCGGGTTCATTTATAACACACAGAGAAGAAAATTGATATTAGGGGGGGAAAGAAAAAAAAAAAGGAGGAAAGAGAAAAAAATATCTGAGGGCTTCATCTGCCCAGGGAGGTAGTATAATGCATCCTCATACTTCAGTCCACGTGAGCAGAGTAGTAATGGGATACACACGCACACACGCACACAAGCTGGGATCCTTTTCAGTCAGTGGAATTATTCTTTTGGTCAAAGGTATTTTTCTTAGTTCTAATAATAAACACTGAAATCTTGGGTTAGTGCAACATATAAAGATAGACTTTAATATATACAATACAGGTTACGTGGAACTGTTTCCAGTACACAATGGACACATTGTTTCTCTCTTTTTTTTTGTTTCCACAAAAGTATAAAAGAGCATCATGCTACAGACAGCACATTTTAGTCTGAAGTGGAACTGGCAGAGGATTTCAATGGAAAGTTGATTTATTTCAAGGGATTATGGGAGTCCAGGGATAAAGCTGGCACCCGGCCACAGGGAGAGCCCTTGACCTAGAAGCAGGAACAGTTTTCAAAGCTGTACATGTACATAACTGAGCAGAACACTTTAATTTAGTGCAGAGCATAACCTGAATTCCTTCTCTGAGGGAAGATGAAAGAAAGAAATTTTACTTCTTAGTAGGACGTTGGAAGCTGTATCCAAAGCTCTTTGCCTATTTTACATCTTATTCTGCAGCATTGCAGGAAGCAATTGTTTGTGACAAAAGGCCACTTTCTTCCCTGCTTAACTCGGAAAGCAAAATGAGCTGCCACTCATAAAACCGACTGGATACAGAATTAATTTGCTTTTCCTGATAGATGAAACAAGTTAACAGACCACTACAGGTTACTCTCTAAATCAACATATGAAACGTAATTGCATTGTCTTTCCTCCCCGCTTCCTCTAGGCCTTGAGCGGTAATTATAAAGACTTTAAATCTCCCTAGTGACATCAGCCGGTTAAAAAAATTTGGAACACAGGAATAATGTAACCCAGAGCCTGCTTTCAGCAGCGTTGTTCACACTGCAGAGAAGGCAATTCTATACAAAATACTCTTCCATAACTATGCTCTATTAATTTTAGTGGTAGTTTTCAGTAAGCTTCACACTGGGATCCACATCATCAGGCCTATTCCTTAGTCAGAAGGTACAAAGCATAACAGCAACAAGACCCGTCTTTAAAATGCTATTTTGGAGCATTTTGTGAAGACCGTGTATTATATCAAACATGCCATAGTAATTACATTTACTAAAACTTCCTAAGAAATAATAGGCTTCTAGCTCTGCTGCCCTTAGAATCTGCCATAAACTTCAGCCACCTAATTAAGTGCTTTATTCTGCAGCTTCCAGTCTGGCCAAACGACCGCAGGCATCTGTAGGTATCTGACCTGAATTAAGGACTCTGGGTTTGAGCCCTGTGTTTCCAGACAGTGCGTCTGACTGATACAGCAAAACCACAAAATGCCAGATGGTTTCAACATATTACACAGCTCCCTGTATGGGCATCCAGCGTCAATGTGTGCCTTCCTGCAAAATTTCACATGCTGAAACAACTTCTTGCAGTGTGGAGACAACACTGTGCCTGAAAACAAAGATTTAACGACACTGGCGTTGCTCAGCCTCTTGTCATCTTCTGGTCTGGGAAAAACTGTCAGCTGTTCTAAAATTAGAAGATAACATAATGTTGGCAGGAATAGGGCATAGCCTGGGTAGGCTTCTTCGTTATCAGCTTCCTTGTTGAACTTTAATCCTTCTTTTATGACCCTTCTGCTTGTTTGGGTGTAGCTTGCATCATGGGCACAAACTGCCCATCATGGCATATTTGTACAGTGAGTTTGTTTTGTGCATTAAAATGAGACTGGGCAGCTATGACAAGTGGGGACTGAAAGGCTTTCTCACCATCCAAACTGTGACTGAGTCAGAGCCCACATTGGGAGGTCCTTTTGCTATGTTACCTAAAGCAATCTTCCATGAGACCACCAAGTCCCCCTGCATGCTGACTAACCTGCTGGTTTCCTCCTAACTTGTATACAAATACCCTGGATCTCTAGGGAGATGGGAAAGAGCTATGGAGAGCTATGTGCAACAGAGGGAGCCTCCTTCCTCAGTATGTGCATATACCCTTTTGTTAGGCTCTGGAAGGCAGGCTCCAACATTTTGCATTTTCTGAGCTAAGTCTTTCAATGCTGTGAAGCTCTTTAAGCACCCAAAATATACCTCTGTGTGTGCTCTGAGCCAGCATCTGCAAAATTGGTGGGGTTGCTGCCTGCTTCCCTACGTAGTCTGTGAAGGAGAAAGAAGGCAA
This sequence comes from Agelaius phoeniceus, assembly GCF_051311805.1. Taxonomy (NCBI): domain Eukaryota; kingdom Metazoa; phylum Chordata; class Aves; order Passeriformes; family Icteridae; genus Agelaius; species Agelaius phoeniceus. Next base: position 65,429,726 of record NC_135265.1, on the reverse strand, counting down.
ACTTGGCTCTCAGAGGAGAGGGAGATGTTCACCTAGTCCTGCTTCTTTATCATATGCTGTCGAGATGTAGATAAGGTACCCTAGCTCCAGGTATCATAGGAGATGCAGGCAATGCAAGTGCATGAGATGAAATCAGGCTGCATTTGTCATTCTGCAGAATTTGAGATTCCCATCCAGGTATCCCATGAAATGCAAGTCTGTATGCTGTCTGCCTACAGACAGCTGCCAGGATCTTTTCTTGGCCATACCTGTTTCTTCTAAAGCCGTAAGAATTGGGCCTTGCAAGTCTGATCCTGAACTGAGTGACATAAAAATTTCTCCTGGCACATGCTGAAGGAAATTATGAACTGCCAGCTCATTTTACCCCTCATTAGGTGGTGGGAAGTTGCATGCATTTGGGAAGGCCAGCTTTGTGCTCACCATCCCTGCCATGGTGTTTGGGAATTCCTGAGAGGCTGCCGCTATAGGGCAGGAACCACTGTGCTGTGTAACAGGGTGCCCATTCCTTTACCCATGCTTCCTCCAAGTTCTCCATGTCCTTTCTGAAGAAGTTTTATATCTGAGATATCACAAGTACTCCAGATGTAGCTACAGTCCTTGCAATCTAGGGTGTTATCCCTGAGCACATCCTTCTGGAGAACTTGGCACTGGAAGACATGGGGAGGAAAAAAGGAATGCTTTCTTTTTTAAAGGTTTAAAAAAAGCATTGAATGCTTTGTGCAGCCAGGTTACCAGGGACATTCTGTGAAGAAAGCTATGCTTGAATTCATTTTCAGCTTATGTTGTAGTACCACTCCTTGGCATTAGTACCAGTAAGTTTATAATCAAATACATGGCAGCTGCACCACCAGGCCATCAAGGTCACTTTTAATTCGCAGTCCTGTCTGTGGTTTGGTGGAGAAAAAATAATTATGAAATCCCTTGGGAAAGGCCAGTCTTGATATGGCCAGGCACATACCACTGGTAAGCATTTATATAGCATCTTTTCTACTGATAAAAATTAATAAAAAGGAAGTACAGAAACATTTTATGTAGTTTTTCCATAGCAAGAAAACATGTAGCTGATTTTACTGTGTGTTGCTTATAATTACTCTTTTTCATATCTACCAATTATGGCAAAGAACAGGAGAACTCTAATGACAGTAATGTCAACTGAATAAAATTTTAGTTACTTTAGCTTTAATGAATAATTTGTCTTCCTCAACCTGATTTACTAATATCTTAGTTGACAAGGCTCCCCATTCTGTGTATTCATTTTGTACTTAGAGAGGGATTGTTTATAATTTACAGTTTAAGTCTGAGTGCTGTTATTTCGCACTGTCAAAGAGCATCTGTTGCAGTAGATAGCTCTTCATATGTTAGTGCCACAAAAAATGAAGCATACCAGCCATGTTAGCAGCCAGTTTATGAGCACCCAGTAATGTTCAGCTGTGTAAAGGGGAGTTTCCTTTGAAAGGGCAGAAAATAGAATTGCATAAGTGAATTCTGTGTGGTCATCTGCAATGGGATGAGCTTGTGTAGGACTCACTCACACCAGCTGTGTAATCCACGTTCAACTGGTTCTCTGTGTGGGGTAAAATCTGGGCTAAAATTTGTTTGTAGGCATTTGATTGTTACCTGATCATCCCTACAGGCTTCCCAGTGTTTTAACCACAAGTTTTCCAGAAGATAGCCTACATACTTCCTGATTCTGTAAGTAGAATGAATGTAGATGATCTCATTTAGCTGTAACCATGCACAGGCAAATTTTAGCATAGTTTTCATGGTTGGCTTTGTCAGTACAGATAGGACAAAGTAATTTCATAGTGAGTTGGAATTAATGCTGTTTGCCTTGTGACAAAACCCCAAACCTTGTCAATGAACCCTAGCAAGAGACTTATATTTAGGGCTGGTTATGAAGCTTTACTTCTGTTAAACTTGATTATATTTCCTATTTCTACCTGTTTGTTTGCCTGCAGAGCAGAACAGTAAAAGCTGTAATGTATGAGGCTTCTCTTCATTGTACCTTGGCGAAGGCAAGCAAGGGTTCTCAACAGTGCAGCTGGCACTAGCCAAATGGTACTGTACAAGGTTTTACCACTGCTGATAAGATCCTAACCCTTGATCAGTCATGCTTTGAACTCAGTTCATACCATCACCACAAGTATTATGCGTCTCTCTACAGAAATATTAGTTGTGACTTCATAGATCAAAACAAACTGTATACTGATTACAAATGCATATGTGTTCACTGTGGGCTTCCCGTGCACCTAAAATTGTAGCCTAGCCAGCTTTAATGGAGCTCTTTATTTCAGAATAAAGCTGATCATCTAAAGCCCAGGATATGAGTAGCCCAACTGGATCTCAGCTAGGGTTGTGGATCCTCAAAGTTTATGAAATCAGGCCTCACACTACCTGTTTAGAGACCACACAGCCAGTCAGTGACGTATTGTACTTTTTCCAGCTACTCATAGACTTACAAAAGTATGAGGTTTAAAAGAACATGAAAAAGTGTCTTCAAATGTAATAAAGTTTAAACAACAAAGAATTGGACATTGCTAGTTACATCAAGCACTTATTGTTCTACTCTACCTCATGTTTTCTTTGATCTGTTTTTAAGTCATTGCAAACTTTGTTAAAATCCAAATTCCACAATCTTTCCCCCCACCCCCCAAAGTGTCCTTTTGCCTTGGACTCATATTTTGAGAGGCCTACTTCTTTTGTGTTTCTAAAATGCCAAGATTTTAATGGAATGCTTTATTAGGTTTCCAAGTGCTTCTGGCCAATAACAAGCAAAGTTCAGCTCAGTAGTTTTAATCTCACAAACATCAAATCTGTTTTCCCTGCATGTGAGAAGAGCCATGCAGCTCTTAAGAAGATTAAAGCTATAAATTCTAACATTACAAGGGCCAATACTTTCACAGTCCAGATCAGGATGGGTTATTTTATGTAAGTTTGTCCTCATGTGAATTTCTAATACTATTCCTTGAGTTTTAACTGGGCCTCCCCCTCCTCTTATCCCGCTGTGTACTAAGGTATGTGATCTATAGAAGATGAATATATTGCTTTTTCTTTTTTTCTGCCTCTTTATTTCAATGTTAGGAGGTAAATTATATCATTTTCATTATCAGTGCAGCTCAGAAAACCATCTGTTGCTCAAAGACACCAGGATCAGCAGTCAGCCACCCTCAAAGTAAGCAGCTGTAAATCTAGAGTGACTATACTTTCTAAATGCAGAGAGGCTTTTACATTAATCTCCTGGACTTGCTGAGTAGCTGGTACAGTGCCCAAACACAAGTAAACTCAATTAGTAAAAATAGATGTGATGTGGCACTTCAATATACAGCGTTTAAGCATGTGTTCTACAAAGCAGAAGTGCTCTGTTCAAGTCCCAGATACTCTGCTGTTCTGTTTTGCACATGTGATTCAGTTATTTTCCTGGTTGCCAAATACCTCATAAAAAGCAGTAGCACTGTTCTGTTTTCACAAAGATGCAGTACTGCTGGCATTTACACAGGTGTGGATCTGAAGAAACTCAGGTGACTTTTTAGGACTCTGGATGTTCAGCAGCTCTGAAAAATTGCACTTTACAGTTATCGCTGGAAACTGTGCAAACCAGCTTTAATGTTCTTGTGTTTTATATATGCAGAATTACATGAAACATACTATTACAATCAAATAAGAAACATTTGCAAGAAACATACATTTTGGAGCTTTGCGTAACAGGGTGGGCCTGGGTACATTACTTTGCAGCTTAAGACTATGGGCAAGTTTCCTTCTTTACCTCCTTTACCAATATAGCAGGCTACACCTCTTTTTTTATGGCAAGCTGATCAAAGTCAATTTATTCAAGTGCAAGTTCTCTAAGATCCCTGTGCTCCACTGTGTAACAGAAGGGCTTAGGTCTGGGTGTGGTGTTCTTGACCTTCTAGTCTTTTGTCTTTCCAGCCTGTTTTGCTTCCTCTGTCTGCCCAGTTTTAGCCAGAAGAGTGATCTAAAGAGACCCTGTTTGTTTTCTGTGCACATTATGATAGGCTGCCATTGTGTAACGACATACAGTATGCAGGATAAAACACCCTGCTTATTATAGTGTAGTTAAAAGGCCTGTCACTATTTCCATTTCAAATTCCTATTTTCAGGAGTTTACTACTGAGCCGTAAAAAATTGCAGGCGGGAAACTTGGCAGTCACATTCCCAGCCTAAGAGCAAATGCTTTAACCAAGTTTAAATAAATAAATTAATTAATATTAATGGCATGTGCTTCCAGCACGCAAAAGAAAGGAGATCTTGTTATTGTTTTGTTTGTTTTATCCTTGAAACAAACAATGACGATTAAGGAGGGTATTTACATACCAACCACCCTTACACAAGAGTTATACACCAGACCATGAGCAGTGTTACCAAGTGATGGAGGTGATTATCTAGTGGTCATTCCTAACTCTCCTAAAAGAAATATCAAGAAAGAAGGGCTATTAATCAATGTATATAAGGTATTAATTCCTAAATAATCTGAAGGACAGAAGAGAGTTGTATATCATAAATACTTACATGTATATATACTGTGCTAACAAAGCACAACTTGATAACCATGGTGGGCGAGAGTGAAATTCTTTGGGGTTAGCTTAAAAGGAACAGACATCAAAGAAAACCAAATAGTAACACTGCGGAGTTGAAGAGTTTGAAGTAGGATAACTAACAGCTGAAACATTTGAAGGGTAAATGTATTTTCAGTATATTTTAAAAATCCAGATTTTAATTATACAGCCAAATATTCAGAGTTTGAAGTCTTGAAATAGTTAAAAACCAATTTTTGGTCTGTTGTGCAGATAGTAGGCATTTAAAGCTGGCAAATTCTTCACACTTATCTTTCTGTTCATTGAAGATTTGAGCACTAGAGGGAATCTAGGAACTGGTGACCATAAACTACACTAGTTCAATGTGCTACTAAGGGAAAGTGCCACTACAAGAGTAACAGATTCAGAGGAAGCAATATACTGGAACTTAAGTCATCCATTTAAAATTTTGGCTAGTAAGAAGCATTAAAAATGTGAACCTGTGAAAGGCAAATACTCAGAAAGCAAAATAAATAGAGAGAGAAGCAGGTTCTTCAAGAGTAAAAGGGGCTTGGTGGTTGTTGGAAATTTTTCTTTCATTTTGTTTTCAGAAAATTATAATTTTTATAGGTTAAAAGAAGAAAACACTGTTATTTCACCTTTGGACAAATCTACCTTTCTGGGTGATTGATAGTTTGCCATTTCTGAAAAGTCAGCTGGCCTCAAAACTGCAGTCTTTTCTCAGAAGGTAACTGTTCTGAGAGATAAGTCACATAATGGAGTATTTCACTGCATCATTTACTGCAGACAGCATAACCTGTGTGCCTATGCTGTAAACTGCCTAGGGAGGAAACTTGGCCTTATATAACTGACTAGAGCATCCAGTTTGAACAGGAAAGGGGTGCTGGTCCACATTTAGGGATCTGTGGGATTATTAGAATCTAAAATAAAAAAGATTTTAGAAAATCATCAAAGGAAAAATTTTTATTTCCAGCTACAAGGAGATTTTGTGATCTCATTGGCGAGACCTTAAATGTGTGCAAGGTTGAGATAAATGTGTCTTAGTTCAGATAAATGCTTTTGGAGGCCAGACAATGACTCCTGTACAAGTTGAGCCTTTTAGGGACAGTTGTAGAGCCTGCAAGCTACTCTTCTGCAATTTTCAGGATGATTGCTACAAGGGACTCGAAGAAACTCTTCAACTTGGCAGTGATTCATGCTGAGCTAAAAGCTTCTGGGAATGTTCCTGGGAACCTCTGATACTCTGAAGAGACTCTAAGGAGAGACAACAGTGGTGCTGGGATGCTTGCCCAGATGATAAACTATGCAGGAATTTCTGTACAGCTGATAAACTCTGCTCAGGACCCTGTGAAGTACATACATTGTGTAACAATACATGTAGGCTCTCAGAAATACCCTTGGGGGCAGCAGCCACGGGTATTCAGTAGTCACAAGGTCTCTCCCCTCTGCTCCCTCCTCCCAAAGTGGGTACCTGCTTTGACTCAAGAGTTGTTTGAGGAATTACTTGCCCTTTCCCAGCCCCCTGCTCCCTCCAGCTATGCGTTTTTAACCAGCAGGGGGAAACAGGAGGGCTCAAGAATTAGAGGACTTATGTATATATAATACATGATGAAGACTCTGCAAAGAATATATCCTATCATATAAACATGAAAGAGAAAAAAGGCTGAAGTTGTAACGCAGCAAGGCTGGCAATGTCCCTTAAATATGACTTCAGTTTGCAAGATTTTGGGGTGTATTAAGAAAAAGTATGTTTTGAGCTGTGTCTGGAGATGGATCACTATGGAGAGGAGGGAGGTGGTAGTGCCTCCATATGCAACTGTCATGCTTACTGCAAAAGGAGCAGCATTCAGGGAATAGCAGGAAAAGAATTGTACTGAGGGCAGAGGTGATCTTGGCTGAGACTCTCTCTGGGCTAACTTGCTTTGCATTTACCAGCAGGCAAAGGGTGTTCATCTGTGCAGTTATTGCAGGGTAGCTGGTGTCCTGTAAATCCACACCCTTGAATGCTTCACTAAAATATGTTCATGAGGCCATACCCTCAAGCACAAAGCTCACTTTAAATGTATGATTCAGAACCATTAAGACAACGGGACAACTTGTACACCTTAAATTAGACACCAAGTTTACACACCTAGCTGAAGATGGGCCAATTAAGAGAGAGAAATGACTTAATACCTGTGTCCTAAGAAATGAGATATATCATGGAAAGGGGAGAGACAGATTAAATGGCAGGAAAACCATCTGGCAGTCCCACTTTTTTAGCATGGCATATTTTTCAGACCTATTATGCATATAATTCTGTGAAATAATCTGAGTTTGGTGGGAGATGTCCCATCAGTTCTGATTTTTTACACAAGAATGGACTGGTTGACAAAGGTAGTTTATGAAATGGGAAGGGTTTTAGTCCGCATGTGTTGCTAAACAAGTAAGAAAAAAATGTAGATAGAACCAGGGGTTTATTTTTGTTTACATTACTACTGTTTTCTCTTGTCCTTGATATGTGGAATTGTTGCTTTTCCAAGTCCTTGGCTAAGCCTTGGGAAAAGAGAGCATTCTGTATTGCTTTTATAGTAATAATACTTGTACTTCTCTGTGTCACCACTGTTCTGTGGAATAAAAGGACAATTTTTGCTATCACTTTTCTACAGGCAGAAGAACAGAGAGAGTGTGGACGTCTCAGGGCTAAGACCAAGACAGGGACTCAAAACCAGGTAAGAATTGCAGCAGAAGCAGTGAAGACTTTGACTGCTTTTGGCAACAAGCTTTCCAGCTTGGAAGAAGGGGGAATATGAGAGAGGGCTGCAAAGATCTGTGTAGCATTGAGAGTATGGGTAGGGACTGGCCATTCCCTGTCTCAGTGCAAGAGCTAGGAGCACTGAATGAAGCAGGCAGGATGAGGGGATTCTTCTTGCATCAAGGACTTGACCTGTGCAATGTGACATAGCACATACCTACAGTTCACAGATGATGATGGAGAAGACTGTGCAAATCTTAGGAGATAAATCCACTGAGGGTCACTAAACAGGCAGAAACCACATTCTGCTTAGGAAGTTCCTTAAGCTGAAAATAGTGGGAGGCTGGATAGTATGTGGATAAAGTAGTATATAATGCCCATGTCTCCCTAAGCATCTGCCTATGATTACTGCTGTCCTATGGCCACTGTGTGGCCATTCTTATGTCCTCTTGCACAAAGAAGATGAGAGGATTCCCAAGACAAGAGGAAATGGCCTCAAGTTGCACCACCAGGGAGGTTGGAATTGGATATTAGGAAAGATTTTTTTTTTTACAGAAGGAGTTGATAAGAATTGGAACAGACTTCCAAGGGAAGTGGTGCAGTCACTATTCCTGGAAAGTGTTCAAAAAATGTTTGGCTAAAGCATTGAGGACATGGTTCATGGTGAACATGGGAGTGGTGCTGCGCTGATGATTTGGACTTGATGATCTTAAAAGTCTTTTCCATTCTATGATTCTATTTAATGATTCTGTGATTCTATGAGAGTATAAGCTGTGAAAACTCTGTAGTGGGAAACGTTCCAGCACTAGGGTCTCTTGAGTAGGAAAGCTGGTCGTGAGATGGTCCTGCCTCCAAGGTGTCCACTCCATTCTCTTGGCTATAGTTGACCCCATGACAAAACAGTCAATGAATGAGCAAATCTGTCCATGTGATAGAACCTACACTTCACAAGAGTTTGAATTTTATGATCTTTGAAGAGGCCCTGAGGCAAAACCCCACCCACTTTAGAAGAAGACTAGAGATGAGCTTTCAGCATGCAGGTGTTTCTGGTCTACCTGATTGCCCAGATAAGTTCCTTTTGATAAAACTTCTTTCACACTGTTGCGCTTTGCTTGTAATTGCTATGTCTCAGGGCTTCTAGAGCTTTGAATGGGTATCTTTCATTACCTTAAATATAAATAAATTGATAATATCATGTGAGGATGATATGAGAGCACACCAAGGACAGGTCAAGCAGAGTAAGACAGGCATAAATGGGAGTTCTTCTGAGGAAAAACTGGGTAGGGGGAAAGAGAGACACATGATATTACATCTCAATCAATCCGAGAACCTTTTTGGTCATTAGTAGAAAGGCCTCTGCTGAAGAGTAAAGAGAGAGGATGAGGATCAGGCAGATCTCTGAGGGAAAGGTGCTGCCTTTGTGCAGTAAGAATTCAAAGCGATGCCAGTCTAGTTATAAAAGGGTCTGCACAAGCTGAAATAGCTCTGCTTTAATGTCATATCCCACCTCAGGCCTCCTGTCACTTTTCCCAGGACACTGTTTTTTTTTAAACTCTGGAGTTTTAGGGTTCTGGGGGCATGTACCTGTCACCTTGCAGAAGAAACATGAAAAATATCCTGTCAGCTTGTAATTGGATAAATTGAAGGCAAATGTTTACCATGCTCACTAAGGTTGGTCAAAGCCTTGCAAGGCTGAGGAATTCCTACCCTCCAGGCAATACACTGTCATGACTGTTGTTCATCTCTGCCTGGTGATTTTCCAATTATGAGTCAAATATGAGGGGATATAGCAATTATTTCATACCAAAATTATCCCATTTCAATTTTTGTTTGATGTCTAGGAACTGTTCAAAGTCTTCATTCCTGTGCATCAGGTGACTGCAGTTTTTTGCTATATGATACCTTTTGAAAACAAAGAGATACAGCTCTTTCCTATGTAGATGATGCTGTATTTGAGAACCATTACTGTCTTTCCGGTTAATGCTGTCTTAGTTACTAGTTTTCTTTTTGAAGAAGATATAGATACAAAATAACTTTGGTCTTGAACATTACACAGCTTGCACTTCTCGCTGTCTTGAAACCAAGGCATGAGCCCAAACTTACCTATATTGGATGAGTTTGGTTAACCAGACTTCTGAATTTGCATGACAGCTTTGGGGGCAAGGCCTGTGTGTATCATATTTTGTGAAGAGGTAGAGACAGTAAGAGTAGAAAATAGCTATCATTATAAGTTGCACATTTTCTCAACAAAACATAAAGATTTTTAGCATGTGAACCAAAGGAGCAGACTTGGCAGCAGCATTGAGCACAGCGGCTCTGGAAGTCTGGTAGGTCGATTATCCATGAGGTAGGAAGGATTTGTTCAATAGACCAGAACAGCTCAGTTGGGGCCATTAAAGGATTTAGGAGTCAAAAATCCTTTTTTTCAACTTCTATGTCTGTTCAAACAGGTAACCAGTCCATTCTAGCCCATTCCCTTCCTCTCATAAAAACTCATGGCACTTATCAAAACCTGTATAGCATTGATCAGAGAGACTAACAGGTTTTGGAAACCACAGTGCCTTATATGTGGGTAAGACATTTTAAGAAAGGTTCAGAGATATAGAGATATTTCCCAACTCTAGGTGTTTACAGAGTAGATGCTAATCTAATCTGTCTAGACCATAACGCCCTTAAGAGACAGAAAAAATCTTGGGAAATGAACTCCCAGATAAGTCTCTGTACCAAAAATGATTTAAAGGGATGGGACAACATGTGTCTCTTACAAGGGCATGTGGTCTCTGGCTGCTCCCTGATAGCACCTGAGAGCCCTCTCCCAGAGAGTGGCTGGCAAATTCTCCTGAATGTTGGTTGAATGTTAATCCTTGTTAACACTACTGCCTTGACATCCCTGGAAACAAAGCATTTCTGAAGAGTTGTGCTTCCCCTGTGTTCTGCTGGTGTACTTTGACCCCAAGATGAAATGATCACTTCCAGGAATAAGACAGTTTAGTTTCCATTTGTGCTTGGCCCTTCTGCTCACACCAGCCATCTGGGTAGCTGCAGTGTCAGGGGAGATACTGATGGAGACCAGGACACAGATTGAGACCTCAGATGGCTGAAGAGCACTGGCCATAAAGCACAGTATTTATTACTTGATAGCTGCCTAGACCAGTGAAGAACCCCTAGAGAAGGGCTGAGCACTTTTATTTTCCACTGGTTGCCACAGCTTATGGGGCTGACTGTGGCTATGGTCCATCCTGGTGTGGTCACTGGTAGGTTAACAGGTCTTCCCTTCAGAGCAGGGACCTGTAACTGACTGACCTCTTATTCAAAAGACTAAATTGGACTCGATTTTGAGACTTTAGAAGAGTCCTCAGTTTTCTTAATTCCCACATGAATTGCTTTGCCTGGTTTTAAAAAAGCAACAACAAGAATACAGTATGTCATTTCAGATCTCCATCTAAGGATCTATTGTTTCTTTAAAGCCATTGAAGCTATTGTTATTTAAAGAGAACTTGATTGCTTCTTTTAAAAAATCAAGATAATGATAAGGTAAACATTTTTAAACCTAAATATCCCATTACCTAAACTGTAAGGCATGACAAATAATGATTTCTTCATCACCCTACAATCCTTACCTAGCCACAGTGTAATAAAACAAAAAAAGTTAATGGCAGCCTTTCATTTGAATTCACTTGCGAAGGACCACCATTTTAGACGATAAGATTTTTATCTTTGAGTCACAGTGTAGCACTACATACTTGCTTAGTTTTCATGAATGCTTTACTCTCCTTTCACTAAATGTTAATTTGCATGAGATACTTGTGGCTTTAAAGAGACAGCATTGGCTCTCTGTGTCTACCAATCTAATTTCCTTGCATCTGAAGGTAATCACAGAGTTCTGGAGAACATCATCAACAGGGATGTTTTGACAGGGAATACATTCATTTCTAAGTGAATACACAAAAATTAGAGACATTAGTCATATTTTGTTATGTTCACACAAGTGACACTTAAAGATATAGTCCAAACACATTATTGTTCAGATCGTGCATATTTTTAACTTTCCTGAGGAAAGCATACCTTAATTAGCCAGCTGTAATCCAAATTATAGTTTCTCATTTATTAAAACTGTAAAAATACCTTAAATCAGCTGCATATGTCTGAAATAATAACAAAAATAACAGCATTAGCAAAAATTATCTAATGTGAGAGAGCTGTAAATAGATAGGAGGTGAATTGGACAGTCAGCGGATTCTGAGTTGGAATAAAAACATCTTACTTAAGCCAAAAACATGGCAACCAATATTTTCTGTTATAAAAATATTTGAGATTAATTTAGTTTTATGAAAGCTGTCAAAAGCTGAAATTAATAGCAGAAGTTCTCTGTTTATTTACAAGCCAATGCTATACATGAAGAGTAAAGCGAGGCACCTTACGAGCAGTGACAGCAAACCTTTGATTGTATTCAAAAATCCTTTTTTCTGGTGGATAAGAATGACCTGTATGTTCATGTTCTCTCAGAGTAACCTCTGCCTTGATAATGCTTGCCATTTGAGCAAATGGTATGACAGGTCTGTGAGGTGGATTACTACTGTCCACTAGAGGCTGTAATGAGACCAACAATGTCATTTTATGACAGATTGAAGATCTGAACTGTAAAGATCAATAATTGTGAGATTACTTTTCACACTCAATACAATGTCAATCACTGCATTTCCCTGAATGCTAGTGTTAAAAAAAAAAATCCAACTTATTATGCCTTCTATTCTTCCATTTTTTATAAGTACTATTAATTGTATCAAACATGCTGTGTAGATGGCACATTACAACTAGTGAATTGAAAAACAGTTTCTTCTAGACAGTGTGCATCTTGCCTGCCAAATTGTTTAGTATCTTTTTGTCAGATTATATTCTCCTGGGAGTCCTATCAGTTTCAGCACATCACCAGCAGTAAATGAAAACGCTTGGGTCTTTGTGGGTTCTTGTGTCCCACTTATTTGCCTTCATCAGCACCTTGATGTTTTGTGGAATCCTTTGTGCAGGGAATATATTGAGGCCCAGCATAGGACAGGGGGACTGCTGAGGCACAAGGACATCTTGTGACATGGTTGCATATCATGTGTGTTAGGCCGTGTTCGTAGAGGCATAGTCCCCTCATCCCTCGTCTGTTAGTGCAATCAACATGTATCAAGTCAGAACCGAGGTGAGAGTGGTTTATGAACCTGATGTGGCTGGTGGCACTTCCCAGAGCCATGGGAAGTGCTTGCTGGCTAAGGAAAGCACTATTGCTTTAACTTACAGTGCACTTACATTGTGGGGGTCTCTTTTCTACTTTGAAGCAGAAACATAGACAAAGATGTAAAAGCCTAGAGTATACAGTGTGGCAAAAAAATGAGGATCCTGAGGCAAACACTATAGCCACAGAGCGGAGGAACACACAAGCCTCTTACATGAGCCTGCTGCAGAAGGGAAAGTTGCCCAAAGCTTGCTTCAGCATGAATGTGGCTTCTCTTTCTCTGCGTGTGCCACACCTCTTGGCAAGGTGAATGTTTGAGAAGGAAAGATTCCTTTCTCCTGAGGTAACACTCTGTACTACTGGAATAAAAAAGGTGGCAGACAGAATGCCTTGTACTCTGAATTGAACCTTGATGATGGGTTTTCAGTTTCTCCAGGGCTTTCACTTGATTTTCAGTAATCTCCAGTCTTTGTCTCTTTCCCTTGGTTCCTTTTATTAAATCAATGAACCTTACATTAGCTGGGTGAATACAATTTTGCTGTCTGCTTTGCTGCTTTAGATTCACTCTCTTGTAGGTATTGAGTAGCATATTTGTCAAGATATCTTGGCCTGTTGCTGCTTCTGTCTCAGATCACTGCTAGAACAGAAAATCGTGTTGATTTTCATAGTGAACCTGAACTAAAGATACAGGAGATGCTGTGGTAAAAGATCCTTATGTTTGCTAAAGCTATCCTGTATTACAGTATCAACTCTTAAATCCAGAATGCTGCGGCTTACAATGTTATTAGTACATTCTTTAGCAATTACAGTAAGCCAGTACAGTCCTTTATAGAAGGGACTCCTTTGCTGATCTGCATAAGGGCAAACTGAGTCCTAGGGTATTTTGCATCTAGACTCTTAATGCTAGATTTAATTTGCAGCTAAAACCTAATGCTAATATAAAAGGGACACATAGGAGGTATACTTGCTAGGAATCTGGTACCTTGGAGCTTATTGTCACGGCAAATTGGTACAAGCTGCAATAAACAGCTTGATCTGGATGGCCATGTTACATGGAGTGCACGTCTCAGGCCTTTCTGAGGCCTGGGACCCCACAGCGTCCTGCTCCTTGGAGCTGGCATGTAACAGCCTTTGGTATTTATGCAACATTCTCTTGCAACGTCCTTGGTGTGGGGAGGGGCCTCTGTACTCTACTTCTCTTCCTGATGCCAAAGCAGAGAGTGAATGGCTTCTTATGGGCCACTGATGGGTTGCATGCAAGCATAGCCTCCCATCCTTTGCCTGCATTCGTCCTATTAATTGCTTTCATAATTTGTTTTATTTCTTTAAGTTGTATCTAGCTCAGTAAGTTGATTTTTGGGGGTGTGGGGGGTTGTTTAAAATTTTTTTAACATGAAGATCAGACTGAGACAGTCCAGAAGGAAGATGTTTTCTGTGGTCTCTTTTGCATCTGTGCCTGTTACTTGCCCAACACTGTAGTTTGCAGACACCTGCGTTGAGGGAAGTAAGAGAGTAACACACTGACGCTGGAGTGCCAGGGGAGTGTAAGTTGCCATAGTTGGGGGGGGGGGGGGGGGATGCGGGGAAGTTCAGGAGTGGCTCCCGGTGGTCTGCAGACAGCTGGGAGAGATGCAAAGGGATCTTTGATGAAACCAGTGCTGAGGAATCCAGAGGGAGTTAGTACCCAAACATGCGTGGTTCAGCCCTGTCTGTCTTGTAGTTCAGAGATGGTATGAGTCAGAGTCTCTTTGGTCTGAATGAAGTGGAAGGTACTTTCTACAAAGCAACTCAAGCATATGCCAAGGATCCGGATAAATAAAACTAATTCAGAAAAAGGGAGTGGGATGCAGGCTCTTGCTCTAAATCACTTCACAGTTCGCCACAACAAAATGCAATATGGCATCTTAAATAAAATCACCCTCTTCTGACTCTCGCAGAGGCTGCTTCAGAGCATTCCCTGGTTTCCAGCAGTTTTATTTCCTCCCTTAGAGAGACAGACCAGCCTTGACTGAGCAACCGATTTTTATGCATCCTTTAAACCAGCATTCCCTGCCTTTTCTGAAGGACAGCACACGTCGCTAGCTGTCTGTTTCTTCCCCCTTAAACAATATAGGTTCGGGGTTGGGTTGTTTTTTTTTTTTTTCTTTTTCCCCTCCCCATCTCATTTCTTTCCGCCTGCAAAGTGATTTGAGAGCCCCGCGACGCAGCCTGCTACAGGAGCGGGGACTTCTCTGGAACACTGGCATGCGCAGGGATTAAGCCCACCGTAGAGAGCCAGCCTGGCCTTTGAAGTGTTACAAGGGGAGGGAGGAGGTAAGTGTCGAGGCGAGCCCCCAGCCCCCCTGCTCGCCCCCGGGCAGCGTGCGGCGGCCCGCAAAGGGTTAAAGGCCGCCTTGGCCCGGCGGTGCCGTGCGTATGCAATAATCTGTGTGGCTCTCTTGGCCGACTGCCAGAGTGTTGCCTTGCCTCCTCCTCCTCCCTTCTCTCCCCCCCTTCCCTCCCCCCCCCGCCCCCCCCCCGCCTTTTGCATGAAGTAGGATCCTTGAGCTGTTGCAGAGGCAGCCAACTGCTCCATATTTGGCTTCTATTACCCATTTACATGCTGGAGAGCGGAGAGGGAGCGAGCGCTGTACCGCAGACATCATTTCTACTACAGTGGTGGAGACATCCCGGACCTGTGTCACTGCAGGGGGAAGGAAAAAAGCCAAACAAACAAAAAGCAGACCCAAGCCCCGTGATCAGCTAGGAAGACATTTGTGTGCGAGTCTCTCTCTGACCCCCCCACCCCCGCCAACCCCACCTCCACTGACACTTTACAGTAAGTGGCTTTTTTTTCCTCCTCTGCTTTCTGCCTCCCCCCCACCCGCCCGCGGCTTCTTCCCTTGTTTAGACTGCAAACCGCCGGCGATTTCCAGCTGGAAAAACACGGGGCTGAGGGGGCAGGGGAGCGCGCTGCCCACCCCGCTGCGGGGCTGCAGCCCGCCTCGCTGCGGCCGCCCCCGGCCCGCCACGGCCCGGCCCGGCCCAGCCCGCAGGCGCTGCCGCCGCGGGCCTGGCCCTGAGGGGAGAGGGAGGGAGAGGGGGGCGGCCGCGAAATGGCCGAGGACGCCGCGCAGAAAACGGAGTGGGGATGCGGGACACGGGAGGAAGCGGGGGGCCGGGCGGCCCCGCGGCGAGAGCCGCTCGTACAGCCCTGCCCCCCCGCCCCGCTCCGCTTCGCTCCGCTCCTTCCTCCTTCTTCACCCCCCCTTTCCCTCCCTCCCGCTTCCCCCCGGCCCGGGCGGGGTGTGGGTGGCCGCGGGGACGGTGGACATTTTGCGAGTCGCGGCTGCCCCCGGTGCGGCAGCGGCGGTGGCCTCGGGGTGTGTGAGACTGCGCGTGTGCTCGTGTGTGCGGGGGGGCGGTGTGCGGTGCCGGTGTGTGTATGTGTGTGTGCAGTGTGTGTATATGTGTGCGTGCGGTGTATGTGTGCGAGCGTGGGGGCTCTGGTGTGTCTGCGTGCGTGTGTGTGCGGTGCCGGTGCGTGTGTGCGGGGGGTGCGGTGCCGGCTGTGTGTGTGGGTTGCCGTGCCGTGCCGTGCCGTGCCGTGTGTGTGTGTGTGTGTGTGTGTGTGTGTGTGTATGTGTGCGGGCGGGGGGTGCGGTGCCGATGCGGTGCCGTGTGTGTGTGTGTGTGCGTGCGCGGCGGGCACGGCGCGGTGAGGGGGGGCCGTGCGGGGCTCGTACGCCGGGCGGACCCGGCGGGGCGCAGCGCGGGGCCGGTCGCCGGCAGGGCCGGTCGCCGCCACCGCACGGCGTATGTAGTACGGGGCTGGGCGGCTGCCGGAGGGTGAATGAAGCGAGGAGGAGGCGGCGGCGGCGGCGGGGGAGGCGGCGCTGGCGCTGGGATGTGCCCGGCAGCAGCCCCGCTTCGCTTCACTCAGGGCCCAGGCCGGCTGCAGACACCACCCGGTACTGCCGGGAGGGACGGGGCGGGAGGGATGGGGGAAGGGGGCCGGCGGGGCGCCACCGCCCCGCTGCCCGCCCGCGGCTGTGGGGTCCGGCCGGCGGCCTCCCGAGGGGAAGCGGGGCAGGGGTTCCCCGCCGCCGCCGCCCCGGGGCTCCACTCGCCTCCAGTGGCGACCGCTGCCCTCCTGCCGCTCACCGATCCCCCACTGCCTCTGGGTTTGCTTGGGTCGGGTGGGGGTGGTTGGGTTGCGGGGCTTTGGGGTTGGTTGGTTGTCGTTTGGGTTTTGGTTATTTGTTAGGGTTTTTTTTGTTCATGTATTTTTTGTTTTGTTTTGATTTTTTTTTAACCCTAAGGCATCGTAATTTACCGGCAGAAAAACAAATAAATGACCCCGTGTACGGTTGTGGGTGCTGAATCCGTCAATGTGATTCCTGAGAATATATTAAAGTCTAAATTAAAGCGTGCTGGAAAAGCGTTAGCTCCTACTGTAATAGTAATAGCGATAATAATAAAATGACAGAATTGGGAGCGATTTACATGTTATTGAAGAGGAGGAATTACTGAAGAGTAATAATAGAAAAGAAAACAAGTCGGAAGCCCGTTATATAATGCACTGTGTAGACAACGAGAACGACAGGCTATTTTTATTTTGTTTACCGTATGCTGTGTAATAGGGACTCCTCTGAGCAGCATCTCTCCCCTATGAGCCCGAACTCCAGATAGAATTGGGGAAAAATTTTAGGCATTTCTTTTACAACCAGACGAAGAAATCTAGGTTTGTAAAACCTTCCTCTTTACAGATGATTTCTGTGTACAGAACGGGAAGGGTGTGCAGGTAAATGACCTTTGCCGAATACCTTTTCCCTTTCATATGGTAAAGAAATTCATATTTTGTAAAGCAGCTTACACTTTAACCCTTAACGCTCATGGTTATGTATTTTATGCAGTAATGGTTACTTCACGCGTCAGATACGATCGGGCATAGTGAGTTACTCTGCTGACACACTGATAAGTCAAGGACTTTTAATTTCGGTTTCAAATGAAACCGTCCCCTAAAGGAAAATCCCGGCTTCATGTTAATCTATTTCTGTTCGAGTGATAGAGATGGTGCAGTTTTATCATGTGGAGCAAGGGTTATGAATGGTGGAGAGGGAAATTGAGAATGGCCAGGCAAAATATTGCGCCGTAGTTATTTTTGTGATGCTGCAGGATAACAGTAGTAATTGTACGTTACTGCACCTAATTTGTTCGTAAAACCGGCCCAGCATTTTACGGGTAGCAGCTGTTTTAAAAGGGTGGCTGTAATCTCCTCACTTTTTACATAAGGCAGAGGTCGATAGGTTTTTCTCCGTGCTCGGCTGTCTGTCTGTCTCTCTCATCATGTAGCGACATGTCAGCGGTGCCGGCTTTCAGCGCGCTTACTCCAGCCCTGATCAGTCATGTAATTAGATCAGGCTGCCATGGTAACAGACGGGATTCTCCGTATTCACCGGCCAGCCAGGTGCGTGTGTGGCTGCCGGGCGACCCAGCGGGCTACCGCCAGCCCTGCGTGTGCCGCCTTGGGGGCGTACGGACGGCGCGGCCACCGCCTCGGGCTTTCCGAAAATTGAAAGATGCCGGTGGTGGGTTCCTAATGGCCGAACTTCTAGGGAAGGGTGTTCTTTGCCCACTGGAGTGTCAGGCAGATGGGACCGTACGTGGCGCACTTAGCAGGTCAGCCAAATCGTCAGTTCCATTTGCGTGTGTTATTAGCAAATTAATGAAGGTGTGGTACTTCGTAAAAATGCTTTTGCCTTATACAAGTTTGCATGAAAGTTTCTTCACAGTTTTCCTTTTTTTTTTTCCTTCCTTCTGCCCCCCCCCCCCCCCCCCCGCCCCCATCCCCGTCTGTCTGGTTTAACTGTTTGGTGGCTGTAGCAGTGTTTGCTAACAGTTCCCATTCCAACATTCTCATCATAGGCCACAGGCTTGTTATTCTCCACTCCTGTACTGTACTTTACACCCTGTGGCTGGTGAGATGAAAATTGGTGGTACTTGATGTCAGTATTGTCACTCTGGGTTTGTTGAAACCTCCTCATAGTTCTTTGCAAGGTCTAGGCCCTTCTGTGTGTTAGGTGAAAGCTGACTGCCGTTTCTCATGATAAAAATAATTTTTGCCTCAGCAAATACTTTCTTTCTAGTATGGGTGTATATTTTGCATTTGTGCTCATCAAAATAAGACTTTCTGACACAGTTTATAACAGCGTCAAAGGATACGTAATATAATTAGCTCTGAATTGCATGTTGCTCTTAAAAACATTTCACCAAGCAATGTATATTTGTCTTCATTCTCATTGTTTGAACATGACTCTTTTCAGCCTTTTTTCCATAAATGTAGGTATAATTTTTTAAAAGCACTAAATTTGGCACTGTGTTCTAATGTCATAAATCTGGAGTAACTCCAGGGGATGGGATTGTGAGCCACTTACATGGGTGTATATCTCAAATAACTCTATTTATTGGATTTAATCCAGGCATGTAGTAGAATAACCAAGCTCAGAAAGTGATCTGCTGCATATCACTGTTATTTTCTCTATATTGCTTTTCATGGCAAAAAGCACTGTGGGCTTAAATAGTATTTTTGCCTGATTAAGGAGCAGCATTAAGTGTCTATAGAAGTGGGTAACACCCCTACTCCAGTCACTAATCTTGGGTGCACTGACACTAATATTGAACTTGGCCCGGAGGATTTTGTGTCTCAGTGATGAGAAATCATCAGCACCCACAGCTCCTGAGTGTTTGTAGTACCAGGCTGGAACATAAAGCAATCCAGAAATATCTCAGTAAAATAGATATTTTAATCACTCTGATGGTAAAGCGCTGGAGCTGGAGGAGGAGGCAATGAGAAATGCCTGTTGATGGTTCAGCTGTTGTGGCGACAGGCAGTGGCGGTCTTGGGTTTGGTGTGATGAGTTTGCAGGTCTCAGCCTGCCTGCTGAGCAGGAGTGTTTCTTCTTGGAGGGGTGAGGGGACAGGGTATTTGCAGGCAATTTCCTGCACTGAAGTGCAACTTCTCAGTGCCTCAACTAACTTGCCCTTCTGGTTAGGAAGGAATATCTCTGCTCGGTGCAGCCGCCTCTGTTCTGAGGAGGTGTCTTGAAATACAAGAGCTTGTTAGGAGGACTGGCTGGAGAGAGTGGAACAGTCATGAGCGGGATAACTCCTGTAGTGTGAGCCTTAGTGTGCTGCATGCTGCTTATACATATTTTATTGTAAGACAAATTACCTGTGTGACTAAGAGTATTAGAAAATAATTATTTTCAAAAAGGCAATATATACATAGTTGAAAAAACTTTTCTGAAAAATAAACAGTGCAACTTTGCTTTTCTAGCCTGATTGAATCTATTTAGAAAGGTTGAAAAAACTAGTTTTGTTTTAAAAGACATTTGCAAGAGACATGGAACTTCACTTAACAATTTTTTTTTATGTAATAGATCCAGTGGCCTAGTTTCCCATTAATTAAGAAAATAGACACTTGAATGCAGTCACCTGAAAAGCAACTAAAGATTTAAACATTAGAATTTTAAAGCAATTATTTTGGTAACATGTCTAGTAAAACAAAATTAAGGCCTAATTTTTCCCCTTGCTGAGGTTTAGCAGCGCATCTTAGCAGATGACAGTTAGGATTGTCATTGTTCATATGCACACTGCTTTTGTTGTGGTGTACTAATTGAGGGGGAAATGCAATAAAAAAAGTGTGGCAGGCTGTAAAGGAAGTGCTTGTCAGGATTGCGTAGATGGTCTGAAGCACTGGCTGGCTGCAAACCTACTCCAGCGTGTGAGGCAGCTGCCGCTGGTGATGCTTGAGAGAAGTCAGGCTGTGTCACTCACAACACAGGTTGTGAGTGATTTGCTTGTTCTGGAGAACTGTGCAGGTATGGTGTGTACAATTCAGAGAGTGCAGATAACAGATTTAGTTGTAGGTCTCTTCTGAGACTGCTGTAACCAACTCTGCGTTAACAGATAAAGATATAATTAGAACAAGAAAGAGAAGTATGACAGGCTTGGCACAGGTAAATATTTCATTGCAAAGGACTCATTTGCTATATTACAGTGACTTCAATAGCCTAAGCTTTGCAAAGTGAAAATCCCATCCTCATCCTTTCATTTTACTTTTAAGCAAGACTCCAAATGTGATAAATAAATATACAGGTATTCGGTCAAAGGCACTATATTTTGGAGTCTTATTCAGTGGTTCACATTCTTTATATGAGAAAATTGAAGGTTTTTACATGGTTTTGGCTGAGGTGATGCATGACTAACATTTTAAAATGTAAGAAACTTTGCAGATTCCTGATTTTTTGCAAAAAGACAAAAACTAGATCCATGATCATAACTCCTTTTTGCTCTCAGTGCATGTGTTGAGAATGTAATGCTTCATGGCTTTTTTTTCCTTTCAAAGCTGTAGTCTGAAGTGGTTGTACAACACATGCAAATCTGTATGTGTGCATTGGTCCCAGTCTGCAAAGTTACTTTAGTAGATGTCCCAGTGAGGGTTTTGCTGAATGAGGATTGATTAAAGAACCTATCTAGAGTTAAGTATGCGTGTAAATCCTTCCCTAAATAGGAACAAGTAAGTATGCTCATAAACTGAAACAACAGAAATGATTCTCAGTGAGGGAGAAATGGTCCCACTAAATCCTTTGATTGTACCAAGGGTGATAAAAATATTTGGTGAGATTCCAAGTGAAAACCCCAAATGTATTTTAGTAGGTGATGTCAGCAGAAGTTCAGTGCTGGTTCTTCATGATTTTGCTGAGCAAAATCACAGAAAAAAATTTAAAAACTACATTGTTAAAATTTTTCTTTGTTTATATTTTTTGGGAATTTACAGTAATAAGCATCAACTGTAGTATGCCACCTTTAATGACAAAATAGTGTACAAGGTAAAGTCACATATCAATGGGTGATTATTTTTCACCTAGTAGTAGTAATTGCAGCACTACGTTTTCAGGATGCTACTGCTTCTCAAATAAAATATATTCTGTTGGCAGTGAAGACAGTCATCTCCACTTGCTTATGATTCTTCACCTCATTAAGATCACATTTAGGAAAAGAGCACTCTGAATAAATGGGCTCTGCTCTCTACTGGATGAGCTCTGTCTGCAGAATTAAATCTATCGTTTATTTGTGCTTGAGTAATAGTAAAAGCAGCCTCTCTCAGTCTTCATTGGGATACCTTAGTGTGTTGTAAATGACTGTAAATGTTGACTCTTAACTGTGGTTTTGTTTCTCTTTATTTTGGTTTCCATCTCCTCAACTCCTGGATCAACAGTCACATTGCAGGCCAAGCCAGATGGGCAAGCAATACAAGCTGTGAATTTATTCTTGACCCTGTAGGACAGTGACCACCATCATTTTTTTCTTCACCCTACAGTTATGCACTGCCAATAAGGTGAGAATGCAATGCTTTTTATTTCCTTCAGCAAGTGTACACTGTTTGCTCTGGGCTTTAGGCAAAGTGCACATCTTCCTGGTGTCTGTGTGATTACCTACCTGTGATGGGTTTGTACTTCCCTTGCCTGGCAGTAGAGGTCTTTGAGAAACTCTGCTCAGAAAAATTCCTTTAACTCTGGTGACTCAGTTCTGTGACTTACAGAACAAGTGGGTTCCAGATGGGTGGTTTTATGCTCACCTGAGGTCAGAGTGTATTCAGTTACTGGAAGATGTTAGTATGAATGGAAAAGTTGGCAGACTTTGATTCTTGTTATAAAATGCCATGTGTAAAATTGAATAAATCCTTCATTCACTTTTATGATCATTTTCAGGATTCCTGTTGCTTGTTGCCTGCTTGGCTTTTCCACTGTCTTGAGTTTCTTCTGTACATTAAACTTTGTCCAGCATTAGAATAGTTCCCAGGATAATTAGTCACTACTGATGTATCTGTGTGTCTTTTGCTCTTATTTTGAGAAATGCTTTCAGTTCTTCTGATTTTTCTCCCTGAAATGCTGTTGCCAAACAAGATGTAAAAGTGCACATGTATCAGTCTGCTGCTGTCCCTTTCCTCTCTTTCTCCTTCCCATATGGTTGTGGAAAATAACTTGAAAAGACCAAGTCCCAAGACTCAACAATCATACTGCCAATAAAAAGAACGTAAATTTTTATTTTATTTCTTTAATCTGATTGTCATTAAGCCAGCCTGGTTTTTTGGACCTATTCTGTGATTTTTAAGTGCTTGGAATTGGCAATGCTGCTAATGCTTTAAGAAAAAAAAGATAAAGAGTCATAATAAAATTGCCTGTGTCTTTAAATAAAAGAAAATAAAATATAGTGATTGCTTGCAGAAAACCAAAGGGTTTCTTTTTTAAATTTACAATCTGAAAGCTTAATTACAATAAGCACTCTTATTTATGTAGGGCTGATCAGAAATTCTCCGTTGCAGAATAACTTCTTAATGTATACAGCATGTCATAGAAAAGTACGCAGTGCATCATTTACATTTTATTGTGGCTGTGGGGAAGGGTGCTGTGTTTTAGAGGGAAGTTGCCTAGGCAAGTAGTTACATGCAAGGACAGGCCTGTTACAATTTCCAAAGGAGCTTGAATGGTGGGAGTGAGTGGTAACCGCTGTAAGTTCAGAGCAGTATGAGTTTCTCCAGAGTAAAAAAACTACACAAAGTGCCCATGCACTGGCACACTTTGTCTTTCCATTTTGGAAGAGAACTGAATTGGTAGCAGCTATTGACTTGGGATATCAAATAGAAAAAGTTTTTTGTTACGATGTTATCAGTTACACAAAGCATTTAATTTTTTATTTTTTAAGATTAACTTGGGTTGTAGAAAAATGTGTTTATTTTAAGAAGTGATTACTGCTGGAAAAACGTACATATCTCAATTAGAAGAAGTAGTTGTTTATAGGGCATTTGTCAAGTCCTATGAATAATAAGATTGTGTTACCCATAATGTATTGCTAAGTCACCTTGGATATTTTAGCATCTGGTATTTTCTGCAATTGCATGAGAGACAATATATTCAATGTTAAACAAACATTTTAGATTAAAAATGTAACCTAGCTAAGTCTGATAGGAGTATAGTACTAAAATTCTTGTTTTCCTATACCAGCTCAGCTTGAAGTTTTGTATTGTATTTGTGGACCTTAGATGAGGTTAGATTTGGTTTAACTTCTTATTGTTGGACATTTTAGTTACTGAGTTGAAGGTACCTCTGTTGACCTCATTAGTTCTCATTTTTTCTATGGAACAATCAAAATCAGGCCCACTGTAAAACTAAATAAGTGAAATAAAAGTTATTGGGATAGGCACTGCCTGCTTACAAATTTTTCTCTGTTACTGGAGGAAACAGGCAGGAGCTCACAGTTGTAACACGTAAAAGAAACATGACATGGCACTGTGTAGGGAGCAGCCACAGATAGAGCATTTCATACTCACACTCATCATCTTTCTGGTTTTTGCATTTGTTTTGGGGTGAAGGTGGCAGCTGCCCTGCTCCATTTTAGGCAGACCTGGGTTATGACCCTGAAGTCTGACAGAGGGAGAACATGGGACACATTTGAAGGCATCCAAAATGCATCTCAGAAGCCATACTTGAGGCCTGATGTTCCTGCATGTGCATTCATGGCTTCAGTGGGTAACATCTTTGTTGTGTGTCAACTGTCCAGGTGTACTTACCCTTCTAATTCAAGCAGCATTTTCTGCAGAGCCAGCTAAGCATCTTGCCTGGATAAGGACATGGGTATTAGTAAAAGTAAAGCAAAAATAAATAAAAATATACAGCTTTCTTTCTTTTTTATTTTTAGTTAATTTTAGCCTGCTCTCCAAAACATAGAGTTATTGTTATTTGTTCAGAGCATGCACTGCCTTCTTCCACGTAGGCAAATGACTCAATGCTTTCTTTTATACAGTTGTCTTGAGAGGATTTTGCATGAGGTACTGGACATTTTAACAATTAAAGAGTTCTTTTTAATCTTTTCTGTTGTCAAGTCACTTGATATTTATTAATCATAATACTGGGTTGAATTTACAGCTGCAGCCCATTTGTAAGAAATTTTTTTTGGCTGAATTTTCAGTAAGTATGCCTGTATGCTACCTAATATAGCTAATTTTTTACATAAGGGATAATTTCTGTTTTATGCAGACTTCTGGCTACCTCTCTCTGTAAACAGGCAACAGTCTGCCCTTTTAAAATACTTAATATTGAACATAAAAAGAACTAATCTGTCTCTATATTACTGTGTGCGATGGTAGCTTTTTGGTTTTCATATCAGGGTCCTTTTATCATAGCTGGTTTTATTTCTTCCCTCATGCTCTTTATGAGGGTCTACAATATCTGTAGGGCTAAAAGAAGGTAGGCAATGGAGATTTCTGATGCGTTAACAGCACAAGTGAAATGGAGCTGTGAACTAGGTGTAATTGGATAGTAATTAGGAATAATTTAAATTTTAAAAATTGTTTATATGTGAGCAGCTGAAAGGTAAATTAAATGAAGTGATGTGAGTGCTGATGGATGTCTTAAAAATGAGGCTTTGTGGTCCCCTCACCTCAACGATTACCTTTCATGGTTTTCCCCTGTTGTTCCTTCTGCAGATACTGAAGGCCTGCTGTCTGACTGATAGAAAGTTTCATAACATGGTCTGAAGTGTAAATGGCATGGGGTGTAGTGGTATACCTGCATAAAAACACAAAGCTGACATTCATAATGTGATATAAGGCACTAGCCGAGGTTTGATTCGCCTTCCAACTTGGTGTTTTTAAAAGGTGTATTTGCAAATGGAATGAGATTTGCTGTCCCACACTCTGCAACTTGTTAGTATTCCTTTAAAAGTGTGGGCTCTTGGATGTTAGTGTGAGTAGATGGAGAACCTCCACGTGTTGGGGGTGAGGAGTGGTGAGGTGTCTGGATGTGCTGTGCAGTTGAGTGCAAGCCTGAGCATCTGTGTGTGTCCTCCTGCTGCCTCTCCCTTGGCTCTGTGTGTTGGGCAGGGGTGTGCTGCTGGGGTTTGCCTTGCCTCAAAACCAGGGCTGTGCTTTTGAAAGAAAGTTAGCCCTCATTACTAGGGGTATAATTTTGGTCTGAAATTAGCCCAGGTGGCAGCATCTGGATTTAAATGTGTTGGCTGAGGGGTTTCTCATGTTGAGACACTGTGATAGAGGCAAACCCTGAATTTGATAATTGCCTCTTTATTTTCTCATCAGTTACTTTTTCTGGAACTAGCTGTAAACCTGACTTCAGGATTTATTGAGTCACTCCTTGTTCTATAACAAGTACAAATGCCAAAGTGTTCCTCACTTGTATTGGAGTGTGGTTGTGACTGTTACCACATTTCGCCTGTCAGGTACCCACGTGTGAAGGCCTCTATAGTTTTGTACAGCTAACATTTCTGTCAGGCCAGCTACTTGAAAGAAAGTCAGGCTTTAATGGAGAAGGATAATTACAAAAGCAGGCTTAATCCTCCTTTACTGTGCTTAGAAATTTTGTGCTACTGAATATTTTCTCATTGGTGTGGTTCCTTTTCAGTGGCACGTGTAGCAGCTGACTAGAAAGTGATATTTTCAAATGTGTATAATAATAAATACATTTCTCCTCTTCTGTAGCCTCTGAACACATTTTCTGCTTGGTACTGTGCTGTATTCATAGCTTTCCCAAGGTAGTCTGACAGCAAGTAGATCAAGAATAGTTTGAAAATTCAATATATTCAAGGGGAAAAAATCCTAGTAGGTTATTACAGTAGAAGAAGTTGTAACTTTATTCTCCATGTACCACTAGCAGTTAAAAACCCATCACACTAATCATATGTACTGAATTTTTATTTACAGATTAGGAGGCTCTACTTTGACATATGACTAGCAGGGAAGCCCCTCCCTTTAACAGTTGTATGTCATCTGCTTCAGAGAACTAATTACTTGGCAATTCCCATTTGATAATTCCCTCTTTATTTTCTGATGAGTTACTTAACAGTGATGAGCTTGTTGAGCAGAATGCCGTGCTTAATCTGTGCTTCAGAAACTACAGTGTGGGCCTGGGGATATCATTGTTTCTGAAATGCTGTTTAGCCTTGCCATAGGAGCCTTGAAACCACACTAAGATACGTGAACAGTTCACAGTTAATGATCAGTTGAATGTGAGTGATGCACAGCAACTGCCAAAAAATAAAGGAAGGGTTTACATTGCTGTTGCACTGCAAGCAGAAAGTTTAAATATGGAATTTCTCAAAAAAACCCCAAGCACCAAACGTAATGTAGTTTAGACGCTGAGAAGCAGAAGCTTATGTCAGAGATATACCTTCTATGTATCATTGATCTTCTCCACTGAAATAATCAATTTAATGGAATTTTTTTTTTAAAAAAAACACTGCTTATTGTAATACCCATCTGACATCTTAGCCGACTCCTGGTGGTTTTTGTGTTCTTTTAATATGAAATACTTTAGATAGTTTTTACTGTGTTTTCTCTGCTGTTACCTGTCTTATTCATTCTTCTCCACTTCCTTTTCACATTCTTTTACTCCAGTGGCCACAGCAACCCTTGTTCCTTGCTGGGGAATGCATTAGAAGTCTCACTGCTAATTACAGCATCACAGTGTTTCTAGAGGGTACCTAAGTTCAGCAGTGCTTAGCTACAGCACCAGGCGAGGGGATTTATGGGGTGAAATGACATCAGCCTGCTCATGACAGTCATGGTAAGGTCAAAGTGAGTCTCTCTTGCAGATCAGGAGTCAGATGGGTCCTGTTCAGTCCCAGTGTCTCTGAAATTCAACCATGCTATTGAATTTGAAGAAAATTTTTTTACTGGTTTCAGTGGAGAAAGGTTTGTGGATCATCTACAGTCTCTTTGACTAGATGGTGGTATTATTCTACTGATACTGATACCAGAAGATTTCCATTGGGGCTGAGCCAGTGCTATAAGCTGAGAATTGGGCTATTTTTCCTTTATTAAATAAAAATACAGTATTTTTTGTATTAGCTCAAATGACATTGCATCATCAGGCTTGCTGATTTATTAGATACTCACAATAATATCTCTTGCCCAGTACTGGAAGCTGTGTAACAGGATTGTTTTATCAATGAGAAAAAACTCATTTGTACATAGTTACGTGTGTTTTTGTGAAATTAATCAGAGCAACAGTAGTTTTATGAAACATATAATTCAGAACAGATTAATCTACTTTAATTGTGTTCATGAAGTACACCAGCTATAAAATCTTTTGAAAGGAATATTAATAAAGTTGATCAAAGATGGCTTGAAGTACAGAATTCAAATATGAACACAATTACAGCAAATATACAGACAGATAGAAAGTAGCTTGGGAGATTATTTAAAATAATTACTACAAAAATAAGTCCCATTTTCCTTTTTGGATTTTTTTAAAGAATATATCATGTTTTAGAAGCAAAGATACAAGAAGAAAAAACAAATACAATTTGAGATTTTATAAAGTGCAGTGAATAAGCATTTTAAATAGCATAATAACACAAGGAGTCAAAACCTCACAGAAGGTCATTGAACCATTTTTCAAATTTTTAAAACCTATTTTTCATTCTATTTAATATTTTAATGACTCAAGGTGTCTCAGGTAGTGCTATATAGGCATTGCTGAAAATAGAAATCCTCTGTAACAATCAGAAAAGAAACATGACTTTCTTAGGATTCCTCACCTGTGATATGAAAGGTTTGCTTACACTGACAGGACTTGTCCCTTGACAAATCCTTCTACAAACCATTACAGCTTTTGTGGATGGACCTTCATCCTGAGCTGTGGTATCATATTTATTTTCCAGAGGCAGCCAAAGAGTTATTAGATGTTGATTTAGACAGATTTTCATCTGCCTGCTTCAGAGGTGTCTAAGATTGAACTTCAAAGTGTTTGGCCCCAGACACATGGATACATGCCAATACTTTTTCTATCAATAGTTATGCCAGTGAAACATTAACATATGAATATTGTGACCACGATCTTCAGTTAATCCAAGATTTTAATTACATGCTAATGCATTGAAATTTGGCCTGAGGTTGAAAACAAATAAAAACCAACTCACTAACAACAGGGAGGTTTCCCTGTTGACCACTTCTGTTCTCTCCCTGGCACCAAATAAAATGGTAGGTTCTCTCTACTCTATTACAAGGAGAGCCTGATACATCCTGGATACTGTGTTTCTTTCCTCTGGATTCTCTTTTTCCTTCTTCTCACCACCTACCCTGTTAACATCACTCTTCTGTAAGTAACACCTGCTGATGGACTAGCTGAGGATGACCTGCTTTGTCTGGTCATACGATTTGTG
Source organism: Agelaius phoeniceus (assembly GCF_051311805.1). Classification (NCBI taxonomy): domain Eukaryota; kingdom Metazoa; phylum Chordata; class Aves; order Passeriformes; family Icteridae; genus Agelaius; species Agelaius phoeniceus. The sequence continues at coordinate 65,400,997 of NC_135265.1, read as the reverse complement.
TTTGCATGTCCTTGTTTGCAGAACTGAGAAGCTGCTGCACCTCTCTGTTTAGGACTTGTCTGTTTCCTCTTTGAATCAGGTTGAGTTTCACGTTTCCTTCTTGCCACTCTTGCTAAGCTTTCTTGGATCTCTGCTGTGATCTGGCCTGATATTTTTGTTGTTAGTGACAGTCTTGGAAATCACATGTGACTTCCTTTGTGAACTTGACAGTTGATTAATTAAACTGGGGGGAGGTAAGTGATATATGTCACATATGAGTACGTGTAACACGTGTCCTGTTTTACATGGAAAGAGGATGACGGTGGAGCTTACAGTACAATAATCTATAGTTTAAAATTATACTATGTGGTGTTTGGATAGCTCACAAATACGTTAGAAAAGTGTCATCATAAAACAGATGTGATACTGCAATCCTGGAAGAGCTGGAGGAGTAAAAGTCTGCATTTTGCTTCATATTTGCACAAGATGACAAAGTAACTCATTCTTGTTGTGTGGTCTTCAGGTGTGAGAGTGATAGAACCAGCATGGATGCCTCCTGCCATTTGTTTATCACTACTGGTTTATTTCGATTGCACCTCAGTAGCAGGCACAGAGGGAATACAATGTGTAGTGACTGAGCAAATTAAAGTAATTCCTCAGTGAAAGTATGACATTTGTTACATGAGGTTACTATCCAGATGTTATCTGTTAGCGTACAGTGAGAAAGAGCCCTAAGGAAAATTGAGGTGGGTAGAAAGTAAGCATCTGAAATACATTAAACATCAGCAATCGAGTACAACCCTGTTACCTAAGGAGTCAAACTTGGTGAATGTCATGTTGGCTGTATGGAATGGGAGAAATGCAAACTAAGACACACTTCTGCTATGTGTGCAGCTCTGCTATGAGGTGCGTTCATCTGAGCTGTCAGCTGGCTGGCTGCAGTGTTTGCTGCTGTTTATACAGCTCAGCCAGGGTGTCTTTATGAAACCAGCAGTGCTGTGCAACCTAGGCTGCAGCAACCAGTGGTTTTATGCTGCTCTTATTTAACACGAAGGGCGCGTGTTGTGCAATGCACCGAGGTGCTCAGCCAAAGGCTGTGGTGAAATAAGGGGTCGGGTTCCCACCTCTGTTACTTACTTGGGTGGTTTCAATGGAGCCATGTGGGTGGTGTGATAGAGTCTGGGGCCTTTGGCGTGTGTCTGAGCCTCTGGGCTCAGGGCTGACACAGACAGGTCAGCACTGCTGATCACACACGGTTTGTTTGGTGGGAGTAAAGCAGTCACTTGGCTTTTCCTTCAAGTGGAGAAGGACTGAAAGTTGTTGCTCAGGCAAATGTCATCAGTCTTCTTTTCTTCCTGTGCTTCAGGTGGATGTGTTGGTGAATAAGACTAATCTTTCTTTACATAGCCCAAGCAGTGTTTTGCCTTTTTATCCTTCTGTCCTGTTTAAACCATTTCCAGACTTCTTTCTCTTGTTGCTGGCCAATTAGTTTTTCTCTTCACCGCCTTCTCTATCAAGATTCTCCTGTGCTCAGCAGTTCTTACTGCTGCATATCTGACCTACTTGTACATGTCTCCCTCACTGGGTTTGTTACCGGCACAATACTTAGATTTTGTGTAGACCCTTTCTTCCCTTTTAATTCTGTGTGTGTTTCTATGTGTCTAAAATGCCCTTCTGCTTAGAGTGTTTTGATACCTCAATAGTTTTCTGCAGAAATGCAAATTTGAATGTTGTTTCATCTACCTCTCTTCCTTCCTAGTTTAGTCATAGCTGGATTCTGAGCTTTGCAACCCCAGTGATTTGCCTGGACAAGCCTTTCACTCCATGCAGCCTTCCGCTCCTCCTCATGGGAAAAGACCATTATTTCTTCTCTGAAGCTTCTCTGTGGGTGCCTGTTTCTCTGGCTGAACATTGGATTTTCAGTTTATGTGCCCCTGCTAGTCTTCCCTGGTTTCCAGTTGCAGTGTCTCTTCAGCAGACATCTTGCTTTTTAGGCTTGTCAGCTATCTCTAACAAATCAGTAGCATATATTTGTTTGTAAAATGTTACATGCTGGCATTGTTAAAAAAACACAAACAATGAAAACCACAAAACCAAAATTCATTCAGTTATTTTTTCTGTACCTGAGCATGAGCCTGGGTCATTTGCTTATAAAATAATGGAGACTCTATTACTTTATTATCATATCATGTGATCTTCTAATCAAAGGATTCTTTTACTGCATTAGTAGCAATAATTCAAATTGTTGATGTAAACTGTAAAAACTGTAGTACCATTTTCATGTGTCATACTGATGGGTCAAAAGTAGCAGGTTGAGCACTTTTATTTACTCTTCTTTATCATCACTTCTTCTCATACCGTGACTCTGCTCCAGTGATAAAGTTCTCTAGTAATAGGTTGTGAAATATAAGTTAAATCAAAAAAGAATTTTTGAAAAGCACTTCATTCAGAAAAAGAAAATAAAAGTGACATAGTATGCATTTTGAGTGAGGTTCTTCAGACAGGAAAAATTCCTGGACTGCTATGGAGAAGTACCAGAATGAAGCACCCACTGAATGAGTGAAGTTCACTTAAGGTGTGAAGTGGAAATATGTAAGATGGGTTTTTAAATTTTTTTTTTTTTTTTTTTTTGTGTATCAGCATGCTTTTGCCATGAACTGACATTGGAATGATACTGTGGTTATAGTAGATTTAAAAGAACCCAAACAATATAATAATTATTTTGATTGATAATGCTGGACTTGGTATGTTTTCTCAAAAAGGAGGCTTTTGACTAAACAGGAAACCATCAAAAATAACTTCTATCTGGAAATTGATAACCCTTCTTGTTATAAATTAACAACAAAAAGATACAGACTAAGGGATATTAGAGGAAAATACACATTTTACAAATTTATTTACTCAGTGAATTTAACAATAGCGTGAGTATAGTTTCACTTTTCCTGTATGTAGGCAGTTTCTCAAGGTGAGAAAAGCATCTGAAAAAACCCTCAACCTCATGGTTATAAGATCATAAAAACTGGTGCAGGGAGCTTGGAGGTATGAGTTACTACTTTTAAAGTCCTCTTTTAAAAACAACGCTAGACTCCATATTGATGGAGTGCTTTTAAAGGCAGTGCCCTTTTAATCAGCAAACAGGTCCTCTGTGCATCAAATAATTAAAAATAGAGCAAAGTTTCTGAACAAGGCGTCTGGCAGAAGCGTCTGTACTTCCATCTGTGCATGATTAGCAGAATGTTTCATGATATTTAAATAGCACAAGCTTTGCTCTCTTTTTTATTATTTGTTGTACTGAAGACCTGTTTGCTTGTTAAGTGGTCTTTTTTGAATAGTTACTGGCAAGGAATCAGGAAAGTGTATGAAGACATCTTGTACACACTGCAAATGCCAAATTGTCCCTTTTTTCAGAGACACTGCCCTTACTATTTTTTTTTGAATTTTTTTTTTTTAATGGAGTTTTACCACATCCCTCACTTGATGTTTAAATTTTCTTAAGGACCAGTTGATTTCAGAGGGAGTTGAGCAGGTATTTCTACCCAGGAACTGCAGCCTGGCCGCTCACAGGATTGCCCTCCCTGGGAGGTGCGTTGCCGTGCGAGTACGCACCAGGGTGCACTTGCAGAGTACGTGTGGCGGCTCAGCTCTGCAGCTCCTGCCTCTAATCTGCTGTGCACGCTGCTCTGGAGCCTTATCCTTTCACAGGGACGTAATCAGCCAGGCAACAGCTTTCCAAGTGCTTTTGAGGCCTTAAGCTGGGACTCCTCTTTGCTGGCAGTCATTCAGCATTGGATTGTGTACTCTTCGTCTCTGGCTAGCAACGCGGCGCTTTGCAGTTGTAGCCACTGATTTCCCTCTGTACTAGTAAAGATTTTGTGTGTGTGTTTTACAAAGGCCTGTACAAGAAGGTATGGAATGAAAAGAAGCTGCTGTCTGGATGCTGAGTGCATTGCTGTAGCTCGCTGAGGGCAGTTCTGTTATGTGCAATGCCCTGTTGTTGGGTGCCGGCAGGTTGGCAGGGAGCTGAGACGCTCGGATAGGCTCAGAGGTCCTTTATGGAGAGCCAGTATTCAGTCTTAGGACAATCTGTGGTCTTGGATGGGCATGGAAAATAAGAGCTTTTGTGGTGTGTGTAAGTGGTGTTTACTCTGTAGCTGGGCTTTTCGTTGTTGGGTTTTTCTTCTTGTGTTTGAGGAAAGCTGTGGTGTGTGATGTGTGAGTACTGACCTGGGTCGTCTCTTAACTTCAGCTAAAAACTTCAAAAGAAATTGTGGTTACTACTGAGAGCAAAGCTGCTAACCTGTCAACATAAATGTATAAACTCTGCGTGTTTGCACCTTAGAAAAAAACCACTGAAACACCTCAGCTGTCAAGAAAGAGTGTGCTATAAGCCTCCACACAGAGTTCACCCCACCTCACCTGGTTAGCACTGTGTTAGCGATGTCCATCATGCTGTTTCTGGCCCAGGTTCTGCAGAGCAGAGTGCTCTGCAGTCTCACAGCAAGCTCTCCTCAGCAGGTTTATATCTTACATGGTGAAGTTGTTGAGTTTCAGGGGGGGCAGTGATAGGATCACTTTGCAAATACCTGTCCATTGCCATCATTCAGCTGCTGGTCCAGGGAAGGCTTGGAGATGAATGAGTATATACAGGGAAGTACTGGAAGGGCAAGAGAAGGAACAAACATGCTTCACTGTAAAAACTGAGGGTAATATGTATGCCCATTCCTTCAGCTAAACCTTTCAACTAATGCATGAAGCAGTTGCGCTCACATTTTACCCATACTGCTCTTAAAAATCAGTTCCCTTAATAATTGATTTCTTCAGAAATAAGAATTACTTCTAGAGCTGATTCTTGATTAGTGCAGTTTGGTGGGTCTAATATTAGCTTCTTTCCAGGAGCAGGAAGGAGAGAAAAGACTCGGGTTCATTTTAAAGATTCATGAAGTTGTGTTGGTAGGTTGGTTAAACTAAGCCAAGTTTTGTGTTTTTTTCCTAGTATTTGTTCTCAAAATATACCATAATGCTTTTTTGGAACAGCTTCAGTGTATCTTGTGAATTTGAATTAATTAATATTAGTATGAGTTTCATATTGTCCAACAGAACTTGGGGTTTTTTGTGTCTTCTGTCATGCCCAAGGTGCTTCAAGCACTTTAAAATAATGAGTTCAGTTATAATAGTGCTGAGGCTCTGTAAACAAACAGCCATTCTTCTGAGTGCAAGGAGATCAAATTCAAGGATTGCTTTTTTGACAGGAGTGGGAAGAATACTGCTTGTGATGCTAGTAATACCCCTGGTATTTTTTCAAGAGCATTTGTGACAGGCTCCTTGTTTTGGTAGACTAGATTTTGCTGTTTATTACTAAATTTATAATTCTCAATGCACTGTAAACCAAGTGAAGAAGAATTGCAGGACACATATTCAGAAGCTGTTGTTCACACCTAATTGTTGTATTTCTAGCCCTGATTATTTGACATCATGACATACTACATGAAAAATCGAGTAGCCCTTGATTTCCTGAAACAAAACCAAAGGTTCCTTTTCTAGCCCTGCAAAAGTACATTGTATGTAAGCAGGTAAACTGGAATTCTGCCTAGGATGGTAGGATGCTGTTGATTTGTGTGAAAAATGATGGTTCTGTTAGTTGTCTGCAGTTCTCCAGAGGGGAGAGAGGGCCTTGTATCACTCAAAACCAATTCATTTCAGCTGGCTGGAGAGAAGTATGGACAGCATCCAACAAACAGCCATCTCCAAGTACAAAGATTATAATGGAAATGTTGATGACCAGTCAGTATTGATATATTAGGAAGTATTTATATAACTCAGTGTTGTTGACTACTGTAGAAATGTTGTCTTAGGCCCTGTTCCCACTGGCATTCCTCCTGTTGACTTTTGGAGTGTTAGGATCAGACCCCTTTGGCTCAAATTTGGAGTGAATTAAGACTGAAAGAAGCATGCATGTTCTGCAATCACCCTTCACTTTTGGAGGGGAGAATGGAGGAAATAACTGACTTGTGCAATGGTACCAAAGTTCTTTATGGCATCATCAAGCCATACACTGAAAATAAAGCTTTCCTTAAGCTATTTGAGATATTTCATTTTGATCTATAGCCTAAAGTGTTCCCTGTTAATGGAAGACTCAATGTGGTTTTTATGCTTTCCTTGTGAAGCTGTTCTTTGACAAGGAGAAAAATGTATCTAATTAGCATGCACCTTTCTGTATGTGGATTATTATGCATTCATTATTTTAAGTTGCTGCTATTATATGAAAGTTTCTCCAGAACTTTGGCAAGTTGGTAGAAAGGAGTGACAGTTCAGTGCATTCTCAGCTGCGCAGCTCTAAAATATGTTGCTTTTGAAGACACCTACATGTTACAGTAAAAATACCCCTTACAGCCAAAGGTGTGTGACCACAGTCTAGGTAATCACAAAAGAAAGAGATTCAACTAAGTACTGAAACAGGAAAAAAAAAAAGTAAATTTTTTTAAGAGCAGTAGAAATTATGAAAGACATAATTACTATTCTATGAATATTAAAAAAAAGCCCCCCAAACCCCACAAAGCTCAAGGGTTCTCTATATGTAAAAGTCACCATCAGTTAGGGAATATATATCTGAATACTGAATATATTCTAAATACTATACATTTGATTGACATTCAGGGCTCAGTTGTACTCCAGAAAAAGAACAGATGTGTAGCTTTGCTAGAAACAACAAAAGACAATTTGGGGAAATGCAGAAGTACTGCTAGAAAAGCTGAATGCTACATTTCTAAGTAAAATGCCATGTGACTAATATAAGTGCTCTTCTGTCCCAGATAGGGCTGCTGAAATTTTAAGCAGATAGCAAAAATTTACTGTTTCATATTTCATAGATAATAGTTGTTCTGAATGCTTTAAATAATACAGGAAATGTAGTGTGACAAACTTGACATTTGAATATTAATATTGATACTGAAACAGTTCACCACAAAGAATGCCAGGGCTGCACGAGGAAGGATAGCATTTTGATCAGATAAAGACACAAAAATTATAAAGCCCTTCATATACATTGAAAAAAAGGCCTTGTGAAAGCTGTGACAAAATTACCTTTCAAGATTAGACATTTTATATCCTGTTTTAGTAATATGTCTGCAGGGAAAGTTGGAAGCGAAGAGATGTCTTTGCCATTTCTGTCTTCCCCCTTCCTCCCCCACTTGCAGTTTGATGAAGGCTGTTTGAAATAAGGTTAAGAGTCCAGGGCTATGAAGTGTTTTGGGTTCACTTGTGCAAATACATGAGTGGATGTCGGCTCAAGAAAAGACACATGGGCATGTATACTCTTTGGTGACCAGTCTCAGACTTGCTTGAGATGCACTGTAAGTTATCCTCTGTAAAGTTGAGATTTGGCAACAGGTTACTTTATTAAAGAGAGGCTTTTCTTTTCTAAACATAAAATAGTGCTGACAGTCCCTTTTTCCTAAACAGGCAAGCTTGCTCTCCCACATCTGTGTGCACATGAGTGTGTGCACAATCTCTTAGTATAAATTTGTTATGGCTTGCTTGATTTTTGTAGCTATGTGTGGTGAGACCAGGAGAACACAGCCCTTCGGGTATGAGTAAGTTTCAGCCCACCTACGTGATGGAGCCCAAGGACTGTGTCCTCTTTCTGTTCACATCGTCCCTCAAAGAGGATACAAAATAAAGATGTAGACTGGTGAAAAGTTGATGATTGCAAGCAGAAGAGGCCAGCCCAAGCCAAGCCCATGGAAGGAGCAGGAATGTTTCTGTTCTGTCGCTCTCTGCAGTGCAGTGCTGGTGTGGATGTGCCCCACTGTTGATAAATCTCTTAGTGTCTTTTGGCAGTTGTTGTCATAGAGATGATTTGGTAAGTCACTTAGCTGGTTGTAGTACTGATAGGTACATTGCTTTCCAAAATTCCTTGTATGTGGAGTATGTAGAGTACCTTTTTGGCTTTGTATGGGTAGTATAATTTGCACCAGTTTGATTTTAGCTGTTTAGCTATATGCAAACTAGTTAAAGGCGTTTTATTTTTTGGGACAGGAAGGAAAAGTTTGTCAGCCTCCCTTCTGAAAATGTTTTGGTAGCTGTGACCACTTTTTCCCTTCAAAAATATATCTTGTGCTTTCAGACTCTCTCATTTTCAGATGTGATTAATGGTAATTTTTATCTTTAGAATGCAAATGGAATTTTTAGCATACTTTTGCACTGTATACTGCTTCTTTCTGCACAAACTGCTTACCAGACAAATTAAAAAGACAGGTATGTATCTAAAACCCCACCAACCCAAAGCAAAGTACACTTTACCTTCTGAAATATTTATATACTTGTAGTTGTAGGTGCTGCAAAATATTTATGTGGAAGTGGCATCATTCTGCTTTGCCAAGTGTAAGCAGGTCCCTTTAACTGTGTGTTGCCACTGTAGGCAGGAGAAAATGTTGGGCATTTCACTGGAATGATGGCAAAGCCTTTGTGTCTCCATGTGGGTAACCCACATGGGAACAACCCCTCTGAGGTACATTCTGCAGGGGGCTGTTGCCTGTTGAGGAATCACAGAACCCTGGCAGTTGCTGGTATTCCTGTAAAAAGGGTGTAACAGCAGCACTTGTATTAAAAAATGCAAATCCCCTGCTGCCATGTACAAAGCAGGCAGATTCCTGACCCCTCGGTGATGCCAATGGCATTTCAGCCTGCCCTGTGAGTTGTTAAACTCGTTAGGCACAATCTCATTTTCACAAAGGAGACCTGGACTAAGGTAGTAATGCATTGGAGATCTTACTCTCCAGGGCTGTGCAGTTTGTAAGGTGATTCACAGCATGTACAGAGGGAATGGAAAATGTTATCTTGGAAGCATTCCAGTGTGTTATTCTGAAGTCATTTTGCTCAGGCAAAAACGCTGGTGATTGTATGGCAGCCTCTAGAGCTACAGAGTGGAAGGTGAACCTCCTATACCTTAGGATAGGCTGTAACTAGCAAATGACATTTTATTCTGTGGCCAGCTATTCACGTGACTATTCAGACCTCTGTTCCAAATAGAAACCAAAAAAATAAAATACTTCTGAGACTTTGGCCTGTTACAATATGGGTTGCTGCTGCAGATGATTATATAGATCTATTTTACTGCCTGTTCCCCATGCCAAAATTTAGAAAAGTGTCTTAATTTTAACTGCCCAGAGACACAGCCCAAAATGGGAGTAATCATACTGAAACAAATTACTTTTTTTACATCCTGTATTTCCTCTATTTCTTCAACTGTTTCTCAAACAACTACTGCCAGTGGTACAATAATAGGTTAAACTAACTTAAAAAAATATAGTATAGTTGCTCAAAGGAACATAGAAGTAAATCTTTAAGACAACATTTATCTTCTGATTTAGTGTCTGAACCTGCTTCCTTGATATTAGTGCAAATTAATGAAATTAGGATCATACCTTTAAAGGAATAGGAACAATAAAAAAAACTCCTGAACCCCAACAATTGTATATTTGAGCTCACCAACATAAAAATGTGACTGAAAAATTGTGGCATAAGCCTAAGCATCAGCTAATTGTTATGGTGAATGGAATAATCTTCTATGGAGCTGTGAGTGACCAACGTGTTATAGTGCAAGGGGGCCCTATTAATCCACAGAGTATTGACAGAGCATATGGTAACTGCTCCAAAACATGCCATATATAACATGCTTTTTGTACTGTTGTGTAAACTGCATTCTAATGTGTAACTGAGAATATAGGTAGTCCTAAAAAAATCATTTTGCCCTGTGGCATTTGCTAGCAATATGGTATATGTCCAGGATGTACAGTAGATATTCAAATTCAGTATGCTGCAGAATTTGTGAATTTGCATGTTAAAATACTTGTCATTTCTGGAAATACCCTGAAGTGTAACTGTCCACAACCTTCCTCTTCTAAATTATTATTAAATACTTGTTTTCAAAGGCGAATCTTTGGCCATTTGGAGTATGAATTTCATAGCTAGTGATTTTAAAATCTGATAGTCAGGACTGTGACCCAGAATTTTTTTTTACCATTTTTGCTGTCCTTTTGATTAATATGTGTGAAGTACCAAAGCCTGTGTACCTCAATGCTGTTCATTACCCTGCCTTTTGGAAAAATTGAGGAAGAGCTATGAAGAGACATGGGCAGGACCAGAGAGCCTTATGCAGTTCAATCCAGAGATAATTTCTCCTGGTGTCACTTGGATGAGGAGAGATAAATTGCTCATGCCTCTGGTCTAAACTATGTAGTAACATGAGAACCCTTGGGAGTAGGGTGTTCAACCTGGGAGATGTCCTTCCTGGGGGGACATTTTGGAGCCTCCAGGAGTGTATCATGGGAATGCTGGGGCTCTTTAATCTCAAACTGTGAAAGCTGGGGCCTCACCTGCCTGTGTACTGTTCAGAGATGGGGAGCTGCCTGTATGCAGGTAACCAGATTTTAATTTTTCAGCTTACCCCTGCAGCAGCTGCTCCTCATGGGTTTTTTCCTGCTGCTCTGTGCTGCTGCAGGGTCAGGTTCACCCTGAGAACATATGCTTGTGGGTGCTCCATGCCAGTGCTGCAGCTGAGGTATGGGATCAAAAGAAGAATGAAGAATGTGGGGGCTGCCTGTGAACCTGCTCACCTTCTGCACACTTTCGGGAGACCTGGAAAATGAGGCAACTAATTGCAAAGGCTGGAGTTTGTTTAAATACAACTCAAATGTTGCATAATGTCTATTACCTAATTTTTTCTATCCTTTTGGAATGTTGCCCCTCAGGGATAACTGGATACAAGAGTTGCACTGTATGTGCATAAAGGTGGGAATATTCCTACCGGCTGCTGCAGCCCTCGCTGGAGGTTGTAAGTGGCAGTGTTTGTTTGCAGTGTAATGGTGGGTTTTAGTTTGTACTCTGTGGTGGCAGCAGTGACCAGTGACTGTGGTCTGTGAACCTGTTGACTTGGAGCCTGCCTCTGAAGAGCAGGGACTCAGGAAAGCAAAGCTGGCTGTCAGCTGGTGCAGTCATTCTATGGTGGGCTTCGCTTTTATTGGGAAAACCTTGCAAGTGAGAGAAGATTGAAAGCTTGCTTGGCCTTTCTGCAGGTGAAGAGAGGTCATAAAAGTTATTTTTTTGGGATGCCAATTGTTTTTTAGAATTCTAATTATACTGTTTCATTTTCATGTAACTTTCCCTCGTTTTTACCCTGCCCATGTTGAGTCAAGTAGCACTTCTGTCTTTCTGTTTGACTATATATGCAGTTGTTGCTATCCAAAATTCTTTATTGATCTAATAAAGTAGTTAGATGAGGTGACTTTGAAAATATAAAAGGATAGCTAAGTGAATCTATATAAAAATTAATGTTTAACAGAGAGCATCTTTGATAAAGTTAGCAAACATTCTGTGAGCAGTGTTATAGTTATGGCTGTTTTCAGACAACTTGAAAGCTTTCTGGAGAACTCATTCTCTGGAGTAAAATGTTTTCTGCTTGTTTCTGTTATGAAAGGGAATAAAGTGTTACTGTTGTCAGAATCCATTCATTTCTCGTACCTTGTAGTAAATGATAACACTCCCCTTCCTGTTTTTGAGATTCTGAAACATGGAAGTGAAAAATACCTCATTTCATTATTTAGATATAGGCAAATAATATTGTTTTCCCCTTTTCTTGCACTATTTCTGACTGCTCTTTAAAAATTCCACTGCACCCCTGGTAGGTGAAATGGTATGGGCCTGAAACAGGAGAAACCATTCCTAAAATTTCAGCCTGGCTCATACCTGAATGTGCTGCCTCTCATGCTTCACTGCGAATCCACATCAACCCACTGGTGTGATAACATGGGATGAGCTGCAGTCACCCAAACCTTTGCTTCATCTTGAGCAGTCAGGCTGGCAGGAGTGGAAAATGCTCCTCAGCAGCAGGTTTGATGCTTAGAAAACCTAATTTAGGAGTAAATTCTTGCTCCAATGGCGACAGCCTTGCTCCTGCTGTGCCATTGGTGACTGAGGAGGAGCAGCAGGCCATGCCAGGCTGGGTACCCCTGGCATGGGCCCTGCCCACAGGTGGTTGCAGGGAGGGGCTTGATGGGGGGTAGAGCTCTTCCTGCTGGGACTCATGGCACCTTCCTGGAGTTCAGCTGAACAGTGTAATGAGTATCATTTTAGCTCCCAGTCAGCTGTAATAGGTACCAGGAAGCCGCTTCTCTTTGCATAACCTATTAGAAAAGCTATTTTACTTTCCTACACGTATGCCTTATATGGAAGAACAGGCGGCGTGGTGATTTGTCAGGAGACTGCATGAACTGTATTTTCCAGTGTCACAACTGGCAACTGTGAAATCTGCACCAAAATGCTTGTACCAATCATCCTTTAGGCCAGCTAGGGGAAAGTACTGCTGGTTGTGCAGGGTGCTCATACCTGAGCTGGGGGCAGATGCCTACTCTGGTCCCCACTGGTGTCAAGGGAGTTAGTGGTTGAACTAGGGAAGCTGATCTGGACAATCTTCCAGCCTGAAGGAAGTGTGAGGCAAAAACGGATGGGAGGAACTGTAAGTGATATGAGGGAAGCAGTAGGCTAGGAGAAGAAGGGTCCAATAAAATCAAGTAATAAAATACATCCATAAAACTGCAGGACCTGAAGTTTGAAACAGTAGCTCTATGCTTACATGCTTGCCACAACTTTCATTTCTAATTTGTCTGCTTCCTTCAGGCTTCCACTTGCCAGAGAGGTGGTCTGTATACTCACTGTCTGCAGCTGGAGAGTCCCTGGTCTGCTCATGCCAGTGGTGATAGAGGACCACAGGGAGATAAGAGTTCTCCCTGAAGCAGTCATTGCTCTTGGGTGGGTGTGCATGGCTGGTTTTCCAGATCATAGACTTCAGGCAGTAAGGCATTAGAAATATTATAGTCTATTAAATGTACTGTGGAGAGTTTGGCTGCACTAACTGCTGCTTTTAATAGAGCTCAGATCTGACATTTTTGGGACTGAGAGGGTTTGGATGTAAACTTTGTTAAATTGGTTTTGAAAAAGGAAGTTCTTTCATGCTTTGATGGGAAAAAAAATATGAAGACAGAACTGCAAGTCTCTTCCTTAAATCAAAGTTTTCTGCCTGAAATGGGAACAGCTCAGCAGAACTGTTTAAGTAAACATGGCCATAACTGCTTATCTGAGACATTGGCATCCTCTCTTCTTACTGTGTTACTTTTTTGTGGTATCCTGGCGTCTCTCAGTCACTGATGTGTTTGTTCTCACAGCGCCTCCTTTGTAGGCATATGCTTTTGTGTGCATTTGATAGTTGCCACCAAGATTTGAGGCTTTATCTGAAGACATTGCTCCAGGAATGTACGTTTTCTACACCTCTGCAGATGAGATTTTGGAACTGCTGTCTGAACAGTACTTCCTTCCTCCAGCTCTGAATTTCTCTCTGTCTCTGTTGTGGCTTCTTTATTTATTAAGCAGGGGAAAAAACAGAGGCAACTGTTTCTGAGTCATCCCAAGTCAGTGTTCAGCCCAGGACAGGATAAAATCTAGGCCAGTGACAGCTGGTGTACAGTTGTAGCCTGTGTGGGGGGTCAGTATAAACTGGGAGATTTGCTGAAAATCACGTTATGTATGTGAGAGTGCAAGGAATTAGGTACCATACTGTAAAGCTGGTGCCTGAGTATGGGATCATGATTCTTCTCCTAGGTAGGAAAAAGGCACCATATTGCAAGAATGACTTATTGATACCTAACGTTACAGCTTGGGTGAGATTTGCCTGTGTGTGTTAAAATAATGTAGACCTACAGTGGGTCTTTTATCCAGGAGGCATTGCCACCTGCAAGTAACTTCTGTGCACTCCCAAGTTCTTCCACTGTACCATTGCTTGAAACTTCATTATTGAAATTAATTTTTAAGTTAATGCTTTGCTCTTAAGATCAGCCTCTAAAGAAAGAAATTTGTTTTATTTGTACATGAACAACAAGAAGAATGTTTTAGTTATAGAATGTAGGATTGTAATTTATTTGATAGGTCTAGTAAAGTAAGAAATTCAGTGATGTTTCATAGAGCACTTCTGTGTGTTCTATAACATCTTCAAAGTAATGGAAGAATAAGAAATGAGAAGTGAGAGATGCTTTGTGTTTTTTCATGGGAATGAATGTGTCTGTACATTTTTGAGGCTCTAGTAGAAGTTCTTCCTCATTTTGGTTATGTTACAAGGAATAAAATCAATTATAAGGAAAAAGAGAAAAAGAAAACTGTGCCTCTTACTTACTTTTGTTGTGATTCCAACAACAGTGCATCAGGTCATGGGAAGTGATCTCAGCCATATTTTTAGTTACAGTTTGAAAAATGATGTTTTGTCATGAAATAGTGCTCAGAATTTTAATGCTAGTACACATGCAGATGTAAGTATATTGCCAATGCCAATCTAGTATATAAAGAGCTTCACAACTGTTTGGATCTGCTCTTCTTTCATAATGGGCTGCAACTTGTTTACTAATGCTTGAAAGCATGTACACATCAAATAAATCTCTGGTATTTGGGCCATAGTGTACCAGCATTATGCAAAGGGAAGATTAACCACACTCAATATTAAGCTACGATCCACTTCACCCTTGATTCCTGACCATAGTAAATCAACCAAACCATCAAAGAACAGAATTAGTGGAAGGGTTCCTCAGACAATAGATTTATTTCCATGTTTATTTGTATTATTGTTAAGAAAAGGGAAATCAGCAGAGCAAATCTGCCTGAAGGCTCAGGACATTATAAATTAATCAAAAGACATGAAGTGAACTTTTGGGTATGGAAAACCAGCACCAGATGCAAATGCTGCATAGCTGCATCATACAGTGTGTATGGTGTAGCTGCAACAACTGAGAGCAACACTCCTGCTTTGACTGCTGCTGCTCTCAATAGATAGCCTTTAGCAAGCAGTATATTGGCAAATCTGACACTGAGTGAATTTGCAACATTGACTCAAAAGACTTTCCTAACATGAAGCATCTTTAATGCATATCATTTTAGCTCTTTCCTGTTTTTACTCTGCTCTCTTTCAGTGAAAAGGTCAAGAGAAGCAGTAGCCGAATTTTTCTGAAGTGCTTTACAGCAGGGAAAGTGGGGAAACCTCTTAAAGTGGTGTCTTATTCAGTAAGTTAAACCTTTTTTTCTTCAGTTAATTAATTAATTTATCTTCTTTTAATTTTTAAAACCCTATGTATCAGAATAATTGTAGTCACTTAGAAGCTGTCCCCAGGCAGTGAAACTCCTCATCCCCACCTTGGCTTTCCCCCTCCCCCAGAAGTCTTTGCCAAATGAAACCTGTCAGCCCACTTTGCCAGATATAGAAGTGTGCAGCTGACTCAGACCCTGCCACAAGGTGACTGTCCCTCTGCCCCAGCTGGGGCTGGTCACTGCATTCCTGCTCAGAGATGTGCCCTATCAAGTGCGCATCTTTTTCTTCGGCACTTGCCCCGCAGTGCCCCACCTTTTCTTTGTGCATCCAACTGTAGTAATGGGAGGTTTTTCAGAGACCAAAATGGGAACTTTCTGGGTTTTTCCCTACAGCAATAGCATAGGTATATTTGATGTTGCTACCACTATCACTATAAGAAATAAAAGAGAGAAGACTATATTAATTTTACAGTAACAGGGAGATGTTCTTTAATGTAACTAGAGGTTCAGTTAGTGCTGCTGCCTTACATTGATTCCAATAGAAGGTCAGAGATGTAAAAAAGTGTAGTGCTGAATATTCAAATTTAATTTGTAACATCAGTTTAGGATGGCTTATAAGTTTAGCTAGCTTTAAGGGTGCTAAGTACTTCCAGCTGAGTCCAGAAGGAATTTCAGCTGGTCAGCAGTTCCTGTGATTTGGCCTGATACTACTTACTATCATTTTCTTGCACACCTGATACTTCTGCATTTTTTTTCAGGTATGAGTTTCTTTGCTCACATCGCTTTATGCCTCATTTGCTAACTCTTCTGTTCTGGAAAATTGGCAGGATGACAGCATGCAACTCCCTCATCCTTTTGTGTTAGGGCTAATCCTCAGGTTTCTTTCTGATGTGTCTCCAGAAATATGTATTCAGCTGAGGCTGAATGCTGGTTTGATTTGTAATACTAAAATGTGAACAGTGCAGATCACTTTCTGTCTCTTAAAAAAAAATCACAGTAGAGGTGTATATGAAGAGTTTCAGAGTTTTAAACTCAGTCACATAAAATATGTTTCTAAAATACAGATGTACTTTGGCACATGCCAAAGTACTTTGCTGAATCTGGATGTTTGTCTTTGCTTTGTAAACTCGGAACTTTACAATTAACAATTAGATGACTGATTACTTAACAGGTTATGGTATTTTACTGCTCTGAATTGTGCTTTGGCATGACAGACAGATTTTTATTTTGATTTCAGATTATATGACTTGTTTTTACTTCTTTTTTTTGCTTACCATATGATTTAATTAAAGTTTTGTTGCAGTGATTGACAGTTGCTTTATTTGATACCTGTTTATAGACGTTTATTCATTACTTTTTCAGTGTACTGATATTTGTCAGAAGAGAATGGTATTATTTCTTTTGTCAATGAAAATGAGGCTATAAATTACTGTAATTTTGGGATACATTTCTGGTATGAGCAAACAGTATTCCCTTGGTGAGTTTTCTGCTGTGGAAAACTAGGTTATGCATAATATATTTTAGAAAAGACCTGTATTCCTCTGAAGAGGAATGGCATTGTGCAACTCCTAGAGACAGAGAAGAATCAAAATGTTTGTATAGTCTTATTCAAAGTATGGAAGCATCTGCAGTGTTGTTCTTCCTTGTTCACAGGAGGGACTGGAAATTATTGCTTCTGGATTCTGCTTGTGATAAATAATTTTTTTTTTTTAATCCCTCTTTTGTAGAACATGGGGTGAAGGGTTCAGCTTTGAGCACCTTGGTGCAGTTACCTGCCAGGTTCTTCCCAGAGCCACCCTGCGCCTGCCACTGGTGCAGGTGTGTTAGGTCCCAAGGTGATGATACCCCCAGTCACCAAAGAGCAAAGTCACACAGATGTGTCACACAGATGTGTGACTTTGTATTTTACTGACAAGTTCAAAACGATTTTGCAAAATTACGACGCGAGTAAGCTGTGGGAGTAGGAAGGATATGATGTATTCTTCCCTGCTAAAATCATTGTGTTAACACTCTTGGCACCACCTCTGAACTCCACAGTAACTCGTGGTGGACATTTGAAAAACGCACCGAGCAGCACACACTGTTTAATTCTGCCTTCTGTTATGCAACAGAGCGCGATTGCCTCAGTGAAGCACATCTGCATTGCGAGAGTAAACTCTCCTGGGAAGCGAGTGCATCTTCCACACAAGTAGGAGTGAGGCGTGGGCTGGGCATTGCTATTTTGGCAAGCAGAGGGAGCCAGTGTTGGAAAGCTGCCTCACCTTTCACTTTCCATGGAACTTACCCTTTCTCCCTGTTTCAGGCACCAACCACTGTCACTTGCTTCTCTTAGTGGTGGTATGGGGATGGGGATGTTTTCAGTGGTTGATTAAAAGCATTTATCAGTGTTTTGGGAACCATGGTCTTTGCTATCTGTCAGGTTTGTTTGTGATGCTCGAGCAGAATAGGCTGTTAGGGAGCAGTAAAAAATGCACTTTGGAAAAACATCTGGAAGAGCTAAGAAAACATTTTGGTTTTACTAAAATAAGCCAAACCAAACCACACCTGTGTGATAGTATCTTCTTTAACTGCTAAGTCGACAGCAGTTGATGGAAGGCACAAAATGCCTTTAACTTTTATATTGTGTTTCAGTTTGCTTCTTCCACGTCTCTCTTTTGCTGGAAGCAAAGTGAAGCTCCCGCTGTCTCAGTTCTGCTGAAGTTCTTCCTGTCATCCTAAGCTTGGTTATCAACCCTCATTTTTCTCCTATCAGCATGCATTACATTTTTATGGCAGTATTTAGCAAAGACTTTCCAACAGTGCCTATGACAGTGTAATTGGACCCCTCTGTCTGACTGAAATTACTCCCTCTTTAACGGGGGGCTCTGGCTGCTTTCTAACACAGCTTTCTTTGAGGCAGGCTGGAAGTCTAGTTAGCTGGTCTGTAATGTGGGTGCACAGCATTTCACCAGGCATTAGTCAAAGTTGTTATTCATGGTTTGCTGTTAAACTGCAAGAGTGGAGTGAGTGAGATTCCCCAGGGGTCTATCCTGGCTTTGGTAATACTCACTGTTTTCATTATTGAAATGATTGATGGAGCAGAGAGAGCAGTTGTTAATTTTACATAGGATAAAAAGTGTGAAGGGGGGGATGCAGGCTCTTTGGAAGGCAAGATTAGAGTTTTGAGCTGCCCTGGCTAACAGGAGAAATAGTCTGGGAAAAACCCCTGAAAAATTTGCCAGGATACAAACATAGAAGTGCTGTAGAGAGATAGAAATATCCTGTTGCATGAGACAGGATGGGGCTGACTCAGTAGTGGTTCTACAGAAGGTGATCTGTGAGCTGGTGTTGGACTGTGTTGGAGTAATTGTTTGGCCTGGTTTGGTTGAATAGGGTGGTAAAAAGATCACAGCTGGTTCCCAGATCAGCAGAGAAAACCTGTGTCATGTCCTTCTCTTCTCTCCCCTGGCACCTGGGCTGCCAGTGCTCTGCTGAGTGGGCAGCTTTTCTTTTGATCCCCTGCCTGCTTCAGTTCTGACCCTGGAGCTGGTGACCAAGCCTGTAGGCTGTCCCAGCTCAAATCCTCCCAGGCCTGGTCCATGTGCAGGACAGCACATTTGAGAGGGAAAGGGGTTGCAGACCTGAGACTGTAGGTGTCATACAGTCATACAAGGAGCAAGGGTTCTCCACCCCCATCCAAGTTCCTCAGTAAAGCACTGTTTTAGGGTGTGTAAAGAAAAGGCATGAAATAACTCCTCCACTCCTTTCAGTGTTTGAAATGGCTTAACATCTAGTTTGGGGCACAATGCAGTCAAGAGCCAGCTGGGTGGTGTCCAGGGAGAAGGCAGGAAAAATGATGAAAGATTTGGAAAACATGACCTGGGAAAGAAGATGAAAGAATAGGGATTGTTTAGTCTACAGGAGGGGACAAGGCCAGTAACAGACATGATAGTAGTGTTCAAGTATGTGGAAGGTTCCTTCAGGGAGGAGGGGAATAAACTGTACTGCCTGAGTGCTTGGGGTTAGGGCTGAAAGAAATGGGCTCAGTATGAAGGTGGCAAGACTTAGGTAAACATTTAACAAAGCTTTGAAATGATTAAGGATATTTTGGTCCTTCAGTTATTTGCCTTTGAGGAAGCTGTGGAAGCATCATCACTGGAGGTTTTTATAAAACAGACGAACCTCCTACAGGAATATTTTGGGTACTGCTTTGGGAAAGGAGGTGGAATACATGCTTCTGAAGGTCGTTTCCCAGGAAATAATGAAGAAATCTTATTTATTTATTTTATTCTGTGAACTTAGGTAATTAGGTAATCTAATAACCCAGCAAGTAACTCAAGAGATAGTGACAATTCATTATTGCAACATACCAGTGGTAAATAGACAGCTTATTTATTCACAAAACTCAGTGATGATGACGATACCCTTCTGCTCTCTGTTCTAGTTTTAAAAAAAAATCTGAGCAAGCTAATTTTACTGGAGCGTTTCAAAAGGCTGTTCCTGTAAATATCTTACTCTACACAGAAATAGAGGAAGCAATGTTAGTTGACTTTGCTTATTGAAGTATTGTGCAAACACTATCAGTACCTGTTATTGATTGTACATAGCACGGCCATGGTAAAGCCAGCAGTACTTTATGAGGCATGGGAGCTGAACTGGAGCAAGATGATGTGTTTTCAGTCTTGATGTCTGTGCATTTATGTGCTTCTTTTACGTGGAGTAGGGAGCCTGCAGAGAAGAACTAAGCTTTAATTACCTCATTGCTATCTATACACGAGTTACTCTCCATTGTCTTGTTACATTAAGTGCTTTGAGAAATGCCTTGTGGTGTCCCTATGGATACCTTCCTCCCTTTTTTCTTCACTGGAGGATCCCTTCTATGACTTTGAATGTTCCTGCAGGTCCCCTGAAGTCTTTCAACTCCGTTTCTGCTATAGGACCAAAATGTACTTTTCTTTTTGAAACACAGTTTCCCCTGTTCTTGTCACTGTGCATGACAGGGAAGAGGAGGTCTCATGTGTTGCTATGATGCATGAGAACAAGCTGGGCGATGGAGTTGCTACAGTACACCCTTAGGAGAGTTTCCTGAGTTGGGAGGGCCAGTTTGTCTCCATGTGAGAGCAGCCACGCTCCTTGTGTCCTGCTCAGTGCAGCCTCTGGTGTGACAATCCTGAAGGATGTTCTGTCACCCTCATCCTGGGCCTAGGAGCAGTGGCAGAGGATGGTGCAGAGTCACCATGTGCCTGGCATGGATTTAGCAAGGCTTATTGTAATCCTGGCAGTATCCACACTAACCCTGGGCAGTCAGACATCACCGTGTGTTCCTGTCCCTGGCCCTGCAGCTCTGGCCTCACAGTGCTGTGCCTACACCAAGGGACCTGCTGCTGAGCCACTCCTGGTGCTCCTGCACCTGGAAGAGTTGCCCTGAGCACCCAAGAATTGCTGCTCATTACCTCTTTGCAAGAGCTTCCTCTTCCTAGTCTGCTGCTATGCAGGTCTGCATCCTGATCGAGTGTGATAACAAAATGAGGACACGTATTCACACGTGCACATATGTGCATATATTTTAGTCTCTTGCCTTTTTAAATATGGAATAGCAATGTGCACATTTCTTTGTCCCAGTGTATCTGCTTTGCATCAGAAGACTAATGTTCCTCATGATCTTGAGTGTCCCATCGCATAAGAAATAAATCAGCACTGCTCTTCCGGTGGAGTTTCTTCAGGGGATTTAAAGTGCTGATTTAAATTGTGACTAAAATCAGCAATCAGGAGAACTTTACAGAAATCACCAGCTTCTAAATCTTGGTTTGCATTTACTCTTTTTAGTTATAGTCCTTAAAGAAGAGAATGCATTCAGTACTTGAAATAATTTCATATATCTTTTTTTAAACTTGTACTACACTGTATTTCTACAGATGTTCTACCACTAATCTGCTCCAACATAGATTTCTGGGAGCCTTTAGTTTTTCTATTTTTTAAAAATCAGTGGTGTGCTTTCTGTTCACTGTTGACTAGATTAGATTTTTTCATGTGACTTGTATCAGGCTATATTCACATTAAAATAAACGTTCAGCAAAAATGCCCAAAAAGGAGATTCTGAAACATTTCTGTCATGCAACTAAATGCTTCCCTAAAATAGGAGCCGAAAAATAGGAGGGGAGAAGAGGAAAAAAATCAGCTTGTTTTGCATTAAAATTAAGTAATTTTTAAAAGGAACTGTTAATTCTAGTTATTATTTGTTTGGTCACAGTATCTTAGATAAGAATTTTGGGAATCATCTTGAACTCTTCCATATCACTTCTGTTAAGAAATTATTTTAACTCCTATTTCCTTCCATCTACAACTTCTAGTTCCTTTCTTTTGTTTGAACCAGCTATATAACTCAGCCTGCTAAATGCACTGACATGACAGAAACCCTCTTCGGTCTGGCAGAAGACTCTGCTGCTGCAAGCTGTCTGGCAGGCCTGGTTTAAGAAGTGCAGTCATTAACTGATAGCAGTTTTGAGGTTTGATTTTCTTTGTGACTTCAGCAGGAAACAACCTTCTCTAAATGTTGATCAAACAACAACCCTGAATTTGAACAGTTTCAACAGATGCCACATTTGAATGTAATATACATTGTCATAACCTAGTTTAGAATATGTCTTAATTTGCATACATAAGTGCATGAGAAAGAAATCACTTATATGCATTAATTAGCCTGTATGCAGAAGGTGGTGACCCATCTCCACTGCGCCCAGAGTGGGAGAAGAGGGTTGTGTAGCAGACTTAGGAGAGGAACAGAGCTTGAGGCTTTGCTGTTGTGTTCCCAGTCACATTCTTGGATCTTGCAAAAGTGACTCTCTCTTTCGGATTCATCCAGCTGTAAATGAGGAACTGAGACTAAAGACTGTTGAGAGATTTTAGGAATAAAGTTAGTAATTTTGTTTTCTGATACACTACATAATCTCTTCCAGGAAAAGGCAGTGATGGCTGTTGGTCCCATGGGTGGCAGCAAGCTCAAGGATCAAATGTGATAACATTGATCACTTGTGGAGTCTTGCAGTTTTCTTCTTGGAGAGCTTTGCAAACATGAGCTGGAAAGAAAGATACTAGAAAAACTAATTTTCTTTTTCTAATGTATAGAAAAAACAGTTCTTGGAAACTGGGGAAGGAATCAATGACGTGGTGCTGAGATAAATCTTCAGAGGTGGGCATGAGTGGAGTATTGGGTGATTGCCCCTCTTCCATCTCCCTTGGCCATGACTTTGGCTGCACACTCTTCCCAGCCTTGCTCCTGGTCAGAGTTCAGGCATGGCAAGAAGTTGCTGCTCCTTCCATGTACAGTGCTGGTTAACTCTTAGCATCATAAGCTTTGTGCTCCCTCACTTGTACCTTTCCCTTCTCCTCTCCTAGCTTGATGCCCATCCTCAGCTGCCTCTGATGCAGGATGCCACCCTTGCCTAACTGTGTGTTGGAGCTCAGCTTAGAGGGATGAGTGCATCTGATGGGTCCTTTTGAAAGGTGATGCTCAGAAGTGTCTGTATTTGCAGGGGTTGTGGCTGGGAGATGAGGAACCTTTTTGCAGAACTATCAGTCATGTTTTGTCATCCATTTGTCACTGTTTAGCAGTTTCTGCACTGGTGGCCTGAGAGCCCTGTGGTGGGATTTATGTAAGTGCAGCACTGTCTCCAGGCTGAGGTCAAGGGAGTCCTCACTGAGTCTGCATCTGAGCTCTCATCACAGTTTGTCACTAATTGTGTTCAGGTCAGTTGACACTGTATGTCCACATGCAAATTGCACAGCAATTTCAGGAATCATCTGCAGAAGAAATAGAGGCACTTGCATCATGAGTTCAAAGAAAATCAGTAAGTGTGAAACCCAGTAATAAAATGAACATGAGGGTGTTTCTGCATGGCCAAAACCCTTCAAAGGTAATGGAAAGATTAGTCTGGGGGAAAAATTGTGTATCAGCTTCCATGAATCCTGTGCATTTATCTTTTGGGGTTCTTTGTGTTTGTTTAGTTGTTGTTTTGGTTTTAGGGTTTCTTTTGGTTTTTTGTTTTTGGTTTTTATTTAACAGCTTGCTAGTGGATGCTATAATCAGGAGTATGTTTGTTTGTAGACTTACAAGGGGAAGGCCACATGGCAATTTGTGGTTGCAGACTGATTCACTGGCTGCTACAGCGTGCGAATGGTGGACAGGGCAGGGTGGATTCCAGGAGCACTGGCACTTAACTGTAGGCAGCTGATGGGGACCTTCTGTGAGTGAGTAACAAAAGGAGTTCCACTGCATGCAGGCCAGAAAATATCAGCTAATGAAGCCTCTAAGATAAGATTTAAACTGACAGGAAATGAAAACTTGCTTTACTGTTTTTCACACAGGCTGACCACCCTCCCCCTTCACTAATGTTCCTGATGACTGTAGGGGAGCAGTTCCTCTACCTACTTCTTGGAATATACACACTTGGGTTAGAAAAGTGCATGACCAAAATGCAGAGCCAAGCTCTGCTGTCTGTGGGGCTGCAGTGAGCCTTGGCTCTCAGTCCAGCTTTATTTTAGACAAGCCCTTGCTGTCGTTATCTCCAAAAAAGCTGCATTTGAAAGCAAGGACTTGTGTAAAGAAGGAAAGTACAACACTTTCCTGTCTCTCTCTCTGCCTGTAATCTGTTACAACAGATCTGTTGCTGTGCAGAGTGTGTTAGGCTTAGCAACTGCTCTTCCTCAGCATACCTGTCAAATTTTGAAATCTATAAATAAGGATGTTTGGAGCAGGGGGAATAGACACACCTTCTAGCTCCATTGAAATGCTTGGGCGTAACATGCTTATTTTGGCAGGACAGATTGGGGAAAACAAACTCTATCTCTCTTTCTATATATATTGCTAAAATATAGGGACTATCCCAAATAAAACAACTGGTGTGTCTATGTGGCTAAAGCAGATTTCCTTAGATTTATGCTAGTCATGCTATGAGCTGCACTAAAAGAAAATTAAACAAGTAATTTTTCATCCCCTTCAGCTGCAGACCTTTGCCAAAGTTTATTTCTTAGAAATTAGATGAACCTGATGAAGCAGGATCTTGTGTCCAAAACTAGAGCATTTTACTTTCCATCTTGCCCCTTACAGGCAGGGTATAATTTTACCTCATCCAAGAAGTGAGATAAAAGGGGAATTGAGCTTTGCCTTATGTCTCTATCCTCATTTGAGCTTGTGACAGAGGACCTTCATCTTTCCTGACCAGGTTCAGAAGTGGAGGGATCCTGACAGTGAGGAACCACCACTGCAGGTTGTTTATGTGGCCAGGGCAGCATTTGCATTTTGCAGGTAACGTGGCCTTGCATATGACTGTATGGCTTCTGCTGCCCAAGAACATGGGGCTGAATGTTCTGCTCTTGCAGCAAAACAGGCCACACAGCCCTGAAAAAAGAGATGGAGCTTTAAACCTGAGTTTAGCAAAGCCACCTGAGCTGCAGGTCCACTGGAGTGTAGCTCTGCAAGTAGCCCCAGCTGCCCTTTGGGCTTCTTGAGACACGTAGGAGTGTCCAGCTGCAGCTGCCTCCGGGCTCTGCAGGTGCTTGCAGGGGATCCAGAAAGGGGCCGGGGGGATCCTGCAGCCGCCTGCCCTCAGCACCCACCAGGAAAGCCAAGTCTGACTAGCAGGAAGGGAAAAGCTGGCTGACAGCCAGGTTGAATGCCATGATCCCAGCGACAGCTTCCTTCCCCTGCTCTCTTCCTCCCCACCCCACTGCCTGAGTGGTTTGGAGGGTGGTGTCCCAGGCGCTCGTCAGGGTGTGGGAGTGTTGGGGTGGTGCTGTTGCTTTGCTTTCTGGGCAGTTTTTTGCGTGTGGATCTGTCAGCAGATGTTTGCCTGCTGCTTTTCTAACCATGCGTGGCGTTCTTTGATTCACAGGATCGCAAGTGAACCAGCCAGCGTGTGGCAGCTTGGCACGACTGTTTCATTAGAGCAAAGAAGGCCTGTGTCCTGCAGGGTTGTTTTAGTAAAGACATGTCCCATCTGCTGCTTCTTATCACCCTTTTTATCTGTGCTGCTGACTCATGCAGTGTGGTCTGCTCAGCTCTCCATTGCAGTCACATCACACTTTGAGTTACCTTTACTATGACTCATGTTTGCTTTTTCACTTGGCAAGTGTTAAGCTAAAAACAACCCAGTCTTGTCTCTCTCTCGTGTGTTGTCCTTTTCCCACCCTGTACCTCCAAGTCTTTTCTCTCTGTCATAACCTTTTCCTTCCCCTCAAGTAAAATAATTGTACATAAGTTTTAAGCTATTGTATCATTTTGTCTTTGATAGCATCTCTGTACTGTGCACCTCAAGCTAGTGAGATTGCCAGTTGTGCCAAAATGTGATAGCTCCTCTACGTTGCCGTCACAGATATGTTTGATGAAGAATATTTTTGTTTCCTCTGTTTAAACACATCTGTGTTTATTAATGTTTTGGTGTGAAATTTTGCATCGGGACAATGTGGGCATCTTTGTGTTTTGACATGTAGTATATGCACACAGATCCAAAACCACTTGACTTCAAATTTCCTGTGCACTTTCAAGCCTGTGTGTTGAGCTAATGAGATCATAACTTGAAACCACTTGTGCTGAGGTTTCCCTCACTTGCTTTTGCCCTATACTTTCAGAGCCAGCTTGAAGACCAAGGTGTGTATCCTGTGTGGGCATCAGTAACTTGTTTCACCAAGCTTGAAATCCCCACTTAAAGTGCTAGTGCATTGTTTCCAGGCTAAAGAGAGTGACTGAGGAGTGCTACTGAAGGCTTGGTATTTCCTTGCTTCAGTTGAGGGGAATTTCGCAAGTGATTTCTTTGTGGACAGATTTGTGTGCATTTGGCCCTTTTCAGTGCCGAAATCCCTGAATCTTTTTCAAAGGAGAGCCTGGTGCATGTTTCACTGAGGACAGCTGATTGGCAGAGGTTGCTGTACAGTTTAACTGATGCTGAGTTCTGTATCTTACTGTACTGAGTCCTTGGTCATGCCAAACTTCTGCCAAAACTGGCAGTCTGGTTGAGGTCTGTTTGCCTTGAATAAACCTTGAAAAGTTGTGCTTTTCTAGTGCTGTTGTGATAACTACTTGGATATCATAAAAATTGGCCTAGAAATGAAGGAGAGGAATTCTTGGAAGAAGTTTTAGAACAGGAAGGGAGGGTAATGCGAGACTTTTTATTTAAAAGAAAAACAGTTGTCCTCATATTCTTCTAGCAAACATCAGGCAGGTTTAGATTGCTGTGCCAGATTTTCTTTTCTAGGAACAAAGTTAGACTTCTTTTTTACATCAGGGCACACGCAACAGATGAGAACACACATCTGTCTCTTTTAGACTTGTGTGTAGAAAACACTTTTCAGTGTTAAATAGCTAACACTTGTTTTAGACCGAGCTGCCTAAAACTATTGCAAACACTAAGTGATTTATCTGTGCCCATGGACATAGCCTTTGAAGCAGCACCACCTGATCAAGCAGACTCTCTAGTCCCATTTCAGCTCTCTGAGATGGAGAAAAGTCCTTTTGGTACCCAGTCTGCAGGGTTAGACTTGGTAGCTCCTTCCTGTGGAAGGCACCAGACTATGTTTCAACATTTCTTCTGGTGTGTGGGCTAAACAATGCCTTGGATAGGCTGGGGCATTTGCTGCTAGCAGTTTAGCTTGAAAATACCAGGGGGCTTGTGGTAAGTGCAGGAGATTTACCTTTCCAAGCTTGTGGAATGGCCAGCTTGTCTCTGCGCAGGTGTGTTATGTCATCTCCAGTTCCCATCTCTCCTGCCTGTTTAGCTTGAAAATGTCATGATTTTGTGAATTTGCTGTTGCTGGGTGTCCCTGGCAGTGTGTTGCCAAGCTTTGTTGCTCTCTGGTGTAAATAAATGGAGCTAATGGTGATCACAAGCAAAAATATTCTGTTGTTTCTGAGAAGTATCTCGTTCTCTTGTAAGCCTGACTAATACAGTCCATAACTCCCCAACAATGTAGGGCCCTCCTGCTCAGCATGTGGCATCTGACTAGGAGATAGGCATTACTTATTGGAGTCCTTGACCCTCAGAGACTTTGCTTTTCCCAGCCCATGACCATGGTTATATATACACATGGTGCTGTCCCTGACGTGCTGCTAATGGTGCTGAGGTATATCATGGGCACACAATGTGGAGCAAAGGAAATCAGTACTCATGGACAGGGTTTTTTGTGCCTCATAGACACAGGCTGCACCCTTAGGAAGATGGTGGCATGTAGAAATATCTCTATTTTCTGTTTTCCCTCATGGTGTGAGGGGGGAAGCATGGGTCTGCAGGTGGTCAGTGCTGAGCCCTCCTGCTGGATACAGCAGGCAGCTTTCCCTCAGCAGGAGCAAGGCAGTGCTTCCTGCCTCGGGACAGGCTTAGGTTCACTTTGCGGCTCATTTTACCCATGTGCAAAATAGATGTGTAATGATACCTGCCTTTGATGTGGAATCCAGTCTTAATTAATTAATTAATTGATGTTCCCTAAATGCCTTGAGATCTGAGAATCACTGGTATGCTCCAGAACAGCAACAACACTTGGAGGTTGGAGAACCGTTTTTGCTCCCATGATGAGGTTTCTCAAAAGGAGAAACTCCAGCTCCTCCTTCACCAACTCCTCTCCCATTTTTCTGGATGAAGTGATACCCTGCTGTGCATTAATTGTATGGCTTGCTCCTTCTGACTTCTGCCTAAATAAATAAATAAATAAATAAATCAATAAACCGATGTGCTTAATGCAGTCAGCACGTAGGGTGCTTGCCAAAGAATTTCTCAAAGCAGCAGAGCTGGGTTGCCAAATGTCATGTCTTTTATATAAAGCATTCTTCAGGAAGCAAAGTTGCACAGGGAAAAAAAAAAAGGAGAAGAAAATGTTATAAAAACTCTAAAAACTCTTACTGCTGTAAGAAACATTGTCTTCCCCCACAGGGAGAATGTCTGGGCCGTGTCATGGTGGGATCAAGGGATCTTATTTTTATTTCCTCTCAAAGGCCCCTCTCTCATTTCTTTTCTGTACTACCTCTCTCAAGGAGTAGCTCTTTACTGTGCTGGCTGGGGGAAGTAGATTTCAATTAGCATTCAAAAGCAGGGTTATGTGATGGTCAGCTTACATGTGGATTTTGCCAGTGGATTTTGGGTGGAGAAGAGGTTGTTTAAACAATGTCACTGTCAGAATATTTATTAGTATAATGTGATTAATGATTGAAAGAAGCCAATGGAAATTTTTAAAATATATTTATTTCAGGGAGCGTGGGGGAGGTAACAAAACTTCAGCATCAAAACATAAGGCTGTATGTTGTAAATGCATGCAGATCTGTTTTTACTGAGGAAGCTTTTTATGTACCATTGATATGTTTAGTTGTGTTTGTGTTCAGGAGTGCATTGGGCCAGCTCAGCGAGTGTGGGCTGCAGTGGTTTGACCCTGGGTTTTCCCTGACAGGTGGAGTTTACTGTGAGATTTGTTGTGTTCAGAGAGGCTTAGCCTCAAACCCCTCTTGTGCTGCAACCCACAACTTGCTGTGGGCTTGTGGGAGCCAAAAGTGCCCTGGGGTGAGGCAGCATCTGTTGTGTTTTTCCAGGGGCAAAAGATGCCAGAGGGTCCATGGGTGAGTGAGTGATGAGCCTGGATTGGGCATTAGGTGGGTCAGTGTTGTGTCCCATGGGCTGTAGGCTCGGCATTGATGTCCTGGGTAGCTGGGCTGAGCAGAGAGCAAGGTTTTGCCCAGTTTCAGGGCCCTGTAGGGGTCCCAACCTGCAACTTGCTGCTGCTCGGCTCACTCGGCTGCTTTTTGGTAAAGATGTGGGAGGATGAGTTTTGGAAATTGCTTTGTGTAGGCTCATAGAATTGCTTCTGCTTATTTGTGTACTCCCAGTTCCTATCTCTGGGTGGTTCTTACAAATCCAGAGGCCAGTATTTTTTCCTCTAAATTAAAGCTTTGTTGTGGCAACATGTTGTCTGTAAGTGTCTGCAGGCCCTCCATGCTCTCAGTGTTGTGCACTAACTGGTTGACTTTTTAAGCCTGGTGTGGATTTGCAATGTAAATGCGGTCCATTGAACTGGTATCAATAACAGAAAGTTGGAGCTGTACTGAGGTTTACAAAACAGGATTGAAATAGATTTTCTAAACTTCAGCCCTCTACAGTATTTTATCTCACAGGAGTATTTAATCTGGTAGCATAATGTGAGATCATTTAGGCAGCAGTGCAGCCTCGCAACTCAATTCTCCCATGTTATAGCTGCAAATTACTGAATGCAAATTTACACTATATATATACTACTGTTTCCATCGGGATCTGTCACAACTCCTTTGAACTTCCATCAGGGTTACTATATGGCACTGCAGAATAATTAACACAGTATGCATTAGCAGTATGTTCATTTGTCCTATATTTTGTCAGGAACAAATCAGCACCAATACTTGCATAAGCAGCAAGAGCTTCTGCTTTTGGATTCCTAATGCCTATATTGCAACAATGCAAGTTAATGCAGTAAGTTAATGGTAATGAGTCTTCTTCAGTTAGTGGAGTTACATAATTTTAAAACATTGTGAAAAAACCCTTCAATGCTCCTTCTCCTTTCTTTTTCCAGCAGGCAACTTGAAATTCTGTGTGATGAAAAATCCACATCTCTGGGTATGGTGTCAGTAGGGAAGTCCCCACAACACAGTTAATTGTGACAGGTGCTGGTCTTTCTTCTGAGATGTGCTGTGTCAGACAGAGGGACTCTCTCAACTGTACTTCTTATTTCTTCTTGTAATTACACAGTTCTGCAGTCTTGCTTCTCTCCCTGGGTTGCAAGCACTGAAGTTTTCACTGCTTCTGAGTCCTCGGCCATGTGTCTTGTGCTGTGTGTTGATCTAACAATGAGGGAAAGAAGACCAATTAATAGGCTAGTGCTCAGATTTTACAGATTTTTTTTACAAATGCCTTTAAATTTAGACTGCAAGTGTAAGATAATTCCCAGATAGGAGAAAAGAATTCTGAGCAATAGTTATTATATGTGTTTGTATGACTAGTGTGGTAAGAATGTAAATTAATATGGTATGTATTATATAAGCATAATTTTAGAATAATTTCTGAATTGATAAGTTATATAGTCCTCAGAATACATGAAGTGAAAACGATATTTGCATGAAGAAAGAGAACTTGATAGTTAACCCTTCCATTTATACTTAGGCACAGATGGGGCATGGTGATGAGAATGGGAAGAGCCTGCATCAGTTGGAGTTATAGTGACCTCAGTTTGCCATATGCCCTTCCCTCCCACATTCCCTCTAGGTTTTTTTCCTTCTTTCTTTTTCATTGGGGAATTATTTCTCTTCTCTGTATTTTGTTTACACTGTCAATATAGCAGTGTTTGTTCCGGAGAGGTATTTGATTTTGCAGCTGACATTTATTTACAGGGTCACCTTTTAGTCCCTGTGTTGGATTGCCATTCCCTGTGAGCAATATCTCACGAGCAACATAACCTACTGTCTAAGAGATTCTACAGAAAACTCTCTCTCTCTCTGGGTCCCCAGTAGAAGGCAGGTGGAGACATGCTTTGGGCATATGTTAACAGTTTTGTGGGAGCTTATATTGTTCTTTGAGACATAATAAGCCTCCAAGATCACACCAGGTCAAAGGGTTTCTAGCAGTGTACTACTGTTGCTGAAGCCTGTAGCTCAGTTTGTGTGGCTGATTTTTGAATGGTTGGCTTTCAGCAGCATAATCCAGGGAAGATGTCTCTGCACGTGGCAACGGAGGGTTTGGAATAGCTCTTTAAATGTCCCTTCCAACCCAAACCATTCTGTGATTCTGTTGGTCTGTGACAAGTTTTTACTGCTATTTTTCTCCTGTGCAATGATCATCTTTGCATATTCTCAGCAGTTACTCCTTTACTACTAGGAGCAGAGGGTACTGTGTCTTTGAATGTTTTGACACTCACTGCTTTAGTTCTTGACTCACAACTTACGTAAGTCTCTTGAGTAGGTTTCAGGTTGCTATTTAGAGGTGATGATATGCTTCTTGTGGAGAAGGCATGGAGGCAAGGAGCTTTAGACAATTGTCTTGCTTTCCTTGTCCTTTTCTCATGATTTTTGGTACTTTTTTTGGTTTGTGTGAATAGTCAGGGAAGGCAAAAAGGGAGAAAATAGGTCTGTGGAAAATGTGTCCTTAAATGCAGATGTAGGCATGTAAATATTTATATGCAGATTTAAAATTTTGCTGGTTATCAGAGAGATTAAAAGAGAACAGAAAAATTAGTAGGCCTCTCTGAGTGAGTGGCTCCTTGAATATGAGAATATTGCTGTTAAGGTGCTCAAATATGAGTATACAAAATAGAAGTTCAGGTATTCTGGTTTGAACACTTTACCTCTATAGAAATGGGAAGTGGGAAGAGGAAGAGTTGGAAGGAACAAATAATGCAGTGACTTGTGGGGAAGTATCAGATATTCAAAACCTGTTACTCTAAGCTTAAACATTTTCAGCTTTTAAAAATCATCTTTCTGCACCAATTCATTTGACTTTTTTTTTCATAATCTTCACATTTCCCCTCCTTTACTTTTGTTTTTACAGCTCTCTAAGCTACAAACCTAAGTGAAGTGGGGTGGGGAGAGAGAGCAAGAGAGAGTGAGCATGATTTATGAGTCTCACATTATCAAGAATGTGGTGGGAGGGAAGGGGGATAAGACAAATCTGTGAATAATACCATGCAAAGAAGTTCAGAATGTGGAACCACTCCAGGCCATGAATGATCCTGTGAAATTTCATGCCTTGTTTGTGTAAGACGATCAGAAAGTTATTTTCTTTTTGTCTCTGAAAGAAAGCTGGCTCCAGACGTCCTTGAAATCTTGTGGGATTTGCTAAAAATCATGGGAATTGGTAGCAAAAGTCAGGGTGAATATAACAGTTAACTCTATATAGATGGTTATTTTGGCTCTTGGTCCTCATACTTCAAACCTTATTTGCATTAAAATGCCTGTTGTTAGACTTGTAAAATGTCTTTTGAGTCTTCATAAGATTTCTTGAAATTATCTGCAGGAGAAATATTAGGACCATGTTATTCTTGAAAATTTTTGAGATTCTTTACACTGTATAAACTGTGTGTGTATGTGTACATACATATATATTTGCATCAGAAGGATAAAACTTCTCATCGTGAGTATTTTGTTTTGCTCAGCAGCTTCCTTGTCAGATAGGAATCTTCTGTGGATTTGAGATATACTGTGACTTTATCCTGATATTTTATGTCTCTTGTGCACCTGTACAATATCTGTTTGACTTCTGAGTGAAATGCTGTGTATGGTTGTAGCAGGACATATTTTCAACATTTTAAGGACTCTGTAACATAAAATCTGAACTTCAGCATGTAGTTCTTACTGTTTGCTGTGGTGGAGGAATTGCCTTGTGGTACTAGAACAACTTTCAGTTTTTTGATAGTAGTAGTGATCTTTGCTTGCCTTGCTGCAAATACACTGAGTGGGCTTTTGAGGGATGAGATTTACTGCTTATTTTAGCAAGTCCTGCAAACAATATCTGACTTATTTTCTGCTTGTAATTACATGTCCTTCTTTTTTTGGTAATGCCTTCAGAACTCCTCAGTTCATTATAAACTCTCAGATCATAATTTTAGGAATAATGTGTATCCTGACTGGTCATAACGAGGCTGAAATTCCATCTTTGGCTTCTGGTGTCATCACAAAACTGGGATGAAATTACAGCTTTAATTTATGTACTATGGGGGATACATTATTTATTACTGTGCATTAGAAAATGATTAATCTCTGCTTGTGTTGCAAGGCTACCCTACTGCTCTGAGTCTCCAGGAAGTGCTGAGACATTGTAGAACTTCTTGTGCAGATTACATATGGTTTTATGGAGCTGCCAGAAAGACCATTGCATTATTCAAAAGCTGCTAGAGGTGATGAAAATTTAGGAAGCCACTATGGGTTTTTTCCTAACTAGTAGAATTTCCTACAAAGCTTTCATTTGCTAAACCTGAGCATTTTCATACCTTTAGTTGCTTTCAGGTGTTTTGTTTCACATAAAGCCATGCTCAGATAACTGGGTTGAGGAGCACTGTGTTCTTGGGACCCTTGTTCATCAAAGCACTTTAACTGTAGTCAAGCTCTCCTGAAGATAATGGGAATTAATCATGTGCTTCATTGATCTGCTGAGTCTGTTCTTCAATTTATACTTCTTTGGTTGTTCATAAAACTGATTTTCTTTCTTTTCCTTTATTTCCCCAAACTGTGTATGTGTGCATGCATATGCCTGTGTCCATGAATACATTGAAATTGCAGTGGAACAACATGAGCTAATGGAAAACTGTGATAAAATTAACTGATTTGACCATATTTAATTCCAATGACTTTTAAAAAAATGTTTTAATGTTCTTATAACATTTCATTTTTATGAGCATTTTCAGTACTAGGAAAGTCAGTAATGAAGATCTGATATGTAATAATCAGTACTGTGTAACTTGTTGTAATGTCCACAGCTATGGCTGTGATGAGTTTGAGTCACAGCATTCTTTCACAGCTAGTTTTCATTGGAGTTTAGCCTTTCTACATTAGCTGAGAATTTGTCTGGTTTTGTTTTCTAGCCTGTGGACATGTGTTTGTACAGACCTACTAGAAGCCACTACACCATACAGCTGTTACCAAGTAACATAACTAATCTGCCACTTCATGAAAACAATTTGATATCTGGGGGAGGTGACTGGAATTTTGCATTTGCAATGCTCTGCCCTGGTTTGGAGGGGAGGAAAAAAACCCCAGCAAAACAAACAGACAACAAAATCTAACACACTATCCCCCCCCTCAAAAAACCCTCCCCAAACCCAACCCCCAAAGGTTGGTAGGAATTCTAATTAATAAAACCCTGGCAAATTGTCTTCAAAGTACTTAGCACTATTAGATCTGAAAAAAAGAATTAGATATTTGTAAAAGATCAAACAGATAAAAATACCTTAAGAAAAGAAGTCACTGATTTAAATTAAATGAATGCTTTATACTAGTACAAAAATATTATAAAAAATTAAATACTCCCACTTTCTAAGGTGGCATTTTTATCTTTTAAGGCTTTGATGACATGTATAAACCACTCAAGTTTCAGCCTTGTGGGTTATATTGTCACCAGAAGCTCTGACTAATGATACAGTACAGTCTTACAAATGACAGTTGGGTATAGTATGACTCTAAATTATCTTTTTTTAATTGTTTTATTATTGTCATATGCTAAAAAAAAAATAATCTACAGTGCCTACTGAACTTAGTGTGGAAGTGTTACCCTCAATTTGATTAGGGTGGCCATATTACAAACCCCAGATATGGAATCTAATACCCAGTGACAAAGCTGATAATCCTTGAGGTGTAAGAATCTTGAAGCTGGTGTAGGGAAAGACGTGCGAAACATGCCAGCAGCTCTACCCCACGCAAAATTAAAATGATTGTCATTTTTGCAGGGAACACCATGGGAATCAGAATTAGAGACATCCACCCCTCTTCAGTTTGAAAGCTGAAGAGATGGCTGCAGTTTCTGTGCAGAGTTTCAGCCTGCTAGAGCTGTATAAATAGATCTCTGATGCCGTGCAGATCTGTGTGGGACCAATCGCTTCTTCCTTTCTGCATCACGAGGAGCTGCAGAGAGCAGCCCTCTGCAGCTACCTGTGTCATGCCAGTCAAACTGACCACTGGCTGGAACTTCTGAGGGTGGAAAAGTCTTGCTCAGATGATGTTCTCTGCTCTGAAGGAGTAAGGAATGAGGTTTATGTAGATGTAGGCTGATCTTTTCAAACCTCATTTGGATTTTAAATGGGACATGGCATTTGTGCTAGCTTTCTGAATGAGTTGCAGCCTTGGGTGAATCCAGTACCATGTGAGTCAAGATAGTGTATCACATCAACAGAGAGGAAAGCAGCTGTTTATTGTTGGGGAGTTTTAATTGTGCTGTGATAGAGACAAAAAACTGGAAATAAATACAGCAGCATGAATTTTATACTTACACTATAATTTCTTACTTTTCTGCCTTCTAGCTCACTGTAAATATTATTGCCAGTTTTGTGTAGGGAGGGGCTTTTAAGTCTGATAGGAGAGGTAGAAAGGAGGACCAAAGTAAAAGCTGAAGGGTAGATTTCCCCAGGTTCTTAACCAAACCCTTCCTAACCCTAACCCTGTCAGTCCTGGTGGTCATAGGGCGCATTCTGTCAAGCTGTCACAGTCTAAAAAGTTGGATCCTACTCCTGCAAGCCAGAGGTGACACCCTGCATGTACAGTTCTGCATGTATGTGAAGGACTGAATCCTCACATAGAGGACCAAAAAAGCACAAAAGAAAATTGGAGAGGAGAGAGAAGAAAGAATGACAGTGGGTTTTGACATAGGATTGAGGTCCCTTAACTTCTTGGCACAGAAGTCCAACTCTGGGAAATAAATCTTAAAGTAGATTTGTTACACATCTAGGAAAGCGTGCAAGTGCTTCCCTCTCACCTTGCCTGCTAATGCAGACTGGAAAGACATGGCTCTGATCACTCTGGTGAATGTGCTTGTGCCAGTCCAAGCTTTGTTCTTCAAGAGTGTGGGCTGTTTGATTGCCCAAGTTTTGGTTTGAGATCAGTAAAGGTTGGGTTGCTTGTGCTGTGTGGGGCTGTGCCTGCCTTGGTGCACTGCGGGAGCTTGCCGAGCTGTATAATTGCACGTTTGCTGTCATACCATGAATGACTGATGGCATAATTTGTATTTTCAAAATACATAAGCAGCTCAGCCTAATCAGGTGGTATGGTAAATATTTCCAGGAGATAAAAACAAAGTATTAGGGCAGGGAACAGAGTTACAAACTTTCTTTAATGAGCTGCATATTGTTTGATCGTGTTTTTTTCATATACATGAGCTTCTCCATGCCAAATTCTAGTAATCACTGGCAGCTGCTTCACAGTCCTGGAGAAATAATACTGTAAATACTGGAAACAGTAAAAATGAGTGGATGTGTCAGTTTGCCTTTCAGACTCCTGTGACTAACAGGTGATTAGTACAAATAGCAGAAGGCCCTTTTATCTTTCATCTTGCTTCTGGAAATAAAAAGAAAGGGAAAGCTTTGGGACAGAGGGAAGAAATTTAGCTCCTCCAGACAGTTAACAGTGGTATTGCTGACTGGCTTGGATTACAGTTCTGGCTGAGTGGGTGTTTAACTTGTAAATCTGAGTAGTTCTGCTCACTTCTGGAGCCCCTAAAGTTAAGCATATAAATGCTTTGGGACCTGAAAGACCCTCCTTGGCTTATTCTGGAGAGTGTGCTGCAAAATCTTATGATGCAAGAAAACCCCCAAATCATGTCTTTTCCCCCTTTTAATGAGTGGCTCATAATGTTGATGGGATGTGGAGGGATTCCATTTCTGTTTGTTTATGCATACCAATCTCCAGTGCTCCAAAAAGATGCAAAAAATGAGAATATCATGGTTTTGTGTGTTGATCAGCTGCTGTTATTTTTCAAAGGCACAAATTTTAAATAGCAGATGCTAATTTAAGTAACATTTTAACATATGTGGAAAACACTCCTGAAAAAATACTGAAGTAAGAGTGAAGGTTTTTTTTTTTAATGAAACATTTTTCTCTAGTACAAATGTGTCAGTGCTTGGTGACAGTTACACTCACTGGAACTTGGGAGAGCAGGGGCAGCATTTCATTCTTTCACAATGAAGAACAGTTTGTTTTTAAAAATAAAGAGAAGATCCCAGTAATAACTATGAAAAGGCCTAGGAAAGTAGTGCATTAACAGGTGGATGAAATATTTCTGTAGAGTTTATATGTCTTTCTGAAAATACTACACAGCAAATTTCTGAGCTTGATGCAACTCACTTGCATGAAATGAAGGGTTGTTTCCTGCTCTGGGGAAGAATCTAACTTCAAATTTTATGTCCTCTTATATGATTATCATAAGCCTAAAGGAACATAATTGTCCTTGCTGACTTTCAAAATATCTTTAATTTTTTCGAGCCTTAAATTGATTAATCTAGTGTAGACTGCAATTAAATATATACCTATATGTTAAGGCATATGTATTTTAGCACAAAATAAGAGTCAGGGGACTAGTACAAGGAGGCGTGTTTGTGGTTTTTTAACTTATTTTAAAGCAATTATGTAATTATCATTGTCTTTTTTTTTAGTAATATACCAGCTACTGAAAGTGGGTTGTTGTCTATTTCAGCCTATTTGAAAGAAAATTGCAGTTGGTTTCCTTGCAAATGTTGCTCATCCTGCAGAGACCGGCTGAAGGGTTACTTTCATTTTCTCCAGGACAGCAGTGACAGGAAAAGTTATGTGATGGTCTAGTTACTAGCTGTAGACACCAAAGAGAAACCCTCGGTCTAAAGTCAAGGAATTGTTGGAAAAGACAGTATAATGTTAAAATTGACACAGGCTGGTGCCAGAAAATGAAACTGTTGAGTGCTGTCTTTGTCATGACAAATATATGCAGGTTGAAAGCAGTTTTGTCCTAGGTATGAATAAATGCTGGAGAGATTGGACTGCACTGCAGCCCACATTAGTACATGTGTATATACGTAAAGAGGTAAATATATCCAAAATAAATAAGGCTGTAAATAATTTTTCAGGTGACAAATTCTGTTCACCAAAATTAATTAGACACATGTAGCCATATGCAACATTGTGAATGTTCCATAAACTTAGTTTTTTTTCTAACGATATCTGTCTTATATTATTAATAATGTAAAGGAAAATAGTTTGTTTTGATCCTCCGGGGGAAAAACCCTTTCATTATCTCACCTCTCCTCAAAAACCCCAGACATCTACTTGTCCTCTGTCATTTGAAGCAGATTTGACTCTGTTATCTGTACTTTTCCTGTCTTGCATAAGAACAAAATGTTGTCCTACTTTCTGTAATTGGAATTTGGTAAATCACAAATAAGTTACAGTAGTAAACTGAATGTGTTAAAGAAATGGAACAGAGAACAGATTACAATTTAATTTCCCAGAAGATAGACCTAATATTATTCATAAAC
The DNA here is from genome assembly GCF_051311805.1 of Agelaius phoeniceus. NCBI lineage: Eukaryota > Metazoa > Chordata > Aves > Passeriformes > Icteridae > Agelaius > Agelaius phoeniceus. The sequence continues at coordinate 65,362,936 of NC_135265.1, read as the reverse complement.
AGAATGCAGTTCACAGTAAGTATAAGTAAAGCTGTGTTTCAAACCAGCCTAAGTAAAATAAACCTCCCTGGGCAAGACGATGCTTTATTTTGTTACTGATGAATGTTACAGAACTTGCACTGCCGTTCTGAGTTTTAACATCAGATCCATTGGTTTACCTTTCTTGCCAGTTCAACATAATTTTTCTCAGGCCAAGATGAATATTTTAGTTTGTTTTCCTTCTGGAGTTACACTGTCTTTGTTAACTCTCTGAGTCTCTGCAGTAAGGTTGGAATCCACTGGCCAATTCCAGCTAAATTTAACAGGCAGCTTGAGCACTGAGCAGTTTTGTGGAACAAGGATTTGGGTACAGAACAATGACAGAAAAGGGTGACCTTTCTGGAGGAAAGGCTGGTGTGTGCTATCAGAAATGTGAGAGTGTGATGGAATGAGCCATTGCTCAGGGCTAGCTTTGCTCAGAGGGTGCATCTTTCTTTGCATGGGGTCATGTGAAGGCAAAGCCACAGGAACCAGCCTTCATGGACTCCACTGTGTATGGGACTGCTTGGTCTTTTAATGAGGGGGAATATCCCACATCCTTTTACTTTACACGTGCTTTATTGGTAAATGTCGGATTGTAAATGTTCAGCTTACTCTAAACTAACAGCACCTTCACTCATTTCACATATTCTGTATGAGTCAAATGGAGCCTGGGACAGATGGACAAGGTGATGTGACCAGGACTCTGTGACAGATGGAACATGGTGCTGGTCTGTGCAGCTGAGCTGGGAGGTTAGAGCCCAGCCTACTTTTTCTATCCTGTGCATAGAGTTACCAGGGAATGCGGTTTAAACACAGAGATCACTTATTAAAAGTCCCAAACTTTCTCAAATAGCTCTTGAAAATGCAGGACAAGGAGTTAGGCCCAAAGCTGTGCTGTTAAAAATTAACCATATTAGAAACCATGTCCCTGGCTGGCTTAATACATAGAAACGATTACCTTTGCAGGAAACTAACACAGCTCCACATTGCTTTGGAGGGAAAGGACAATCAGCATGGTAGCAATTGTGACAGGGCCCAGCTTCCCATACTGACTCTGCCTTTTTCATTCATGAAAATGGGCAGTGGTGGTGAAGTTGAGACTGTGGATTTTACACACACTTCCTCTGTGTTTGGGCTTCCTGCTTGCATGACCTCAGAGTCGTCTCCTGCGTGGAAGGCGTGTGAAGGAAGAGAGAAACTTTCAAGAGAATTTGAATACTAGGAGAGCATTTCACTTGGTCTCAGCCAGGTCCTCAGCACGGTGGTCAATGTCACTTTTGCTCACAAATTTGCTGCCAGGTCCAGAACAGTTTAACAAAAGTTGAACAGATTAATCAGTGAGGTTTAGTTGGTTTCCTGCACCTGAAACACAAGGAAGTTTCTATCACAAGGTATTTCTTAGCAGCTTCTAGTGAAACTCTATAGTGTGTTATGCTGTTGCTACTGCTAGGGACAAACAGCTGATGAGGAAGAGAAACAAGTCTGGGGGTTGTGTACAGGTGGCTTTTAGCCACTGGCCTGAAAACCTCCACAGACACAGCAGGTACTTTTTAATGGGTGGCAAAAAGTAAAGCTAGACATCATGCCATAGAATTCTTGGCTTTTCGTGCTCTGAAAAAGGATGTGATGACTGTCTTATTAATTGAATTAGTTATGATAAGTGTCAAGATTTTGAGGGTCCATTTAATGACATTTTCAAAGAGAACAAAAGATCTACTGTGAGGACAAAAACCAGAGGACATTTAACAAGCTCAGTTGACAATATATTAAAAAGGCACTGCTGCCTAAAATTTTCTGCTGGCAATTTTTACAACTAATGCCTGAATTTTTATTATTATTCCTAATATTTATTATCTTTCATGGGGTTTAAAGGTAGTACTTTTTTTGGTCTTTTTATCCACTTTAGTTTACTTTTTCCCTTCTCTAATAATTCTTTACTATTTTGCTGAAAGATGAAGAGAAAATTTTCAGTTTGTTTTACTTTTCCCCTTCGGTAACTGTTTTCTTGCTACTTTGGTGTCGGATAAAAGAGAAGATAATTTAAAGAGTAGAAGAGCTCATTGTAAAACTACAGAAATTAGATTAGTTATTGTAGCTGAAACTACTTTGATCTATTCTTTACATTGTTCACTTCAAGATGCTCTTGCTGCTTGTCAGTATTCCACTGTTGCAATATTAGAATGGAATATAATAATATCTTTTAATTTGGTGGCATAAAGAATGAAGCAGAATATTTGATTTTTATGATTATGCCTACATTAAAAAGTAGTGTGGACCGACTGGAGAGAGTATCTGTGAAAACTGTGGTGGGATGCTGAGATTTGCACCAGGCATGTTTTCTGGTTGCTTTTGAGCTGTCTGGTGCTGCTGGCTGCTCACTCTGGGGAACATGATGCTTCTAGTTAATTCCTGCCAAGAGGGATTTGTTCATGTGCTGCAGGACCACCCCACAACACAACTGAAAGCCCAGGCAGGATGGATTACCTGGAGACTTGCTTTAAATGCTGCATTCCTGATCTAGCAAAAGCAGATGGTAGCTTTGCCCTATAGGGATGCAGTGGGATGAAGGCATGGAAAGAAAGGCATATTTCAGTGATGTGATTGTGTATAGTTGTGCCAGTTAGTGAAACAGGTTTAATAATTTTTCTTTCTTTTTGTTCTCTCTTCCCTTTTCTTTGTAATTATTACTGAAAGGGGAAGGTTGATGTGAGTAGGCTTCTGAGAAGGAAGGCTGTTTTGAGAAGTTAGAAAGAAGAAATCTTCTACTGAAAGGATCGTATCTTCTTTAAGGAGCTTATACAATGCCAAGTGCACATTAGATGCTTAACCAGTAATGACCCGTGTCTAGTGGCTGGTACTTGACCTGCTGATGTGAGCATGTGGGGACAGTGCTTGTAACCTTCAGTCACAGAGGCTGCTCAGACAGACACTGCACTCAGCTGAGGCTCTCAGCCATCCAAAGACACTGGCTGGGCATGCTTTATTTAAAGGTGTACAGCCTCTTTTTGGTATGTGTCCTGAGGCAGGGAAGGGGATGTGTAATGTCATATTATTGCTAGCATGACTTGGAAAAATACATGATGTTATCTGAGACAGTAGGTGTGGGAGCCAGTCTGGCAGATGTGACAGTCCTGCTTTCTGGATCTGACAGCTGGCAGCCCAGGGAGCATACAGCCAGACCAGGTATTTGCTGAAATGCTCGTGTTATGGCTTGTGTTGAAGGAAAGGAAGAAGTAGAGGTGACAGAAGTAGGAGTACAGTGTTTCAGGGTTTTTTTTTTTTACAAAAGACAAGTTTGGAAGTAGACTTACAGAAAAGCATTGTCTTTCTCAGTTTCCTGTCTCTTCTTGATTAAAAGAGTAGGTTTGACTACAAAAAAACCAACCGATCTTTGTAGCCAACCAACTCACTGAATCCAGGCAGGTGACAACATTTCTTCCTCTGCCTGGAAGATTTTAGCTGCTGGCATAGTCCTGCTACTCTCAAAAAGTAAGACCAAACCACTGTGGTGCTGAGCTGGTTGTGGCTTAGTCAAATTTCTATTGTAAAAACAGCTTATGGTAAGGCCTCCAAAGTTTCCTGCAATAAAGGTCATCACAGGTTTCTTTTGAAATGTCCTGAATGTCTCCTGTACTCTCTGTCACTGGAGATACATGATTGTATAAGAAATATTGATTGTTCAGATCTTTCTATATAGCAGCAAGCAACTAGATCCCAAAAAACAACCCCATATAGCTAGAAGGTAGGTGAGATGAGTAAGTAAAGCAGACGGCAATAGGAAAAAAATACGAGGCCCATCTGTTCCAAACAACATGGAATTTCTATTGTTTTTCTAGAGCCCTTCCTTTGAAGAAACTAGAATGTATCTGTACATTGAATATCACACCATATTTCATTTTCTTAATGTCTCTTTCTAAAATGTATGTGCTCTTCAGCAGAGGAATGCCTGCCTGCTGCTTTTTGTGGGCAACACGCTGAACTTTTACAGGGTTACTGTTCAGAGCAGCTTGGCCAGTGAAAGAGTGGGTGGAGGGTATTCAGCTCTGCATCCACTGGCATTCCTTGTTTTCAGAGGTCGTGAGCCAAGGAGGGCTGTGCATCTGAGCACAGGCAGTCATATGGCAGGGTCGCTGCCAAGGGATAAAGCCACTGACTTGTGATGCAGTCTGTCTCTCTCAGACCTTCATGCTGGGATAAAGGAGGCACTTAGGGTGCCAGGGAGAGCCTGGGGTCAGCACCTGATGAGACTGGGGCTTTATGACTTGGAAAGACATGACACGCCTCAGGGTAAGTGGGGGAGAGCATGGCTCTGTTTCACCTTGTAATGATAAACAGGTGGCATCAAGGCATGGGGGCAGTGAGCGTGGGCTGGTAGTTCTAGTCCAAAAATCATGCAATAAAGTCACTTCGGCTGTTAAGAAAAGAGAGGAGTTTGTGGTGTGTGTGTGCTTATGAGCAGAAGGCAAGAAAAGGAGTAAATGGCACGTAGGAACGTGTGCCTGAGCCTGCCAGACCCTTGGCAGAGGCAAGGGAGAGTAGTAGGTCCATTCCTGTGAGATGTGGGGGGAAGAGTTCCTGTCCCCATGGCGAGAGGTGTGCAGAGAGCCTGGTGCTTTGATTTCTTCATCCCTCATAGCTCATTCCAAAATGAGATCACATTTTAGCAATCCACGGTTCTCAACTGGCCTTGGCTCTGTCCTGTCACGTGCACGAGTACTCAGGCCCAGGCCCAACCCAGAACTGCTTGCCCTGGGGATGGCAAGGGAGGCTGGCAGTCTTGTCTGCCCCCCAGGCTTGGAGGTAGGTAAGCCTACACAAATCCAGAAATAAGAGAGGAGTCTTTCTCTGTAGCTTGTCTTGAGGTTTAATTTCTCTCTTTACTTGAGTCTTTGTTTCCATTGCTGTGGTTTTTCATCAGTTTTGATCACAGTCAAGTTATGCTAACATAGCGTTCGTGCAGTTTACCTAGAATGGAAAATCATCTCAGTCCGTTCAGCTCCATTGGCCTTTTGAAAGAGTCCCCACTGTGAAATGAAGGAAGACTGGGGGAAAAGAGGCGTTCTACTGCTGGTATTTTATCAGGCTGCTATTCTCTTGGTATTTTCTTAAAGTCCCAAGCTGGCAAAGCAAGGGGTGGTGCCTTTCTCAGCTCTCACTAAAAAGCAAAATATTTCTGCCTTTGAGTGCAGAGCAGCACAGCACCTGTTGTGTTCCTGTGGTTCTGAAGCCAGAAGGCAGAGAAATTGATCCTGTAACTTTTGTCCAATCTTGTTGCTTGTGAGGGACGTGCTGTGTTTTGAGGAGATGAGTGTTGAGCAACCATCATTTAATTCTTGGGGGTTACTAGTAGTGTGTGCTGCAGCTGGGATAGGCTGCTGGATAGCCCTGGCTCAATTTGGCATCTTTGCAGCTGGCAGGGTTAATGCTGTGTGTATGGGAGGAGGAAGGACTATTTGTACTTCAGACCTGCCTCTGCTGGGAGCTAGAGAAGCCAAGCACCGCCTCATTTATTGCACCGGCAAGAGTGAAGGAGCTGACAGGATATTCCTTTAATTTGTTTGAAGCTGCATTCATTTCTCCAGAAGGGGGAGAGTGGAGTAGTCGAATGCTGGGAAGAATCCCCAGCCTAATTCAGGACTGTCCTTTTTCCCTGACTCCACAGACACCACGAAGGGGCTGTCAGATCTACTCACATGTTTTGCAAAGTCCAGGATTATCTGGCTATTGAGTCAGTCTTTGTAAAGTGTGACCCAACAATTCTGTTTTAAGAGTTCACTGTTGGTTTTGATACTATTTTGGTTACTGAGAAAATATTATAAATGCATGGAGGTGCAAGCCATGTGCACCTCATGACTGCAGGAAGTGCCTAGATGTATGGCAGGCATGATGCTCCTTTCTGATGGGGAAATTCGAATTAGGCTTACAGATATTATATTGTAACAAAAAAAAGGATGGCAGAATGAATTTCAAGTATTTTTGTGACACTGAATTTTTAGTGTTTTATCCTCTGATATATAAATTGTTACTTCTGTTTTTTTTTGAAAACCAGACTATTTCCTCCATCGCAGTTACATTTGTTTTCTTTTGACAAACCCTGATTTGTTGCTCCTGTTTCTGTAAGGATCAGATGGGTAATGGAAGCTGTACAGCAACTTTATGTATGCTACTCGAGATAGTAAAATGCAAGCCTACAATAGGCCTTTTTTCAGCAGCTGTAAAGCTGTTGTGTGAATACAGTGAATCCATTCAGTGTCCCCCACGCTTGCTGGGAGCACCCTGGAGAAGAGAGTTGTACTAGTGAAATGACTATCCAGCAAAATGGTTTCAGAGGGGCAGGCTGATGACTCACTCCTTATTTTGGTTTGCAGGGTCTTTTTCTGGGTATCTGAAGTTTCAGCCTGAGTTAAGAGATCTGTAACTTTCTATAACTTTCTCCTTCTTTCCAGATTGTCCACTAAATCAGCATGGGTGTTGTGTTCCTTGCATCAGCCCTCTGAGATGGGGGAATGCTCTTATTTTTGTTGTAGAGACAGGGACAGGGGAAATTTTGGGTTAAGTGACAGTGTGCATTAGGAGCCAAAAGCTCATGCTGAAGTTGTACTATAGAAGCTCAAGTGTCATTCAGAGCTATTTCAGCCTTTCAGGAAGTGTCACATAGCATTTGCCCATAGGTCATGCAGAAAAGCCTGGAGGATAGCTGGGAATCTGTCCATCAAACAGTTTTATTTGACTCTTTAAACAGAGCATTAAAATGCAAGTATGTAAAGTGAAACAGGCAGGATTTTATGCTGATTTTGATCTTTGGCCACCTTGTATTTGAGTTCAGGAAAAAAATGAGAGGCAGAACCTAGTTGATTCGGCAGGGTGATGCTCTGTAAAATAATCCCTTTAACACTTTTTCTTAAATTAAGAAGGGTTTCTAGGTGGCATGAGTCATGGACAGACTGTCCTCATTTCACTTTGAACTTGCAACCTTCTCTGGACGGGTGTCACAGATTTAGAGGGCTTTGTCTCCTTCCTGCAAGTGGTAGGCTTGGCTCCTACAGCCTTGACTGGTGTAGAGTGAGAGCAGGCTCCTTGAAGGAAGAGGCAGCACCATGTCAGCGGGAGTAAGCATGGTGGAGTAGGGGCCCAGCTTGAGTATTTTGTACAATAAGCAGCTTTGGGGAGTGGTGACATAGGCACAGCCTTTGTACAGGTGTCAAGGTCCCCCCTATTTGTGTGTTGTGGTCTGCTTCAAGTTTTGGATTTTTCTCCTCCAGGGTGTGTGGGGGAATGCACTGTGGTGTAGAAAGCTGTACTTTTTGAATTTTTGACCACTTTTGGAAAAGTTGTCTTTTTTGAGGTATATAAAGCCACAGAAGGCTGTGAATATTGTCTTCATTTCTTAATTAAAAGCAAGGGGAAAATTATTCAGACCTGTCTGTTCTAGCCAGGGCAGAAAATCAAAGTGTTCTGGCTTACATGCACACAAGGTCAAATCCTCTCGTTGTCATGGTGTGTAAATTTGTTGGCTTCAGTGGGGGTACCCACAGGTGTAACCCTGGGAACAGTTTCTTTCAGGCTTTTTACAGAGCAAAAATGAATGTGGTTGTTGGTCCTAAAAACTGTTCATAGAGAAATAGCTGGGATGTTTGTAATCCAGAGAGGCCATGCAAATGCAAGACCACGCTCTCAGAGGGAACGTGAACTCTGCACTGGCTGGCAGAGTTTTCCTGCTGACAGAGCCTGCTTTGGAGTCTTACGTACTCAGCTGGCCCTTGGCCAAGCCTTGCTGCAGGTACAGGAGAGGGAGGAGGGTGAAACAAGGGGCGGTGAGAAACTGTTCTTGGTAGCAGCACTCGCTGAAAAGTCAAAAGCCTTCAGACCTTTTTTGGTGATGGTAGAAAATGTCAAAATTGATTGTATTAGAGACCTGCCAGTTACTGTGAACTCATCTACTTTGTTGCTCCTCCTCCCTTCCTTCCTCCCTCGACAGCTGGGTTGGGTTTTGTAGTGCTAATGCTGCATTGCTTCTCCAGCACGGCTACTACTTCCCCCACGCTGCTACTACAGAAATACTACAGGAACTCAGTGAAGACTGAGAGAGAGGGCTGTATATGTTCTATTAGTGATAGTAACAGTGATAGCAGGAATAAAACTCGGTAGCAGTTTAATACTTTACATAATGATTTTTCTTCTGTTTGTGTTCTGGGTTTTCTTCCATTTTTGCTGTCATAAATTTGTGGAGTCTGGTATATCCTGGATTTTGCTTTAAATGAATACTTTGTAGTGTGCTTAACTTACAGATTTTTAAAATGCCATGGTTTTGAGTGATCTAAACCAGTGGTTTTTATTTTTTTTTTGTTCACATGGGTCTTTTTAAATTTTTTTTTAAGTACAGCTCACACTCACAGAAGAGCTGTTGCTGGAGGAAGTTACCACACTTGCTTTAGATAATGAAACATACATTCAAAAAAGGTCAGGGATTTCCCCTGAGCCACCCACCAATTGCTTGAAATGACATTTTCATTCTGAGTGTTTCTTTTTTTGTTTTTGTTTAAGATCCTGGAGCACAGGGAAAGAGTTTTAATGCAAAATACCAGAAAAAAAAGTCTGCAACATCTCCTGTGAGAGGGGGGAGAAAAGGAGATTAACAATTGCATCTTGAAACACTCATGATTTGAGGTAAGTGATTGAAGGGTCTTGTCATAAGTTACAGTTAGTTTGTAATTAAATTAATCATTATTTATCTCAGAGTGTCATGATATTGTTGTTGAAGGCAATAAAAACAGGCAGGAGAGGGAGGGAGAGAACGGTAACGGCAAACCCAGAAACAGCAGTAAAAATACGTAATGCACTTATCTTTTTGAAAATGGGCCCCATGAGTTCCAGTCCCACAAACTGGCAATCATTCTGACATTTATAAGGGTTAGACCCTGTTTAAATCAATGAGGCTATTTTCTCTGAAAGTTAGGCATGAGCCTAAATATTTCCTAGTTTGGAATCTATATCATATGGGAACTATTGAAGAACATACAACACCCAGTCAGAAAAATGCATATATGAATCTCTTACTGTTGGTGATAATGTCATGAGTAATCTGATTTTGCAGCATTCTTAAGTGATATTTTTATATTAAATACATAGTTCTCATTTTTATGTTTAGACACCTCATTGAAATACCAAACTTCTTAGCAAAGCCTGTGAATTCTATACCAGCTTTAACAATACATCTGCCTTAATTGCTTCATCAGTGTGCCTTTGAACAAATGGAATTTAACGTATAAAGAAAATAATGTCCCCTTTCATAACTAGAGTTGCATATTGCACTTGGATATTTGAATAGCAACTGAACTAAAAGTTCCCTGGCTGAGGCTGAATTGTGTTGTCAGAGTTAATTTTTTTTAATAAAGACAATGACGAGGCACAAGGAGAAACTCACCTTTTCCCTCTAGTCTTCTTTTTTGTTTGTTTTGTTTTCATTTCTCATTAGAAAAGAATCAAACTTGAATCTAGTAAGGAGAAAATGCTACAGTTGTAAAACTTTTAACCAATGAAAATGTTGCATAAATGAGCACTAAAAAACACCAGCATCTTCCTTAAATAAAAATTTTAAATTATTTATTCTCTTCTGCCCCACAATTGTGCTGAAAGAGACAAAACTGCTGTAAGGAATCTGCAGAATCAAAAAGACACATATAACCAGAAAGAAGCAGAGTATACATTCCCACAAATGTGCAGAGAATCAAAACCTTTTGGCAAGTGGCATTTGCAGGCATATGTTGCTTACCAGATTTCAGAGGAGAGGAGAGCGAAGCCGAACCCTGGTGATTGCTCTGTATTTGCTTTGTAGGAACAGAGCTATTAAGTTTCTTTTGAAATCAACAGGCCCTCTGCAGGGAGCTAAATATTTCCTTTCTGGTCAGTGAACAGGGGCCATTGCTTGGGAGATTGTAGTGGTCCTGTAGGTATTTGTACTGATTTTTCTGAACGGGTCAAAAGTTTTTCATATCAGTGTAGCCAACTCCTTTTCATGTGCAGGTCTTGCACTAGGGACTGTGATCCCAAACAGGAATACAGAACTCTTTCAGCAGGAGTCTGAGGCACTTTTTGTAGTTGTGAAATGAGGTATTAGTGCAAACCTGTTTGAAGGCTGAGGTCGGGTAATGCCTTTCTCTCTAGGACAAGCCCTGTTTCAGGTGCAGGTGACAGTCTTGGCCAAACCAGTGAGAGAGAAATGCTCCGTTGTGTGATCACCCTTAGCCTACCTTTGCTTTCTGTCCACTCTCTTGGAGGCAAGCATTCCTTCTTCGTTCTGTGGAGCATAAATCAAAATGCTTTCATTGCTGCCTTCTTTTCATTGATGTCAGGCCAGGATAAGGCGCATGATTTTCCTTTCACAATTGCCTTCTTGTTGCTCTCTGAGGAAGTGCACGTTGAAGTTCAGGAAGAGGTATTTTGTAGCATCTGTGTGGCCTTTATAATAATTTTATCAGCTCTATGTTACACTCAGAAAATCGTTGAGGTTGTTTTTAGCTTTTTCTCTATCACAGAGTGCAGGAGCTCATTGTCAGAGTATTTGAGGGAACCTCTTTGGTGCCAAAAGATCCATATTAGGATATATTAAATTGTACCGCTATCCTTCTCCTTTCTTATTTTTTTCAGCATGTGGAGAAATAATGTCCCCATTTGTGTGCATGGAGAAGGTCCTGTGCTATATGCCAGGGAGTTATGTGGGCGCTGAGCTGAGCAGGCAGAGAGACTGACTCTCTCCTGCTTTGTATTTTGCACTGGGAGTGAACACAGGGGACCGAGCCTGCCCAGATTAAACACATGCCTTTTTTGTTTTGCTCTTCATTCAGCTGTCAGCATGCCATGTTCAGATGGTAGTGATCAGTCACAAATTGTCCCCTGACCATGCTTCTCAGCTCTCCTGAACCATTAGTTTTGTGGAGCTCTTCAACAAAGATGGCACAGGCAGCCCCACCCCCTGCCCTGGCTAATGGAAGACGACTTTGTTTGTTTGTTTGTATTTTCCTCTCTAATCAACTGCATTAGATCCCAGAGCAACTTGTGTTAAGTGGAAGTGAGGCTTTGATAATATGTGTGCTTGCTAGAGACTTAAGATTTTTTTTTCCCCCACCCCCTGTATATGGAACTTTTCAATGGGGTGCCGCTATTGTGAATCAGAAGGAAAGTGCACAGGCTGCCAGGCACATAATAAAATTATTCTTTTGTTTCAGTATGTGTGTGTGAGCCTTTGTAAAGAGGAGGTGGTGAGGACAGAGAAGGGAGACCTTCAGTGCAGTGGCACAGTGCAGAGCAGCACTGTGGTGAGATGTGGCTGTGCCAGTGCCACCGTACCCCTTCTGCTCGGCTCTGGTGGGCACTGCCTGGGACTCACACTGTCACACTACATGTCCCAGGAAAATGGGTGAAGCTTGCACACCATTCACTATGCTGCCTGTAAACCACATAAGGCAAAATATTAAAAAGCTGTAATGTTTCCAGTGCTTTCCCTAAACTTCAAAAGAGTGATGGAAAAATGAACTGTGCCAATCCTGTCCTTCCTCACTGTGAGGCTATTTATTGTAAAGGATGTATAGTGTAGTTAATTTCAGTATGGAGTACATAAGACCTTGAACCAAAGCCTTAGATCCAAGCCCACCAGCAGCTTTGCAAAAGGCAGGATCCAGAGCTGAAGTCAGTGGTTCACACAGTTTCTAGCAGAGAGTGGTTTTAAGTTACTTCATGAAATGGGAGTCACCAGAAATTTTAAACTGAGGCTTTTAAACAGGTTTTTGACTTTTTCTCACCGACCATTCTCCTCTGCCCTAGAAGGTTATTGCAAAAGCACAGCAGCTATTTTCTTCTAGCCACTGTGGCCAGGACACACCAACTTATGGAAAGGAGAAAGGCCTCTGTGGTGGTGACTGTTACACAGCCAAATGCTTTTTTTTCTGAGTATTTTTTTCTTCTAAGGAGTTAGACCACTCTTCTGGATGGAGGTCTTTGAAATCACAGTGGAAGCTTTGGAAGTAGGATCCTGAAATTCCAAAGACATCAAGAAATGATTTATCACCCTGGCATGGAGCAAATCAGGCCACAGTGGCTGGACTGCCACCTCCTGAAAAGTCCTCTCTTGAGATACCATAGCTGAATTACAGACATGAAAAATTCCAGCATTGTAGACAAGAAATCCATAAGGCCCAAATTTTTCATTTCTTGCTAGATATGTGGTTCTGTTTTTATTCTCTCCCTTTTCTTTTGTCCTTGGACACAATATTTTAGGCCTTTTCAGTCTCTAGCTGTGCATGCACTAGAGAGGCATCTGGTTATGTGTTACTTTACACATCTGTTACGTACATCAGAGAGTCAAATCCAGCACCCAGAGACTTAATGTGTATTTGCAGTACTCCCTGTGGGACTCTGAATCCTTCATCCAATGAATTGCTTATGAAGATACAGTATTTCAATCTAGTGCATATATTACTGCAGTTTATTGCATATATATTGCACGTATATACGGTACAGTCTCCTTTGCATTTGGCAGAGAAAATCTGGTGTGGGAAAGATGAGAAGTGCAAGTGAACTGGGAAGTATTTAGGTATGGCAGTTAATTTGCTCCCTCCTGAAAACATCATATCTCTAGTTGGCTGCATGAGAAACAGTTTTCATCATGGTTTGAATATCTCTAAAAGGTGCCCCAACAGTGTTTGTGTATTTCAAACTTAACTTCAGGCTTGTTGGAGAGAGGGGAGAGGCCAAATACCTGAGGCAGAATTGGTAGCTGAGGCAAAGCTCAGGCTTTGCAATTTTGTCTGGAGAATCTGTACTATTTGCAGGCTGTACAGGAAGCACGAGTGTCATGGCTTGACCCCAGATGACAATCAAGTACTGTGCAGCTACTCACTCCCCATACCCCCACAGTGGGATGGGTAAGAGAATTGGGAAAAAAGTAGGTAAAACCCCTGTGGTGAGATAAGAACAGTTTAATAATACAACAACAGCAACAATAATAACAACAGTAGTGGTAATGATGATTATGATGATGTAATGAAAAGGGAGGCAACCAGAAGAGAAAGAGAAATAAAATGTGAGAAAGACAAGTGAAACACAGCACAGTTGCTCACCAGCCACTGACTGATACCCAGCCTGTCCCCAAGCAGCCATCAGCCCCTCCAGGACAACTCCCCCAGCTGACAGATTGAGCAGGATGCTCTATTGTATGGAATATCCCTTTGGCCAGTTTGGGTCGTGCTCCCTCCCAGCTTCTTGTGTACCTCCTTGCCGGCAGAACTGGGAAAATGGAAAGTCCTTGACTACTGAGCAACTAAAACATGAGTGTGTTATTAACATTATTCTCATGCTAAATCCAAGACCCACAAAACTTACAAGCTACTAGGAAGAAAATTAACTCCATCTCAGCTGAAACTGGTTAGCTGAACCTGCATTAGTTTGGGTTTCTGCTTTGCTTTTCTTTCTGATTGCTTGTTTCTGCAAGTGCATTAAGTTTGCCAAAAACATGTAACTTCTTAGATGGTCTTTTTTTATGATCCATGCAGAACCCAAATGTGGTAGATGTTATTCCTGCTTAGGGCTATTCATTAATGTTCAGTGCATGCCAGTGAGCAGATGGACTTACCTGTTAATTTTTGGAAATTTTTTGTTTGCTGTGGTGGGACTGCCCTCTGTGCTGGACATCCTTGGGTACAGCAGTCAACATGAGCATTGCTGATAAACTTGTGTGCATGTTTTCTCCCCTTTTGCTGACCTGTAGTGGAGCAGCTGCTCACTGTCTGGGGAGGGGAATGGTAGCCATCACAATGGCACTGTATGCCAACCTCTGCTCTGGGAGCCCCTGGCTAGGCCACTGTTAAAACCTGCTGACCGGCTGTTACAGGGGGCTGGGTACCATAGGCATTAGTGCAGGGGAGCTGGGATGGGGGAGATTTTATTGAATCCAAGACAATGTGAAAATGAAGATTTGGCAGAAGGCACACTACAGCAAGAGGGAGAGTGCAGAGTGAGCATCATGATTCCCTTCTGCTGGAGGGCTCAGCAGCTGGAGCCCATGTGGGAGCATTTTGCTGTTGAGCAGTGGTTCTTTGTGCCCTGATGGAGCCGTGGGTGTCAGGAGAAGGCATCCCAAGGGTTCACCAACCCCGTGGCCCACTCCCCCTCTGCAGTGGGGAGTCCTTTGGCAGCCCTCTCCTCCCCTGGCTCTCTGCAACGTGGCTGCTGTGGGCAGGGTGCTGCAGCTGCTTGTTTGAAATGATAATATTTTACGCTGTTACTGTGGAATACTGCAGTATTTTTTGTAATTGTGGGCTGCAGGCCAGTAATGTACAAAAACATTTTGCTCTTCCTGTGCTGTTGCTACTGTAGGCATTTGTTCCAATTTGGGCTGCATTTGGAGGACTTTCTTTTTCTTTTTTTTTGTTTCTTTTTGTTGTTTCTAGACGCTACTTGTTATCTGTTGTGGATATTTTTGGAGTATTCATTTCTCCCACGTATGTCCATACAAATCTATCTGAGAAAGCACTTCAGAAAGTAGCAGTCTCTATTGAACAAGCAATTGTTGTGGCTTTCACAGAATTACATTTTTTTGAAAGTATGAGGCAAGAATGAGATTAAGATTGCTTTTTAAGTTTAAAAACCATTATGGTTTTAAAAAATATTTGAAGCAGATAGAAAGTAAAGCCTTTCTTTGACTGATGGGGGGCATATTTAGCACTGAAGTCCCCATCTGTACCAGGCTGTAGGTGATCGAAACCTCTGGGATGGCATAATCTGGGAGGCAGAAGTTTTAATGATTCTCTGCAGCTTTGGTTTTAACTGTTAATTTAAAAAAAAAAAAAAAGAAAGAATTTTCAGAGGAAAGTAATCATAACTTGGAAGAGGGTCAGTAGTGTTCATGCCAATGATTGTTTATTAATGTGGTCATGGTCTGGAGATGAAACTTTTTTGAAAGGGAAATTCAAGTCCTAGACATCAGAGCTCATAACTAGTCAGCCTGCATGAAATTTGTTTCTTTCTGGAAGGTAGAGGTTGAGCCCAAAGGAAACAAAGAAGGTACAACACAAAGAATACAATTAATTTGTTTTCGGGAAAATTTGGAATTAAATAGAATGTGCTATACAAAAAGTATTGCACTTTTCTCACATGTAATTTTAGTGTCCTATTACTGTGCTGACTCACTAAATGACTTCAGTCTCAATCTGCATTTGGTTTAAATTACTTCAGAGGCCTGCATTTGTATGCTGCTCTGTAAAGTAATTCTCATCTGTAATCCAGATTTTTTTTCCTTTTGTTCGGCATTTCAACTGACTTGTCTCTTTTCATTTTCCAGGTCTGTGTTTTACTAACATTTGAAAGCAATCTCTCTGTGTGCCTGCTTGGGCCCTGCAATTGGCAAAAGTAATTTTTCAGCAACAGATAGAACAAGGAATGAATCATTGCTTTCTGCCTTTCCATTAAATTACCTAAACCACTACTCATAAATACTGCTTTATGTATGGTACAGCAGCATGATTATCTCACTGCATTGATGGAACGGTGCTGGAAGTGAATATAATTTTTCTTCTATTACATCTTTAATGAGCTTCAATTAAAAATAGTGTGTTGGCGTGCCAGAGTAGATGTGTTATTCTCAGAACTTTATTGAAGCTGTTTTGCCTGTTAGATTTGGTTGACATTGTGTTGTTCTGAAAATCCTGGTGGACATGATGTAGTTCTGAAAACCTTAAGAATTAAACAACAGAAAACCAGAAAAATCTGCTTTTCTAGGTGAAAGGTAACAGGACAGTAAAATCTGGTGACTGGAAAGATTCAGGTCTTTACTGAGTGGAAAAGCTTGCTTTTTGTCTGTCTTTAAGGGTGATTTTTTTAACATATAGTTAAAAAAATATTCACAAAGCAGTAGGTTTCTGCAGAGCTCCAGTTAAGTCCCTGATGATTTGACACCTGTGGCAGCAAGTCTGAGTCACAGATAGCAAAAAGCTGTGAAGCCTAATACTCTCAGTATTCAAAAACATATCTACGTAGGAGTTTAATTTCAAGTACCTTTTTTAGCTCTGGGTTCCCCCCCAACCCAACAAATTTTAAGAGTCATTCTTAGAATTTTGCAGAGAAAAATTTTCCCAGCACTTGTGGATTTGTGAAGTATTGACATCACTTAGAGATCAGAAAATAGCTCTGTCAATTTTAGCTTGACGGCATTCCATTCTCTGCTCCAAAAACCTGAGGAATTACAATGGATGAGTCAAAGTTTTCTTGGAATTTTCTTCCCTCCCCTCCCCCCTGCCTTGTGCAATTCTATGGCCATTTTTAGCATTAAGGGCAGCTCTCCAAAGAATGTCTGTGTGCTTGAACTGTGATTTCTTGAAAGTCCAGAACAAAATAGAGTTGTGTCAGATGACAAAACTTATTCTATGTTTCTACACATTTTTGTAGTATTACGTGAGTTTATTGAAGAATCCACGGCAACAGGCAGGAGATATCTGATAGAGAGGTGTTGCATCCTCAGCAGCATGAAGATTTCACTATCATGCTGCTTCATTATGTTGTGATGAGTTTTTGCTTAATTATTTCTGTGTTTTATCAGCTGTTCTGAGAGAAGTAGCCTGACAGAACAAATTATCGGTGATTTGGGAGACTTGGACCATCTTGAAGCACTTGTTGAAACAACAGCATCCTTCTGTCTTTGCCTCAGTTTGAAAACCAAGGATTATGTATTTAATGTATTTTAGCAGGATGCTGAGAGTGGAAATACTAAGGACAAAGAATTGTGGGGGTACTACTGTTACCTAAGTGATGTGGTATGTTTAAGATAAACAGTGTTGTCAGCTGTTCTTGGCAAAATCCCTGGGGTTACAATGAGTGAAATTTTAACTCTGAACGGGTTTGGGTTTTTTTAACTTGCGGAAGTGGCCTGTATCATGCATATTCTAATGTGTCAGAGTGAATGTGTGAAGTATGAAACTGCTGAAAAGAAATGTGAGGGGGAAGACAGGTTAAAGTGGTTGTAAATGGAAGATCTGTGTATTTTACTTCTGCACTAGATAAGTATTTTACTTAAAATTGGCCAGAAAAAACCAAAAAGGGACAAGAAAAAAATGCAAGTGTCCCCTTAAGAGCTGCTGTGTCAAATTTGAAGAATGATTTGAATTGAATCATTAAAGTGTGAAATGGAGGGATTTTATTTCTGCTTTAAATTATGCATCTCAAATTAACCTTAGCTGTGGAGTCTCTGCTGACGCCCCCGTAATGACACATTATTGGTACTAATGGCTTCTCTGTGACTTGAGATACAAACAGACATCCTAGACAGAAACATTTCGGCTTTGAACTAAATAAGACACACGGTGAGCATTTCTACCTTGGGTTTTAGTTGCAAAGGCCTGCTCGCCTGGTGCTCGTGAGCTCTTTTCAGTTTCCATGCACTGCTCCCCATCCTGGCAGGCAAGGGTAGCTGAATGAAAACCTGCTTCACAAGCTTTGAAGAGCAGGAGAGCAAAAAATCTGGAGTGAATGTGAAGCCTGTCCAGACACTGAGCGCTGCAGGGAGCCAGAACAAAGATGGGGATGTGGGTAGTGGTCAGGGAGGGGGAACTTCCAGTAGATTATAATCTTGGGAGGAAAAGGCCCCAAGATTGTGAGGGAAATGGAGAAGAGATGCCAGGGCTTAAGGAGGAAGTTGCTAAATAAGGGAGGGGTGAGATTTTAACATAAAATAAGCAGCAGAGGTTAGTCAACCCTTTATGTGCCTTCTGACGTAAAAAGGGAGTGTATCTGTGCAGCTCTGTGCACTCTCTTTTGAAGCTCATTATCATAATTTGAAAAATTCCACCTCTATGCAGAATCACTCATGGGCTTTGCAGCTTTCTTTGTGCTGTTGGCGTCTCTTCTGGGACAAGGATGGTAGTTACTACTTCAGTGCAGCTACTGGGTAGGCAGAGTGAGCGTGGCTGTGAATAAGTGAGACTGGCATTGCCTGGGGTGCTAGATACAGAAGGTGCACAGAATTTTACATGTCGATGAAAAAGGAGGAGGGGCTTGGCTAGGCAGGCCCAGAATTTAGACCCTGACATGTCTTCCCAACGATATTCACTAGCTCATTGCTTCATCCTGGTTTTCTCAGTGGAATGTTAATATACACGATTGCCTCTGCTTCCAAGCTGCAGTGCTGGGAATTTGCTTGTTGGCTATGGCAGGAGCGATGGAGAGGTGCCTCTTCCCCCTGGCTCTTTTGTGTGGTGTGTTACAAGGCTGTGTGACATTATGTGACTTTCTCTATGGATCTGCTCTCAGCAGAGAGTGCTGTGGAGTAAGTAATCTTGTGGTATTGTGGATCCAAAGCAGGACAGCATTTGACTACTTAGAATCAAATACTAAAAAAAGTATTCAGAGGCCTTCTTTGTATTTCTGCAAGGAACCACATTCCTGAATTGGGTTCCAAGAAATAAAAAGAAAAAAAAATGTAGGTGTGCAATACATCACATTTACAAATGCATTAGAGATATTTATATGAATAATTAAAACACCATTTAGAATTGCCACAGTAATAAAACAAAATGTGTTTTGTCACTTTTCTGTTTCTTCTTGTTGATTGATCAATTTATTGATTTCCTCCATAACTTTAGAGTAGGTATCCTAACTATTACAGTAAATTAGCAAGACTGTGCTTTTTAATAACCTGTTGAAAGCATTAATGGAATGAAAAGAAGTCAGAATTTGGTAATAAAGATCTGAAACCAGAGACCTAGAACACATATGTAGTATTTTGCATCAATTAGGTTTGTAAAATATTAGAGGCTTTGTTTGTACTACCTGTTAATTAAAAAGAAAGAAGTATTTTATATTCATTATGAATAGCCTAATAGCACATCAGAAAAAAAGGGAAAAAATAGGCAACAAGCTAACTTTGTATTTGTCTTTCTATTGTATTTATAGTTAACTTTAGGCTGGTTGGAGTCAGTGGGAACATGTGTGGGATGGAGGACAGAACTTCACTGTTAAAGAGACCACAGTCCTTCTGAATCCATTTGTGAAACAGTAGTAAACTTCTGAAACTCAGGTCTGGAAAACAGACAGGTGTTATCCAAGATACCAAGAATTAGGAATTATATTAAATTTCACACACATATGCCACAAAATATTTGTGCATTTCTTAGCTCGGCTTTCTTCTGGGTTATATCTTTGATTTTTCCTTACTATTTGCATTTAGTTTGTTAACCTGTTTTGACGTATTTTTTCCTACCTTCAAAAAAACCTGCTTTATGAATATGCTAGAATGTACACTTAACAAGAACCCTTAGCAATTTATAAGTCAGTATTGTTCTGATCCCTTTTCAGGGCTGTGTTTCTCTGTTTTCCAGCTACAATGGACAATTTGTTGTAACACTTGGATTAGCATCATATGTTTTGTTTGGTACTGTTGTTCTAGCCAAGCTTCCAATATGTGTTTTCATATGCACTTTTGGGGGCAGTTTTGGATGCCATCAGAGGCTTGTGCTTCTGCCTCCCCATCCATTGGTGATGTCCAGACTTCAGTGAGGAGAAAGAGGTGATCTGGCAATAGTCACAGTCTGTTAGTCCAGGTTTTAGCTCTGGTTTGAGGGAATGGATACTGCTACAGGCTTCATTTGAGGTGCCTTACTCTGTTGCCCTAATACAAAGTAAATGATAGAAACTGTCTGCTGCACAAGGGGATATAGAATATCTCAATATTAATGAAATATTGAGATATGAAATCATGCATGAAATCATTCCACTTACTGTTCTTGGTTGTCACACTGACAGTGACTATAAATGAAGGATATTAGAGGGATAAAAAATCATATTATTTCAGTTAGTTTATTTTGTGCCTACCTGACAGCCCTCTGTCTATAGTCATTTACATGATTTCTTGGGATAGCCAGATTTTTCTTTATATGAGTGTGCCTCTTTCAGCTACAGGGGAAAGAGAATACTTAAATATCAGAAAATGTGTCTATAAAGCCAGGAACAATTGTCTGCAACCTCAAGAAGATATCTAAGAGCATGGCATGTAACTGCTTTTTACTCATCTTTCAAAAGCAGCTCAGTTCCGGAATAACAGTGCTCTCTTGGGCTATATTTCAAGATGGTATGATTATTCTCAGACAGGAATTATAAGGATCGATAGCAAACCCAACACATCCTTTCTTTTCATGACAGATTCGCTGATTGCCACCAGAGCAGTAATAAGGCGCTGGTCAGCATAAACACCAGAAGCAGTAATCATGGATTTTTGTCTCCATCTTAACGTGTGTTTAAGGTTACACAATGTGTTGTGATGGGTTTGCACCCACAGGTCATGAGGAAGGAGAATTGTTTGATCTGTTCACCTTCCCTTCTCTTTTGCTTTTATGCTTCCTCCTTGAGTTGGGGCCGGGCCATTTGGTGTCTCTCCGGGGAGAGAGCAGGGCAGAGAGAGCATGCCTAGCTAAAGAGATAAGAGAAAGGTCATTTTGAGATACCAGTGGTTTACATGCTGTGGGTTTTCTTTGCATGTCCTATTTAGGAAGTAGTAATGACCAAGATTTTCCGTGGGTGTGTGTCAGGAGCCCTTCTGCATTGGGGTTTTGGTGGAGCTGAGTGCAGGGTTGCTTTTCCTCAGTGGAAGGCCCTGTGCTTTTGCTGTGTTTTGGCAGCTTGACATGGCAGTGGCTAGGTAACCTGTGTGTATGAGTTTCAGTTTTTATTTTTTTTGTTTTGTATGTGCCATCCTCAATTTACTGAAGCTCTGTGACTTTTTAACCTGCTGTCTATGGGCTGTTGTTTTACAAGCTCATTAAGGTGGTGAGGATAGCGATGGCAGCGATCCTGCCCCCCTCATGGGTGCTCATTAGATGGCTTCCTTGTGCTGACATAAGCGTTGTGTAGTCATGCTCTGAGCTGGGTCTGGGAAAGGATCCAAGTTAAAAATAATCCCTGAAAAAAAAAAAGTTTCAGCAGGATCTGTTCCTGGATCTAGCTCGCCATCATTCTCACGCTGGCCTGGAAAGTGTGAGGGTTTGTACTGGCACAGAGGGAGGTGAGGAGGAGCAGCTGGGGCAAGGTGGTCAGGGGTGTATTGCTGGCAGCAGGTATGCTGCCTGCTTGTATGATGTCAGCCTGAGGAAATGGGGCTCTTGTGAGTGTGCTGCCTGTCTTTCCTTAAGTGCATTGGCCCAGTAACTTCCAAAGTTGTGAGGCAGTTTTGGCCAAATTTGCCTGAAAAGCAGTGTTGAAGGGGTGAAGGTCCCCTGAGCTCAGCGATTTATGGTGTTTGGTAGGCAGACCCAGATCAACTGTCCCCAGCTGATGAAAAGCTGTCATCTGGGGCTCAGCTGCTGACCTCGTCAGGCCTCCTGTTGTGGCACAGTCCCACTGTCCCAGTTTGGGTTGAATTGTGCCCGTTTTGCCGTGGGGCCAACTTGAATAGCTGATGGGAGGAGAACAAAGTGCTGTCTGCGAGCGTCTCTTCATTTCAAGGGGCAGGGATGGTTCATCTCGGGGATCCTGACTGCACAGGGAGCTGCATGTCCACTTGTGGGGTAGTTTTTAAATTTGGGGTTTTTTTAGGTTTGTTTTTTTTTAAATTCTGCCTAGGTATCAAAATTTCTGGAAGCTGGGATAGTTGGGAGGCAAGACTCCCTTCAGTTTTCTTAGTGTGGCTGACTGTTTAACCCTGAGGACAAACAAGTCTTTCTAGCTGCACCTCTGCATAGCTTCCCTTGACTACCTGGGAGCACCTTTGTGCCCTGCTCGGTTCAGGTTCTCTCCCCATAAGGCTGTGCTCCTCTTCTGTGTTTGTGCCTGGGTTTCACCTGCCCAGCCTGCCTTGCTGCACGGGCAGCCTTGATGCACCACTGCTGAGGAGCTAAGATGAAGACACATTGTGGTTTCCTGCTGTTTTGCTTTGTAACCAGTCCACTGGTAAATATAGCCTGTGTGTGGTTATAAATTCATTCTCTCATTATGGGTGGTTGTTGTGCAATAATTATGTAGAAATTACAACCGAGAATTGTTGTGGATTTTTTTTGTTTTGTTTTGTTTATTTATTTCTTTTTGTGCTTGATATGCCCTGCAGTGAGAAGAACAGCCTTTGGTTTCTGCCCTAACAAAGACAAGGCCACAAGCAGGTGTCAGCCTTTGGCATGGACACAGGCACCATCTAGCAGGCTGCTGACTTTTGTGTGGCTCTCTTTGTGTGGCGAGACGAGCAAGGGAAATTGGAACCTGCGCTATTTGGATTCTCTTTTATTTTTCCTCGCTTTACTCTGTGGGTAGACAGGCTGTCCTTCCCTGCAGGTTTGGTACTGTACACGTGTTTATTCTGAAATGAACCCATCCTGTCTCTTTGGAGGTGTTGGCTGTACATTTCCCAAAGCCCTGTATCTCTGGCAGCTTCCAGCCCTGCTCTCTGGGCAGTCCTCTGGGTCCTGGGCTGAGGCCGTAGGGCTTGGGGTCTCTGCCCCATGCAGAAATGCTAAGGTTTTGCTGCCCAGAGATCTTCCCTTCATATGTGGGCCCCCTCCCGTGATCCCTCCTTCTGTTCAGATGTGGAATTAAAATAAGTCTGGGGGTTTTGTTGATTTTTTCCCGCCTGTTTCTTTATTTAAAATTCCACTCAAGCAGATCCAGAACAGCGCTTGTCCCTGCTGCATTCTCATTTTCCTCTCATCCCTCCTTTAATTTTACATTATTCCCTGCACTGTGTTTGCAGGCCATATGTGTCCTTTGAACTCTGAAGAAGCTGTGCCAAAAGGAAGCCTTCTTCTCCTCCCCTCCTCCCATCGCGGAGCCGCTCTTAGATAATTGCAATTAGTAGACAATGCGGAGCGAACCCAAATGTGAAGTCCATGGGTGAGTGCCTTCAAATTTTCCGAGAGCTTCAGAAACGCTTGTGCTGGGTCTCTGCTTTGGCCCTTTAACCTCGCAGCAGTTCCCCGAGCCCCAAACAGCTCTGGGAGGTGTTTGCAACCCGCGTTTTCCTGCGGCGTTCCTGGCGGGCCACAGCCGCTGCTGGAGCCTTGGCAGGGCGCCGTGGCTCAGGCGGGGACTCTGCGCTGAGGGAGGTGGAGCCGCCCGCCCGCCCGTCCTTGTGTCACGGCGCGGGGAACAAGTGGCTGCAGCAGCCGCGGGCTCTGGGAGGGAGGGGGACAAACCCTTCTCCCGGGGAGAGCTGGGCAGAGTGGGGAAAGTAAAACTCACCCCGTTAAACAAGAAGAAATGGGAGGATTCCTTCTTGTCGGGCAGAAGGACGTGCGGCTGCCCCGGGGCTTACCATCAGCTGCTGGCTCGGTCGGAACGATCGCTGACAGCCGGGGCTTTGGCGTTTGTGAATAACGCCAATCACTTGGTTTTTTTTTAATTTTAAAAGTGTAATAGTAATAAAATGGTTATAAAAATAGTAATACAATTAGAGTAATAATAATTTGGACAATTTGAATTAGGACAATATGAGACAATAGAACCGAAGAGTTATGGACGTCTGGGTACGTTTTTCTGGGCAGCACGAGCCCGAAAAAGGACCCCCGTTAACAAAAGATTAACCCTTAAAAACAATAGCCCGTTGCATATTCATACACTTCATACATGATGCATAAATTCCATTCAAATACAGGACTCTGTCTGGTCATCATCAACTTCTTCCTCTGAATCCTAACAGCGCCTTCGAGGCGGGAAGAAGTTCGTTTCTTCTGATAAGAGGGCAATAAATTCTTTTTCTCTGAAAGATTTAGGTGTCCTGTGGCTGCTATCTCGCTGCGAGTCCTTTCTGTAAAAAAAAAAAGTATCCTACATAGCGTAGTTTCTATTTTAACATTTTTTATAACCTAAAACTATATTTAACACAGTACTTAAGAGTATTAGTACAGCATTACTTTCTAACACAACACATTTAATATTCATTTTAATATCTGCGAAAAGCCAATCATAAAATACGCGTTTTGCACAGCATTCAAAGGGGATGTCGTCTGTGGAGAAGGGTGACGAGTGCCTTTTGAGTCCCTTCCCTCTTTAGCCTCTGAGAAGTGTCTTCTGTGTTAAACCAGGTTTCTGACCTCATTTCTCAAAGGAGTTTTAAATGAGGAGAAATAGGAGTATTAATTAGTGCCCTGTTAAGGACTTGTAGTCAAGTATGATAATTTTCTTGAAAGGATAATGTATTAGATGAATAAAAATACTCTTAAAAATGAATACAAAGTCATTTTAAACCACAAAGATTATTGTACATTTCTGAAAAATTAATGTGATTAAAGCAAAATTTATTTAATAAATTAAAAAGACCCTGTAAGGCCGTTTAACTTGTTGGTCTCATATTAATTATTTTCAAATCTAGTGCTAGAGAACTTCGACCTTACCTGCAGGGATGGGAAGTGATTTCTTCCCTCACTTCATTTTTTTGGCTTGTAATTATTAGGTCTGCGTTGTGGGTGTGGTAATTTTCCCTTGTTTTGTGGGGGTTTTTTTGTTTGGTTTTTTTAGTGTGGGTTTTTTTGCTGTTCTCATGTCTTTCTCAGAGATTGGCCACAGCAAAAAAACAGACCCTAGATAGTGATCAGAAATTATATGGAGATTTCCTTGATGGATTTAGTTAATATAACCTACTCATGTGCTGCTGTCTGGATTTGAAGCTGAGAAAACTCCAAATTGCTGAATATTTTCAAGGATGTTTCCTCCTGTTTGATTTGCCTGTGATGTGATATAGATTGTGTTGGCTGGGATTACATAGACTTTCTTCAGTTACTTCATTTGACTTCACACAAGTTATATTAATTTTTTCCACACATAGTTTGCCCCATAGATTATTTTTTGTTTAGGAACTTCCTTACTCTCTACTGAGCCTTTACACATTCAGCTACTTAATGAGAATTGCTCTGTATGTTGTGGAAGACAATAAAGTAAATTATTGGAGCTGGACATATAACCCAGATCTATGGGTTTGCGTGGTCATTTATGAAGTTTATCTATTGACTTAGGGAGGACATAAAAACCTCAGTGTAAAACTGGGTTTAAATAGTAGCCTGTTTAAAAAACTTTGGGTTTTGTGGCAATTGGAATGAAGACACTTCTTCACCAGTCTCATCAAAAACGTTGCAAGTATTTTATCCCTTCTTGCTTGGCATGTTCTCCTGTTGGGGGTATCTACAGGGCAGGTATTTGGTATGTGATTCTCCCCAAACTCTTGTTCCCTGTAACAGGTCTGTGGTACAGATTCAGAGAATGCTAGCAGTAAGTTCTCAAGGTTTCCTAGTTTACAATTTGTTATAGTTTAGGTATGTGAAATCCATGTGAAATTTTGAAAATATTCTTCCAACCGACCAAAAAAATAGGAGAAAATTTGGGTACCATACAATGTTCTCTCAGGTGCCTTCTGAACTTTCAGGCTATTTGATGATGGTGACTGCCATTTTTTTTTTTTTTTTTAATTTAAGGCACATATTTAATATTTTCTATCTTTAAGAAGACAGCCTTTGCATCTGATTCTGAAAATACACCCTTGTATTTTACTTTCAGCTTTTCTCTTCTTGTCCTATTGCAGCTTTGACAAGCTTGTGCTACTGAGGTGATGATAACTTCCTCAATTTCTTACTGAAAGAAAAAGGTATTTCTCTCAGCAGAGCCCTTACAGGCTACACATGTAAATAAGAGAAAGAAATTTTACTTGTCTTTAGGACACTAGCAGAGCCTGCAGTGGTTGAATAATTGAGTATTGGAAGCCTTGAGACATTTGTTTTGTTTGAGGAGGTGATGGTGGCTGGAGCTCCTTGGTGGTGTATGAAAATAGCTCTGGACTTCAAGGAGCTTGTTGTCTGTGTTAAATGGTGCTCACATAAATGCATGGGAGTTGTTACTCTGTTTTTACTATACCAAGTGCCTCCCAAGATGAATGGTCTCTACTGCTATAATGTTTAAAAATATTATTATTAGTCTTTTCTGGTCTTAAATGATACCAAATCTATCCCTTGAAAATTACCTTGAAAATCCTGTTAGTACAAATGTTCTCATTTTCAAAGCCACCTCCTCGGGTTACAACTAAACTGAGCACCTGACTGGCAGCGCCACGGCTGCTGTAATGACACCTGCAGGTGTGGCCATGGGGATGTCCCTGTGCACAATGCATTTTGCATGGCTCCCACTGTGCTGCTTGCCTTCCCTTGTTGTTTCTGTGTATTTTTCTCACCACTCACAGAGGATACAGTCAGACTTTTTAATATTATGACTCTGCAGCTATAAATCTGTAAAAATTGCAAGGGCATAACAAAGAGTAGATCTGACCAATGGCACTGTTATCTTTTCCTTTGTATTTCCCTGAAATTCTAGCTGACAGCGGCCCTTAATACAAATTCGTTATTTGCAAGGAGCTCTGTTTAAGCTAGCAAATTATTGTGCCAATGTGTGACACTAACCATGCTGCAGAATAAAGAGCAGTGAAGTATTTATGATGCTAAAATAATTTCAGGTCATGTCTTTTTTTTTTTTTTCTTTCCCTTTTGTGTAGTTTTGCTTTTATTACTAGTGCTGAAATGGTTCTTGCAGCGCAAGTGAGAAAACCAGACTGAACCTCCTGTTTTTTTGTTGGGCTCCCAGCTGGAAATCCCTCCCTCGATTTTCCATTGATAAAAGTGTCACAAAGGGAATCCAGAGCAGAGGAATAGGCGGAAATAGAACAATGCAAAGTCTTGGACTTGAATCACAAAGAAAGTTAACTAATGTAGATATGGTACTGGACAAGCTGCTGCTCCTTTCATGACCAGGTTCATTTACCTGTGGTCTTAGCATTTGTGGCTGCCCTCAAAGCCATGTAACAAATCAGCTATTTATTCTCTCTTTGCTGTGGAGGCTCTTTAAAAGGATATTGCAGAGCATTTTCTTCTCCCCCTTCCTGTGGACTGCTTTATTTGACCTTCAAGAATTCAGAGTCTCAACAGGGGCTAGAAAACTCACATACAAGAATGCTTTTATTGTTAATCTATAAAATATGTCTTTCACTAATAAAATAAAGATGTGACATTTATAGAGCTCTGATAAGGAACATGGCAGTGGAAAAGGCCCAGGTCTCCTGCTGTTTAAACTAAGGGCAGCTGATTTCAGTGAGAGAAGAACCAGGCTTGTTAAATGTGCATTTTAACACGTGCACTCAGGTGTTCCCATAATGCTCAAAAAACTTCCAGGAGTATTTTGTGAGAATTGAGAAGTAACACCATAGAGAACTTTGTTCATTTAAGTGATTGAAGGTAATTGATGCTCCTTCAGAGGTTTTTAAGAGGGAAAATTACTTGAGTTTAGTTTCATTAATTAGTTGATTAAGTTCATACTTTTCATAGACTTTCTTAGGATTGTATCACTAAAACAATGGTTTCTGTATTGCTGCTGTGTTTGACTGTTGTGTCAGGGTCAAAGAGCTGACATCATGACGTTTGCCACAGTGTCTCTGTGGTCACCTCCTTGTCACGTGCTGTAGGCGAGGGTCTGCATGCAATGGTGTGACCAAGGGGCTTGGAAGCCCCTGTGGAAGGCAACTAGTGCAGGTCTTGTGCTGGGGGCAGCAGCGAGTGCTATGGTCTGTGACACAGAAGCTTAGTCCTGAGTGAGGCACTGACCTGCTGTGCTGCAGTGGGAGCAGCTGTGCTCAGCACCCCGTACCAGTGCTCAGCACCCCGTACCAGTGCTCAGCACCACGTACCAGTGCTCGGCACTCCATACCAGTGCTCAGCACCCCGTACCAGTGCTCAGCACCCCGTACCAGTGCTCAGCACTCCATACCGGTGCTCAGCACTCCGTACCAGTGCTCAGCACCCCGTACCAGTGCTCAGCACCCCGTACCAGTGCTCAGCACCCCGTACCAGTGCTCAGCACTCCATACCGGTGCTCAGCACTCCATACCAGTGCTCAGCACCCCGTACCAGTGCTCAGCACCCCGTACCAGTGCTCAGCACTCCATACCAGTGCTCAGCACCCCGTACCAGTGCTCAGCACCCCGTACCAGTGCTCGGCACCCCGTACCAGTGCTCAGCACCCCATACCAGTGCTCAGCACCCCGTACCAGTGCTCAGCACACAGCTTGTTGCAGACCTGGATCTCTGGAGCTTTGCTAAGAAGCACTGTGGTTGTCCTCTGGCATACCTTCCCATGTGAAAGGCTAAGCCCTCCTCTTGTTTTTCCCTCCTGTTCTCCTCCGCTCTTTTTCCCTCTCTTCCCATTAAGGTCTTTCTTAAACCTGCCAAAATGAGAGACCCACACACTGAAGTCTATTTCCTTGTCCTGATGGTTTATTGTGATGGGGTAACATGAATGTGCACAGTTATTGAAGTATGGAATGATAATACAGCAGGAATGGGTTATGTAATGAGCAAATAAATGGAACGTGCTTGGCTTATCCATATGTTATTCAAGGGTAAAAAGGAAAATACACAGAATAGTGAGTGAACAAGAAGGAAGACTGGAAATAGTGTTTGGATTTACTGGACATTTCAAAGCTCTTCCTCTGACCCTGTAAATCAAAGCAGTTATACTTTGTGTTGGGTTTGGTTTTTTAAATTTAATTATTATTGGGCCACCCTTCCTTAAAGCCAAAAAAGGAAATGCAGCAGGCAAAAACACTTTAAGTTGAAAACCAAGTAAGAATAAATCATGGTGTGATACCTTAATAATGGTATTAAAAAATTGCTTTCCAGTGAAGCATACTGAAACCTAGGAGTAGTAACTGCTTAAAGTGATACAATTTGTCTAGCGTTTTGACAATGCAGGAGTTTTTTCTTCTTGTCAGTGTAAGAGTCAGTAAAGTTGAGTTTCTTACTGCTTCCCCTCTGCTCAACAAGCTATTTCCATGCAGAGATGGACTCTTCATGCCTGTGCCTTTTCATCATAGTGAGAATACATGAGAGATATGTACTCTGTATGAGTAAACAGAACAACCCAGGCCATTTATTTTCATCACTGTTTTGCATAATATGCATGCAAATGCCATATACAGCAGAGGAAGATGCTAAGAGCCAGTTCTTACTAGATCCTAAATGGCATACTAGTTGGTGAATGACTGCAAATAAAGCTACCCAACACTGTCCTTAAGAGACTCACTTTTGGAAAAGACATGTTATCTGTAATAGTGGGCAGAGCATCCACTGAATCAGAGTGTTTTGTTTAAGAAAAGGCTGCCAAATATTGAAGGCAGAGAAAGCAGTATTGTTTTTTCATGTTCTTGGTGCCAGAGAAGCAAAAGAAGGTAACAGAACAAAGAGGTAACATTCTGAAGGCATTTGGGTTTTTTTTTTTTTGTTACAAAAAAAGAGAGATGTTTATAAGAAATGAGGACAATTCAGTTGAGTGTTCTGCTTTGGACAATTGTAACACTAATAGGATGGAAGCAGTATAAGCAGTTGCTACAATTATAGCTGCAGTTAATAAGAGAAATCCATGTTCTGTTATTTGAATGAAGCATTCACCGTGTGGCTGAAAAGCAGCAGTATCTTAAAGAGACAGGGAAGGGAAATGATCCTCTTTTTTGTTTTGTTTATTTTATTATCCTCCTGTTTTTTTCAGAAAGTTTGTGCATGTGATTCATCCAAGAGTTCAAATCCAGTCTTTCCTTTGCACCCAAAGCAATTTAAACAGTTAGAAAAAGAGAGTAAATGTGCATTTAAAAAGTATATCTATGTATACATACAAAAATGAAAGTATCTGCAAGAGAGTAAAATGGAACGATTGAGTTTGTATTCCCTGTAGCCCACTAAAACTTATGGGTTATGCAAAATTATTCAAAGGGAAATTTCCCTTCCATTTTCATCAGGTTTCTTAGTATTGTGAGCCATTATTTGCTTCCTTTTGGTGATATGTCAGCAAACATTACTTTTCTTTGTGTATGCAGCTGAATTTTATTCATTAGAGAGATTACAACACATGAACAGTTGTGCTTTTAGAGCACTGGCATTTAAGCAGTTTATAAGGACTATGTTTATGCTTTGGATGGAGATCACTTGGTGCTGGTGTTAGTCAAATTAGGGCTGAAGTCATGGAAATCTTAACTTTTCGCCCACTTCATGTATCTTTGACAATTTAGCATGTATGGTGGGCAGTTTCCAAATGCAAACAGATGGTGTGCTCATAAACACCAGGACACAGAAAGGTGTTATTAATACTGGGTTTGTCTCTTTATAAATGAAGGATGCAGATCTATGGCTGGTACAAATTTAGCATATTCCTCTCAAGTAAAGTTATGCCAACAAAGATGGAATGAGAATCTGTCTTCCTGGCCACTATTTTTAAACACAATGCTGGAAACTGCTCATGCAGTTGTCTCTGTTTGTGTGTTTCTCTATTCCCTTACACTGTCTCTGTGGCAAAATGTGTTCTCTAGCCATCTTTTTTTTATTTTTTTCCAGATGACGGAACACAGCTTTTCAGCAGATCTCAGCCTCTTCCATTTTTAAACACCTCTTATTCCTGTTTTTCCCATTTTCCAGTTTTGAATATGAAAGTAACTTCTTGCATCCCTATGCTTCCAAATGTAGCAACAGGATAGGACGTCTTTACTCCTCTCCTTTCCTGCTTTTCCCATCCCTGTGGATTCATACATCCTGAGGAATTGCTTGAACTTGAGCTTAAGTTATGTCTTGCAAAAAGCCCAACAAAATAGTGTTAGTCACACCTGTATAATGCAGAATGATTGACAGAGTTAGTGCAGGCTGTGCTGGGATTTGCTGTGTGGCTACATGGATGCTTTGCAAATCCTGCTGTGCTGGCTCTGGCCTTCCCAGTGCATAACACTGAACCAATTGGATGGGCTGTTCCCATTCAAAATGTCAAATTTGTGTTCTTAATTTCCAGTGAGCATGTAATGTGATAGCAAAATTGTTCTGTAAAGGGTCATACACTGTTTTACTGTCAGTTTGTGAGGCTCAGACAGAAGGAAATGATCAAAACCACTCGATGCTCGTTATTTATTAATTGAGTTCTGGCAGAGCCTTGCTACATTCTGGCTTTTTGTTTGTTTCTTTGTTTACAAACAAAAAAAGACAAGCACAGTTCACAAAATAAATGAAAAGGGAAATTTGTTAACAAAGATTTCTGACAAGAAATGGGATTTGGGGGCATTTGAGTGGAGGTGCCTTGGAATACAGGGAGAGTAACTTGGCATTGTGTCACCCTCTCTGAGTGCTGCTCCTCAAAGAGAAGGATGCTTTAGAGAACAGCAGACCATGAATCTTCTATGCTGGCACACTGGGTTACCAGAAAATATTTACCCTGGTAAGTTCTGTGGTGGGGATATTTTAAGTGCTTGCACTTTGCTGCTGGTATGGATTTACTTTCTTTAAAAAAAAAATCAAACTAGAAGCTCCAACTGTTTCTTTGCTTTTCTGGACCTCTGCCTTGTTTCTGTACATATCCAGGTAAAGAATAGTACATTGAAGTACAGTGTCTTTCTTTACTAACTGTGGTTTCTTGACTTCAGAAATCCCAAAACTACTTGGAGCTCAGTCTTTTCTTCTGCAGTGAACCCTATGCAGACAGACCCTTCCATAGATGCTGTGGCCCATGTGGAGCTGTGTCAAAGCCTGGGGTGTGAAGTTTACATTGCTGAAAGGTCTGAAGATTCAGCTGCTGGCCTCCCACCCCCAAGATTAAAAATTATTCAAATATAGGTGATTTGTTTCACAGGGATAGCTAAGAACACATCTCTGATCAGCATAATACTTCTTCCAAATTTTCTGACTTTGTCCAGAGCCTGAAGCCATTTTATATCTCAGTAAATTAGCAACAACAACAGCAGCAGCAGAAGTAAATTTAACAGTCAGTGATACATATTTGTCTGCTCTCTCCAAAATGCCTGATTTTTTCCCTGAAACTTGTCCTCAAAATATCAGTCTGAGGCAGATATCAGCATTTTAAATGAAAGGTTTTAAAATATACTTTATGTTTATGTTAAGCATTTTCTATTAAAATATTCATTCACTTACTTGCCAGAGTTGTAAAAAGCTAAAACCAAGGCTCTTGAGGAAGAGGGTTGAATAGTCTTCAGTGTCATGGTTGCTGTGAGAATTGTTTTCTTTGAGCTGCTGGTCTAAAGGTGTTGTGTTCAGCTGCAATTCTATACACCCTGTCCTTGAGATACCCAATTCTCTGCCTTTCACTTTCCTCTACTGCTATTCTGTGGAATGGTAGAAAAAAATGGTGCAGGAGATCATTCTTTCCAGGTCACTTAGATCTGCATTGTTTCAGCTCTCCTTTTCTTGTCTGCTTGACTTCACAAATGTTTCTTTCCTCCCCTTGGATTAGAGGTGGAACTTTAAAAAGACAAAATGCACAGCCAGACCTGCTGGACTTCTGCTCTGGCCCTGTCCTCATCAGCTGAGCCCTAGGGGTTCTGCAACTTACCCAGTAAACAAGAAGCCAGTGTCAGCTGCTGAAGCTCCTGCTGCTTTTCTCTGCTTTTACACCATCAGTGCTTTTTGGACAGTAGTGGTACCCAGCATGGGTCTCTTGCAGTTCCTCTTGTCTGGTTAAGTGGCTGTGGTGGCTTTTCTTGAACCATGTCAAAACCAGGACCTGGGAGGTGCTGCACAGTGTACCCATGTCTGCATAACTGCCTTGTTGAATTTGGCAGCATAACCAGTGAGGACACAGAAAATGTTTGCTCATCTGGGTCGCCTGAAGAGAACAGGCAGGTCTAGGAGGTTGGTGAGGGCTACTGAAGGAACTTGCAGACATGCAAGATTCCAGCTCTCCCTGGCTGGGAGCTGGCTTCCTGAAGCACTGCTAAAAATCCCCCTCGCTGTTCCTCTGTGCTCAAATCAATCCCAGTTGAAGCTGGGAGTAATATTTGCATACCTCACTGGTTGTTCAGGCTAAATTAATATTTGTATAGCACACTGTGTTCCCCATATTGAAAGGACGACATGAGCACTGCTGTTTCTAGGCAGCTACATCCCGTGCTTGAATGTTGTAAATGTACTTAGCCAGGACAGACAAGACTCATTGCATTTGTTTAGAAAAACCCTGTCAGTGCCTTGGTATATGTGTGAATGCATTTTTTTTACATAGGTGATGTGTTTACTGTAAAGCTGAAGCTCTTCTTTGTTGGAATAGCCCTGTTTCCAAGGTTGGGGGTTGTGTTCATTTGCCATTTTTTATTCTGCTTGCCACTGCATTGCATACTGGGGGGAGTATTGGTAGTTTTTTTTCAGGGTTTTTCCCTGCTTATGGTGCATACATAAATCCACTAGCAATGCTTTTTCTTAAGCTGAGAACATAAATAGAGTAGATTATTGTCTGGTAAAGCTGATTGGTATTCCTTAAATCTTGATCTCATCCCTTACTTATTCACACATCATCTGCACAGAAGATATTTCTGCTGTCTTCTGAACTCTGTTTCACACAGCCCAGAGATGTTAAAAAATAATAATTTTATAAATCTTTGCTATACCAAATTAAAACATTAAATGAAATCAGAGGGAAAAAATGAAATCTGAAAAAATAATTAATTCAAGCTAATAAATGTTCTGGTCATAAAAATTCTGCTGCAGTGTGTGAAAGAGGGTGATTTCTCCAAAGGTCCTGCTTGCAGAGCATCTGCTGGAGATGACAGCATCAGGAAAAATAGAACAAGCCGTGGCATCCGTGCGGTTGCATGGTTGGCATCGCAGCCTGAAGAGCAAAGCAGCGCCGTCTCCTGCAGGAAAACCTGGGCTTGTACCTCTCAGCACACAGGATTCTGCTTGTTGTGTCACGCTGCCATAAATCCTGAGCAGCTCCATTGAAATGGAGGGAATTACTCCAGATTTACGCCAGTTTCAGTGAAAAGAGGCTTTCTGCTGAATGGATTGGGGCAGCCACTCGCAGGTGGAAGGGAAAAAAGTGACTCAGCTTTCAGCAGTTGTTGCTGATCACTGGCTTTTGCCAAGCACAGAGTCACAGATATCCTTTTTTATTTTTTCCCTTCTTCTCCCTGCCCCCTCTATTTTTTTTCTGTGTGAGTGACTGCTTTGCGCGCTGCACAGAAAAGAGGACTCAGTTTCTGAGGGAAGAAGGCATCCTGTGGCAGGATGAACCAGCCCGAGTCCTTGCTGTGAGCGAGGAACTTGTGGAGGGGCAGATCACCCTTGCTAGAAGCATTTGGCTCCTCATTTCAGAGTGTGGAGTATTGGCTTCTGCTTCTTGCCCTTGGGAGACAAACGTTTGTAGGAGGGAGTTCCTTGCGTGGCTGGCCTCATATTTCTGTGTGCTTGGCAATACCCAGCTAAGGACAATGAGAGCAGCTCCTTCCACGGGGCACACACGGCAGCAAAGCCTGCAGCGGAGCAGAGGGAACTGCAGCTGGGGGCTTCTTACTTTCCCCCCCATCTGCAGTCACCCTGCTCCACCTCTCCAGCAAGCTCACAAGCCAGCAGCTGTGACCATTGCCTGCACCCAAAAAAAAGAAGCGAAGAGGGGGGGAAAAATGTGTAGTTAGGTGCTAGGGCCATGTGCTAGTTGAGTAAATATTGGGGTTTATTTTGGACTGCCCAATTAGTGTTCTCCAAGTTTAGAAATGGTGTTAAATTACTGCAATGAAAAATGGGATTTAAAATCTCTAAACAGAGAAGACAATAGCATACTGTAGATCTCTGAAATATATGGGTTGTTGAACTGAAGCTCCCTGAATGTTTCAGCCCATCTGTCTTGATAGTTTCTGTGTCTTAATCACGGATTTCATGAAGTGTCTAATTTTCTTTTTTTAGCTTTCTGTCTTCCTCTTGTACAAAAGTTAAGACAGGGAAATCATCTGAGCTGGATTTACTTTTGCATTCGAGAGAAAAGCAGTCTATAAAAAGAAGTGAGTGGTGTGTGTGCTGGGAAACCAAGTTTGTCTGCTTTGGGTTTGGGGAGCAAGATTTTCCCACTCAGCTCTGCTACTGGGGTGGTTATTGGGACAGCTGGGGAGTGCAAGTATAGGTGTTTACCCTGTAAGTACCAGTGCTTTTAATGGTCTGGCTCTGGTCCATGGATATCCAAACAGTGTGGACTGGCTTTACTGAAATCATGGGCAAAATTCCTTCACTGTCCCTCCCACTGCTGCCACTGTTCCTGGCAGCTGTCACTGGCAAGTCCCTGAGCCCTCTTGCACCTCGGGAAGTCTGCAACAATTCTTCTGAACTGGAGAATTGCTTCCGATTCATAGCTGCAGGGTGAAAAGCACAAACCAACCAACAGAAACATCCTCCCCAAAAGTCAGAGCATTTTAATTGACCCCTCAGGAGGATCACTGAAGGAGGGTTGTGCATCTCCAGATCCTTCCTCTGTGAATTCATCACATAGAGCCTACTCAATTTCTAGCAAGAGTGGAAATTTTTGCCCCTGCCTTGCACAGAGCACAGATAAGGCCATGTATATTTGCAGTGTGTACTTCTGTAGTATGTAGAAGATGCTGACTGACATTAATTAGGAGTGGGAGGTGTGAAAGTGTAAAAATAAAATTCCTTTCTGTCAGGTTTACTATTAGAAGTGAAGTACATGGTATGACACACAGGCATGTGAACGTGCACGTGTGTCAGCGTCTGAGTGTGTGTGGAGTGGAAGGTGTGTACTCAGTATTTAGAACAATAGTGGGAGTGAAGCATTGCAGGTTGGAACATCTGTAAAAGTCTGTGATTACAACCTTTTTCTTGGGAGCTCCTCAGTGAAATGTGCCTTAAAATGGTTTCTTTGCCATTGCCAGTTCAAAATGCCGTGCTAAAAAGCACACAGTGCTAGAGATTGCAACTTGTGTCAGTTCAGCTGCCTCTGCCTGGCTTTGTGCTGCTACAGTGACTGTTGTGAGAAGCAATCAGAAGTACAATATTTTTGGTAAATTTTAGCAGGAGCAATACTTTGAAAATGTATCTTTATTTGACAAGCTCCAGTATTGCTCTGGTTAGTAATAGTATTAATTCCTTCTCTGTGTGTGTACTAAAAATGAGAAGCAAAAAAGTGAATTCTGCTTTGTTAATGGTTCAATAAGTGTGTTGTTGAATGTCCCTGGCTTTCTCTTACCAAATAAATGGACAATCATCTGTGTAATTTAAAAAGCATATTCTTTGGATCTTAACTGCCTTAGAATATCTGAGCTTGAGAACTATTGTGTATGAAATTTCTTCAGTATCTGTTTTATGTGGGTGATAGTGCCAGAGGGTTATCTGTGGAGCTTTTAATAGCTGTCTGACTGTCCATCTGCTCTACGTGACTGTTTATATTTATCCTTTATACAAGAAAGTTCAAAACATGGGCACTCTGTCAGCCTGATTCATCTGTCACTGAAGACCTCCTTCCCAGTGCTTGAGACCTTTCCATGCAGAACTGCAAGACTGTGTTTGGTCTTCATTGATTATAGCTAAAGGACAGATCTTTTTCTGTTACACCTCTGAAATTATGTGTGTTACCCCAGTTTTTGCTTGTATAAGTAAGCTGCTTTAAAGCGGACCCCTTTTTATTAATATTACCCAGTGACTCGATGGAAATGAGTTGCTAATCTCTTCACTTCCTAGCAGAATTTTTCTCTGTTGAAAAACTGACCATTTGCTGAGGGAGAGGGTAGGAGTGACACCTCGACTCTCCAGATCTGCAGGGTACTGATAGTACATGGTACAGGCACTGTGAGTTGTGGCTGCTTGTGCTGGGCCTGTGATTGAGATACAGAGCTGTTACTACGGCCTTCTGGTTAAGTATCATTTTATGTCCATTACTGAAAGTAGATTTAATGTTTTGGACATTCAGTTAAGATACTCTCATCCTCCTAGAAGGGCAGCACCAAAGCTGACAACACCATTTTGCAGTGGCCTCACCAACATTGGTGCTGTTGCTTTATCATCATAATACAGAACTGGCTCAACACCCCCAAAACCAGACAAAACAAGCAAAAAAGCCCCCAACACCTACCCAAAATACTCATTCCTGGCTGGCTGATGCTCATCCTTCCCCTAACAGGCTGATATTTTGGGTGAGGTGTCACATGTTGCTGAGAAGGGGCACGTGACTTCAGTTAGGAGAGATTGCTGACCGTGGGAACGTGGAGCTAAGGGTAGTGCTGGTGGATATTTTCCAGCCAGCTTTGGTATCAAGTTTACAGAGTGCATGTGGTACAGCACTTCACATGCTGTGTCACAAAGACAGGAGTTCAGAGGTTTCTCCAAATGTGTGCCAAAGGCCCCTCTTAGTTAACTGAGCTGCTCGTGGTTTGTGTAGAGGGTGTCTGGGCTTGTTGGGAAATGCTCCCTACACTGTCCCTGGCCATGGGCACACCTGGTCTGCCACAGCTTGGGAGATGTGCATGGGGAAATGTTTGCATCAGCTACAGAAGCACCAAAACCAATTCACAGGTACACAAATACTGAGGTTTCCCCTTGAGATGAAAGATGCTGTTTGGTTAGGAAAACCACAACGAGGTTGTTTTCTGGGTTTTGGTTTTGTTTTATTTGTTAGTATAACAACTTACTTGTGTTTGAAGGGGTTAAGCAGAGATAAGTTCATGGTTGAAGCTGCAGTGGTGGGTACAGAATGCATGGCATATCTGGTGTCAAAGAAGTTGTTTGTAGTCACATATGTGTAGATAAAAATATATTGAGTTTTCAGCAGTGTTTTTTCTTCCTGGCTGTAATTGTGATGTTACTAGCAATTAATGACAACTGGGTTTCATGATTGTATTTTCTTGCTGTAAGCTGTAAGTCAGTGAAGTGAGGAAATGTATGTGAACTGTGAAGAAAAAAGAAAGGGGGAAAAAAGGAGGAGGGCAGAGTAAAACCACCATGTTTGAAATCATCATCAGACTGTTACTGTGTTTAAGGTCTGGTCAAGTAGTGTTCTTGGGAGAATTAATCAGACCTTAGAGTTTAACGCATATTCAATGTCCTCTAGAATGAGACCTCTACTGATTGAAGAATTATTTGGTCTTTGAGACCATATCTATAAATATATTTTCCTTCTTGGGGACTGTAACTGCTGAAGTCAAACCTACCAATATTTTGGGTTAGACCAACCCACAGAGTTTGATCTTCATACACATAAAGGCCACTTTACACTCTTGGGACAAGTAATATGATCTC
This sequence comes from Agelaius phoeniceus, assembly GCF_051311805.1. Classification (NCBI taxonomy): domain Eukaryota; kingdom Metazoa; phylum Chordata; class Aves; order Passeriformes; family Icteridae; genus Agelaius; species Agelaius phoeniceus. Next base: position 65,324,870 of record NC_135265.1, on the reverse strand, counting down.
GAACCAGGCTTAAATCATACAGTTCATTTTGCCTTCTTCCTGTTTTCATACTGATTAATATATTAGGCTGTTTAAGCATAAAATACACAAGTAAAATATGTATGGGAAAACACTGTGTTGGTATATAGCCTTCAATGATTGGGTAGCTATTTGTAAGCTTGAATTAATTAGTTGGGCTGACATGCAATCCGTTCAGCTTTGTGGGGGCTGGACAGTTTGTGGGCAAGCAGGAGGGAAATCCTTTGAAGGATGTGTCATTGTAGGACATTCTATACTAAAGTTTTTTTTGGAGGGGGTGGGGAAAGAAAAGTACTATTAGAATATCTGCTTTTGATCCTCCCTGACATGAACATAGTTTAAAATCAGAGCCTGTGTTGTGAATGGTTCTTCAGTTGTCATCATGTTTTTCAATTCTGTGTTATAAAAAACTCCATTAAATTATTTTTAACACAATGCGTAGAGACAGTGCTTGAAATAGTTTGCAATCAGCTAGACCAAGTCCTGGATGGTGCTTTTCTTTACTACTTATAAAAGAAAACAGTGTTTGCACAGTTCAAATGCCTTTCCTGTCAGCACTGATCAGATTTGTTTGCAGTCTATGAAAACAGAACATTAGATTTCACCTCAAAGCTATTCTAAGAAAACTTTTTAATAATCATTGATTGTATTTCAGAAACATGGCAGTACTGAAAATGTTACCATAGCTATAGCCATGAAGTTAGAACAGAACTGCTATTATTTTTGGAGTGTGTCTAAATCGGTAATTTTTCAAGTGGAAAGGTTGGCAGAATTTCATTGTGCTTGTCAAAGTCAAAGTTACTCACTTCCTTCTAATTCCTCCAGTTTTACTGATCTGTTTGGTAAAAGCAGAACACAGAAATGCAGGATACACTTCCAGAGCCCACCATGCAGGGCAACTGCATGCAGCACATCAAAACCAGCCTGAATTCTCTCAGGCTTCCCTGTGTATGTCCCAGCTGTGCTCCCCTCAGATGAGAAAGGTGTAGTGTGGTGGTGTTCGCAGGGGTCCCAGGATGAGGGAAGAGATGAGAATCTTGACTCCATGTTTCAGAAGGCTGATTTATTATTTTATGATATATATTATATTAAAAGAAAATTATATATTTAAACTATACTAAATGAATAGAATAAAGGACTTCATCAGAAGGCTAGCAAGGAAAAGAAAAGAATGATAATAAAATCTTGTGACTGACCAGAGAGTCCGAGACAGCTGGACTGTGATTGGCTATTAATGAAAAACAACCACATGAGACCAATCAAAGATGCACCTGTTGCATTCCACAGCAGCAGATAATTATTGTTTACATTTTGTTTCTGAGGCCTCTCAGCTTCTCAGGAGAAAAAATCCTAGCAAAAGGATTTTTCATAAAATATGTCTGTGACAGTGTGGTGCCTCCACTGCTCAGATTGCAGTCGAGTCCCAAGGTAGGCTCATGGCCCAAAGGGCAGCATGGCTGAGAGCTGAGGCTGGATCTCCCAAGTCTCACCCAAGGAGTCTTGGCACTGCGTCATCCTTCCTCTTTTCTGCAGTTTAAAGACCTGTTTAATACTGAGCAATGGTTGTAAACGTGCTTTTTAATGCCATCGACTTGCATGAGAGAACCTCTGGGAAAGGATGCCGTGGAGCTGCCAACCCAACTTGTCCAGGAAGTTTTCTTTACTGAGGAATGTTAAAGTGACATTAAAGTTTTCTTTTTGCTGGGATGCTTTTTTTGCTGTGTGCATCAGTGATGCTTGGGTGGGTGTGTTCCTTTTTTCAGACTGAGATTTGGAGTTGTACTTTTCATTCTTCACTTGCACTTAAATAGTCAACCAATGTTTCATAACACCGGTGTTTTCAAATTCTGATAACTGAAGTGTCCTAGTGATTATTTATTGGGAGTAGAAGTTTATCATTGTATTATCTTTGGGCTAAATTGGAAGGATAGTGCTTCAAGCCTTTTTTAACACAAAAAAATTATAATGACTTGACATTCCACAGTATACATAAATTGATGAAAGTCAAAAGACCGTTTGCTTGGAGGCTGTAAATAATGATCTCATTTGTTATTATGTAGTCTGCACAGGCTACTCTCAAGACATGTAGGATTTTTTTCCTTTATAATGTTTCTACATCAGGATGATAGAGATGAATACTCCATAGATATGTGGCCATCTGGTTCTTCCAATTACGCTAAATTTACCAGAAGAAAAAGTAATATATATTATGCCTTTCTAAATATAGTTCTTTTTCCATGATTGAAAATTGAATCACTTATTCTATGGAGAACTCTGTTATTCTGTAGTTTCCTTTGTCCCAACTTGAATATTCTTAGGAAAAGTAAACCCTTGATTTCTTCATGTAAGTTTTGTGGGATTTTTAAAAATTTTTCTTCTTTTGCTGTCATTTTCAGATCCAGATGTTCTCCAACAATACAAACCAAAAAAGGTATTAGTGACCTCTTTTATTCCTCAGATTATAGCAAAAATAAAGATCTTAAAATGCCTTAGAATGAAAGGAAGGCAGTGTAAAAGAAAGTTAGCCTGCTGGGAAGAATAATTTAAGAAAGACATTTGAAACACTTCCGTTATAAATCCCAAACTTAATAATGTTCTTTGTGATTGGATTTGGTCTTGAAATTGTATTTCTAGTTTGGAGCCTTCCACTGGCACAATGTCTTCTTGTGTGTGTTTTGGGTTAGTATGAGTGGTTTCAGTTGCTGAAGCAGTTGCAGGAGGCACATTAGAGGCAATTCAGACCTCGCTGTGAAGCTGTACAGCGATCTCAGTGAGTGAATATGTATGCAATGATCTTGGTGCCACTAGTAAAAAGAGTGATATTAATAACAATGAGAAGAAGAGGGACCAGCACTTGATGTGATGACAGTTTCTGTTTGCCAGCCAAGTAAATGTGTCAGAAGGTCACCAAAGAGTATCTATGGCAACCAAGAGAGGAGGATGGCTCTGCTGGATCAGTGTTGCTTGTTGGGTAGAACCCCAGGCAGGGAACTGGGATATGACCTGATTAGGACTATGCTACTAGCTGAAAATGATAGTATTTATCAGCCACAGTCTTCAAAAATCAGTGAGAAGCAGAAGGAAAAAATTGATGGAAAGCAGAAAAAACAAGGGCCAAGAAAGTTTGTCTGATATCTTTCCAATTAAAAAACTCAGACTGTTCAGTAGACATGTAAACGTGATAAGCCTGATCTCTGGAGAAGAGAAAGTTACCTGTCATTTCTGATAGGAATGTTCTTACTCTACAATGTCTTATTTTTTCTTTAAATTTACTTTTTAATGAAGTAGGGTTTGTCAGGAATCTTACAAACCAACACCAGACTTGCCATTGGGCTAGCTATAAATTTTGTCAAGTGACATTTCTTGTATGGTTTTAAAAACTAAAAATAAATGAAAAATCACCAAGTCTTTTAAGCCTTTGATGGAAATCCAGCAGCTTAAATATTGTTGAAATCCAGTCTGTGGGGTGAATTAACTGGATTCCCAGTGTAGCAGCACTATTAAAGCAACTGTCTTAGATAATAAATGGCAATATGCTCTATGACTCACTTGAGGGGTCATTATTTTTGGCTGGCCTGAAAGACAGTCTTGTTTGCTAGTCTGCAGTCAGGAAGGTTTCAGCCTGTTCCATGTGTGTGATCAAAGTGGAACACTGAAAGAGTGAGGGCAAGTTTCCTCAGAGACTACTTGGGATGCAGGGTGGGGAGAGGAGATGGATTCCCCTCCCTGTTTCCCCAAAGCTGTTTCCTTGGCCTGTAACCCACAACATTAAAAGCTGCTGTGAAAGTGCTATATGTTCCTTTCCCTTCACCACCCTCCATTTTGTACTGCAACATGGAAGCTTAAGGAGTAGTACTGCATGTGGTACTTCAGGATCTGAAGGGCAATGGAATTACATTATTGAGGGAATTAATAATCTCTGGCATACATTGTAATTTGCTTTCTATTAATGAACATGCACGTAAATAATGTAGTAAAGATCTGCACATAGAATGTTAAAAATCTGCAGTTTTCCTGGGTGTTCTTTTTTTGTATCATTTATAATTCAAAGCTTTGCATCTGAAGCACTCCTTGCTGCTGAGATGGTCCTCTCTAGTGTGACCCCACGCCCTGATCCTTAGTTTGCTCAGAGCCAACCTCAGACCAGCTGCCTTGTGAGCACTGCCTGTTCCTCTCCAAGCCTCGTTTCAGTTTTCATGTTCCTACATTTTGTCAGGTGCCAGCTGGCACTGCAGCTGCGCTGGTGGCAGTCAGAGGAGCCCGGGGTCACTGTGAGCCCAGCTGGGCACTGGCTGCTGCAGGGGTGGCACCAGCAGCCACTGGGAAACTGGAGGTGTTTGTCACCTTGCTCTTGAGGTGATTCCACCGCATGCTCATTGGGCAATGTGAAGAGACTTCTAGTTCTTCTGTATCTCTGCCAAGCAGAACATTCCTACAGAGCATCACCATTCAGCTAGAATAAAGGGAAATAAAGGGTGAAAAATGTTTGCAGGATCACAGAACTGTTGACTCTTTCAAACCCCTACAAAAGTAAATGATTGAACAAGGCTACAGCTTGGGTTCAGCTGTGGATGTGCAGCTCAAGCTGTAATTTTCTATTCTGAGATAAACTCTGGTTATTGTTTAATGAAATAGAAAGTCAAGGCTTTAAATTGCAAGCAATTCAGATGTTTTTCTTCCACAAGATTGTGTAGCATTTTTTGTTTTGTCTTCTGTCTTCTTGTGTGAATATCTAAAAGTTTACTGGGGTAAGTCCAAGCAGCAGAGAAGTGGCATGGTTTGTTCTGGCACAAAAAGAACAGCCAGGTAGTGTTTCTCAAGGTTCAGAAAGCCTGAAAGGAGGGGAGAAGTAAGTCAGAATGATGAGTTTGAAATAATTTCTCACTGATGCTTGTGGTGCTGTCTGCATCCATGCTTTCAGTGTCAATGTAAAGCATTACAATGGTGATTTTAAAAAGCCCAACAGATTCTGTTCCTCTTAGTACACAGAAACTGTCCTAGAATTTTCCTTGTTATCTGCTTTTGGATCCTGTTTTGTAGGCAGCACGGTACAAGCTATAGCTGGCACCCGCATGATGCAATGCTAGGCTTTGTGTAAAAATACACTGGAGTGTACGTGGGCAGGGCCCACAGTAGCCTCTGCAGTTGCTCTATTTGTAGCATGGCTCCTTCATCTTTTGCATGTTCCTGTATGTGATATTTGGGCAGATTTTAACAAGCCTGGCTTAGGGTCTGAAATAACAACCAGCATCGTATCAAAGCACTTAGTGTATCATGAAAGGAACATGCTTATACAGCAGGAATATTTATAGCTGGCCCTTCTGACTGATCTGAGGGAAAGGTATTCTGAAAGTATTTGAAATAGCTACAGATTTTTCTACTGTGTTGAAATGCAGTGCTTAGAAATCTCACCATGAAAGCCTATATTGATTAAAAACAGCTTCCCCCCCCCCAGTTTCTGGGCATACTTGTGACTTGAAGGCCATTATGATCAGTTGCTTTCACACTGTGTTGTTGTTGGACTATAAGGAAGAGTCCACAGGTATGGTATGTTCACCATGATCTGGTGCAGAGTGTCGACCCTTAGTAATGGCATGAAGTGTTTTATGGAAGACAGATTAAGTGTTTTAGCAGATATGTAGTGTGAAACCCATGCAATGTCACCAACCTCATCTTCTCCTAATTGGGACAAAACCATTTCAAGAAGTAACCTGGGTTTTCTCAATACCTAAACACTTAGGGAAAATGAAAGTGGATTTTATTCCTCCTAAGTGCAAAAGAGCCATTGGAAATGTTTTTAGACAGGCAAACTATAAATTCAAAAATATGTTTAGTAAATTTATCACAAACAAGACATGTTTATTTCCTCACTCATTTGTTTCAGAGACACTTTAAACTTTTGCTTGTTTTCTGAGATCATAAGTTGCAGACATTGGAGAGGAGAAAGCAGAACACTAATAGCAGTGATAGCAGAAACACCACTTATATGCTTATTAAATAAAAACTGTTTTGCTTCTAAGTTCTTAAGTGCTATACTTATTTAATCTGGTTTGCTCAACGTCTATTTTTACATCATTTGTTCTGCTCAAAAATTGCAAAGAAATTTTTTGTGAGAACATTTTGTTGGTTTAGATAATAACTTTTTTTCGTTGCTTTTGTTCAACACATAAAATAAAACATTTTTAGATTGAGGGTTAGCCCTCATTAATTGGAGTTTCAGGAAGCAGAAAATGGGAATGCTATCAGAGTATCTTCAAATAAATCATGATTAATTGCATGCAGAAATACTCTGACTTATTTGTGTATGCTTAAAAAGCCTTTACTACTACAGTTTCTGCTGTTCAAGAATAAAACTGAGAGTATGTAGCTTCAGTATCTGTTTGAATGTACCCCTGGTCCTGCTTTCACTGCTAGAAAGCACAAGCCCTGGCTCTGCTGCAATCTGTTGTTGGCAGCTATAAAGAGCTGTTGATGAGAGCAGACTGGATCCTGAAACTGGGCATCCTCTGTGTGCAACATGGATGCAGATCTTCCTTTCCAGAATCAGTGAGCATCAGTCTTTTTTGACAGAGGATTCTGCTTTGTTCACCTTCGATTCCCTGCTGAGTGCCATTTTCCCTGCTTTCTCTTTAAAAAATTGCTTTTTCCAATTCCCTACCTGTTGCACAAAGGTTCTTGCAACATTATTTGGCCATATGTGGGCTTCTCATTGACATTAGAGCAGCCTGCACGATACATCTTTCTGTGCTGTTGAAGCTGGTTGTAGTGTTTCTGTCTGTGCCCTGCCACACTTGGGACTTTGGAGGCCCAGCTATTTTGCAAGGCAAATTTCTTTCCTGCTCACTGCTGCCAGTGTGCAGTTCTGGTTTGCCTGAGGTCTTTCCTTTCAAAAGTCACTCTTGCTATGTTGGCAGATGGAAGATGCCCATTTGATGGGGAGGGAGAGGATAAAGGGTCAAAAGGCTAATTTTCATGCTTTAAGCTGCTATCACTGAAGTGATGCAACACACTTGCTGTATCAGCTGTTGGTTAAACTGCTGCACCACTTTACTGTTCATCAGCTTCATCAGTGTGTTGAGCATTTGGTGATGAAGGTTATCCAGGGAAAGGAGATTGCAATTTGTGGAGATGCACTCATGGAAGTGGTGACCTGAGGAGCCCAACTCCCCAGCCTCAACAGAAAATGCATCCACAGAGAACAGTTCCCCTGGCTCTGATTTGTAGGGTTTTTCTTTAACCAAGGTTAAATCAGAAAGCACAGCTGCCTTCTACTGCTTTGTCGTACTTTGCAGCTAAGGAAGGAGAAAAGCTTTCCTTTTAACAGCTTGATGTAGTCAAGATCCAAGAAGCCCCAAATTCTCTGTAGTTGTGTTGTTGCTGCCAACTTGCAGACTCATTTGGGGGCATTATGTTTGATCAGTCTGTGCTTCTTTTCCTTACGTTGTGGGGTTTAAATCCCTTCCGCTTTTGCGTGGAAAAGCTTCTTGTGGGAGTCAACTTGGTTTAGTTTTCTATGCTCCATTCTGAGCAGCACAGCCTGAAGACCTCCTAGTTTTATGTTGATAAAGGTGCCTTCTTCCTGAAATCGTGTAATATAGTGAGGTTCTGTGAGTCCAGTACTTGACTGGATGAGATAGGGTGTCAAACCATCTGTTCTGAGGTTTTTCAGGTTTTATTTTTCTGATTCCAATTAGTTTTTATAAATTTGACTGTGCCTTTAATGATATTTTTCATGTCCTTCCTTCTAAAGGAAGTAAAAGCAAAGGCAATGCTTTGATCTGTTATAGTTCTATAGATTCCTATAAAGGTTTTGTGAGATTTTGGTATTAGGGAAAAAAAGTCTTAGAGCCTGTTTTAAAAAACAGATTATCGGCCTAGGGAAGGAGCAGTGGGATGGTTACCAGTGATGGGAAGATAAATAGGAAAGCTGAGTAACATGGGAAGGAGCTACACGTTGAGGCTTGGGTTGGGAAGACAGTGTAGGTGGGAGCTGGAGCATCAGTAAAGTGTGTACAAGGTGACTGAAAACATCAGATAAGAAAGAGTGAGAGGGGAGAGAGCAGAAAGCAAGTGTATTGGAAGATGCTGGCACTGGATTTGAGAAGCAGGAGTCTCTGTTGTTGTATATAATACTACAGCCGTGTAAAAGACTGGAGTTCATTGTTGTTGATGTGCTAATAAGAGCTCAGGGATTTATATCTTACCTGTCTGGAAACTGAGTAGCTGCATAGTGAAGAGATCTGCCGCAGCAGACATAAACCAGTTGTTGGTTGTTGGAAAGGTCTCACCTTCTGTGCCTCCTGTGCAGTCAAGGGACTTGTAAAGCAGTGTGAGCATTCAGTGTTGTATGCAACTCCTGTTCTAACCCTCGTCCTGTGCTATTCTTTTGAGTTTTCTTAAGCTTAACTAGCTAATGCTCCAGTGGCAAAGTACAATTGCTATCATCCATGTTGCTAGGAAAAACGATGGTACTTTTAGGTGTGTTTAAGGGTATCCAGTGGTGAGGTACTTCAGGATAAAGGTTTAATTCTCAGTTTATTCCTCCTCACTTGTGCTCACGCAGATTGCCTTTCAGTAACACAGAAGAAATAACGATCAGTTCTTTCACTCTTTCCTGCATTATTTCTTAAATTAACAAATTGACTATCTAGAAACACATTTTGAGAGAAAAAGATTATTTTTCTTGAATTTTTTTGTAATATCTAAGGTGTCTCTCTAGTAATCAAGAAATAGGTTTTTCATAACTATATTGTACTTCCTTTTGTGCCACACATACATCTCTTTCCAACTTCAATCATCTAGCAACTTTTTATGCATTCAAGCTTAATTTAATATTAGTTGCAGGCTTTTACATAGTTATTCTAATCTTAGTTCTTTTCAAAAGAAGGGCAAATTACAGAAACAACTCTTGTGAGATACAAAGTCCTAGATGATGATACCAATTTGCTTTTCACAGGCACAATAAATTACTTTTCATTGCAGGTGAAATGAGCTGCACTGATATGTTTCTTCTTCCATAGAACACAGTTGGGTTCTGGGACAGTGATGAAGAGCTAGCAGTCATGAAACTGAAGCAGCATTTAAGTTTATTATTTAACTTCATATTTATCTGCTTGAAAATCTGTATGGACAAGTTATTTTTCTGTTGTCTTTTAATTTCCTGTTACCTGTGAGGAATTTACGCTTAACTTTGTGATGAACCTGGAACCCTACAAGCGTTGCTTCTCCAAAAATTCCTTGTGTGAAAAAAAAGAGTATCTTGGTGTAGGAAACAAGAAAAAGAAATCTCTTGAGTCAACTACATTTTTGATAAGGCAGATTATATTTTTTATGGCCTGATTCAGTATTAGATCATTGCAGTCTCATGCCTTCTTGATTTCATTCATCAGTAGACTTATTTCAGGATCAACCTGGTACAAGGGATGGCAGAATTAGCCTTTCTGTGTGTAATTATTCTTTGGTATGCAAGGGTTAAGAAGTACCTTCTGGAGGCCAGCAGTACTGCCCTATTAAATGTGCTGCAAATGTGATCTGAGGCTTTGAACACTGAACTTTAAGTACTTTGAACAAAATTTTGAAAGTTTTTTTGTTTTTGTTTTTGTTTTCTTTTACTGCAAATACACCAAGGATTTGATACAGGAGAAAGGGTCTAATGCCCTTAGCCTGTAATGAGCCCCACAGAGGCAAATCTTACCTTGCTATTTACTCCAAAGCCAGGGAGTTTGCCTGCCTTGTGGTATGAGATATATAAGAGTAGGCCCTATCAGAAAAACACAGTTATTAACTACCTTGCCCTAACCTGAAATAAAATCTTCTTCTTTAAAGTGAGTTCATTGTGCTGTCTTCTCTGATGTCATGCTTTTATTGACTTCTTGTGTTAAAGACATCCACACTGTATCTCTATAGGGAGAAGTCAGGCACTAAATATCCACTGTGTGTATCTGACAGTAGAAGAGAGAGGAGGTTGCTTGTCCTTCAGGCAACTTACAGCCTGCAAAATCAAGTGTTTTAAAAGCCCACATTTTAAATGGCCAAGTCAGTTTTTGCCCTTAGAGGTGCTGCAGGACATGTAGCTACAGTGTATGTATTTGCAAGATTCAGCATTTAATTTGTGTTTTAGAAATCTCATATTATTTCCCTGCTGGTACTAGTCTTGTCTGTGTTTCGCAGCTGTATCTGTTGAGGTTAGAGCTATCAAATCTGGTTAGTCCCAGCCTGATTTTCAGAGCAGGCAAATCTCCTGCAACCCTATACTTCATTTTAATGGGCCTCTGGGTGCACACAGCACTGCTGTGAAGAAGGCCAGCTATTTAGGTCCCAAAATATGGATTGGTACCTAATTTAGTGTATCCAGGGGTGAAAATGTTGGCTTAGTACTCTCTCTCCCTGGGACTCCTATTCCTGCTTCTATTCTTCTTGTATTTGAGATGGGGGCTGTCGTTCACTATATGCCAGTGCAGAAGCCAAGTAGGTCAGTGCCTCCAGGCACTGCTGTGTATTGTACATCCACCCCACGGGTGAGTTGCCACTTGCTATTGAACCTTACTGTAGGTATTTGCTGAAACATTTTAGTGGGGCTCTGCTCAGGTTACCCTGGTCCTGAGGGCTGCTTGAGCCCTGCATGAGCAAAGGTGAGCAAAGCAAGCTCCTCCTCTTCAACAGGTTCCTGTAAGGGGGATCGAGGGAGTTGCCCCTTCTTGGAGACTTGAGCCAGAAGAGGCACAGTGGCAAAAGCAGCCAGAAGACAAACTGTGAGTCCAAACTGCATATAAATCTCTACCCTAAGCTGATTTGCTGTTTGGTCCAGCTTTTCTCTCTTCCCTGAGCCTCTTCTACACAACTTCACTCTTAACTGGATCATTTTTATCCACTTCTTGCAGACTTTCCTTCATGCTCCTTTCATTCAGCTCATCTTTTCCCATGGAATGCAGAACCCTACATTTTACTGCCAAACCAGCTGCAGGGGAGCACAAGACAGAAGTGCACACATCTTCCACTAAGACACAGGAGCTTGCTGCTTGCTTGCTCCAGGTCTGTTTCAAGGCAAGAGGGAACTAAAATAGCTTATTGCTGTTGAGATGAACATGTGACTACCTCAAACTGCATCACCACTAAAGGCTTAAAAATAACGTGGTCTGCTGCCATCTGCTTACACATCTTTCCTCCACCCTCCCTTGCTCTTGTCACTTTAGGCTGCTGTAAGCTCTTCAAAGCAAAGATGGTCTTCTCTGCCTTTGCAAAAGGCATGCCATTGTGGCACCTTCCCAACCCCATCCTTGCTTAGCTCTCAGCTTGTGCTGTACTACAAATTAAGAGAGTTGAAAGTTTTATAATTTGGTCCTAATGGGGATGTGGATTGAAGCAAAGAGGACTTTCATTTTGTGGTATCTGCCCAGTTGTAACTCATCCCTAAGATGAATTTGTTGGTCACACTAAGATCTCAGGTATTGATCAATGATGTAATTGCCATCCTATAGTAGGACAGATGATGTAATTCTTACCCAGTTACTGAAGACAGTGACCTTGAGACAGATCAGATGGTTGAGTAGCATAGATGGTTCACTGATTAAAAAATGCCCTTGTTTTAAAACTAAACTGTCATTTGTTAATTACTGGGGAGGAACAACTACAACAAAATTCCAGCATGTCACAAAAGATACAGCATATTTTGACTTTTACCAGCAGTTACATATTCCTGTATTGAGAGGTGACTTTTGATGGCTTTGTTGCTTTTTCTCTTTGGTCATCATTTCGATCTACATTAGGATAGCATAAAACCTGACTTCTGTGAGCCTAAGGAAAATACTTGGTTCGATAGCCTGTCACACATTTAAAGAAAAAGAAAAAGTAAAGGTGTATGTGATAGAAATTCTGGTAGGTGAGAGATGAATATACAGCAAAGTTTTGCCAATGGGAAGGCCTAGTTCCTCCCTAGTTCCAAGTAGAGATGGCTTAAACTTACATTTGAGTAAGAGGTAGCATCACTTTTTATTTGAATACTTAATAAAAAAGTGACAAGCATTGACCACCAGCTTTTGCACCTAGATAAACAGTAGGCAAAACTCAAGAAAGTCATGGAGATGAAAGAAATAAAACCACTTATTTTGGTTGTTAATAATGTGATAGGGAAAAAGACATATTTTTCTTTGAGTGGAAAGAGGTTCTGAGAGACCCCAGTACAACCCTAAGAAATATTCAGTTATGAGAAGCATAGAGCCTTAGAAGAAAAGACAGGTTTGAAAAGACAAATGGTTGAAGAGCTATTATTGGTTCTACAGTTGGTATTTTCTTCTTAACAACTAATGTTCTTCTGGCTTAAGATTTGCTGGTTTGTGTCAGAATTTTTTTATTCTTTCGTTCCTCTCTTCTTAGTCAACTGGCACATTTGCAATATAAGTATTAAACTGAAGAACTTAGCAAAGACAACTTCTCAAGCAGATCATTACTAAAAGTAGTAGAAGAAATTAATAATTTGCATGAATTTGTGACCTAATAAAGAAGACTACAGAAGAGTGATCTGTCTAATTAATTACTGCAATGAATTGATCTTAGGAAATCATAGAGGCGTAGCTCAGTCAGAATCTGTATTTCCCCCTTTTCTCTAAGCCAGACTTTTCTCTAGTAGCTTGTGTTTGAAACTAATGAATATTGCAGGCAAGAATTTATTTTTCTGAATTCTATGAGTGTGTACTTTCTATTGCTGAGATGCACTTCCCTCTTTTATGGACTTTTCAGGTCTTCTGTTTTCCCACAGTATTTGCTTAATATAATATTGTTGAATGTCCAGGGGACTCCTAATGTGTAAGATCTTATGGTCTGCTAAAAGCAGTTTAAGATGTCTGGTTCTTTATGTTCAAAGGACCTTGTGCTTGAAAATCCTTCATCCTGTGTCTTAGTGAGTATTTCAAGTTTCAGAGGAATGAAATAAGAACTCTGATGGATGTGGCCCCTTCAGTAGTATTTCTTTTCTAAATGAGCAATAAATCTAGATGTGGATAGTTGTAATTGTGAGAAAGTCATGAAAAGGAGGAAATTACTTTAATTCTGTAATGCCAAAGGAACCAGAAAACCTCTCATATACACTCTGCCTCAGGGATTAAGCATGGGTCTTCATTTTTAGCAAGCTTCTGTAGAGGGGTGCAGCCACTTCAAAAATTAGGTTTCTTTGATAGGCAAAGGTTCCAGTTGTGTGGGGAACCCTTCTTCACTGACCCGTGAGATCTGCTCTCCTCTATGGTATCATTAGCACAGCTTTGCATGAGCTGTGCCACTGTCCTCCCTCATGTTTAGAGTAACAGGATTATTACTGTTGGAAAGGGCCTTTAAAATCATTGAGTCCAAGTGTTAACCTAACCTAGTCCACCACCAAACCATACTCTTAAGTGCCACATCTGTGTGGTTTATAAATACTTCTGGGGGTGGTGACTCAACCACTAGCAGTCCCTAGGCAGACTGCTTCCATGCTTTGTAACTCTTTCCATGAAGAAATTTTTCCTAATATCCAATCTAAACCTCCCCTGGCAGAGCTTGATTCCTTTTCCTTGTCCTATCACTTGTTACCTGGAACAAGAGGTCAGCCCCCACCTGGCTACAGCCTCCTTTCAGGCAGTTGTAGAGAGGGATGAGGTCCCCCCTAAGCCTCCTTAGGGGCTAAACAACTCCAGCTTCCTCAGTATCATCAGATCTGTGCTCCAGACCCTTCCCCAGCTCAGTTTCCATTCTCTGGACACACTCCAGCTCCTCAATGTCTTTCTTGTGGTGAGGGGCCCAAAACTGAGCACAGGGTTTGAGGTGTGGCCTCACCAGGGCTGAGTCCAGGGGGAAAACCACTGCCCTGGTCCTGCTGGCCACACTATTGCTGATACAGGCCAGGATGCCATTGGATTTCCTGGCCTCCAGGGCACAGCTGGGGACACACTGGCCCATGTTCAGCCAGCTGCTGGCCAGCAGCCCCAGGTCCTTTTCCACTGGGCAGCTTTCCAGCCACTCTGTCCCAGGCATGTTACATTGCATGGGATTGTTGTGACTCAAGTGCAGGATCTGGCAGTTTGCTTGTTCAACTTTATAAAACAGGCTTCAGCCCTTTGGTTCAGCCTGTCCAGATCCCTCTGCAGAGCCTTCCTGCCCTCCAGCAGATTAATACTCTCACCCAGCTTTGTGTCATCCGCAAACTGACTGAGGGTGCATTCAATCCCCTTGTCTGCATCATGGATAAAGACATTAAACAGAACTGGCCCCAACAGATGAACCATTATCATCCTTGTTGTTGTGGGTTCCACTTGGATAGCCCCATGCCATTATACCAGGGCACCTGGGAAGGTGTGGCTGTCACATAGGGAACATGTGTGCTGTGCTGGGCAGCAACTTGGCACCATTGCCCCCTGTCCCTAGTGTGACTGAGTTCAGCCAGGCAGAGAGACACACCAGGGAATCTTCTGTATCATGTGTCCTGTCTGCCTGCTGGGCCTGCCCCAGGGAAGGGAGATAGGGTGCAGTTTCAGTATTCTATCTCTCTCTCTCTCTCTCTCTCTCTCACTGATGCTCCTCAACCTGCTCCTCCTTGAGCTCTCACTAAGTGGAGGAGCTCCTCTATTTGGGCACAACTCCTACAGCTGTTCTCACTGCTACTGGCTGCTCCTGGCATGTACTGCAGATGAGGTACAGTAAGGCTGAAGGACACGCTCATAAGAGATCATTGATGCTGAGGGTTGACTTCATAAATCATTTGCAACTGTTCTATCCTGTAGATCACACTTCTACTTGAATCCTTTTCCCCATTTTTAACATTTTGCTCTTTCATTCTTTTGTCATTCATTTGCTCTCCCTGCTCCCATTTGTTCAGCGTGGTCACAGCTCAGTTACCTCAGCCAACTCACATCCTTGATTTGGAGCCTTTATACATTCAGAGACAGTGGCACATCACTAAACACTTTCTCCCTCTATAGTACTGCTTCAGAGAGTGAAATTTGCCCTGGGGCTCTGGAGCAGACTTCAGTCTGTGTATCAACTCCCAAAGTCCAACTGTTTAACCTGCAGCACACCCCCTGCATTTTGCTTCTGCACTTAGTCGATTTGTTTTGTTGTTTAAAAACAAAATGAAGTGACAGTGCTTGTCCATGAAGCTTTCACTTGATGCAAATTCCATTTTTATTTTCTCATTTCTCTGTCAGCTACTGCCTTGCCCTCCAAGTTTAGATAGCACTTGTCAGGAGATTTAGACCTTCAGATGACTCTTCACATTAACTATCTTTCTCTCTTTTCTCTCTCTCTTTGCTGACTAGGGTGTTGAAAAAACCCCAAACCTCTAGCAAAGTCATGGGTAATAAATCAAGCCATTTGTCTCAGATCTCTCTCCTCTCTGCAGCTTTTAAAAGCTGTTTCACAGCATGGAAGTGGAGGTTAAACCCTGGGCTGTTTTTCCTGCACAGAGAGTTTGTACGTGGCTCTTCTCACCTGTGTTCTGTGTATGAGTAGAGACAAGACTTCTTGTTCAAGGTTGCTCCAGGTTATCTGGGAGAGGGGAAGACCCCAGACCTCCACTGTATTGCATCCAGTGTGATCTCAAGCTTAAGGATGCTTTTTCCAGATGCTCACTCGCTCTTGCTCCAGGAAACCTCCCTTTTCTTCAGAGCCCTTTGCTCCCCTGCCCTGTGAGTGTTCCAGACATGCTGGGTAGGCTGTCCCTTATGATGTCCTGTTGCAAACTTACTGATATTTTAGGGTGTCTGTTGTGGCAAGTCCATAACCATCTGAAACTTAAATAATTGTGTTTCTTTAGATACAGGGAGGCACTTTCTTATCTGATGTAAGTTGCTATAGCTCTTCAACCTAGAAAAAGTAACACAGGTTTGCACCAAAGCACTATCTGGTGAATTATGGTGATGGAAATCTTCCTCACACCCCTTGCTAGACCACGTTTTTCATGTTGCAGTTGGGGAACTGGGTCTCTGAAATCAAAGTGCGTATCCTCTGCTTCCTCACACTCTTCTTCATAAAACTGTGAAGAGATCTGGACACAGTCCAGTTAATTCTGGTTTATTTTCTTGCCCTGAATTTCTTCACTAGTCAGTGAATTTTTTTTCCACATCTGTTCACTGCTCTGCTAGCCAAAGTGGAACATTATGGGGACTTGTTGCGTAGTCTAGAGAGTGATGAATTGTGAGGATGAGAGATCTGTATATCTGATTTTCCTGGAAGACTCAAGGGAAAATCAGAATGATTTTTAAAACATGGAGACTGAGTTGTTACTTCTTACCTGCCTCAACCTCTGACTTCAGTTCCTGACACTAAGGGATGTGGATGTTATTAGATCAGATATCCAAAATTCACGTGAATCAAAATTAACTCCTGTGCGCCCCATGAAATAAATAGCAGGCTGTACACATCTCTGTCTTGTCTTGTGATCTGAGCAGTTACACATTTTCAGAAAATAAGTATATATTTGGACGTGGTATGCTTCTTCTTGCAGCAGTTCCTTCTGAAAGTGAGAGGATTTGGCGGAACCCTTTGCTCAGCCTGGCACTCACACCAGGTTGCAGCTACATTCCCTCCTACTGTGTTACTCTTTCTCTAGTCAGGATACATTCACCAGATGGAGGAAAGGAGCTCTCCAGCCAGAGCACTCACCATGAGGAATAGTAGAACACTCTTGCTTTGGCTTAGTTTCATTTCATCTCCACTGGAGGAAGGTTTCAATTTTCCTTGCTGCTTCTTTGGTATTTCCTGACTCTTTAGGATTGCCATGAAAGCCTCGTACTGATACATGCATTTTGGTATTTTTCCCCATATATATTTACCTGTTCAGTGGAAAAAAAAAGTTCAACTTGGCCCACATAGGAGACCTATAGAATAGATGAATGCAGAAGACAAGACGATGTTTGCAGAGCTTGGGGTTTTTTTTTGTTTCAGATGGTTGAGAGCCTGGAAGTCCAGCTTAATACAGAAGTCAGCAAATTAGAGCTCTGTCTATATGGGATTAAAAAAACCACACAGGCTTTCTTTGTGCTACAGCTCTCATCAAGTTTATGAAGATATGGCAGTAATACTTCAGACTCTCCCAGTGTAGATGTAGTTTATTATAGGCATTAAAAGTCAGGTGTTTCTATATGTAGTGCTAGAAATATTTGGGTTTTGTGATGTTTGGAGACAGGATAGAGTTTGTGTCATACAGTGTGATGGGATTAAATCCCTGACTTTTATCTTAGGAGGCTTTCAGAAAGTCTCAGCAGTGTTTTAAGTCCCTTTGCAGACCTGTTCCCGGCTCCCTGGTTTCCAGTGGAGCTCCTGAGAGATCAGCCCATCTGTAGCTTCTCTCTACCCCTGCATTTGGAGGCTGCCTGCCTGCTGCTCCTTGAGACTTCTGCTTTTTAAATCACCCCTGCAAATCCATGCTTAACCTCTCATTTTGGGGAGGAGAGTAAGTAGGAAGCATCAAGGGTGCAAGTCAAGTTTGTCCTTATAGGAAGGTCCCATCCAACAAAGGGAGGGATCCATCTAGATGGGACCTATTTTGCAGTTTTTTTTCTTTCTCTGATCGTAATTCTTCCTTAAAATCTGAGATGTTTAGCATCCGTGTTGAAAAGATGTTCTGCAAAGCCCAGATCTGGAATGTTGCATGGTAGAATCTTCCTGCTTGCCTCTCTTTCAATAAAATTAGGAAGTTAGACCTTTTGCCTTTATTTCAAAAGAGTTACTCAAGGAGTAACAGTGACTTTACAACTCCTCTCTGTCATGCCATAAAATTGGGTGGTAGTCATCTTTGAGGAAAAAACATTTCATATCCAGTTGCTCTTTTCTTGTGAGGCTCAGAGCTGTGGTGGTTCCCTTCGCAGAGGGTTCAGGAGTGTAGCTGGCACCCTAGAAAATGAAAAACACTTGAGTCATTTGCATAGTGGATCAGAATCCAGCCCACCCGGCTGCTGGAGCAAAACCCACAAACTTTTGCATTAGAGTCATCTGCTGAAAAGCTACATGAAAGAACTAAATGTTTGGTTTAAAGAAATTTTATTTGCTTTCTTGCAGCCAAATCACCTGACTCTCAGATGGTGGAAGTAATGTATCAACAAGATTTTCTTGCCATCTTTCTTTGTCTGCTGAACTACAGTGATCATAGATTGACCTTGCTTTCAGACATAAGACCAGTTGCTTGATTCAAGTGTCACTATCAATGTTTGTGTCTATAGAAACCAATCAACATTTCCTCTTAATTTTTGTAAATAGGCTGTTACTGTGACACTTAGATTTCCGGTCTCTTGCATATCTGAGTCAAAAATTCACTGCACACAGTGTTGTCTTCTGTGTTAGCTATCTATTGCCTCACTAATAGGCATCTTTATTCTAGTCTGTAGTTCTCCTGTTGAGATATGTCCAGACATCACTGGAGCCTATAATCTTTCATTTTTATTCTACATCATGGATTTGTTTGAGGGACTTTCTCAGTAATAGCTGTAGGAAATCACAAGTAATGTTGGAAAAGCAGGTTGAACTGCCTACAATCAGCATTGCACAACTTTCAGGATTTTTCCAGGATAACCTTTTAAACTGAATTTTTTTTTTCCAAAAGCAGTGGCAGTTTAGTGTTGATTTTTCTTTCTTTTTACGTTTCAGCATGAATGATTCCAGTTGTCTTGAGAACAAGATAGAAAACTCTGCATGTTTTGTACCTTTTTTAAAAATAGGTTGGCTGTTTCATTTGAGTACCTGTGTATCACCTTCACATTTGGGAGTGAATATTTGAAATTTGGCTGTAGAGTTGCCCCAATATGAGGGATTTGCCTTCTCATTTGCAGCAAAACTTGTCCATAGTCAGTCAGTATATAAAGTCTAATGTCTCTCATTTTGTACCCACACAGCAGGAGCTCATTAGGTAGCATTGAGTATGCTGTATTTTAGAGCTGACAAACTTGCTTTGATATTTCCACATTGGTCTCCTGAGTGCTGTGGTCTTAGGTATACAGGAGGCAAAAGAAAGGAGATTATGGTCCCATGTTTTCAGCAAAGCTGTTGTTTGCCCAGACAGAGTGCAGCAGAAGGAAAGGATGGAGAGAGAACACAAGCTGTGGAGGATGTTCTCAGGAGTAGTAGTGAGGAACATGGCACTATCTGAACCAGGAGATGGAGGGGCAGTTAAGGCCAAAAGCACCAAGTGTGGGGACAGCATTTTGGAGCTGGTGTCACTGTCAGGGGTGGATTGTGTGATGTGATTGGGATTAAGCTGAGAAACCAAGAGGAAGCTGGTGTAGAGTCTGAGAAGGAAAGCAGCAGAACTTAAGCCACAGAAAAGGGAAATCTCTGTTCTGTACATTGGTATGGAGTTTGTGATTCCTGAGGCTGCATTTAAATGCTGCTTGTCCTGGTGTGAAGATACAGGATTATTTCACCTGTGGTTGTTTGTTGTAGCCCAAGTGCTTGATGCAGCCTTGTAGCCCTACTGAGACAGCAGACTGACTCATGCAATCCTGTCCCTCTGTATCAGTACATAAACTGTGGTGTGAAAATACAGTTTAGCTTAAACCTAAGTCTGTTCAAAGTATCTAACTTCACACTTGAAGTGGATGAAGAGCATTCATACAGTTTGTTCGAGCAGCTCAGGGGTGGAGAAGCAATCTCCATCAAGAGGATGCAACAAGTGTGTGCTGGCAGTAGCACCTCGTGTGAATGCATCTCTTTCCACCTGCTCCCACACCTTAATCTTGCTGTCCCTGTGCTGTCACCATGAATCTGTGACTGCAAACTGGATGTCTGTGACTGCAAACTGGGTGCTACAGCTTTGGTTCATGTGAGATCCTTGATAGCTTGCAGTTATCTCTGTTCCTCCAGTAGAAGAGGTCTGTTTTCATGTAAAAGTTTCAGCCCTGGTAATGATTTTGACCAGTGTAGGTGCCCTCTTTTGGGTCTGCCTCTGTCAGCACAAGCTCACTGCACCTCCCCTTGGATAGGACCCTCTTTGGTGCGTGCTCCCCAGCTGGTTGGAGGCAAAACTGGGTTAGCATAAAAGAGCCTAAAGAGTAGTTTGTAGCTGCTCCAGTTTATTTTCACCATAATGGATTACAAAACGCTTTTACACCAGACTGCTAGCACTTCTGAAGGGAGACAGTCAGCACAGGAAGAGGGGCAGCTGGTGCTGAGCACATGTGTGGGAGGAAAATCTCATCAAGCAGCATAGCTGGGTTTGGAAGAGACCTTTGTCCACAGTTTCAGTCTCTCTGTCTCTGTGATGGGGGGAAAAAACCCTCTTCACCGGGGTGTTGTGAACATGTGCTAATTTTAGTGAATCAGGCAGTTAGGTAATATGGTGACAGCCAGAAAATAACCTAGAAGGAAATAGTTGTTCTGTCTTTAAAGCAAAGCATTCAGGGCCATTTTTAATACTAAGAATGAAGCAAACTGAGGATCTCTTATTCAGTAATACTGAAAGCTAGAGTAATAGCTTTACTATACCATGAATGGCACCATTTCCTGTGGAAAACAAGCCCTGTGTAATCACAAAATTAAGAATAAAGATTAAATGTTACACATTGGGCACATTTCTGGTATTTCCTTGCCTTTTAGCTCCTGGCTTAACATTTCTGACATGTCTGTATATGTTTGTATGTTTAATGAACTATCTATGACCAAGCTCACAGTTGCTCATACTTTTTATCCTAAGACGTTAAGCACTTTAAAGAGGGCTTAGAGGACATTGAAGCATCTTACATTCTTGCCATTATATGTCTTTAAGCACGTTTCTGCCTCCAAAAGCACTTGCCTCTGGTTCTTAGAGATGATTGCAACTTTAAGTGAAGGAAATGAGAGCGGGAAATGTTCGTCTAAATCTGGTAGAAAATTACCGTTGGTCATTTTTTGCAGATCTCCCTGATAAATAATTTCTCTGAATTTGTAAGTCATGCTTTGTAACAGGTGAGCGAGAGGTACAAAAAACCTAAAGTTATGAAACCACAGATGTTGTCAGAAGGAAACAGAGCCAGGTTAACTCTCATAACTAGGCTTAAATAATTTTGAAAATGACACTATCTGAAATTAATATACTTACACAGAATTGGGTGTCTTACTGTATAACAGAGAAAACAGGTACACTGATAAATAAAAAATAAAATTACAGAATTCTGGGTGCTGACTATGCATCACTCCAGCTGATTTCATTTGGAGTTATGAGGATAAACCCTGAAAACCAAACATGCTGAGTCTAAGGTGCAAAAATAAGTCGATGTGGAAAAATGTTGGTCTTGGCAAGTTTGTTTGCCACTGAGTAAATGACACGTGAACTCCATGTGTGAGGGCAATCCCTGAGTAACTGCCCTTGGCTGAGGTCTCAGGCCAGCATGCCTTGCTGTAAGCAAGAGGTGGGTCACTGTCACCACCCTGCCTGGAAGGAGCTGCCCTCCCTGTGTGCTGGGGCTGCCCGTTGGCACACGCCCTTCTGTGTGCCCGACTGCCGTGTTTGTCACACCGGCTCACACTCTGGCTTCACAAGGTCACGCTCCTGCAGTTTGGGTAGAATTAGAGCAGTGATGGGAAATGACTTTGGCTTTTTTCTATCTTCAGAAGGTAAAAGATGTGTCTTGTCCAGGCAGTCTGTTTTTTGAAGAGCATTGGGGCTTTTGTTGCTGGGGCGAGGATGTTTAATAGCTTGACTTTGCTGCTATTCTGTTTGTTTTATTCAGCCAGGGATATATCACAGATCTATTTTTTGATCGGGCAGCATTCCTATACTATAATAATTCACAAGCAGAATTCACACACTAGTTGTGTGAAATGCCTGTTGATTACTTCTCTACATGTGCTTCTTGCCCTTGTCTTCCCTTAGGTACAGTTTACTCTGTGCAAGTTGTAAACTCCATGGAGCAGGTGTTTTGTACAGTGCATAGCACAGCAGGACCCAGGTTTCATCGAGGTGTCTGGACATGCTCTTATGTAAGTAAGGGTACTCTGTCTTGTGAGCAATTAGAATAGTTCACAGTAGCTGAACTTGTAGAGCTTCCTGTGTGCAGGCTGATGAGAAAAGGGATTTTTCTTTCCAGGCTGAGAGGGGCTATGCAAATGTTCTCCAAATCACAGCGGCAGCTGGCTCTTTGGGCACTGTACAAAGACATGATTTGGAAATAGCTTCAAAGTTTAGAGATGGCCCTTCACATTCTAATGCTCTCAGATGAGTTAAGTGGGGGAAATTCACATCTCTTGTGGTGCTTTTGTTTCAGTCTGCCAAGCTGCAGACTCAGCACGAGTGCAGCATGCAGGTTTTCATAGTGAGAGCTTTTGTCGCTCCCAGAAGTGCAAGAAACTTAATTGCTTTCAAAGGCAAGCATGGAATCTGGAGGACCCGGTACAACCTGCTGAGAGAACATAAATCATGAGATACTATCACGTTTCTGTGCTGGGGCTTGTGTGGAGTGAGTTTGCTTTGTGAGCGAATGCCTTTGGAATACACTGGTGGTTTTTTTTGTTGATTCTTAGACATAGCAATAATTGTTATTGGCTTTGTTAACAGGCATCTATGTTCTGTTCTGAAGTTACTGTTCATGTTTTCTAAAAGTGTGCAGACAAAAAGAAATATTCGTTCTGCCTTGAAATCATGAAAGCATTTCTGCATTTAAATGGGTTGATAGCCTTGATCCAAGTTGCTCCCAGCTGGCAGTATGGATAGAGAGCTGGTCAGTTTTCACTTGACCACTGCTGTTTATTTTCAGTTACAGAGAACACTTAGAATGCCAGTGTTTACTTGTTCTTTCTTTTTTACTCTAGTTTGCCAGCTACTTTTGTCCCTAAACAAATGAACCATGATGGCAACTGAGAAGTTTTGTAGATAAGGAATAGAATTTTCAAATAGCCTTATATAGTATGCTTCTCTAGGTTTTATTTTCCAAAGTAGTCCTTGTGAAAATTTGTGGAGCGCATCCTTTAGTTGGTCTGGGAGGTTTTTGGCATTTTTATCCATAACTCAGTATCAAAGGTAGTTTTCCTCATCTCCTTAAATGATTAGTTGATAGGCTCTCCATTCATAGGAATACTCAGATATATTTTGCATGGAAACTGGAGCAGGAAAAGTTTTTAAGTTAAGCCAGCCAAATAATCTAGGGTCTTTTGATCAGTTTCCATTAGTATTAAACCAGTAATCTGCCCTATTAGATGTTAGAAAGGAAGCTCAGTGTTTAAAGAAGATAAACATGCCAATTGACATTCAGTATGTCTTCTCAAGTCGCCAGCAGAAACCTTCTTGAACCTTGTTGGCAGAGGTGCCTTCTGCAAGGGTTCCTAAAAACACCTCCACAGCTCTTGGCTTAACGTGGTCTGGCGCTGCAGTGGGTCTGGTGCCAGTGCTGAATGCTTGGTCTGGCTCCAGTTGGAGCTCGCTGAAGGAAGGCTGAGTTTTAAGACCTCTAGGATGCCTTCAGGTCCAGAAGAAACTGAGCACTGGAATAATGTGTCATCCAAACTGTGGTGTATTCCTAGAAATTGATGAATATGCTGTTTTAATTTGGGGCGTTTATATAGTTGAAGTTACTGAGATCTTAATGCTTAGAAGAGAGAGTTCTGCAGCTCTTTAAGATTGCCTGGCACACAAACAAGCAAAGATCTAAATTGCTTTAAGCTGCTGACAGTTACCACAGCTTTGTGCAGACACACCTTTGCTGGTAGTGACAAAACACAAATACCAGTTTCACATCACTGTACTCTCCTTGGCTGGTGTACATCTTAAGACAATATCATGCCTTCACAACTTTTGCTCAGAAAATGGAAAGAAAGGGTGAGCAGCAATGGCAGCCTCTTATCAGTTGGTTTAAAATGCTCTGAGTAAAGACAACATTTTAAAACAAAACTTGATCTGTTGTTTGAAAACTGAACATTTAGTACATTACATCGCTCTGAACCCAGTCCACTCTGCTGAAGTCACACTGGATGCAAGAGCAGGCTTTGGTCTGTGAGGAGGACAGTAGCAAGTGAAGGAAAAAATTAATTTTCTTTCTGTAACACTGAGTTCCTCCAAACTTCATAGATAATTGAAAAGTTTGTTTTCAAAACATCTCTGACCCTATATGCAATAAAATTTCTGTGATTTTAGCTTTTACTAGAAATTGTGGCCATTATTTGTCTGTGTGACAGGGCACTGGTAAAAGAAACCAGTGGTAAAGAATTCGTTTCTTCACTGGTAAAGAAACTAATTTGAAATCCAGGGTGAAAAGTGAAGAGGCATTGAAAATCCCCCTAATCTAGATCATGCACCACCTTATATTTCACACAACTGTCAGTAACAGCCAACCTGTTATGCAAGTTTAATATAAAGAGTGTATTGACAGATTTAAATGTAGTCTCCTAAGACCATAGACTGACATTGTGGTGGCTGTTGGCCACTTCTATGAGCTCTTGCCTGCAATTATGGAGTTAGAAATGAACAGGCAGACACTGGCTGGTAACATTTGTGAGGCAGCGTGGATAGATTAACATTACTAATTCATTGGGAAAAGAAGCGTCACAATTTGACACTCCAGTGGCAAAACTATCCGTGTTCTCAGCGGCTGGATTTACTCTCAGTGCTTTCACCATCTGCTACCAAGGCACTGCAGACTCTACTAGAGGAGTGGGAGATTGCACTGGCTTTGGGAAACTTTCAGCAGAGGCAAGCAGATAATTTGATTTGCCACAATCAAACATCCTGATTGACAGCGCATAACTTGAGTTCCATTTGTGACTCAGTGACTGAAGTTTGTTGTGAATTCTTCTAATGACATGGCATGCAACTCTCTTGAATTAAAAATTACAATGGCTGTGCTCCCTGGGTGCTGCAGAGGTGGCACAACAGCCACTGACTGAAGTCTCTGCTGTGGGTGGGTGAACGTTTGCTGCCTTTATCTGTTCTGCTGGGTTTACCCCTGCCCCTGGCCTTAAAGGCAGCAAGGCAGGCCTCACAGCAGGGACTCAGCAAAACCAATACCTTTGTCAGCTGGAACATTTTCTCTGATTCTTTATTAGGTTTCTGTCACAATGTACAAGGTGCTGTGATGATTTGGGTTACTTTTTTTAGCCTGTGACCTGTATTTCTACCGTGGTAGGCTCTGAACAGTTTTGTCAGTTCTGGATTGCTTTGTGGTTCTTCTGGGATAGGTGATGGTCTCCTGTACTTTCATCAAGCACTAATCTCACAGGCATGGCTTAGTAAATAATTCCAGTGCAAGGTAATCTTGCCTTGCTGCTGTTAAAATTCTCAGTCTTCTGAAAAGCCAGTAGATGGGGTGTGTGCAATTCCTGTGCAAAGTCACTGTACTTCTCAACCCAAAGTTTCAACTCTAGTTTCTACATTTTTCTTGCAGAGACATTTGTTGTTGTTGTTATTGTTGTTGTTAGCAATGGCTTCCCACGTGAATCACAAATTTAAGCAACCCTGAATGGAAGCACCAAAAATTCTTGATTTATATTTTTGCATGAAGTACTCTGAGCATGATCTACTGTGCACCTTCCTACACTGTTAGTTCTTTGAAATCTGGGTATGAATTTTTATCATAAGCTCCCCCCCACCCCCTTTTTTTTTTAAATTAAACTATTCATGAACTGAAAAGGTACTGGATAACTGAAAACAGACTGGGTTACCACAGACTTCTGCATAATTTGAGATTGCAGTATTAGATGTTGATGCCATGGGGACAGTTAAGGAATACATTATGTTTTGTGTCTCCAAGCTTGGCATGTAAGAGTAAACATCTATTTGTAGACATGATTGTGTTGCTCATAGATGTGAAAATTGAATTTGCTAGCAAATTAAAATATTTTCCTCTTGTTAATAATGATCATGTAAATAATCATGTTTTACAAACTGTAGAAAGGGTCAGCAGTCACATCCCTGAGTGGATTTCATGCCTATAGGTCAGTTATGCTAGATTTGAAATAGGAAGGGAGCTAAAACAGGAGACAAACGGCTTTGAGACAGATGAGTCCCTGAGTTGTTCTCCTTAGAGGTCACAGCAGAGCAGAACATGAATCAACATGGAAATAAGCTGGCCCAAGGTAATTTATGTCATTCAAAATGAAACTGTCTAGAGATGGAGTCCTATTAGGTAGATGCTAGCTGCTTATACCTGATGGGCAATGGAGAAACCTTCAAATGTTTTGGTAATAGTTAACGAAGGGAGCTCCACATTTCATGTCTGACAGGTATGAATGCAAGGTGGAAGTATCTCACAAAAAATAAGTTAGAATTAGAATACTGCTTCAAGGCTATCTTATTAGAAGAAGCGTGAACGCTTAGGGCAAAGATGCACATCTGAAGTTCCCTGAGAGGTATTTGGTAAGAAATGTTTTGCATATGCATGTACACTCTGCTCCAAGCTATTAATGCAATTATGGGAAGGGAGAAATCTTCAAATAGCAGAGTACCTTCAATTAATTCAAAAGAAAAGTTTAATAGTGGAATATGACAGAGTCCTGAAGGTGCCAGTTTTGTTCATGCCTGTGATGAAAGGGGCAAATAACACAAACCTAAAAAACCTGTTAAGCTGTCTTTCAGAAGAGAACCACCAGAGCTGTGTTATAATCTGGTGTGGTAAAGTGTGCCCGAAATGCTCTGAGTGTTAAACAGTTGCACAAATTATTCACTTTCCTAGCAGTCTGATTTTGTATTATAATCTGTTTCCCTTCTGTCTTTAATGTGCAATTCTGCTGAGCCTGCAGTTCACATTGGCTGCCTCGGGCAGCCTGCAGGTCAGCTTTTGAATGTAGAAGAATTAATGAAATTTAAGTATTTTGTGTACAGTTAATGGCAGTTGCGCAAGTACAAAGACTTTGCTTTATCAGCAGATGTGGTCTAGGTTTACATTTATGTCCACATTCAATCCTTACGTTATTACTGTTTAGAGAAAAAAAATCAGGAGCCCGGTGCAGTCTTTAACAATCTGCCTTGGTAGCTGGCCAGTCCACTTACCCTTGAGTGAAGCACATGGTAGGGTGGTTCTTTCTTCCATTAACTCTTTGATGCTTGGAAACAGGGATGATTCACATGATGTGACAGGGAGGGGGAAATTACTATAAATGCAAGATTAGCAAAAACTTTGTACTCACCTTCTGCCAAGCCAGGAAGGGATTAGTGTACTATGGGAATGATTAGATGGCAATGTTTGCTGGGTTGCTGTGGCAAACCAGGGATATTTGAGAAGCTGATCCAGCTCTTCTGCACTCTACACGGTAAGTGGAGGGCAGCCTTTCCACTTGGAAACTAGTACTGGGTTGGGCACTTTCTGGTGAAGTCAAAAGGGTTGCTGTTGTTTGCAATAGCTCAGCTGTTTCCCTTGTGATAGGGCTATATTTCCTCACTTCTTGCCTGAGCTGGTGCTGGAGTTTGGGAGTAGAAGTCTCTCTGCCATCATTGCTCCTGTCGGGTTATGGTTTTTGGTTTCTGTTTTTTGTTTGTTTGTTTGATTGTTTTTGGGGGGTGGGGGGAGTGTTTTTTTTTTTGTTTGTTTTTTTTTTTTTTTTTTTTTTTTTGTTTGGTTTGTTTTTTTTTTTTTTTTAATAGTTTGGGAAGAGGTGCAGAGGAATCATATCCATGCATGGAGAAATGATGATGAGCAGAATGCAGAGGGAAGGCCACATACCCCTCCTTCTCAAGTGCAGAAATAACCAGTGCCAATGCAGGAGTTTGTTTGTAGCCCCTCAGCTTGGCCTAAGCCAAGCATCCATCATGTGGTGAGCAAGGAGTGGGGTGGGACTTCCTTGCAAGGTGAGCAGTGTGATTTCCAAATGCTATGGAGGGGTGTCATTTCCAAGCAATGGTAGAAGCTTTTTTCTGCAGATTAAGTAGTGTGCTGTCCTCCTTTAAACCGGGGAGACGGCAGTCTGGGAGAAGGATATGAAAAATAGATAGGTTTAAATTGAAGCTGGCATCTGGAACAGCTTTGGCAGACCTCAAGATAATACTTCAAAGTTGTTCAGCCCCACAAGGTACAGTATAATTTTCTGCTTGGTGAAAGTATTACTTGGGAAGTGGAGTCATTTTTGGGGCCTCCTTGTGCTGGGTACTGTCATACTAGGTAGAAAATAGCTCCTCCTGACTGAGCTGACTGAGCCTGCACGTTCTGAGCTGCTTACTTGCCTATTCTGTCTCCCGAAGAATTTAACAGTAAGCCTTTACTGTGAATTAGTTTTACCACACTGAGCAGCAGAGTGTAAATATATCTGAGCATTACTGATTCTGCTTTGACTCTACTGAAATGATCTTCCATATTTTAAAATCATTAAAGCTGAAGCAACATAAATATTCTGTGTTTCATGACAGCATGAAAGGAGCATGGCCTTCTAATTACCCTGATATTCAAATGTGTGCAGGAGTGCTTGGAAAGCTCAAAGTTCCCTCAGTTCCCTGCAGTTTGGCAGAGAACACCCTTCCAGAGGCAGTTAGGGCCTGTACTTCTCACCATAGTTCCTGAACCTGCTTCCACTTTTGGTGGTTTACAAGGGAGAAAGCAAGTCAGCCGTGTTCAGTTGTTCTAGCCACATGTGTTTGGAGATGATTCTGAAATACAATTAATACATGCCTGCACAGAGGTAGGCTGTTAGGTTACTAATTGGTTTTGATGCTGTTTGCTGCTTGAATGTTGGTGATTTTTTTATCTAAGGTAAAAAGAGCATAATTATTTTTAACTTGTAGCAACCCCTCATTTTCTCTTAAATGTCTTGATATGAAGTAATTTAAACTAAATTTCTGCACAGATACTTTCCAAGAGATTGGCTGTCAAGTACAATAAAAAACTACACTTTTGCAGGGACCCAATGAGACTTTGCAAATTTAGATTTATTCTTAATGTTAAATGTGGTTGAAGATGTCATTTCTTAAACAGCACTTTCAGAAGTAGTTAGCTTAAAAGTATAGCAATTCAAAGCACAGAGGGAATGATTTTGAAGTGTAAAGTCTTGAAACACAACACAGATGTTGACAGTTTCACTACAATTAGAAGCAAGGCAGGCACAACTCCCACTTCTGAAAACTTTCCTATTGCACTGCTTCCTCTCTTGGCCTAGAAAACCTCAAAAAAACCCTTTGAGTGGCTTTGCTTATTAACTTAACATAGTTATACTCAATAGCATTAGGAGACAGAGCTGAAAGGGCTGCCAAATGTGTCTGTAAAGAATAATCTTTACAGAAAGCTTCACAGAGGTATTTTTTCCTCATGCTTTCAATGTCCTGAGAATGCTGTTTGTTTGAGGAAAGCAAGTATTATTAAAGTTTTTTTTGGTTTTTTTAACAGGGCTTGTTTTGTTAGGAAACCACTCCCTTCTGCTGCTGCATTTAGACTCACTGCTAATTGCCTTTTGGTCGAAGGCATTTTCCATGAATTGCC
The DNA here is from genome assembly GCF_051311805.1 of Agelaius phoeniceus. Lineage (NCBI taxonomy): Eukaryota > Metazoa > Chordata > Aves > Passeriformes > Icteridae > Agelaius > Agelaius phoeniceus. The sequence goes on along the minus strand of NC_135265.1, from coordinate 65,295,531 downwards.
ACATTCCCCCACACTGTTACAACTTCACACTGATTATGCTGTTAGCAGCACTTCTGCCTGCTGCCTTTGGGAGGAGTGGCTGAGAGAAGGATAATGGTGTACATGGGAAATTGGGAGGTTTACAGGAACAGAGGTTTGTAGCTGCTGAGACATGGCAGAGGCTGTTCCTCCAGACTAAGATAGGTGGTACAAGGGGGGCGTCCTGTTCCTGTGGTGGTTTATGCACTGCTCTGCTGTGTGCCACTGCTGAGGATTTTTCATAAGTCCTGACAAGGTGGTATATGGTGTGTTAAACTTATATTTTTCATCCTAGTCACACAATGTAGTGGGAAGCCAACCCCAAACTCTGGTGCCAGAGAGGGTGTGGGAGGGGATGATCTTCTGAGAGCACAACTGGCTCACTGAGCTCCTTGAGGAGCCCACAGAGCCCAGCCTCCAAGCTTGTGTTTCTCCTGTAGCCTGGGGACAGCGTAAGCTTTTCCTTAGCCTGGCTCTGTCCTCTGCAGCAAAACCTCCTGGAGTAGCTGTAGAAAAGATCACTGCTGACAGAAGCTGGAGCACTAAGCAGGGGAACTGAATGTAGCAAGGTTGTTCAGCACAGCTAATCCACTTAAACTATGGAGCTCATCTGCTGATCTGCAGGGGTGGCAGTGCTCTTAGGTGAGATAGCTAAAGAGGCTTTGGCTTGAGCTACAGTTTGAGGGCAATCAAAACCTGCAGCTCGGGCTGAGGATCTGGTTACGCCAAGTTGGCCCTGACCCAACCAAACGTGGTTAAAAGTGAGAGGTTGTGAGAGATAAACCCCTCTACTTAAGCCTTGTCCTAGCTTAGGAGCTGATCAATGTGTTCAAGTGCTTTTCCTGTCTTAACTGCTTTGATCAAAGGTAGGGCTTACTTGGTCTGTGAACGGGGATGAGCTTTCCCCTCTTTCGAACTGGGACGATTGCATCCACTGGTAGGGCTGGTAGTTAACATTTCTGCTTTAATCATGTCACTGCACATAAGCTTACAGATCTTTTACAGGAAAAACCCTTTAATTTCTAATGCAGTGAGTGTGGTTGGGTCTCACCTACCTTGTGGCTGTTGGTCGTGGTGCAGGAGGAACAGCTGGTGTTGTAACAGGATCTCTGCCTACATGAATCTGTTGTCCAGCCTGTGACATGTGAGGGTTTTCACCTCAGTTCAGGTCCATTCAGTACACCAGTGCTGGCTGAAGGCAAGCTCAGTGTGGTGTTTTCTGCCATGTGACAGTGTGCAGGAGTGGCTGCAGCTCACAGGAGCTGGCAGTGGGCACTGCTCCTGCCCTGCCATCATTTGTCTAGGATGAAACCTTTATTTGTTTAGTCCTACCCTTTTTTACTGTTGAGGGGAAGAGAGAGGGAGTATGAGGAGCAGTGTGTGGTACACTGCTGAGTCCTCTACTGTGCTCCTTGCAGTACTAGAAGACTTCCAGATAAGCAAAAACTTGGTAGTCTTATGTGAAAAAGGCTTCTAATGTACCTTTTATCAAATTATTAGTAAATTATTGTAGACCAAATATAGGTCAAATAATTTTCTGCAGATAATCCTTGCTTAACGTAGGGAAGTAGAAACATCAGTGCTGCAGTCCTGTTGATTCTGGTCCACCACAGGCAATACAGCTAGGAACCCATGTACCACTCATACCACTGGGTACAGAAACCTGCTCCCTGCTTTCCCTCAGCAGCAGAAAGATGCAGAAATGAAGACAGAACTCACTCTGAATTTCAGAAAAGGCTGAAACTGGTCTGTTGGCATAGAGAGAGAACCAGGAAACAGGAGCACCTGTGTTGCATAGCTTTGGGCAGGTCAATTATCCCATCTCCAGTGAAATTCTCTTTTGCATAAGGTATGAATAACAATACTCAATTTACCTTGCAGGTGTGTTACAGAGCGTGCAGTTAATTTTTTCACGGTGGTTGTGGTATGTAAAACCCTAAATGAGTGCAAAGCATTACTGTGATTTAATTTTATTGAGGGTTAAATATTGGTGACGTGCCTAGCTGAGCACTTGCTGGCAGTGAGCGAGGCAAATGACCAGCAGCAAGCATGTTTGGCAGCAAGCATTGGACAAAAAAGGAAAACGGCACTAACTTATTCCAGTCATACCTATTTTTTTTCCTCTCTTACCACTGCATATTTCCCATTAAGCAGATGGAGATGATCAAAATATCAAATTGGAACTCTGTGGTTTAACAGACTTACATTTTACTGTTTAAAAGGCAAATAAAGGTTAATGACATGAAGATTTGTCTTGTAGGAGAGTGAGAGAGTGGAAGTGCTTCCAAACATACCCTGAATGCTCCTTAAATAATATCTTTCAGAAACAGACCGTACCTGATTTAGCTAGGTGGGGGATTTTTCACTGGGTTGGTAGCATGCCAAGACTGCTCCTCCACCTTTCATGCTACTGCTGTTGAGGGGTTTGCACTGGATTAAAAACATGGATGAAAATACTTGGACAAGGTTGGTACCTCATGGCACCAGCATGAGGCAGGGGATGAGCAGGGGTTGTGTGCAGGTGTGTGTCTTGGGGGTGCTCCCAAGTTTGAAACATGAGTCAGTGCCAGACTACAGAGTGTGTCTGTGTTAGAGCTGCTGAGTGTAAGAGAGGGACAGGCAGCATGTGAGATTTCTCTGCCTTGCTCTCATCTCATGGGAAATGGGGGCTTCCTAATGCTGGGTTACTCTCAAGTACCAGTGCTCCAGCGGGTTTCACGTTGCACCTCGGTGTCCCAGGCATTTTGTTACTGCCTGCTCACTTTCACTCATTTTTATTATCCTTGTTTGTGTTCTTGGTTATTCTAATTGCCACTGGTAGACAATAGCACAACTGAGTAACAATCTTCTGGTAGTTGTGGCTAACTTCTGTGCTTGGAAAATTGTACTCCAGATGTGGTGGAGACAGGTATTCCTGGCAGAGAGGAAGGATTTGACCCACGCTTTCTCTGTGTTTGTTAATTCAACTTCTTTGCTCTGTGAGTGTTCTGAGAGACAGGTCCAGAGGTCAGCAAAGCAGAAAAGGATCTTTACAGTGTCTTCTTTTAAGCTTTGGGTCAAAGTCTGTATCATACCCTTATACTTGTTGCATTTGAAAACATTGCTTGGCCCTGGATTTTCTCAGGGCTTTTTTCCCTTTCTTCCCCAGCTCCAAAAGCTGCCATGGTCACTTACACAGACACAGTGATAGCAACAGCTCCGCAGTTAACTTATCATTTAGTGGTGTTTCTGAAAATAACAATTGCTGCAAGAAAACAAATGGTAGACATGCAGCATATGCTACACATAATGTTAATTTATTGCCTTTTTTGAAAAAAAAAAATTGCAGTATGAAATTTAGGGGGAAAATCTCAAATCCTGTGAAATTCATGGCACAATGCCAGTTTATTTGAAAGGACCCTACATTTGTCCCTAAATCTTACAAGTCCTTAACTGCAATTTGCTTTCTCACATGCCACTCATCTTTAAGAGGATACTCCTTTTTTGGCATTATTAATTATCATTATTGTTGTTGCTGTTATTAGTCCAGGAAATCTGTATGGGAGGAACACTGAAATCTGGTTTAAAAATAGCATTTTCATGTCCTCCTACTCACTGTACTTCGTGCATAGAATGCCTTTTATAAATGCAGACTTGCTGCTTGGCTAGATAAAAGAAACTGTCACTTGATTTCCATAACGAAGTCATTCCCAGGAGGATTTAATTGTTTTAGCTATAATTTTTTTCTAAAAGGCCTTTTATTTTGTTTGAGAAAGATAACAGAAATGAACTTCTGAGTGGTTATTCCACAAAACAATTAGACGAAAGCAAGACTGTCTTAATTTGATGTAAGGAGATTTGTATGTGTATGAATTCCCTTTCATGTAAGATGAGAATAAATTCCCAACTGAAAATCTAGTTAGAAACACCCCACCAGAAACCTTACCCAAAACACTTTCCTCCCCTTACTTACAGACACGACACATATCTTTATCAGGACTCTCCTGCATCAATTTGGTCATATCCTGGAGTTTCAAAAGGCACTTGCATAACTTCTGATTCAGATACTTTCTTGAATTAGAGGCAGTCAAGGATAATCATTGCCAATCATTACAGTGCATTACTTTTGTTACCAGGTATGTTGGTATTTGTGGGGAGGAATGATCTCTGCACGCTGTATTAAGGCGGAGCGCTCCCTGAAGCAGGGATGGTGCTTTAGCTGTGGGGGCTCACACTGTGGAGCACAGTGCAGGCACAGTCCCTTCTTGCTCACATGCACCATGCTGCCCTGGCCTCTCTCACCACTTCTCCAGCATTTCTCACCCCTTTTCTCAGCTGCTCTGTGTCTCATGCCAGCATGACGTTATTTTCCTCTGAGTGCTGAACATGCTAAAGCTTGTCAGAATTACGGCATCAGAAAAGATGTAGAAAGCATATCCAGTAAGTGGGAGGTCCTACTGCTTATATTTAGTTATATATTTTTTTTTCAGGGGGACAGGGGCTGTCTCTCATTTGGACCTATTTTGAGCCATGCTTGCATTTTCCTGGGTGTGAATCAATGCAATTACCACTTCAGGTACCGTAGACAGCCTACTACTGTAGGCAGATACACGCAATAAGAAGCAAAAGGGAATGCGAGAAAAACCATTTTCTTTGTAGTCAGGAAAGCCTTTATAGATTTGGCATCGTACTTAAAATTCCATTGTAATAAAGAAATGCAACAATTTCAGAAACTATTATTTATAGGAAGATTTGTGAATTCACAATGTGATATTCTGACTCACCCAACAGCAAACATGTTTGCGCTCCGGTGGGTATGACTCACACTGACATTTGTCTTAAGCGTGGCAATTGTTTTAGCCCTCTGCTTGGTGCAGGATGAATGAAACGGCTGAGCTCTCCCCTGTTGCAGATTTACTACGTGCAGCCACCCTGGTAAATTGCAGGCTCAGCTGTGGAGTATTTCCTGACACACACAAACACACACATGCACAAACATACACGTGCACAGGCCCCCCAGTAATGCTTTACTGTTAAATACTAGATTCATAGAAAGGAAATGTATAATTACAGCGCTGCCTTTTGCACCACATAAAGCAGCCCACATCAAAAGATATTTGTCATTAATGTTTCAACAGGTAATCTCTGGAATTACTGCCAAGCCGTGTTCCTGTTACTTAGCACTTGGTGTCGAAATAATTGAAATCTTTGTTGTAAGCCAGCATAGTCATCTTAATCCTGCAGAAAAGTTGGTCAATAGTGCCTTTGTTTTCCAGCTCCGTATCACGTTGCATCAGCAGTGCAGAAGACGTGGCGGCTCTGGAAGTGGGGAGAAGGTTAAGGGTGCGTTCTGAGCTGGTCCCTAAGGAAGCCAAGCTTACGTGGTGGCATTTTTTGTTTGTGCATGTGCCTGTGTGTGCCCCCCCACCCTGGCAGCTGGTGTAAGTCAGGTCCTCCTCAGCCCTGTGTGCTGCACAGGTAGAGGAGACAGGGAAGCTGCTCCCTGAAAACATTGTGTAATAAGCAGATGAGTAGCTCTGGGCACCCATGGCTGAGTCCAGTGAGGCAAAGGCCATGGCCCAAACTCAAATCTTACTGGCACCAGGGTGTTGGTACTGTGGGCATCTCCTGGAATTACTGCTCTAACCAGAGATCAAGCCTCCTCTCTGGTTTTCTGGGTTGTAGCATTAACAATCTTCTTCAGGAGGTTTTGTCTCTGGCTACTTAAAATAACTGCAATTAAACAGAATCTCAGCCATTGCTTTTGGCGCTGCTGCTGTTTGCAACTCACGTCATTTGGATTCTCCTTTCAACACCATCTTTGCAGGAGAGCTGTGGCCATCATATGAGAGGTGTCTGTACATTTTATGAAGGCCCTTGAGCTTGCTGTCATCTGTAGCAAGTTAATATGGTGCTGCAGTTCTTCAAATATGCAGGAGGCTCATTGTCTCCACTCAGGGCTGAGCTGCATTTTTTGCATAATAGCTTCCATAAAAGAAAAAGAGAAATATTTATGTCATGTAACAGAAGCATCCAGAGTGGTTATTTTTATTGCTTATATCTCTTCAACATAACTGGCTCTCAGCTTGAATTATTATGGACCATTTGCGTTCTTTTCTCAATCTCTTCTGCTAAGAAGACGTGTAGAAATGACTGTGTTACAAGCACGCAGGCCACAGAGTTTTTACTTTAAACCTCTGTATGAGAATGAAGAAAGTTGGCATCCTAAGAGAAATGTAGATCTGTGTTGAAATTCTGCCCCCTTCGCACCCACCAGTATTCCTGCTTTGATAGCCATAAAAAAGTGGCAAATAGGGAGTGCTGATGTGAATAAGGTGATGGATTTTTATTAAGAAGTACATCATTGACGTCTGATAGGAGGTATTTGTGAGGTATTTTTCTTCTTGTGGTTCTGCACTGTTCCTGCTTAGACAAAACAACCTGAACAAGCTCCTCTTAAGTTTTCACCTGGAGGCATTGTGTGTTGCAACCAGAGCCCACCTCTTGGCTTGCTATTTTAATACCTTATGCTACACTCTCTTTATGGGGGAAAATCACGTGGAACTGGGATACTGAGCCCACTAAGTGAAGCACAGGCTAACCTCATGCCTTTTTGTAAAAACTGGGTATTAGTGAAGTATAAATAAGGAGTATGGTTGTGATTGCTGTTATTTGTGTAAAAGTCTCTGAGGTCCTAGTTAGATTTGTGTTTGTATTGTTATTAGACATCATGTAAATAGAGAGTGAACTTGAGCTGTTCTGCATTTCTTCCCAAGTACAACTGCAGTGATGAACCTTCATCTGTTTTCCAATCACTTGTTCAAAGGTATTGAGGTAGGAAATGGGTAACAAGAGCAGTGCAGATGGCTCTGAGAGCAGAGTTACTTCCATGGTTTCCAGATGAAGAGGTTTGGAAAGGCAGATGAATCCAGTGAGTACTGCTAAAGGCTCTCAGTCTGTTTGCATAGGCTGATGCTAAAATGAGGGGTGGTTTACCTGAGCCTTAAGTCCTGAAAAATACATGCTGTGGGTGAAGCAATGATGAATAATGGTCTTTAGATTAAATCTCAGGACACTGATTTCTAGATGACTCACAGCTAACATTAGCTGTGCGCAGTCAGTGGCCATCTTCAGTAGTGGCTCCTGCACTGGAGCTGCAGCCTTGCCCTTTCAGCCCCATGTGCTGCTCCCATCTCTGTGCTCTTCTCAGTTCCTGTCCTGCATTTTCCCTCTGAGTAAGTTGGAGATACTTTTCACACAGGAAAGATGTGCTGGGCTGGGATGTCGCATGTTCACAGAGCTGGGAAGGGCAACATAAATGTTTTTCCCTCTGTTACAAATTGTGGGGCAGGATGGATTGCTTCCTTGTCTGAGCCCCATGATCTGCATCTTGTTTTTCTGGTTTAGGACCCGCGGGATATACAAAGTGCTAACAACTTGATTTACTGTTCCCATGCACCCAGATACAGTTATTCATCCTGCACAAAGTGGGTGTAACACCTTGTGAAGTTGGGCATTTCACTGTGGACCACATGCAAAGCCATGGGAAATGTTTGTTTACATGACAAAGCCTTGGAGGATCAAGCTTCAGATGAGGAATGGATGCTAAACAGAAATCAGAGTGATGGCTGCCTGTTTTATGCAAACAAAACCTCTTCTGCCCTAAGGTGATATTGCTTCACCATAGCATTAATTTTAGACGTAATTGGGATTCAAGTAATTTTTACACTAGCAGAACATCAGCAGCAGCCTTTATACACTAGACAAAATGTCAGAAGATTTTTAGATGGGCAAAGTTTGGAATGGCTGGTTTAGAGAAGCTTTTATTAACTTGAAACTTAGAAGATAGTAAATTCTTGGTTGGTTTGTGGTTTCTGTTTTTTTAATTTTTTTTCTTTTTTTTTCAAATTTATTTCCATTAAAATCTTTTCTCATTGTGTAAAGTCAGTTAAACCTGTTGAAAATAATTTCGAAGTTCTTTCCTGACATGATAGATGATACACACATTAGGTAATTGAAATCATGCATGCTCCAGGAAGATAAAACCTCGCCTTTCCCATTTGCAGTGAAGCAGGATTGAACCTGTCTGAAACTATTTCATGTAGAGGGAGAATAAAGCAGGAAATGACTTACGGTTTTATTTGAGTTGCAGGATTAGTTGAGGGATAATAGCGAACAACGAAACAACTTGGGCACAAGGCTGCCGTCTCTTAAACAGATTTATTAGCTTATGCTGATTTGTGAATTAGGGAAACCAAATTATGTCATGCAAGAGAGCAAGGGATGACAATTAAAATCCTGCAGGAAAGGACTAGTAAAGCAGTAATCTCTCACTGCCTGATCTTCAAAGCAAAATGGGAGAGCATGACCTTTTCTTGGAATAAATACAGGATATTGCATGTAGCCAACTTCTGGTTTTCAGGTTTTGCCAATTTGCAGTTGCTCGCTTGTACTACAGTCCTTATTTGTTGATTGCCCTGGGGTCCAATTTTAGTCTCAAAATACTCCCGAGAAGTACTTCCATGTTCTTTGATTTGAGATCTGTTCATGTCTCAATTACACTTCTAATCTGTCAGCACAGTGTCCTTTTTAGCTCTCAAAGACAGGGCTCTGCTGTGATAGTTGAGTAACCGTAATGCTGTGGGACCATGAAAAAACAGCTTCCTTGGTAATGCTTCCCATTTATAGCGGAGATGTGATCGGTAACCGTGTATGTGATAATGATTTGTTATCCTGTGGAAACTTCAGTCACAAAGTCTGGTTAAGACCCGATTGTACTGCTAACCAGCTTTCTCTGCTGGTCCCTCCAAGTTACATTTTCCATGTTCCATGAAGAGCATATCATCAGAGCCCATCAGATCTGCATAGCAAAAAGATTGTCCCAGTTAGGGACTGAGTGCTCTGCTCTTCAGGTGAGGGTTGTGCTTCAAGAAGCAGCATGTCTCCATGCATCCTGAATTTTGTGCTATGCTATCTTTAAATCTTAAGCATAAAAGTGCCTGGGAACATTTGCAAGCAGGCATGACTTGGCTCTCACAGAGTGAAGTGCCTATGGGTAAGGTCAAGTGAGCAAGTTGTAGCAAATTAAACTAGCTTGTGAATTTATAGTGCATAATCTGCTCCATAATAACTGGCTGTGTGCATGGTACAAAGGCACCCTGTGGTAAATACAAGGTCTCTTGCCCCTTTTTTTGCCTGAGGTGTAAGCTACCTCGCTTCATGTCATCTTTCCTGTGAAATGTAAGCACAGGGAGAAGGCATCTGCCCCAGAATACCACCACTGCCCTCTGTTGCACAGGTGCTGCTTGTGGCCTGTTCCTGTGTCACTGTGCTGGGCTGACAGCAAGGTCACTGCATAGCTAGCAAGCAGCCTTGCTCCTGATTCAGTGATCAAAGCCCTGGTTTGGGCAGTCAGAGCCTTGCTAACTTGAACAGAATCAAAATCCTAATCCCACTTGTTGAAGTTAGTGAAAGGACTTACTCACTGAGTGTGGTGGGTGTCAGCCCAGGGTTACACACAGCTGACTCTCTAGGGAGGCTCTCAGGAGTCTATCCAAGCAGGAGTTTGCAAGGAGTAAACTTCTCGGCTCTTACTAAAAGTAATTGGAAGCCATTGATTTTTGTTGGAAAAAAATATTTTCTCATAGTCATTTGGACTCCATTTGAAGATTTTCCCCTGAATGCTAAATGACAAGGGATAAGGATTAAAAATTGCAATTCTGAGGGTTGCCAAATTATTGGGGAAAAAAATCCCATAAATAATTTGCAAATGCTGAAATCTTTCATTTTAACACTTAAAAGCAAAATGGTTTGAGTATTTTGAGCTGAGATGGAGGTTTTTTAATTGTGAGATTCTCATAATTTAAAGAAAAAAATAAATGGCTTGAAAATAAATTGGTTTGGTTTAAAGCAAAGTTTCAAGGGTTTTTTGTTTTTTGTTTTTTTTAATAGGTCTGTGTTATTTTTCTCTCTTTGGCCTGCTTTCTAAAGTTAAAAATCTTGTGAGACCATGTCTGATGGTGGGTTTCTCTGTCAGATAAGCAGTGGAGTCCCACTTTAGTAGAGGAGAGAAGTTGCTGACCAAAGTCTTTTAAGTATAGCCAGGGCCTGGGTGTCTGAAGGCTCTTGAGGTAGCTGTGCCGTTGTCACACAGGAGTTGTAGCTCCAAAGAAACTGCTGTGTCTTAAACTGGGAAGATTTTTGTAACAGGTATCTTGCATTGCTACAGTCCATCAAGTGGAGGTCAAAGACACCTGTGCCTTGAGACTAGTGGTCACTGTCATCATCATTGCCAGGTGCCCGCCCAAGTCCCAACCAGCTGGATGCTATTTACAGATGCTGCTCCATGAAGGCTTAGCCTGAGCCAGGAAATCCAGAGCAGTCTTCCACCAAAACTAGATCAGCTGGGCAGATACTGCTTTGGGCTTTGGAAGGTTTTGTTGTTGTTGCTTTGTATGTTCAACTAAACAGTCATAGGTGTAAACATCTTTTGAATAGCAACTTTTTTTATCATTGCACTGTCTTCCCTCTGCTCTTCACCCATGAACTGCACTTGTCCATCTGTCTGACTTGTTTCCTGCCTTCACGTAGTGTGAGATTCATCTGCATTCATATGTAGCCATCTCATCTGAGCTCAGTGTCTAGACTCACTTTATGGAGAGAGCCAGACCTTTCTAGAGAGTGAATCATTTTGTCCTAAACCAGATGCTTGATATGTCAAATGAATAATTTTCTGGATTGCCTCGTTTCCTCCAACAAGAGAAGAGAGTTTGCCTTGTCTAAGGTGTAGAGTTTGGTCCTGCACTTGTTTTTGATTTGAGGACATGGATTCTACCATAAGGCTGGTAGGATGGGATCCATGTGCACAAACCCTGAAGTAACATGTGAAATGTTTGAGAAGCCTTACATTAAGGAGGTAGGAAATGTTGGTGGGACAAAGTGAAACTAAGAATTTGGGAAGCACAAGGAGACCATGGGAACCTGGCTCAAGGAAAAAAGTTCAATGTGGGGCCTGTGGAAATATACACTCAATTTTAAGTATTCCGTGTGGGGTTCACATAAAAATGAAACCCAGCAGTTTCCTCAGACCCCAATAAAAAGGCTGAGGATAGTCTGATACCATGTGTAGTAGGTAAAAAAAAATAAATTAAGAGTTGGTCCACAATTAAATTTTGTCCAAAAAAAATAATGAAAGAACCACACAATATTAAAAATCTCAAATATGAAAAATACTTCCTACTGAGGAACAGAAAGAATGTGTGTGTGTGTATTTTTGGATTCAGTACTCCTCTGTTATAATATTGCAGATAACCATGGAAATGGATAGGTGTTTGCATTTTCTTGGAGGAGTTCATTGAGAACAAAAATCTTCCTGTGTGGATTGCTCTGCACATTGTGAATTTTGTTTGCAGACACTTTTCTAAACAGCAACTCCAAGTAGTTTTTTCTTTTTCTCTTTACAACAACAGAAGTATCCAAGAATTATTTTAATTGTGTATTTGCTTCAGCAATTCTAAACTGGCTTTTAATTTTTTGTGATAATATGTACAGGGCAAATGACTCTTCCTATCCTAGACACTCACTCTGTTCCAGAATTTCCATCTTGGGAGCTCATTAAAAATGCATCTGCTTCAAGGAGATGTAGGAGTCAATTGTTCATTTGTTAAACAGCTCTATGGATTTTCCTCTTTTTGTTCCTTGCTTTCCTTTCTTACTTGGTTTTGTTTTTGTTTTACAGGTCTACCTTACTTTATTTGAAAAAGGAAAGCCAGTGAGGACCTGTGAACAGTCCAGCAGCTTCTGAAAAATCTTCATGCTAAAGGATAATCCAGAATTCCCTGAAGAAGAACAAAGTGAATGTTGTGAGTTCCTAGCAGTGATAACAAATACTTTCAATTGTGTCTTTTGGGAGGTAGTATCTGCCCTGTAGTGTTTGGTCTCTTCCCTGTGATGCACTGAGCATCAAAGACTTGAATTTCTCTCCTTCCTATTTTTTTTCTTTAATGGGTTTAGGGGAAGACTAGTATTATCTAAGGAAGGATGGTGGGTTTCTTTTCCTTGGACTGTGCTACAGTTGTCATACTGCTATTGCTTTTTAGTTAAATGTGTGAGCCTGCATTGGAAGGCCATGTGACTGTGTAGCCTAACAAGAATGAAAAATACAATGGCTAACAGTCCATGAATCTACAGGTCAGATTCAGGAGTTTTATGCATGCTTGCACAATGGTTGAAGTTATTTGACCACTTTCAAATTAGAGGAATGCAAATGTAGTTACTTCTGTAGTTATTTCTGGTATTCCAAACTCCTGATGGTCAGTTTTGTATATTAGTTTAAGTATTTCCAGGACAAATGCTCCTCTCAGAAGTTTGCATTCATGGGAACTGGAGTAGCACACCTTTCTAAGGGAAATACAGTCACTCAACTGAGACCTTGATTCAGCTATGGTATTAATAAAAATGTTCCCATGAGGGATGGCTAAAGAGAAAGCATGAATATTTTTATGTTCATTGTTATTTTCTTGAAGCCCACTGCTTTTCTGGGTTGAAATGGGGAAACATGCAGATCAAATGTAAACATTCTCACAAAAAGAGGAAAACGAGAGTTCTCTGCCTGCCAGGTTTTAGAATAATCCTTATTTTTTTCTTAAGAAAGAACCATGGGGATTTCCAAGTTAGGCAAGTTAGTTTTTAATTCTTATGTTAGTCTTTAATTCTTATGCCCAGTAGTCCTTCAAGATGTTAGCAGTGATAAAACAAGTTGCAGATTCTTCCAGTTGGAGCAAAGTAGTTTGTGCACTTTCCATTAATGTAGTAAATATAAATATATTTTCTGGCATGCCTTCTAGCTCCCTCAGAGTTGGATGCCCTCCTTTGTTCTGCTTTTCCCTTTGGGTTCAGGCTTTGGGAAGCAGATTGAGACAGAATCCAAGTGGTGCTGCTTTCCCAAAAACCAGTTGCAAAATAAATACTAGAGAAGACACTGAAAATTTTTTATCATCTCTTGCCGTTCCCACCTGCTTTGATCTACAGTGAAATAGTTAACAAAGCCAACATTTGGAATTGTTACTTACTAGTTACCACTAAGCTGCCAAGTTAGTAGCTCATTAAGATGAATAAGGGGTCTCTAAGATGTAGAGCTTCTCACTGTCCATGTACCTGTGGTATGGCCATATCAGCTTATTCTCACTCTTTGAAAGGCTTCTTTATAACCACAAGAACTTACTTTGCATGCTGGCATCCTAGAACAGGAGAGGACAGCCTTAAATAATAATAATAATAATAATAATAATAATAATAATACAACCATCCTAGCATGCAGAGCTGTTGGGATAACAGGAGATGTTTGTTTAAGATGTTGCAATCACCTCCACTGATTACAACAGCAGCACCACCTCACACGAAGGAGAGCATCCCCTCGGTCCTGTAAGGTATGTGGTGTGCCAGATCAGCAAGTTAAACTGAAAAAGGCAATCATCAGCCATTGCAGGGGATGGAATATCTGTTGAAGATACTGTCAGTGTGATCATTACATTCTGGCCTGTCCCAAATGGTTTAAAATCAGCCCTTTTAAAGCACAGTGTGATGTTCTGCTATTGTGGTGCCAAAACCCTGATTATACTCAGGAGGCCTGGGTTAGTGCAGAAAAAGCAGCACTCTTCTCACCAGGTATGGATGGGAAAAATGTTCTTGAGAGTTGTTCTTACCCTGGCATCCAGGACTGGTTCCTTTTGAGGAATCATTTGTAGGTTATGGAGAGATTTTTAGCAGTTCCTTGAGAGTGTATTTCGTCACCTGGCTTCTGCTTGGAGGACACTGCTGCAAGGAGGTAGTCAGCTAGGCTCCTCCTCTCCTCTTTCCTTTAACCTCTTAGGGAGACAAGAATACCAGAGGTGAGGAGGTACAGTGTTTCTCCCGAGAGGAAGTACTGGCACACAGTGAATTTACTGAAAAATATTGCTCCCTCTTCCCTGTTCGCAGGGTGTCATCGTGTTAAGATGTGAGGAAAATGATCAAACCTTTCCCACTGCAAGTGGTAGCTGTTCTCTTCCCTTCTGCTGCCTCCTTCTGCCACCCAGGCAAATTTCAGAGGAAGGGGGGGTGTGAGGAGGGAGGGGTGCAGTAAATTGAGACCAGTGTCTTGTATCCACCTAGAAACTGCCTGTTTACTAAACAGTACAAATTTCTCGCTTCCTTTTTCCTGCTTTCTTCATTTGGATGAAATGCATTTCTGGAATAGCAGTCCTTGTACAAATCAAGTCCATATTCCACTTCTGGGGAGAGAGAAAGGGATGTCAGGAGGGTTCATTAAGGAGGAACGTTTATTTTAGTAAGGGCAAAAAAGAAGCAAGACAAGGCTTCTTTGCTCTTGCCAGGGGGTACCTTGTGTATTCCAGCATACGGTTTTGTCATTTTCTGGTAGGATGTAGGTATCCTGAGGTTTGTTTTTTTTTCCATCCTGAAAACATATGCCACAGCTTTTTTGGAGTGCTAGCCACACAAACACATTCTAACAGGAGCAATGAATAAACTCTTCATGTTCCTCACTTGCAGGCATTTCTTCACATTATTTTTTTTTCTGTGCTTATGCGAAAACCTCTGGCACAGTTTGTGGGAAATGGAAAATAAATCTCTAAATCCAGTATGTGTCAATAACAGAAACGTGTTCAGTTGATCTCATATCTATAACTGTTATTTTGAGCAAACTGCAGATGGTAGGATAGTAAACATCCCCACTTCTAGCCCAGAGAGGCTTTCTATGCCCTGCCTTCAGTGGGGAACCTGCTGCTGTAAGGGCTGACTGAAGAGGGTCCCGGGGGACCATGGTGGCGCATGGCTTAGCCCCAGTTCCATCCCATTTTTGAGCTGCTGCCTTCTTTTTCTGTTCCTTGGCCCTCCTTGCTTCCTTTACCCTGGGTCCTGTCTCCCATGTACTCCCCCCCTGGCTGCCGGCTGTTTTTCCTGGCACGTGGAGCTGCGACGGGTCTGGGAGCGACAGCTCCTGGAGCTGATGTCAGTGCTGCTTCCTGAGCTGCCTGGCCAGGCTGGCTGCAGCCCAGGCACACCCTCTCCCCAGAGCATCACCTTCTCTGCCTCCCTATCCTGCTGCTGCAGCAGCCCCTCAGGGAGGAGGAGGCTTGTGCAAGTGATGGAAATGGAAGGTCAGCGAGCCTTTCATGGCGGTTTTCTGTGAGTGGCATCTCCCACGCCTGAAGCCTCCACACCGGGTTTGTGGCATGGTTGGAAGTGATGCCTGGTTTCTGTACACACCTTGGAAGAGCTATGGGAAGCTTTGACACACGTGGACTTAATGATTCTGGATGTCTCTGCTTTTGCGTCACTTTGGTATCCATGTGCTAAATCACCCCATGGTTTTCTATGGAAATTACCAGGCTGCTGCGAAAAGAGCAGAGCTGCATGTGTCCGTTCTTCCAAACAACAGCCCAGTACATGCCACTTGGTATTTATAGTGAGAGGGAAAAAGGGAAGAATCGCTTTAATTTGAGAAATGTCTCTCAGAAACAGCAGTAATTTATTCCTAGGCATTATTCTTCATTAAGAGCTACAGACAGCTGCAGCTTCCCTTTAAATAGAAATTGCTCTCTGCAGGCATGCTATACATAGGGCTTCAGGTTTCTGCCATTTCTCTGCCAAAAAATCAGAAGTATTTCTCACCAAATAAATGTTTATTCAGAAAGTCATATTTCCTGGCTTTTATTTCATGTCACAAGCTTCCGGCAGCCAGGCGAGAACAACTCAAGGCTGTCGTCTGGGAGAGGAAGCTGAAACAGTTTGAGTCTCTTGTGGGGCTCAGAAAAAAGTCTCTGACCATAACTCTGGGCCTTCAGTTTGGCAGTTTACTTTAACTGTTGAACATTGGATTAAAATGGATGCTGCAGAAATCCTGCAGGGCAAGTGTGCCTATGCAGATGCAAAGTGAGTGGTGGTGGTGGGCGTTTCTATGCATCAGGTCAGCTCACCCCCTCTGTTGGCTTTGAAGCCACAGCCATCCTCAGACTGCATGGGTGGCAAACTGGCTTTGGCAGCTGGCAGCAGCTGAGCTGTTTTGTTGTTGGGGGATTCCCTGTATGATCAGTGTATGGACACCTAGGGACAGCAGGTGAGAGCTGGGCTGTTCCTGCTTGCACCTGCCACCCAGCAGAGAGGTGGCCAGGGTGGCTTCAAGTCCTGCAGAAGGAGGTGCAGTGATGAAGCTGTAAGCCACCAGTGCTTCAGAAGACCAAATACCTTTTTTTATTCACATCTGTGCAGCTTCCTTGGATTTACCTTTATCTTCTCCACATTCCTGCTGGCTGACTCTTCAATGATTTCCTTAGCCACCTTTTCCTCACTGTCTTTTCCAGCCTGAACTGCTGAGCTTCCTCTTTTGTCTCCAGGGCTTATCTGCTGGACCCATACTTTCCATTCAGTGTGCTAGCCCCTACCACTCCAGTAGATGACTTTGCTGTTGTAGCAGCCCCAGCTGGTTGTCTTTTATCTTCTGTGGCGATGGTGTTACATGATGTTTCCTTTCTCCGTATCTCCTCCCAGTTCTCCCTGCAATCCTAAGTTTATGGCTTATAGTATGCAAACCATATATTAAAATAATTTTTAGTTAGGTCATTCATTACTCTCTTGCTTTCTTCTTGTCCAGTATAGGTTCCAGAGAAGTGAGAAGCTGTAATTTCTCCAGGGCTAAAATCCAAGTCTTTGATAGGCAGGCATGATGCCTGAGGCCACTACATGTTGCTACTGGTTGTCAGCTTTGTAAAACTTACCCTGCAGAGCAAAGAAATCTGGGCACAAAGATTGTTCTCTTCTCTACTGTGGCAAGCTGTAGTTTCCCAGTCTGTTCTGCCTTCCCTTCATTGTCTTCCAAGCAAATGGCTGTAAGATTATGACTCCCATGTTTGGACTGAGAACAGCTTTTGCCTGAGCAAACAGATTTCTCTTTGGCAGTCACTTTAACTGCTGCCCCAGCTTTTTTCTGTCAGCTTTGTTTCATGATTTGGCATTAGAGAAGTCCAGGCAGTCCTAGTGCACAGTGCATTGGAGTGAGTAAATGCAGCAAGGCAGGCAGGTGAATTATGCCTTTAATGGTCACAGTACCAGTGTAGTCCATGAGACCACAAAAAGCATCTCCTGTAGTTCAGCACTGTAGCTTTTGGTTTCTTATCTTTAATTTGGTGGTGCCAGCTGGAGAAATTTCTGATCCTTGTTGGCAACTCTGCTTGGTCCAAGAGACTTCCAGTGAAACCAAGAAGAAGCACTGGGAACCAAGCCCAGCCTTCACAGGTTTATAGCATGGCATGAAAGCTGCCCTGCTATTTGCAGGTTGTTTCTGGGGTGCAGCTGATCAAAACACAGGTGTCTCATGCCTATGAGAATTTCTTTCCACTTTTCTTACGCTTCTTGTGTTTCACTGCTGCTTTCTCGTGCTGCTGTGATGGTTAGCATTGCTTAGGAGCTGGTTTGCTGCGCCCATGGTGACCCTAACAGTATCTCATAACCTGCCAGTGCTTCTCTCAAAGCTGATAATGTTTGTGGCAGCAGCAGCAGCAAGAAGAGAATATAAATTAAGCTCTCCTAGAGAGGAGGTTTTTTTTTCCCATTTTCTCTTTGGAGCATGCATTCAAAAGGAAAGGCTGCTGATAGTGGTAGGTTAGTTAAGAGGAATCATAAGCCCTTTCTAGCAGAATATTATTCTGAACAACTTGTTCATTCATATTTATTTCAGGTTTGTTTGCAGCCTGCTAGGCATGTTGACCATGGATGCATATTTTGGGAAGGAGTATCAGATACTTTTATTCAAACTGGGTGTATTGATGTTATCAGGTTTCCTTCTTAGTGGGTTTTATGTTTCTTGTTGTTAATCAGCTTTGCTGCTTCCAGCTACAGACACTGATGAATGTTTCAGAGGCACCTGATGGCACAAAGGTCAAGAGGAAGAAGATAAGCAAGTTGACAGATTGCCTTTAGCTTCTTTTCCTGTTGAGGTGTCAGAACTAGAGACAGATTAAGCAAACCGGAGGTGCTGTTTTTTATTTATTTCTAATGAGTTTTCTTGGCAGCTCTTTAAATAAAAGAAAAACCTTCCCTACAATGGCACATAAAGTTTATTGCAGTAGTGCAACTTATTACCAAGTTATTGCATTAGTAATAGAAGAAATCTGTTTGGGGAGTGAGGGTTGCATGAGATGAGGGGAGGAACATTATTTGTGGTTTTCTGTGCCAGGCAACTTTTGTCTCATTTCCAACATTTGGACTGCAGTGAATCCTGCTAAAACATTACAAAAGCTGTGTCAGTTGAAAGAAGCTGGGCAAAATGTGGGTCGGCATCCCAGACAGGTGTACCTTTGTAAACAGAGCTGTGGAGATTCCTTGCAACAGAAATGCCCTTAATGGAGGCAGTGGGCAAATTGTGCTTTAAGCCTTCAGCTCCCAGGAATTTGTGTCTCTGGCAGGTAAAATTTGTCTTCTCAACAGCTTGATTCATCATTTCTGATGCAAATAGGTGACAAAAAGAAATTTCAGGTAACATGAACCTCTGGTGAAGTAAAAAGGAGTTTGACACTCAGGGTGGAGCAACAGGAAGAGCACTAGAGGAACTGACACTTTTCATATTCACAGTTAAAATGTTTTGGCCTATTTGACATTGTTTGAAGGGAGTATTTTTTTGTTTGTTGTTTTTGTTGGTTTTTTTTTTGTAAAGCTGTGCTCTGCAAGCGACTTTGTTAAAAAGTCAGATTCTTACGGGGAAAAGAGACAAAATTATGTTTCTTAGTCACTCAGTCATGTACTGCTGCCGTTTGAAGTGGGAAGGTCCTTGTAACATATTTCTGTGTTAAGACATGTCCATTAATTCCCCAGTGCAAATCACCAGGATCCTTTTTACTTTTACCAGAACCATTAAAACATTTATATAACTATCTTTATTCAACCTGAGGGATAGCCTGCAGAGCCGTCAAGGAGATATAAGTACAAGCACTTCCTTCTTGTTATCATTGACCAGTCAAACCAGTTCAGCTGAAGGGATTTGGCTTAGTAAGCAGTCCTGCTGCTGCTCATGGCATCTGTAGAAAGGGCTGTAGAGCTTTATATGTCTTCATTATAGTGTGAAGTCTCTTCTTAAATTAAATGAAGCTGTCAGGCTTCATTAGCTCCGGGTTTTCTTGTTGTTATTATTCTAATGTAATTATCACTTTTCTTCAGTCAGCCTTCTGCTTGCCTACTTCCAAATAAACTCTTTCCATCTGGAGAGTATTTTGAGATAGGGAAGGTACAGTGAAGTAGTGAAACTATTCTCAGTATTGTGTTCTTCCTCTCCTTTTCAACTACCTAGAATGCTATACAAGGAAATAGAAATAAACAAATACACAGCAACCATAAGAGGATCCTCTTCCCTCAAAAAAGATCACGCAAAGTAAGGCTGTTGAGTATCTGTCTAAGCACACACAATGGGAGAAAGCATCATACATTGATATATAAGATCCCTGCAGTTCTTTGCTTCAA
The DNA here is from genome assembly GCF_051311805.1 of Agelaius phoeniceus. Lineage (NCBI taxonomy): Eukaryota > Metazoa > Chordata > Aves > Passeriformes > Icteridae > Agelaius > Agelaius phoeniceus. Next base: position 65,276,025 of record NC_135265.1, on the reverse strand, counting down.
AAAAGCAGCATTAAGAACTGAGGAATCACCCCACTCTGCTCTCACATGACAAGACACGTTGCTTCAGCAGTAAGTAGTTCTTGGGCATAATGAAATACCTGCTGACTGCAGGGAGTAAGGAAGGCTCAGTCACGATGGGTACATCTATTTGTGCATCCAAGCCCTCTGCAGAGATTCCCAAGCTGACAAGGTGCTTTGCTCTGGCTAATTAGCCCTGCTTCTCTCCTTACATATTCTCTGGTTATGCTAATTAGACTGAGCAGGGTGCTGCTGGTGAGAGTCCAACAAGTGTGTCTGTACAGTCTGTGCCAGTAGCTGTGCAGCCAGCACAGGTAATGCCTGCAGTTTTACTGTGCAGGCTGTCAAGCATCACTCAGCCTTGGGTGGCTTGCTGGGACTGCAGTGGAGGTACTATGTGGTAGGGACTATCTTGAGCTGCTCATAGCCTATAGCGTCGTTGCTCTCAGAAAAATTACATCCTGCTGGGTGTCTTCGGTCCCGTTCATTCTGTTGCATGTGAATGACTTTCTAGAGGTGGTGCTCTGGAGCCTGAGGGAGTTGGAGGCATTGTGTGAGGGGACAGAAGTACCAAGGCAGACAACCAGAAATGGTGAAACTGAGGAATAATAGTGTGAAAAACTTAGACTTTTCATCCTGTTTGCATGTGCAGGACTGACAGGCAAATGGGCTGGCATGTTGAATTAGATCATGAAACCTTGCTAATTAGCTGTTCTTTTCCCACTCCACCTCTCCCTTCTTCCTTCCCAGGTGGGGTTCTTGCAGAATGAAATGAGTGCAGGGATAGGTGACTTTCATAATTCAGTATTTTAATATTCAATTCCAGCTAAGTTTTCTATCAAATATTTTTTCAAAGACTTACAGAAGACAGGTTTTAGAAGAAACTATCAAAGAAGACCTTGACAATCCCAAAATGACTAGAAATAAAACTGTTTTCACTCATTATAGTAGAAGTGGCTTTTTACTCCCTGACTGTTCTTCCTCTGACTGGCACTTTCCTGGGAGATGCGGTTGAGAACAAATGCGTATGTATACACACATACACGTATGCCTATCTATATATACATTGATCTGAGTGAGCCTGGGAATGGAAAAGCAAGTGCAAAAACATATGCTGGGTTTGGCAAGTTGGTCCTTTTAGTTGCACAGTTTCCTGATTTACTTAATTTAAAAGGTGCGTTAATGTTCTGTGTGTGATGTTCTGAAGTGTGATCAGAGCTTGGAACTCGTCAAAAGATGGATGTTCATGTTTTATTCCATCTTGTGAAATAGTAGTCCTCAAAATACCACATCAAGCCACAAATAAATAGCTGTGCTGGATTATTTTGGGGAGTTGCAGTTTCTAAGACAGTCAGTATGATCTTAATCATTAAGTGAGTAGAAAGTGTTTTGAAAAACTAGAAAGAGCTTTGTTGACTGAAATGGCTGGGTCAGAGCTGAAAAGGAAGAGTTTGCTGTTTTAAAACATAGCAGACATTTTAGACATTCTTATCAGAATGCTTCAGTAATGCAGTAGTGTGAAAGACTGATAAGGGAATTTGCAATAGCAGCCCTCATCATTTAAAGTGCCCAAACTTGGCACATTCTGTGGCAATGTAAAATAGCAATAAATATAAATCTCGTGTTCTGGAATTCCCGAGTCTCCTTATTAGCAGATCAGTGTGTAAACACTGGCTCAGTGTGTCTAGTACTAGAGGGATGTGTTTTGTTCCTGCAAACGGATGTGTGCTGGCTCTGCACCCCCTGGCGCATGTATAAGACAGAGTAGATTCAGAATGAGCTGTACTCCACATTTTCTAGTGCAAGTCTGTTTTGTATAAACCACACACAAAATCAGTGTGTACCTAATTTTTCACTGCAGTGCAGGTATTTCACCAGTTTTAAATCATGACTTAGTTACTGGTTTCAGTCGAGCTGCCTAGTAAGAGCTTGCCAGGAGCATCATAACAGGACAGCTCAATCAGAATTCCAGATTTACTGCTGCTCCTTGGTCAGGTTGGCACTGGCAGTTTTCATTTTGCTCCCAGATCTGCACCAATTAAATGCATAAAAATGGTTTGAAGGAGCAGGAAGAGCTTTGTTCACTGAAATGACTGCACTGAAATTTGAAGTGGGAAGCAGCAGGAGAAAGAGCACTGCACTACCAGTGGCAGGGGATGAATGCCAGTGTTTTCACCCCTTGGCCCCCATTGCGAAGACCTGAAGTAGCTGTTTTTTCTCTTACAAGCTTGAGTCCTGAGCCCGCTTGTTAACTTCTGCATGCTTTTAAGGCTGTCTGGCATGTCAGGGCTGGAGCCTTGAAGCAGTAAGCAATGGTGTTTATCCTTGGTCAGAGAGGGAAACCACCATGCCAACACAAACCCTCTTGTCTGATGAGACCAGTGCTAAAGGTAATATGTAAAGCACTGGTGATTGCTTCTTTGGGAAAGCAATTGGAAGTAGGATAAATGGTCCTTAATTTAATTATGGTTGGCATTTTAAGGCTTATGACATTGTACTTAAGCTCAATGAAGGCATTTCTATTTACATGTTCCTTCAGGACTTCAAAATGTTGGAAAGAGCACAATAAACTTTGATTGTGGTTGTGCAAAGCTGGCATTATCAGTGTAGCTGAAACTGAAATTACACTCAGATGGGTTTGGTCTCAGTGACTGTATTGTGCTGGAAAACCCGAGTGATTTGGTTTAGAAAAGATTTGTCATACTAAAGTGCCTCTTCTTGGTTCTATGGGGGTTTTTTTGTACTTTCCATTTCTGTTTTGGTGAAGATGGTGTGGGGGATGAGGAGTTGCAGATTGATGATTGTTTGTCTGTAAACCATCTTACTGGAACAGAGACTGTAGGAGGCTTTCTCATGGCTCTTAGTCAGACCACTGCTATATCTAAACAGTGTGTGACCCTCCAAGATGCTACATGTGGCTCTAACCCAGCCTACCGGCCTGATCAGAGTGGATATGGACATGTTTGTAGCAGAGTGAGAGGAACATTCTTTTGGGGAACTGTTCCCACGTGTTCTTAAGTCTTTCCTTTCTTACAGCGTCCTTTCACTTGATTTATTTTAATCCAGTTCAAAGGTGGTCCAGGAAGTATAATTTAATGCCCAATAGAGGAGGTTACAAAATGAGGGCAAAGCTGTGTCCTGACATCACAACATGGTACTTCTTTTGACACTGCATTAATATGCAGTAACTTGTAGTGGTAGCAATTTAGCAACTCAAAACAAACACTGCAAAGCCTTTCGTCTCACACAGTGGTTGTCACTAGAAATGGAATTGCCTATGAGGACCATCAGTCTTAAGACTAGTCATAGCAGCAGTGTTGGACAGTTTATGGAATACAGTTTGAGGCATTTCCTGGCCATGGATGTCAGACAGGGTGACAACAGGTAGGAGACTGATGGCAGAGATCAAGACTTGCTGGGCTTTACTTGACTCCAGTTTTATGGTGGAATAGGGAAGAAATTGTATCTTTGATCTTTACCTGAAAACAGTAAGAAAGGAGGAGATAACAGAGAAAGATATGCAATTAGAGAAATAAACCAACTATTCATGCTGCACTTTCATATCACTTCTTGTGATAAAAAGTTAGTTCAATAATTCCTGTCTTCTTATTTTCTAATTGTTTTTAGATTCATCTTACAGTGATAGGAACATTCTTCCCTTTGTAAGAATTAATTCTGATATGAAGAATTTGAAACCTAAGGGATAAAATAAGAGACTTTTTTAAATAAATAGGGAATGACTTAAATTATTCTTGAGCAGCTGCCAGTTACTCTATTCTTTTACATGCAAAGGGAACAAAGGAAAATGGTAGAAATTCAGCTTTGGTAAAGTTTGGTTTAATAGTGCTAAGCATGGCTGGATTTGAAGAGCAGAGGAAACATGATGGGTTTTTTAAGAGTGGGGGCTCCAGGTGTTTGAGAAGACACCCGATCAGAAAGCTGGAGTTTCAAATCCTATCTTCTCTCTTGTTCAGTCTTCTTTGAGATACTCCTTTTGTTCTTAATTTAAGCACACAGTTTTGTCTTATGTTACCTTTTCATTAAATGCATTTACAATTTAAGTGCACTGAACCTGTTAAAGGCCAGTCTTGCCTTTTGGACAGAGAATTGCATTTCATGGTTTTTATCTTAAATTTATAATTTTTTTCCTCTGTCCTGTCTGCAAATGGAATAGCTGGTGTTTAGATACTAATATATTAACTCCAGCAGCCCTTTCCTCCTGTGAAACCTGTGGTTTGGGATGACTCCGCTGGTAAGGCATTGACTTGCAGTCAGGAGACACAGTGGCAGAACCAGAAGGAATAGTTATCTGATGGGTGACTTGAGGCATGTCATGACCAGTCAGTGCTGCAGCCATAAAATGCAGATAATTATACTGATATCACTCCTTGGTAAAGCATTATGAAATGTTTTCATGAGTATTTCTGCTCAAGAGCCTGGGTGTTTTTAGTTTGGATTCCAAGGACATGAGGTGTGCATGGTGGCGATGATGCCTGTCTGTTTGATTGCCCACCCCCATTTCCCCCCTCCCCTCCCCATAACACTGTCTTGGCTAATTCCCACCAAATCCTACAGGAAGCAAAAGTCTCAAAGACAATTAAATTCCTACAATTATTTTTGTTGTTGTAGCTAAATTCAGCAGGCAGCTGAGGTGAGAGGCATGAGCTACTGTTGACACTGAGAGGAAAGAGGCAGCCAAGCTCTGCCCTTGGTAGCGCTCCTTGGTGGTGGCCAGCAGTGAGTCTCACCTCTGCATCCACAGGACCTGAGCCATCTTGCCCAGGTGCCAGGCCAGCATGGCAGGATGGGGAGCAAGGCTGGGCTATTGAAGGACACCAGAGCAAAGATGGTGCAGAGATTGATAAATTCAGAGGGAAGGCAAAGCACAAATCCTACTCTCTGTTCATTGGGATTTTTTGTTAGAAGGGCTCTGGCTGAATTTGCCATTCAAAATCCTGGAGGTGTTTTTGTTTCTGGCTGCTTGAAACATGACTTTCTCATGTTGCTGGGATGTTTTCACTCTTCTGTACAATGCTGGATTCCTCTGCCACAAGGAGCGCTGAATCTTTCTGGATTCTCTTGGAACCTTTGGCAAAGCTCTTGTGCTCTGTCCCCTTCATGCTGCTCACATTTAGCTTCTGCAGTGAATGCAATTGAGAGCTGCCCTCTTTCCTTATAACTGTGTGGCTTCTCCCCAGGTATACCAAGTGCAAGAGCCTTCCTGTTCTCATGAAAATATTCTCTCTATGTCATCAATATACACATTTAGTGTCTGGCAGGCCCTGTTTTCAGTAACTGGTGACTTTCTCCCTTGCACAGTGCTGTTTGTGCCTCTAGAGCACTTGCCTTTTTCTGCACAAGGCCTCTCACTTACTTGGCACAGAACTCTGGTTTTGTATTGTTCTGTACATTGGAGGCATCTACATGGCAGAAGAAGATTCACAGGGATGCAAATTTATTCTCTCGTTTAGTAACTCTGTGGGGCACATGTTTATTTTGTACGCTTGAGTGATGTTTTTAAATAATACTGTATATACAATAGATGGATTTAAAGTTGACTAACCAAGAAAACATCCTCAAGGCTGAAAGAATAAGTGTGAAAGATATGCAAGAGTTGCAGGCTGGTTTTTAGCTCTGCTTTGTGTCTGGCAGGCTGACATACATGGCTGTAGCAGTTAGATGTCTCATCATACGCACCCAGATAAAGCCAGGGGAGTTTAAAGCAATCAGATTAATCTAGTGTCCTGGAAGAACAAGTTTATCCTTTGCAAGAGAGATTTCCAGATTGTTGGTATTTTGTTTTTGTTTTTTTTTTTTTTTTAAATAGGGAATGTTTGCAGAAGCATCCTTTCACTGGGAAGAGGGGACAGGTAAGAAAGTAGCCAACTGACCACAGGCTCTGTGGCTTCTACAAAGGCAATTATAGGAAGACCAAGACTCTTAAGCTACCTTCATTCAGATCAGTTGTTTTCAACAGTGTTAGTTTAGATAGGTCAGGAGTTCAGTTGCTTTGAAATGGAGAAGCCATGATCAGGAAGGAACATGATTGGAAAAACATTAGTCATGGAAAAATAACTGTAGCCTAAAGTCAGCTTTCAAGTCTCCAAGTCTTTTTATTGACTTGATGGACTTAAGGTTATGCTTTCAGTAAAGAAAGTCAAGATCAAGACGTGTCTCTGAAATAATTTTCAGGGCTTATTTAAATGTAGCATACTTCTTTGCCATTTTAATAAGAATCTCTTGAGTTGAACTTACTATTACTGCTGTGGCTTTAGTAGTCAAAGCGCATTTTGGCTGGGCATTTGAATACATAAATGTAACAAAAGGATGCTCCAAACAAAAGAAGTCATGATGTGCACGTGTATGTTTGCATGGAGAATGGAGGTTTCAGACAATGTGCACCTTGGCCTCCAAATCCACCTATCTTTGCAGTCATTTTGGATGATAGTGGATAGTAGCCTGGGCTGTTGTACAGTGAACCGACTAATTAGTCCAGGAAGGTTGCCTCTAACTTCTGGTTGAAAATCCCATCTTTGAATCAAAGGGAATTTACAGCCTGCAAATAGTGTCTGAATCGGTTTCAAATCTTTGTCTATTAGCTTGTCTGTGATTATTTTTGCTTTATTTTCATGTACCTCCTGATTGCATTGAAGCAAGAGGTGCAGAAGACCTATTTATGTGCTTCATGCTATGTCTGTTTTCCTGACAGGATGGGACAGGTCACTGCAATGCATTTTTAAGGTGTTTGCCTTATTAAGTTCCCAGTGTCCAGACCTCATGCCTTCCTCCACTTCCCTCAAGGACTTGTTAATGAGTCTTATAACATTCAGCCTAATTTTCACTTTTTAAAAATTCCCTTAAGTTGCCCAAGACACTATCTTACATAATTCTGTCTAACTCACTTGTGATGTTGGCTATAACACTAGGGATGGAATCAGCAGTCAGTGGATATACTGGTAATTGACTGTTCTTTCAGTGCATGCTTGGAAATTCTCCTGAGAAGCTGCCCACATGATATGTCAAACCCAAAAGCAGAGAAAATGTGCTCTGGACAGGCACTGAAACTCTGAGATGTTTGGGTTTATCTGAAGCAGTGTGACTGAGCCTTTTTTGTATTGGCTGATTGAAGTGGTGTTGCTGCACTTCAGAATTTCTGAAGGACTCATTTCATCACTCTGCCTTTAATTTCCTTCTACTGCTCTCAGTTCTTTCTTATTTTACTGTCAGTCCTATATGCTCTTCCAACACTTAGTTTTCATTTCTTCCTTTTTATTTCCACAGTAGATGGTGTAGTCACATCCCACATGGCTCTGCCATCTGGAACAGCTTCCCTGACTCATATTCCTTTCAAGTTTCAACTTTATCCTTGGCCTCTTCCTTTTAGTGATTTGCCCAAAGCTTATAATAATCTTCCTTCTAATAAAACAATCACATCTTATGCCCAGAGGCTTTCAGTTCTTCTCTGATCAGTTTCCTTCCTCAAGACATGTAGCTCTTACCTACCCTTTGATACACAACATATATTGTGATCTATACTTATTAGACATGAAAGACCTATTTTAGAGACACCTCATACATAGTTGTGTCTAGTTTTTGTTCAGGACAACACTTCAGGGCACACTTACCTTTTTAACACCCTCTTGTCTTTTTGATTGCAGTCAGCTTGACTGATTGAAAGTTAAGTACACATGTAAGTACTGTGAGTATGATAAAGCCTCAATGGTGAAGCATGGTTTTTTGATTTTCATTTTTTAAAAAATCAACTAAAGCATGTTGCACAGTCTGGAAATAATAAAAGATTCAACAGAGAAGATTTAAAATCTGATACTATATTTCCTTAAGTCTCATCTTGAAAACATCAAACAAAAATATACTTTTCAGACTGTTGACTCAAAACATTTTCTGCTGCACACCAAGATTTTCAGTAGTTGATATAGTATGCAGCTTTTCTAAATTAAGGGAGTCTCATACTTTGTGGGATTCCATAGTACAACTGCTGAGCTGCAATACTTGCATAAAAAATGGCTGTTAGTTTATTGAGTGGGTGGACACAACTTGCAGTGTTACTGCTTTTCACCTAGTGGCTCCCTTAAAGTTTCCATGGGATGAGGGGCAGATACAGCTAATAGCAGCAGTGCCTGGGCACCACACAGTCCTGGCTTGATCAGCAGTACATTCACTGACAGGAATTGCTGTAGGAGGAGTGGAGGGGCTCAGTTGTGTGTTTTTGAGCGCTGGATGTGGTCTATCTCAGACTCACCTTGAGTTCATGGAGGATCTGCTCAAACTTCTGTTTCAGGCCGTAAGGCTTGGGTGTGGGGCAGTGCAGACAGATAACCGCTCACTTCTGAAATAAATGAAAGCTCACTTGCAGGGTTCTACCCATTTTCCCCCTTCCTCACTATTTCTTACTTCTTTCTAGGCAGAAGGTCTGTCCAGAGAGGACACACTGGAACAGCATCCTTCCTAATCCATAAAAAGTGAGGAACAGGGAACAATGCCTGGCTTAACAATAGCTCTTTAAAGGAATTACAGTCCAGCCAATATTGGTTGTCCTTGGGGGGAATGCCTCACCTTCAGTGTGTTCCCACCAAAACCAAGAAGGGGAAATGCATTCCTGCTGATCCCTAGGAGTAAAGCTGTCCTGGAGTGTCTAAGTTGCACCTTAGGAAGTCACAAAGTAAAGTGGCTTGGGCTGCTCTTGCAGCCCACAAAAGCAAAGCTACCAATTAATTTATTATGGAAACCTGCATGGTGTCACCATGGCCTAGCTTTGGGCAAATCACTAAAAGGAAGAGAGTAGTAGCATAGCCTGCAGAGTGTTTTTCTAGGCTTCTCAAGGGGTTTTGTTTTCATTTGGTTTGGGTTTTTTCACTTGGTTTGCTGTCCCTACCTAAGCATACAGTTCCAGTTCTTGCTGTTTCAACAATCCTCTCCTTGCTCTGGATCACTGGGAAGTTATGCAGTAAATTCTCATTTGCTTCTGGAGTGCACCGGCAGTGCTGTAACATGAGAATGTTTCTGAAGCCTGAGTGTGGGCATATGATTGTCAAAACTGAGGGGTTTAATGTAGAATTTGAACCACACTGATTCATTTATGAGAGATTTGCTTTGTCCTCCATAAAATGAGGAAAGTAACCAAAGACTGTGTGGTGCTTAGTTCCTTGTGAATTATGGGGATAGCACAGCCAAAAGTCCTTCTAAAATGCATTGGTTTTGTGCCTTTCACGTAGTCCCCTGTCCAGACTCACATAAACCTGTATTTTCTTACCTCTCTTAAATGCTCAGTAGATGTGAAAAACCTTCCTCGGTGTGGCAGTGGAAATACCAGTGCAAGTGAAAGAGATTCATGTATTCCTTTTCCCATTCATCACAGTTCTTGGAGATTTTTATGGGAAATTCACCCCTGAGGACCAAACTAAAGCTAGATTATGGAATTAAGCCAACCTGAAGCACTGTTTAGGGGAATTTCTGAAAAGTCCGTTGTTCCCAGTGAAATCTCTTTTTTACTCTGCTTCCCATTTTGCAGAAAGCATATTCCTCACACCAGTGTTGCCACGCTCGTCAGTTCAGCAAATGTTTCCTTGGCATTGCGCTTACTGTTTTTGAACCATGAAATGCTTTTAGGTAAAGTTATCATAATATAAACTGAAAATTGACAGGCTGAATAGTTGTGGTTAGTATGTGCTATAGTGGTGATGACATGGGAAAATATGTTGTTTTTCTCCAGATGACTGTTTGAGGTTAGTTCTAGACCATTTTTTTCATGATGTGCCAGCTAAAATTAAGAGAGCATGGCTTTGAAGTAAGCAGGTTAATTTGATTTTTTTTTTTTAACCTGATAAAGGCCTGTTGTCAAACAATAGATGTTGTTGTTATTTTGGGAATTAAAAAGAACAGAACCAGCCAGTAATAGGAGTAAAAGGCTAAAAGGACTAAATTTCCCCTTCCAAGACGTTTGTCTCACTGCATAATCTAACCAAAGGTGTCTCACTCGCAGCTCTGGCAAAGGCACTGTGTAGCCTGCAGGGCAAAAGTCGAGAGAGTTCAGAAGCCTCTTCTTCAGCAGAATGTGGCAGTGTGAAGGGGGATGGGTAGCAGCAAGCAAAGCTGGTGCTTTCTGCTGGTGGCAGGAGCAGCTTTTCACAGACCTGTTCCTTATGTACCCTTCTGGTATTAACAGCTAGAGTGGTGCAGCACCTGCCAGGATGGCAGCTCAGCCACGGGGGGCACCTTGCACACTTCATCAGGGTGGGACAATCTACACACACCACAAGATGTCACAGTGCTGAGTCAAGCAGGCAATGCTCTAAAGGACCACAGAAATAAGTGCCCTGTTCATAAGATAGAAGCAAAAAAAGGAGCCATTAGACAGGAGGGGAATGTTTGATGTCTTCATATCTAATGAGAAAAACAAAGGTGACTCAAATGTCACTTTCTTCCCAGACAGAAGTCTTTTTGGTGTGGGCTGATAGTTTGTTTCAGGAGTGATATGCAAAATACACTGAATTTGTGTGTGGCTAAACCAGAGAGTCTTTTTCTTTCATCTGCCTCCGTGTCACTTTGTGCTGCAAGGTTGCAGCTGCATGTAAAAAGCTTGACATATTTAATTGAACCCTGAAACAACTCCAATGAACTTCAGCAGAAAGAGAAGCAGAGGAAAGTAGAAGGTTAGCAGAAGACTCATTAACCAAACTCACATTTTGAAATAGGCTTCTGCAGTTCTGGAGAAGACTTTAACTCCATCTGCTGCACCAGTGTGTGAGTTTGGTTTAAATTTGCTCCAGGGTCTTTGTAGTGTTTGGGCACAGAGAGACAAGTTAGCTGTGGAGAAGCAGCAGCCTGAAAGGTGAGTGTGCTTGCTTTCACCCCAGCTGGAATGCAGACCTAAAATAGGGCTGATAGGACAGTCCACTCAAGTGGATGTTTTTCTGATGTTTCTATTTTTTCTTTGCTTGTGTGGGCTCATCTCAGCTCTTTTTGGGGTGTGAGGAAGACTGGGGAGTGTGTGAGGAGATTGTGCTTGCTGACATCTCCCCTGCCCCTGAGCTGAGGGGCCTCTGAGACTTCTTGAAAGTTAGACCATGCTGACTTTTGTGTGGTGCCCTGTAGCCCCAGCAAACACTAAGAGCATACAGTATGGAAGGCTTGTTTCTAAAACACTGCCAAAGAGCCAGAGGAGGAGATGCTCTTCTAATGCTAATATTCTCCTAATTCTGATAGTCTTCTAATGAATCCTGAAGGCACCATTCCCTTTCTCAGCAATTCATTTTTCACTCCTTTGTGTACTTAGTACTGGCTAGTACTCTGAGTATTTAATTTTCAGGCCCAACTCAGAAAAGCTCCCATTTTCCCTACTTCTGATGAAATATTGTAAAATATTTAAATTTGTTTTAGTTAACATGATGATAGCATGTTGATTAATATGATAATATAGTCTGACCAGTACAGTTGTTCAATGACGTTAAGCATATAGAATATAAATAAAAAGGCCAACTTAGACAAGGATAATCAGTTGTTATGATTGTCCAAATGGTGACCTTTCAGGCTTGGCATTTGTACATCCAGAAATGAAGACAGGTGGAACAGCTAGCTGCTTCTCTCAGGCAGATATCCTTCAAAGGGTACTTCAAAGTTCACTGCAAGGAAAAAATATGTTGTTGCACATTGTGCATCTAAAATAAGAGGTGAGATTTTGGCAATTCCCTGCATCAGTTACTGACATGTATCTTTTTTCTTTTCTGAGGCCTTTTACCCCGAGTGGGATTTTTTTCATTCATTGGATGAGGGTCTGTTATAAAATAGAAGCAAGCAAACACAGGAGTAGAGAAAAAGGCTTGCTTGGGTCGATGTGTTTAATAGTAAAAACCAAAGTGACTCAACAGTTGCCTTCTTCAAAAACAGGAATGTTTTTGGTGAGTGCTTTTCAGGCATGGTAGGATGTGGTGGCTTAAGGCACCTGCATCACTTGTGCCTTTTATTTCCATGACCTTGCTCCCTGTCTTCAGGGCAAACACTTGTATAACAGTTTGGTCAAACCACTACCCAGGGACAGGGCCTTTTCCTTGAAATTATGTTGGGAGGAAATTCACACACACAGTGGGATACCGAGCACAGTGGGATTCCGATCCTGACTGGGGCCTCTGGGCACAATGCTGTCATAACTTTTAAGTAATAATAATATTGTAAAAAGTTAAATAAATGTGTCAAGTTAATTTTATGCCCCCCCCCCCCCCCCCGAGGCAAATTAGCATAAATTGAATTTTCTAATAATTGGTCCAAGGAGTTATCATCAAATGGCTATACCTGGTTTCTGTGAATTCTAATAATACATGGATGACAGATTCTGCAAGGAGCAGAAAGGCTCCCAGACTGACCGGTCAGGATCAGCTCCAGTTGTACAGATACTGTGTGACTGCATTTGCCATTAATTGGGTTAGTTATAGGCTACATGTGTATTGCCATACAGTTCAAATTTTGGTCACTTACATTTACAGCCTACAAAATAATACACTGAACTGTGTGCACTGGGCTTGTTAAACTGTTGTAATAAAGCATTTTGCAATTCCAGGCAGCCCTTCCCAAACATATTGTAGAGCCTATTAACAAACACCTGTCAAGTTCAATTGAAATGTCTGAGTGGTCTGATCTACAGCATCTGCTGCCATGCCAGAGAAAGCAGGGCTTGCACAGCACCAGTCATGCCAAGCAGTGTGTCCAGAGATGGGACATTTGGGACCTCAGAACAGGGGATTCAAGGAGTTCTTGGCTTGCCTTTCAACCTGGTGGATTTTGGTAGTAAGTAGTGAAGAAAAAAGAAGGAAAAATAAGTTTGTGTAAGGCAAGGAACTTCTCTGTTCCCTGTCACTCAGCTGTGACATCAATCTCAGAGCATTTCAAGCTCTTCATTCTCTTGCTTTTTTCTCCATTTTTTCAAGTGAGGATACAGAAGTGTAAACAGATCTTTTTCTCTGCTGCTGACTTTAATGAGGGCTGGCCCCTGCTACATGTGTGAAAATTTCTTGGCTAGGAAGAATCTAATGATCGTTGTACCGTAGCTTTGGAGATAAAGTCCAAACTCCCTATTTGCTTCTCTTGACAGAGAGTGCTACTTACATGCTTTTGCTTCCAGAGACTGAGCTTACAAAAGAGGAGAGAGGGAAAATTAGCCCAATAGCATGTCAGAAATGTTTGTGGAGGGTTTGTTTTGTGTTTGAGGATTTTTTCCTTCCCTCTCTCTCTCTCTTTTTTTTTTTTTTTTTTAATCATGAACACAGAATCCAAGGAGGCTCAGCAATCAGCGTGTTTGAATGCCAGCCAAGACACTAAACTGGCAGCCATCCATTCTGATATCAGTGTGAGTGAAATGTGTACTCAGTAACTGGATTCAGGCCCTTCATAGTTTGCAAGCAAATAGTTCTGCAGAAAAAGCTGTGCAGCTCTTGCATGTAAGAGAGGAGGAGAGTCTGCACCTCTGAAAAGGGGTGTTAACATTTCCGTGTCCCAGTCAAAGTTCTGTGCTGTATGTCATTAAGTTGAAGGCTATGTTCTATTTCCAAAAGGCATTTAATTATCTCTTTTAATGTTTTAACCACTAAGTCTGCCTTGCATAAAAGCTGTGAGTACCTCACACTGGTAATAAGCTGTAGGAAAGTGAAGTAAATTGGCATTTTGCAAAAAAGGTTGTACAAGCCCAATGGAAAGCTATGCAAATCAGCTATGATACAGCCAAATTTGCATCTTGTCTTGGGTTTAGTGATGATATGCACAGCATGACTTTGGCAGGCTTGCCTCTTGGGATGATGCATGCACTGGTGGTGTGACCCTGTAGGGTCAATTTAACAAGCATAACGTGATTTTCCATGCAGTTTCTTCAAACCATCGAGTAATGTGCAGCAATAAATAGTGTCAGAGAAAATAGATTTTTAAGAGTAAATGCATTCAGTAGGAGGAAAAAGTGTTATACAAATCTTTTGCTTTGCCAAAAGAACATTAGCAGTTTTGTTTGGTGCTGCTCAGCTTTCCAGAGTAACTCCCTTCTGCTGTCTTACTTCATTCTTTGTTAATCTTTGCTTGAGGAAATGTCAGGACTTGAAGGTGACCCAGAGTTCTTGTGCTCAGATCATTAGAGCAATATACGGGGGAGGGCAGCATGCTGCGGGCAGCTGATGGTGCAGTTCCACAGCCTTTGAGTTCACTGAACCAGTAGTAGCTCTTAAGACCTGTTGTTCTGCCCAGCTGAGAAGGAAGGTGGGAGCATACTTGAGGTTTCTGGTGATATTAAAGCTATTCTAGGGAGGACAATATGCAAACAGACTCTTGGTGTCCTTTGCAGGCTGTTTTATGGGAGAGACATGCATGCTTTTTAGGTGTTGCTATAAGGTACCTCTGAAATTAGCTTACCTGCATTTTTCCTTATGTAAGTTTTGGTTCACTTCAGGAATTCTTTTCATATGTCAAATTGAAAAAAACAACCAAAACTCGAAATGAAATTATTTGGAATTTTTTGGCATTTGACCTTCACCTGCTGCATGCTCTCTCCAGCCACCTATTTGAACACCAACTTTATCTCTTTTCTGCGGTGAAAATGGACCAAATTAAAAATTCTGTACAGGCTTTACTTGTTACAAGAGTGAATTTGCTGCAGCATCCCTTCCCAGTTCTTTGGAGCTGGCTGACAGCTCCATCCTGAGGGGTACTGGGCACCCAAAAGAAGTGCAGGGTGTTTTAATTTCCTGTGCCATGACCCTGCATCCCTTGAAGTGTGAATGAAATGTCAGCCTTTAACCTGCAGTAGGGTTTGGGCTGGAGTCCTACCAGGGCTGCTCAGGAGAAGCCTGATAGAAATATCTCTCTTTAAGGCATTATTTAAGCAGCATTTCTTGGTAGGGTAGGGTTTGAGCTGGAGTTTGGTGTGTTTTGGTCAAACACCTGGTAAAAGGCTATCCCTAATTCAAGCACAACCTTAAGTACTCTCTTCCTATCACCTCAGTGCTCTGTTAGTTTGCCTTTCAGAAGCAGAAGGGAGTTTGGCTGCTTGCAAATAAAGTCAGCTAAAAAAAAAAAGCCAACAAACCAACCAAAAAACCCAACAGCCCAGCAAGCATCTTCTTTTTGTCGTTTTTCCCTTGGCTTCTCTATAAGTAGTCAAAACATTTTTTTCAGAGCAAGTTTAGTTAAAGTTTTGCAATGGTGAATGAACACTGTGATGCTCCAATATATTTAATGCACCTGAATCTCCTAAGATTCTTGAGTGTAATTTAATTTATATTTTTAAATGAGAGGAAGAAAGAGCACTGTGAAGTCCTGTCTGAATTTTGTCATTGACTTCATTCAGAGTCCTTTGAGTACATTTGGGAACAGTTTGGCTACATTGGATACACATTGAAAGTTTTCTTATCCTTAGCATACAGACCATCACATTCTTGAAACTAGTGCTGCTTTTGCTGTCCACATGCAAGAAATTATGTGAACATCTGTGTAAGTTGCAACACAGAAGAAGGCGAATTCTCGGTAGCAGAGCCCTTTCATACCCCTGTCTTCAGAGGGTCTGTGTGCAACCATCACCCTTGTTCTTGCACCACGCACTCTGGATTTCATGTTCCACCACTTCACTACTAACAGCAACTAGTAGGGTTTATCTTGTTGGTTTTATGTTTGTTTGTGTTTTTTTTATCCCCTGTTTTTTCAAGCACCAAATGTATAGTTTCATTTTGGCAGCTGGTTTTATCAAGCAAATGGTATCAGACTCGTGTGGGATTTTGTGAGTCATTAGCAGAAATACTGCAGTGGGTGGACTAACCCCTTCAAAGAGTGTTTCCGGGGTGGTAAGGTGCAGGGAAAACCAGGTCATGCCTGTGATTCGTTTTGCATCTCTGCAAGGGTGATATCCTTGTTCCATTAGCAGCTCTCTGCTGTTTGTTACTGACACTAGAAGGAAGAAAGGTGATGCTGCTCAGTCTCCCTCTAACAGAGCGTTTCTCACGGCTGTCCCTGTGTGACAGAATACTGCAGCACAAAACACACGTGTTTGGTTGCAGGGTTGTGTGACACAAGCCTGTGGTGTGAGAAGCCAGGGCAGCAACAGAAGCACCCAGAAGAGCACAGTTAGGTGTCTGTGCTTTAGGTGTCAAGGCTTTCAAATCAGCTTCACTGGCTGGGTTTATTTCAGTTGCAGATATCAACGCGTCTTCTGAAAGTGTTAGTGCCTTTCCACCTACAAAATGCAGCCCTGTTTCCATCCCAAACCTTGCTGGAGAACACTTACCTTAGAGTAAGTGCTGTCCCCTCACTTTGAATGACTGAGCCCAGCCCTGTGTATCTGGGCTGTCACCACCAGCCTGGTCTCACAGGAGCAACACATCTTCCCATACACAGCCCATGAGTGGGACACTTTTGGAAGCATTTGTTGGTCTCATTATGTGTGCAGATTTCTCATCAAGGAAACCATTCAGGAAAAATGTGCAAGAATTTTTCAGAGTCCTGCTGCCTTCCTAACAGAATTACAGGTCTTCAGAGGCCAGCACCAGGAGCTGCAGCTCTGAGCCTGTGCTGCCAGGACCCAGAGCACATGGGTTTGCATTAGCACATCCCACTGCCAATGTGTTTTCTCTCTGACAAGGAACTGAGGAGGTGTGCACATGTTTGATTTTGTGTGCTTCATCCAAAGTTTAGCAGAGAAATTTCTTACCAGATGCACATTTGTGTTGGGTAGGGGTTTTCCTGTTAAGTCCTAGAGTATCATCCTGTCCTGTGCAGTAAAAAAAATAGTTCTCTTTCCAAGAGACAGTCTTAAGAGACAAAGTGAGAAGAATGATGAAATTGGAGAGGGGTTGAAAGGGAGGAGCAGCAGAGACCTCTCTCCTTCCAGTTAATGCTTCTGTGTAGTGCAGTGTTCTGACACACAGCAAAAACCTGCTTTGATGAGTGATAGCTTGTTGGGCCTATTGCTCTCCTAAGCATAATTCATGACAAATAAATATGTGATGGCTTTCTCTGGTTCTTCCTATTGCTTGGCTGCTCTTCCTGTTTCCTTCGTTTGGGAATGTCAAAGAAAAATGAGTAGTGTTGTTATTTCAGGCCAGCTCCCGAAGCCTGGATGAACCATGGGAGTTGCTGGGTGGCTGCTCTCCTGCCTTCCTATGTGAATCCAAAGTGCAGCTTTCTCCTTGAAATTCACCCAGGTGGGCACTGCCAGCCCCTTGGCTGGTCTCTCTGGACAGAGCTGCTCTGAAGGCTGCAGAGCTGTAAGGAGCATTGTAAGGAGTAGTGAGCTGGCTCTCAGTGGTAGAGATGAGCCAGGGCAGAGCACTCAGAGGCCAGCATCTCAGCTGCCTCTTCCTGAGCAAGGTGGGTCACCTACAGCCCTTTGTCTGACACGTGTGCATGCCCATAAAGAGCTTATGTGATAAGGTTGCAAAGTATCTAATTGTGCTGTACTGCTATCCCCACAAAGCAGAACAGCTGTAGCTGTAGGTCCAGACTGAAGCAATGGAAGGAGACATCCCTGGTGGTGAGATGGATTCTCCCCTCCTCACTTGGGCAGACGTCATCCCATACACAAATCTCCCACATGCATCATGTCAAGCAGCTGCTCAGTGTATCAGAGGAAGACCAGACTCTCTTACCCCTACACCACCCTTGTAGCCCCTTTATGCTTCTGGCAGGTCATTCGTGCTGTGGGAAGGGCAGGGTGGGAGTGCAAGGCAGATCCTATTGCAGAGTGCAGAGGGAGCATGGTAGATCCCCTTTGTACCCAGCTCCCAGTCCTGCATGCACAAGGAGGCACAGAAGGAGCATCTCCTTGGTGTGCTGCTGGAGCTCGACGGCTTTGGCTGCTTCACCAGCTCAGGCTTCTCTATGGCTGCACCCGGTGGCAGTGCCTGGGCAGCAGATGTGGCGTCTCTCCCCTGCCTTGATGCGGGTGGCAGCAAGATGTGGCTGCTGTTGATGGCTGGGGGGAACAGCTGCCAGTCTGCAAAGATTAAAAACTCATTTTCAGTGAACTGCTGGAGCAGGTGTAGGGATTAGCCTGCCATGGCATGGCCACAACGCGAGCTTGGCTGCAGCCTGCTGGGGCTCCTGTGGGTGAGGAGGAGGTGGTGATTGCCTGCATGCTTGTGCCTACAATTTGGGAAGAGTGTTTGCAAACTGGAGATTGATGGGATAAATCCTCCAGTGCCATCCCAGCTGTGGAGAGCCTGCACACTGAGACCTGGGGCAGCACCAGCTCTGGGAATGTGGTGTGGCAGAGAGATGGTTGCCCATGTGGTCACTGTGGGAGAAGTTTTGAAATGACAGCAATGATAACAGCAAATTGCAGCTTCTTCAGGATGCTGGAGGCAGGGCTGGGCCAAGTGTCATCCTGGTCCTGGCAGAAACAAAACCTTTGTGGACTACTGTCCTATCCCTTGTAGTTACATGAGGCTCATGTAGAACTTCCATAAATGTATTTCCCCAGGCATATTTCCTTCCCCTTTCCCTTCCCACCTAGAGATTGAACCTGCTTGGAATCTGAGGCTTTTTCTTTTAGAAAATAAAATACTAACAACAGTAATCATGATGATTTTTTAAAATTTATTCTGAGGATTTTGTACCTTTAGTGACACAGTTCAGGATATAGAACAGTGTCTGAAACTGTGGATTCAGGTGTGGCAGTATGAGCCTTTCCCCCTCACAGGTATGGACTAATTGCATGGTATGTTGTATTGTAGACCTGGTTTGTGCCATTTTTTTTCTAATCCAAAGCAAAGATGTGATCCTGCATGCTCATAAGGAAGGCCCACACATGCATACACCTTACCTGGCATGTCCTGAATAGAAATAGGACAGCCCCAGAGCAGTGAGTCTCTTCACTGAGTCCAACAGCACTCTGTGCTGGAGCCAGGAACTTCTCTGATCAGCCTCAGGGAGAACATCTCTGCTCTTACAGTAAAGCATTCCTGGTCCCTGATGGAGAGCAGCATTTTATGTGCATGCAGACGTGTGTTGTCATGTTGCCTTTTGAGTCAGTGCCCTGCTGTAGGGTGGAATATTGCTGCCATGTTTGAATTTTATTCTTAACAGGATAGTCAGTTGCTTCGTGCTCAGACGCACAAATGCACATGTGAAAGAATTGCAGAGGCAGGTGGTAGCCTGTATTTTTCTTCTGTTTGCAGTTTTTAAATAAAAAAGAAATCTTTTCAAGTTCTACACTGTCAAGAATGTGGGTGTCTGGCTGAATGAAAGAAAAATAAAATAAACTTGCATAATAATTACACTAGTAAATTTGCAATTTCCCTAAACTGTTAGCATAAATACAACTACTTCGAGGGGTTGGTTTGCTTGGTTGCTTATCTGAGGAAGAGGAGCAGCTTTTGAAGAAAGTTTCCCAGAATGTCTTTCCTTACTATAATTATGTTAATTACTAGCAATGTACATACTCCAGTTAGAGCATGAAGTGCTACTCTCTGACAAAATCAGATGTGCTTTCTTTTACATCACATCATGTGTCAAGCATGGAATAAGACTCCATAGGCCTTGAGATTATCTGTGTGTGGGGTTTTTTATATTATTTATTTAATAAGACTAGTTTTTTTTCTTTTTCAGCATTTTAAAAGTTGAGTGCCTAGAGGTAGGCACCTGGATTTATGTTTAGGGACTGAAGCAAGCAGGATGGCTTTCAAAGGTCCTGCATACCTGCAGCTCTCAGAATTAATTAAAGGCAGATGTTCTTTCTGGCAAGTTTGACAGAAATAAGTAGGAGATGCTGGGCTTGTGTTTGAAACACTGGCAGCCCATTCAGATGCCTAAAGATGGAGTTAGGCAGTTAAATCTAGGCACCCAAGTAGGAAAGGTTTTGGCCCTGTAATCCTAACAATTGCTGTCCCCTGTGTCCTGAAGTGCTGGAGCAGAGACTGATCCGAGAAGCTGGAGGTTGGTACGTGGGAGTGAGCGGGGACAAAGTCTGTGTCTTGCTGCCTTGGAAGCGAGCTCGGCTGCCTGCCTTGTAGCACATGCAAATGAGGGTCAGATGGCTTGACAGTTGGTTATGAAACTAAATAGAAATTATGCAAAGTGGGATTGATTTTGCACATATTTTTAGGTTTTGTCTTTTAGGAGCTCAAATCTTTAATTAAAATACCAAATACAAGAAAAAAAAAATAGTACAGGCAGCAACTGTTATGTTTCACATATATACTGGATGTAAAGTAATAGCCTGCTATGCTCTTTTTAGGGATCATTTTATCCCATTGCAACTGAAAATATGAAGCCATCTTACAACTTGCCAGAAGTGACACCTGCTTTCATACTTCTCAATAATTACTTTAGCTTTGACAGAAAGTACTTGGCAGGGTGCATACAAATTATGACTTGCTTCAGGGTACAAATAATGTCATAATGACTTTAAGAGTTTCTCTTTATGCTCAGGATATTTGCATGTACATGTTTTGTTGGTATGAAACAAGTGAGTAGAGCAGAGTTTTGTGTGTCTTAATGTGTATTGGATAGTGTAAGCCTACAAACAGACTAAAAAAGGGAAATAGGTTTTCAGTGGCTATTTGAGCATGTTTGGGTTTTTGGCTTTTGTTTTGCAACTCTCTGTTATAAAAATGCCCTAGGCAAATGCAAGAAATAAACTTACTTCTAATGCTAGATACTCACTCTAATTGTCTTACTAGAGGAAAGAACTTGCCTGCAGGTATGTGGCATCAATCTGCAGACTTCTCTCCCTCTTCCCTGCCTTGTAGTCAATGAATGTTCATTTTAAAGTGCATTTGAATGTCATATGCACTCTTTTACTCATTTTTCTCCTCTTCTTGCTGCAATTAAGTAGAACTTAATATCACATGAAATCACATGTGAATAAAAAATCAAGATCTTTATTTTATATCTCCCCAAAACTATAGCTAAAAACTTCACCTTCTGCAATGGTTGGTAGTTACTGAATAGCCTTTAAAGTATTCAGGGTTAAATGCTTTAATATGTTCTATATAAAAATCCATTTTGGGAGAAAGAGCAGATGCAAAGAGGTCAGTGATATACTTGCCCAAAATCAGCCCAGGATATCTGGTGGAGCACAGGTACACTTCCTCATCAGGGTGGCAGGAGAAGGAAATAATGTCTTCTCTTCATTGTTGTGTTGTTCATCAGCGACTTGAAGTTCTAAAAATCTAAGGAAAGGGAATGCTGAATTGGATTTCTCTATTCATGTCTGTGACCTGTCTCCCTGACTTTTTTTTTAGCAAAAAGTAGGCAAAGGAGAGAGAGAGGGATGGGTAGAGGCTGCTGTTAAGCAGCTGTCACTGAACTGTTCCTGAAGGTGAGACAAATGATTTCTGAGAACCAGAACATAAAGTTTTAATGTGAGATTCCTTAAAGAATTGGAAGAGGTAGGTATCGATAAATATGTGGCTTTTGCAAGGTGGAATGAGCAATTGTGGAAAGCAGTTGGGAGTCAGGCAGTTTCTTATCTGAAAAAAAAGTACAGTGTGTGACTTTTCCACCTCTGTGAGGGGACTTAAAAAGACAAATGCCTTTTGCTTCCTGCCCGTAAGAAAAGAAGTTAAGCTCTTTCTATAAAAAGAATGAATTTGGAAAATGTCTGGTGTCTTTCTGTGTGCATGCATATTAGTTCCATGTCTTTTATCAGGAAGCACTTTAGGAGATACAAAATTCATATGTGTGTGCGTCTTTCATTACCAGAAAGACTTTGGCAAGTCACAGGGAATTCAGACAGCTGCAACAAAAGCGATGAATGGACTAGAGAGAAGAAAGATTAAGAATTAAATAAATACAGTTTGTCTGAGTGAGAGACAAAGAGGGTGAAGGATCACAGTAATGTTAAAACTACCACTGCTGCACCTGAGGGGTTATAAATATCTGAATTTGAAAAACTGTTTTGGGTGGTCCTTTGACTAGGGGTAGTGGGATAAATTTTAGTGCAGAAAACGTAGGCTGAAATCCAGAAACACTTCCATTTAGTTAGATCAGTTAGACTGTGAAATAGTCCCCAGTGGGAAGGGTGGAAGCCACGTCACTCGAGTCATTTGATCTACACTGAGCAAAGGCACAGGAGAGGTCCTGCATTGGGCAGGGGTCTGAGCATCACCTTTGAGGCATCTTTCCCTCCTCTCTGTGCTGTCTGTGGGCGGTGCCAACACTGACAACTTCTGGAAATCACACGGGGATTTCTAAGAGCACTGTATTTTAGCATATATTTGAATAGGGATTTCCTTGCGGAAACACAAAAATCTGTCTCTGTTCAGCTTCCTGCCCTGCAACTGTTTCTGCTTGTTTTACAAACCCCCCAAAAAAAACGAATGAAAGAGAGCAGAAGTTGCCTTACTGTAAAACTACCTAGTGATAAACTTTTTTATACTTGACTTGGAACGGGCTCATCAGGCTGTTCTCTGGGCTGAGGAAGAGCTGTTGGCAAGCTGCACACAGCCATTACAAGTGAGAATGACTGAGCAGAACAGGCCTGTTTTACTCATTCACTTTTCTGCTGTATCCAAGCAAGTCATAAGTTCTTAAATTCCACTTTTCATGTAGGGACTTGGTCTCCATAGCTATGTCCCTTGTTTTTTTGGCCATAAAGGTAGTTTTCCAGTGCATGACTAGAAAGCTGCAATATGTATGATGAAAACCAGGGACTTTATTTTTTTATTAATAAGCCTAGTGGGTTTTTTCTGTCACTTTTGTTTGCAGCACAATATCCTTCACAGCTTTTACTGCCATTAGGTTATCTTTTAAAAAATTACATGGATATGTTTATCTCGCCCTCCCCAGGCTGCTGCAGGATTTTGGGTTGCTGATTCTTTATTCTCTTTGCCAATCCATGGAGAATCTAAGGAGAAAAACCTTTCACTTCCTTCAGCTCAAGTCTATGCTATGAAGTTTTAGGGAGAGGAAGGTCTGTGGCTGAGGTGCCTGTTCACCTGAAGCTTGCACAGACTGCATTCTCAGATGCTTCCTAAGGAGAAGGTCAGGGAGCAGGCACACATTCCCAGTGCAAGGCTCTGCTACAGTTTGTGGACCAGGCTGTCAGCATCCTGCATCTGCAGCTGCCTGGTGTTTCAGTGCTGTGTTTCCTCTTTCCAAGAGCTCCCCGAGTGAGAAAGAGGATTTGTGTGGCTTCATACAGGTTGAGATGCTACAACTGGGTTTAGTACTTTTCCAAGTCTCAGAAAAGCAAGGTTAATAATTTCCTGTTGCCAGTGAAATACCAGAACACAGATGGGGTGCAAGGCAGAAATATATATCAAGGTGTTGTCAAAACCTTTATTTCCTTAGCAGGAAGTATTGATCCTGAAAACAATATTCTATTTTAATGGCATTATTTCTCTTATATTAAATGACTGATTCAGACTATATTTAATCAATTTGTGTGATGGTGATGAACCACTGTAGCAGTTGGTCATTGTGCACATCATCTTCTGCTGCTGGCTGGCTGCCTGCTTTCAGCAACCCAAAAATAGGGTTTGCCTGCAGATCAAGGTTTTCAAGGTTTCTTTTGTCACTTAGTAATACACTGGGCTTTGGTTGCCTGATTTACTTATTTTTTTATCATCATTTGTCAACACTTGAGTAATGCCTACAAATAATGAACCATGCTTCTGCTTGCTAATGTGCTTTTGTTGTTTTCATTGTTTGTAAGCCTGTTTCAAAGGAGCAGTTGGGGTCATCTCTCAGACAGCATTGTATCTTCCTAAATGTATGCTTGTAGAAAACAAAGATGGTTCAAAATGGTTGTGAACCTTTTGAATTAAAGGCCATGCTTGAGATCTGCAAGGAAAGTTGTTGCGGTGTGAATAGAAAGTAGTGATTTTTTGGCCATATTTGTGAGGTGTTCTTTCCCTTTTATTTATTTTTAAATTTACTTTTACAATCAAGAACCAGCTGAATCTCAACAGTGGTAAAGAATGATAGAAATAGGAGCTGTGTTTCTGCTAAGTCCTGTAGAGTTCAACAGAAAGTATGGTCCTCTCTGTATTATCTTTGAATTTTTCTCTAAGCAGACCTGCTGGACTCAGATTCTGAGATATTTTCTAAATGGTCCTGTCTGTCATTACAGTTGGATCTCAGAAGAATTGTGCTGGTTTTGGCTGGGATAGAGTTAAATTTCTTCAGAGAGGGTCATATGAAGCTATGTTTTGGATTTGTGCTGAACACAGGGATGGTAGCACAGGGATGTTTTCATTACTCCTGATCAGGGCTTGCACTGTGTCAGGGCCTTTTCTGCTCCTCACACCACTCCACCAGAGAGTGGGCTGGGGGTGCACAAGGAGCTGGGAGGTGACACAGCCGGGACAGCTGACCCCAGCTGACCCAGGGGATATTCCAGACCATATGGCATCAGGTTCAGCATATAAAGCTGGGAGAAAAAGCAGGAAAGGAGGGACATTTGGAGTGATGGCATTTGTCTTTCCAAGTCACTGTTACATATGATGGAGCCCTGCTTTCCTGGCTGGACGCACATGCCTGCTGATGGGAAGTGGTGAATGAATTCCTTGTTTCATTTGGCTTGTGTGTATGGCTTCTGCTTTACCTGTGAAGCTGTCTTTATCTCAACCCACGAGTTTTCTCACTTTTATCCTTCCAGTTTCCTCCCCTATCCCACTGGAGGAAAGAGAGCAAGCAGCTCTGATGCTTAGTTGCCAGTTGAAGTTAAACCACAACAGAATATTCTATGAAATGCCTGTCTTGCCCATCCTTTCATGTACTAATTTTGCCCCAATGACTCAACTGCACCGCTGCCTTCCTTAGCAGCCATCTCTGTGGCTCATGCTTAACTTTGTCTTCAGAATCCAACCTATTTGCCTCTGAATGAGTGAATTTTTTAGGGTATCACAAGACTTTTGTTTGCTCAGTGAAACTAATTTCTCAGGTGGAGAAATATTTAACTGGAAAGAGTGGTTTTGAATGGTTGTGGGGTAGTAGCTACCTGTTACTGCTGCTCTTCTTGCTCTTCTAGTGCCACTTTCTTCTTCCTATGGAATTAGATGTTTTCAGCATTGCTGACAGCAGAACTGGAAGGCCAAGATCCTGATTTTTTTCCCTTCAAGGGCTAAACAGAGAGTCTTGTCCTCCCCCAGAGGGGGAGTAAAAAGTGAGATGCTCACTCTCACCAGCTGTCTTGGCTGCGTGGGCACAATTCAGCCAGGGACATTTTGCTGGTGTGTCTGCTTGGACTGACTGCTGGGAAGGCTCCACCTGGCCCTGGGCAGCAGCAGAGGAGTTTGTATTTTCTGGCTTCCTGTGTCTCTCTGCTGAAGCCTTCTACATAGGGACATTGTCTAGGACTGCCTCTGTTCATTGTCCAAGGAGGTATGAGACTGTATCGAAGTAGAGAGCAACCTCTTTACCAGTGTAACTCATCCTGCTTGATCTAGGGATTTGAGTCCTGCCCTTCAAAGAGATTTGTGTAGACAGGTTGGGTCTTGTACCTGCCCAGCAGTACATCATTTCGGTGAACAGGGATTTTTCAGCAATTAAGGTGGCCTGAAAGAAGATGCCGTTTTGAAGAAGATAGAGAGCTCACCTTTAACTCTTCATAGAGAAAGGGAGTTGTGCTTGTCTCCTTTGTCTGAAATACCTTGGTCTCCAGAGCAGTCAGTCTGACATTCTTCTCAGCTGAAAGTTACCTAAAATAGATAACAATAAAGGAGTGAGAGAGATGCTTGGAGAAAATTTGCTTATGCTTTGCTAACAAAACACAGTGTGCAAGGGACTGGTTCATAGATCTGGTTTAAGCACACAAAAATTAAGAAGCACCAGAAAAATTTCAGCAGGTCAGCAGAATATTCAGAAATTCCCTTGCAGATCTAAGAGGCAAAGGAAGTGAGCAACACACAGCTCAGAGCTCGTCCTGACATTTGCAGGCGGCGCATCAGTGGGTCTGGCTTGTAATTGTCAAGGTAAGTGGGACACTGATACGGATGAGGTGGCACTAAGTGTAGAGCAAATCAGCCTCACATGGCAGCAGTTCCCTTTAGGGCTCATCAGGTGTGCCAAGTGTGAGACTAGCATCTTGGATGAGATATAAATGGCTCAGTGGTAAGTGTATCTCAGGAGTAAAGACAGGCACTGAAAGGTTATAGGAGAATGAGGCAGAAACAGAAGGAGCCGAGGGATGATCATGAGGGGTAGAATTGTGCAGCAGAGGGAGAACCCCGCACACCAGCCTCAAGATGAATACAAATACATCCCAGTGTATGAGAAACAGTCTTTGCCTGTTACATGTGCACATATTAACACATGTGTTATTACCAGCAGATTCGGCTCAAAGTGATGTTACTTTTACTTTCATCACATTTGAGTACTCACATTTGGGAGATGAGCTGAGGAGTTCTTCAGTGTCTCCTGACACAAGTGTGTACTGAAGACTCCTTCAGCTCTCCATCCTTCCACCTTCCAGTAGTGTAATTGGGATTTCTGTGCACACCTGGGGACAGGTACTTCTTTCTTTCCCTTTGAATGACTTTTCTAATAGAAAAGTCTGCATGTGTACTTCTGTGAGAGTGTATGTGTGTGCTAAGTACCACCAACCCTGAGAATTACTTTCTGTTTTTATTCTTTCTTAGCAAGTTTCAGAGTTATTTGTAAAGCTTCAGTGCACGAAAAGATGTTAAAATAGAAATTTTCAAATTTGTGGATTTCAGCTGTGTTTTTTCTTGTGTTTTTCTTTTTGTGTTAACCCAGTAAAAAAAGTGAAAAAACCTTGCATCATATTTTTCTGTAGGAAAAATAATAATTCAATTCCTGTGTTTACTTCAGAAAAGAAACAAATGCTTCTGAACATATGAGAGGGGGGGTTTTTTTCCATTGTGAGAAGGGAATATTTCAAGCATTTAAAAAGCTGGAGGTGAAATGATTAATGTGGGCACCATCTCGTAGCTGTGGCATCAGCAGATCTCCCCTTTTAGCATCACTAGGAGCTTGTTTGGTGCAGTATGAAGGGGAGAGTAGTGTTGTGCAAGTGATTTTCACAGAAAAGATGATGTGTATAGTTCCTCCCAGCTCAGTCTGCCTGAGTTCAGCAACAGCAGAAATCAGCAGAGTTTGATGTCTGTTTCATTCTGGGCTTGATTCTAGGTCTGTTTCCAGCTGTTTTTTCTGATTTGAGAGTAACTGGAGCTGCTTTCCAGTATAGAAGGGGGAGGGCAAGGAGCATGCCCACCCTCATATGCGCTCCCAAAGTGAGTTAAAAACTCAGGCTTTAGGTATATTGTGACAGACTGAACCAGACCAGCATCTCTGGCAGCACAACAAAAAAGAGTAATAAGCAATCTGTCCCAATCTATTCTCTCAGAGGAGCACAGTCCACAGCCCCTGATAGGAAAAAAAGCCCAAAAAATCACCTGGCTGAACAAAGCCAGCGCCAGCATGACCTGTGCACGTGGTTGGGAAACGTGCCTCAGGATTGAGAAGGAGGGAGCATGTCTTACCTCTGACTGCAGTTTAAAATCATTTATCTTTGGCTCGAATGTAAACTGAGTAATCCTCATGGTTTGGCCGCCTGTCCTGCAGCCTCTGTGCCTGTGTTGGAGCAGGGAGGGAGGAAATTTGCTCGCTCTTGCTGCGTTTAGCGGAGCCGCCCGGAGCGGTCTGCGCGCTGTCCCAGCGCGGGTCAGCGCCTGTGCCGGGTGAGCGGCCCTGCCCGGCAGGGTGTCCCTGGGCACCCCTCTGCTGCACGGCCTTCCAGGGATACTGGGCCAGGGAGGGGGAGCACAGGTGTGCAAATCCACATCTGTTTCAAAGCAAAAGCCAGCGTTTGATTGCATTTCCTGCCCGGCTGTATTCCGGGCAGTTGCATGTGTTGTAGTTGCACGCTGTGGAGATTGAGAACCCTTCAGGCGTGTTGGACTGAGTTGCACTCTTCCCCTTTGTGCAGAGTTGCCGGTTTGTTAGCTGCAGATTAGAGACAAAAGCTTTTACAATTAGTTTTTTAATGGGAGAGAAGAGGAGTGACATTGTGACCCGCTTACAAATGTGGTTGAGATCGTCTGGATTTCAGCCCACACTGGGGAGAGTGAAGTCCTGTTTCCTGGGGATTAGTGCAGAAAACTACCCCCTGCTATCAGTTCTCACCATTTCACAAGCCCTGGTGAACATGTTCTGGTATTCCCAGGTATTCAGTCAGCATACACCTTCCAGTGTTCCAACTAAAAAAATTCCAGATAGCCTGGGGATCGTTTCAGAGTTGGTGAAGCTGTGATTTCTTAAGCGCAGTATTTACAAGCCCTCCTGCTAGAGAAGTAGAGGAAGGAGCTTCTTTCCAAGAAAAATGTAGGCTGGGTAATCTGACATCACTCAGAGTCACATCACCCTACACCCACCAGAATTCAAAGATAGAATGGAAATGGCATAATCTGTTCTCACGGTAACACTAATAGTACTGCTCCCACAGTTCATTGTGCACTGTCCCCACCCGCCATTGCCACAATTAACATTTCTTGCAGTGACTTTGAAAAGTGTTGCCATAACAAGGTTGCTGATCAGCAACTACAAAAATCTTAACGAGGTACCTAATGGAGCTTTTTGTTTCCATTATTTCTGCTTAATATATTCTGAAAAAGTCAGGAGGTTTTAACCTTGCCTTCAGCTGCAGTACCATGGCATGTTTAATAGAATAGCACTTCGTTTGTACCGAAGCTAGTGTACACTAAAAGGGTTTGGAGACCCCTCTAATGTAGTCAGTCAAATTGGTGCCTGAAGCCAAAGCAAACGTATATCTGAACACATGTTTTCGGTCTTGAGCTAAAAAAAAAATGCACTTCATGTTGAATAGCCTTCTCTAAGTGCCGCATTTAATAAGCCATGTTGTGTTTTTACTGGAAAAGAATGCTTCTAGCCAAGCATTCTTTGCATTTTTCCCAGGATTTAGTCATAAAATCACTTTAGACATATTGCAAGTATGAAATGTGTGCATATCAGATAAAGGGCAGCAATTTTTGTTTTGCTGTAAAGCTCCATGGAAACATTTTTGATCACCATCAAGTGCATTATCCCAAGAAGTCTGGCCCCTTTCTTTACCATTAGCATCTATCTGTGTAAGAAAACCCTGAATGACAGAGACCCTGCTAACAAACTGCTTGGGGATCGAACACACAGCACCGTCTCAGTGAGTTTGGTGGCACCAGGATCTGACTGCTTTTGCACACAGTCTTAGACTCAGGTATCAACACTAATAGCCAGGCAGCATGCAGATGTACATCTCCAATCCTGGCTGCCTAATTCTGCATGCATAAAAAAGCAAGGAACCTGAAGACTTGCTGCACTATTTTAGGCATTATTATTTCAAGAAATGGTTTACGCAAGCGAGAAAAGCCTCTAGCACAGTCGGCAGCCTCAGCTCTTCAAGGCTGTTGCATCTCACAACACACTCTCGCAGCCCCCTCTGGCTGATGCTCGCAGCATCGTTGCTCTGCTCTGGAGCCAGCCTGAAAGTCCTGCTGATGGCTGGAAGAAAACCTTCCCGGGGGCGAGCAGGGCAGAGAGGAGTGAGATTCCTGGAGGGAACCTCTACGAAAGTCAGCAGCAGCGAGGTTTTAAAAGAACAAGTGTATACGCGGTTTTATGTATTGGAATAGAGTGATCTAGCTATCAAACATATGTTCACACATACAGAGTATACAGAGTAATGTGTATATACCACCTCGACGAGCCAATCTGTGTTCTGAAGAGAAGAGATATTTAAAGCAGCTCTGCAAACTTTGTAGCATGGGGAGAGACTATCTGGGCTTGTCTCTGCAGGGATTTGCAGCAAAGCTGGTCCAATCTGCATTTCTTTGTGTATACAATTTCAGTATCTCTTCATGGGTAGCTATATAAATGCTAAGCAACAGGCATGTGGATGAGGACTATAGAGGAAGGGCAAAAGTCCAAGGGAGAAAGAGGGTTACCCAGCCCAAAATCTAACTTGAACCCCATGAAGATGTCATGGAACAATGAAATGTGGGAAGAGGTCATTTAAAAGCCGTCCTGTGGGCCAGGAGAGCACTGTGAGCACTGAATCATCACCATCTCACATCTTTCTGCTCGCTACCCATAGCAGGCAGCTACCTGCCTGGTTTGAAAGGCTGGCAAGAGCCAGGAGAAAGGAAGGACTGTGCCATGCTTGGCCTTTGCATGGAGAAGCAGACTGGAGGTAGCAGGGGGACATCTACGTGTTTGGAGTTAGGAAACCCTACTGTGTGCCAATTGTGGTGAGCAGTGCTCATCACCTGCCCATACTTTGGGCAATCGTACTTTTTGACAGATGAGTAAAACTTCAGTGCTAGGTTATTCATTCTTAATCATCTTGGGAAAAGATTAGCTGATAGGTTTAGAGCCTTTTTCAACTAGCACATTTGTTGGTGAAATGTTTACTACAGTGCAATACATCAGGGTAAATTTTACAGTTGTCTGTGGATCCAGGTTCACATCACCTGGTTCAGGGGTCTGTGATAGGAAAGTCCACAAAATTTTGTTTGAGTATGCAGGATTCCTACAGCATACAACAGAAATGTTGGTCCTAATCTGTTCCTTCTGCCCTGGGCGCACCCTGTGAAGGAGCTGCCTCCGCGGTTTTCCACTGGCCAACAGGACTGCCCCCCTTTCCCCTTGTCTTCCTAGGAAAAAGCTGTTTTCTAAGCCTAGATCCCCTGAAACAGTCCCGAAGGGGAAGAAATGGGACATGGATCATCAGAGAGGAGGCTGGTTCACTTCATTCATTTCTGCTTCCTGGCATCTTGGCTGGGAGGTGCCTGCTGGAGCCTTCTGAAGGAGGGCAACCCTCCAGGGAAGATCTCTTTCTGCTGGCCAGCCTACACCCAGGAGAGCAAAGTACTGGCAGAAGTCAGAATAAGGTCTTGAAGGCAAACGTCACAATTACAGTGAGAGTAGTTGAGTGTTCCTTCAGGGGATGATATGCTGGAGATACAGTTGTAGGTTTGTGTGTGCTTCACCAGAGATACGATGTTGCATTCATTCTGGATCAGACAGGGCTGAGATTTCTCCCATTATAAACAAATCTCTGAATCTCCTTACTAGCTGAGCATCTGAAATATTTGAGCATTTTGCCTTTTTTTGACTACTCGGCAAATTTTTGCTTGCACGCACTATAGCAGCTTTCATAGAGAAGGAACTTTATTTCACTGCTGTCTTTCCAAACGCCCTTTTTTTATTGTACCTAATCAATCTTGCTGTGTTACTAAGAGCAACATCCCCGTTGGCCAGTCAAAAAGCTGGAAGTCTTACATGGCCTGGTGTGTAGCTGGGCACAAAGCTCCCTTTCATGGCTTCGGCTGCCTGCATTACCAGCCGTGCCGAGATCACAGTCCCGATAAAATGGTGTTGAAAGCACTGAGAGTTTCAGGCTTCGTGCTCTCTGCTGAAGGGATAATTTTAGAATGTTCTTCCCCTTGATAATAGTAATTTTACAGCAATGTAACTGTTGGATTTTAGAGTTAGATCAGTGTAAATGAAGGCAGAACAGATCATTTCTTCTGAGGCAAAGAACAAAACTCTTCACATCAGCAGTTATAAATGTATTAAAAAAAAATCCGAATGTGCAGACACACACAAAAATCTACATCCTCTTAAGGCAAGACTGTAAATAATTAATATAATAATCTGCTTACAATTCAATCTTGGTATATTAAGTTAGTCAAGACATTTCAGATTAGTCCTCTTTTTTTATCTTGTTTTGCTTTCTAACCTCCATAAATACAGGTAGCTTCCACCTGCATGAGGGACAAGCAAGCATTTTTCCTTCTGGTTTGAGAGCTGCATTTTCAAAAGAATATTATACCATTCTTCCAGGTTTCCAAACATGTGTTTCTGCGGCTTTTTTTTTTTTTTTTTTTTTTTTTTTTTTTTTTTTTTTGTTCTATTCAGATTTTTCAGTGTTTCCAAAAAAATAAAATGCGACACCTTGTATCCATATTCCTAGGGGCAATTTTTGCAGCTCTGCAAATAAAGCGCTTTAAGGCATCCTGCAAAGTGATTGTACTAAACAAATGTAGTAAATAATCCTGAAATTGCAATGCACCTCATTTACACTTGAATGGAATTACTTAAATGTGGGATGTCGCTGGTATAAGTGGCTCCAAGTAGCTGCTCGGTTTTGTGTTCACTAATACAGGCAGCTTTATCACTTGCTTGTATAAAAAGCCTGACGCTGAAAAGGATTCGAATCTCACTTGACTCTGCTGTTCTAGGGGTGATTGAAGTTAGGGACCAAAATAAAGCTGGTCCAATACTCAAAAGGTGCTGAACCACTTCATTCTCTCTATGAGTAACAAGAAGATGCAGCTGCCTGGCACATCTGAAAATCAAGTATTTTTTCAGGTTCCTAAAAATGGATTTAGAAGCCTAACTTAAGTAATAGATGGTCACACAAAGTACATTTTTGGCAATGAACTGAGCAGGGAGGCAGATGTACTCTGATGTTTGTTCAAAGCTACCTGTAGGCCCTTCATGGGGTACTGCAAAACAGAAAAGGTCTTTGTTAAAATGGTGAATTCACAGAGTTATGAAAATTCATCAGGGAATTTGGGGACCGTCAGTACACAAAATAATTTTGTTTCTTGCAAACAGAGATCACAGGGAAGAGCCCCCAGGTTCTGGTCATGGTTTTGCTTCTCCAGAATGTAACAGTTGCTTCTTACAAACACCCTTTGGCATCCTGGCTTGCTTGTCAGAGTCATCTTACCAGTGTACAGACAGAACATGGCTACTACCATCTGTAGTTTAGGTAAAGAAACCAGGTTGAATTTGGCCTCCTGTACCATGACCTGGATGCAGAATCTAAAATACCCTTGCTGCAGTTTACTCTGTCTGTAAAGGCATAGCAATTTCTCAGTACTTGATTTTTTTTTTTCCTAATTCCTGGGTTTTTTTCAGTAGATGAAGGTACAGTAATACAGTACCCTAAAATGTCCCTCTCATGGGCAATTCAATGAGTGTCTCAGAAGGCACTGCATGTCTTTGCATATGAGCTGTGGGAGTACCATGTTTGCCAGAAACAAGGTGAGCTAGCTGTCAAGCTGTCTTCACCATCTAGAGAGGTGTTGGATCTGGCAGTGCAGTGGCAAAACCTTCTGCTGTCTCGGTGATGTCCACCCCATTCCCTGCTCCTGCCAGAGGCTTGCCTCAGGCTGGGACTGTTCCATATGCATTAAGGCAATAGCACTGAGTCCTCCAAAAATTAAGTTTACTAGAGACCATTTATGTTTAAACAGAGAAGAACAGTGACTCCTGCTTGCAGCTACTTGTCAGGCAGCCCTGTGAACTTGTGTTAGATTTATTGCACTTATATCTACGAGCAAGTCCTATGCACCAGTGACAGCAGCATTTATGTGCCATTTGCACAGCAGTGAAGTATGAGACAACATGACACTTCAATTAGCATTCTGCTCATGGATAGGTAAGGACAGATGCTGTAGAGTGTAGTAAACCCTTCCTGCATCTGCTGTGTTGTAGGATGCCGTGTGTGGTGTTGTGATATGGCTGAAGGACCTGAGAAGTCATACCAGATAAATTTGGTTAATAGCAGGCTTAGCCCACTATTTCTTTGGGTGTGTGTCGTGTTAGACAGTATTTCCAGAGGGAGACCAGCAAGCTTGGAGCCAGTGGGTGTAGAGATGGACTTTGGGGATGATGCTGATTTTGGGGAAAAGATCCCCTGGGGATTGTACAAGTCATCATGCACTTAAGAGATCACTGCTATTGCCTGTGCATTCCTGAAGAACAGAGCAGAAGTGCTCCTGGTCATGCAGGTGAACAGGTTCTGGAGCACCTACTGCCAGTGTGTTGACATGAGTAAGTTATTCTGTGGGGCTGACGTTGACTTATTACCTTGTATTATGGTGAAAGTCTTCTTGCTTCAGTGTTTCCAGAGGGAGTTCATACCTCCCTTGCTTTTTGTCCTTATTATGTCCGTTTTTGAAATTCATGCCCACTTGTGTGTTTGGGTTTAGACAGGGTAGAATGTCCTCAGATCGTAGTTAGATGGCAAGGAATAAATACACACAAAGTTGCACACACAGCTTCATTTTAATTTAAAAAAAAAAAAGAGTTCGGAAGATCTGAGAGTAAAATTTAGCACAGAATGTTTAGATTAAAAAAAATAAAATATTCTTTGCTTGACTTGCCTTTGAGCATTTTGTTAAAAGTACTAAAAGAACTCTTTTAATGAAGCATAAAAATTGATTGTTTCTTGCCAGGAGGGATTGTCTTCAATCTTCAGATACTAAAGACTTCATGAGAACCACAAGAAGAATATCTTCTTGAATCATTTACATTTTTCCTCTTTTGCAGGCTTATGTAACCATGCAGAAAATCTAATAATAAGTGTGCTATTAGTATCCAGTGTGGCACCTTCTGGAAAGTGAGGTGTCATGTTATTACAAATAATGGTGCAGAAATGTTGTAAATGTGGAGAGCTTCCGTATGTGGCTTATTTGAGTAACTTTATCAAAAAAGATCTTGGGCTAATTGAATCACTCTTTGCCTCTGATTTACTATTCTATTTTATTGTTTGAGGGAGGAAGAGCTTGGCTGCTTGCTTTTGTTTCTGTGAAGTCTGGCATGCTATTAATGGTGTTGGAAGGAATAGGCTAGTAGCAGTATTGAGAAACCAGGTGTCTTGTGGTCTCTTTTTTTTACATATATGCCTACCCCTTCTTTGTTCACCCACTCACACACTCTGGAGGTTTAAACCTGACCTACAAGGATCCTTTTCAGTTCTGATCTCATGTCTCTTGAGCAGGGATTGTCAGCCCTGACAAACACTCTCAGAGGGAAGGCTACCAGGCTGATGTGCTTGTTTGCACAACCTTACTGCTGGTGAGTTCAAACTCAGCTTCACAGTTCTCACTAATGGGACTGTAGGCTTTGCTTGAGTATGGGCAGGCTACTCAGCAGCAGGAAGTAACCTGCAGGGTCTTTTCTTCTATTGCCATTGACTGTCTTTTCTATTGCAAGCAACTCTTTTCTTTAGTTGTTGTTTTTTGGGGTGGGTTTTTTTGTTTGTTTGGTTTTGTCTTGGGGTTTTTTTTATTATTTATTTTATTTTTGTTTTTCCAGGGTAGGGGGCTATTCTTGTCACCCTTACACTCTGCCATCAGCAATATATACACCCAGAGCCTCACCCCCTTTTGCAGCAATCACAGAGTGATGGCTTTATAGGCATTTCCCTACCTGCTGGCATCTCTTCACCTGGGTTTGTGCAAATTGCACACTTAGTTGTTTCTCCAGTGAATATTTTGAGTATAAGTCCCTTCGTCTGTGATTGTTAGCATGTGCCCTGAAGACACAATGAAAAACTACAGTAAAGAAAAGCATGATGCTACTTTTGTGTAAATTGCCTCTCTAACCTGACCCTTGAAAGAAAGGGGAGCATAAGGATGTTGTTGATGGCATATCCCTGCTCCTGGAGTGCCAGTGTGCTTTTCCTACAAAAAATTATGCAAAACGTTGCCCTAGTCACCAAAATAAGCTCCTGAAACCTCTAGGTATGTCAAATGTCAGTGCCCATGGGTGCTTATCTTCAGACCCTCTGTTGTTCACTCAGGGATGGAGTCCCTTGTGACTATCCATCCTGAGTTTGCTCAGCAGCGCTGCCTGGCACAGCTCAGTGTCTGCCACCCCCTCATGGCTGCAGCCTCCATGCAGAGATGCTGTAGGGGCATGGGCCATGCCATTCCCCCTGCTTGCATCTTGCCAGTGGAAGAGGCAACACCTTGAGAGCCCTGCTGTGGTCATCCCACAGCCTGTTTCACTGTCAGCTCAAGAAGCTGATAGTCCCAGGCTTAACAACACATTTAGATGTGAGTGTGGCCCAAGGAACAAGGGATGTAACTACAAGCTTACCAATATTGCCCCACAGCAATTCGGAGTAACCAGTGCTTTGGATGTGCAGGCTTTGCAAGGTGGTGATTGATAAGGGATGATTTGGGATAGGAGGTAACCCAACTGTTGCCATCAATGACTTTCACAAGCAAAAAGTCACTGAAAAAAAGGGTAACTCCCCCACCCCAAAGCACACAATAAAAAGCTGGGTTGTTCACTCTAATCTAGCATGTAACAGCTAAGGAAGACAGTGCATTTTTCAAAAGCATTCACTTCCCTGCATCAGCATAAGAATTCCAGCTTGGGATATTGAATGTATCTGTTATTGTAACAGCTGATAGAGTTAAGTTATATGTAAAAGATTGTGCACAGTGTGACTCTCCAGGGTTGTTTTACTGTCATTTCCTCTTGTGTATTATCTTAGACAATTTAGTGCTTTGTGGTAGGGACCTAATCCTGCAAGTTACTGAGCACCATGAAATCCCATTAAAGGCAGTGCATTCAGCTCCTTGACGAATTGTAACTTTATTTGATGCAGGTTGTGGTGGTACTGTGGCAATAGGAATAAAGCTATTTTTAAAGGTCGTGGTGTTGTAAGCTTTTATAAAGCTGTACTCACATAATGGATCTTTCTTAAATCTGTACTTCTCTCTGCTAATCCTGGAGACTTATTTCTTCCCCCTTTGGTGTTTTTGCTTTGATTTTTTCTTTTTCCTTAGTAATGTGTTTTCTTTTATGGCTTCTCCTAGTTCCTTAGCTTTGCAGACCTTCTCCTACTTGGGTGGGTCTTTTTATGTCTTTGTTAGCTGGGAATTGTTTTCCAGCAGTGGTAACTATAGGACTCCTGAGGTCTCTGCCACTTGAAATGCTCATTCAGAACCATATTGGATAATTTCCTGGCCCATTTCCCTTCTGTTTCACTTCTAAACAGGCGATAAATTTGTTTACAGAAGCTGGGGCGGTTCATGCCAGCCTGAAGGAGGGCTGAGCTGAGTGACCACGAAGCTCTATGCTCACACTAATGCAGAAAGAAGCTATTAAAGTCTTCAGATCTAGGGCCCGGTCCACTCTTGAACCCTTCTTGGGAAAGCTTGGATTTTTCTGTTTGGGAGCCATTTAGCATAAGGTATTTGTACTATTATCATATGTTTCATTTCACTTTGTTTTCATGAGAAGCATTGCAACTTTACCTCAAAACTATCCTTCAGGAGTCATTTGGAGGCTTCTCCAAGGCACTTCTCTGAGAAGGAAGCTGATTGTGAAAGCTAGGCAACGGAAATTGTTCTGCTGAACTGGCAAAGCCATTTTCTGGTGTCCAGTCTTTGTAAAACTGTTGTTTTAGGGAAACCTCTAGGGACAGCAGTGTGGTCCCTTCCTGTAGTTGTTAGGTCTTTATATTGCAGATGCGTGGCTGTGCATGTGTTTGTGCTGTGGAGAGGTGAGTGGCAGGGCACTTCTGCAAGGGAAGACCCAGCCCCTCGAATGCTGGAGGGAAAATGTTACGCTCCATCATATTTCTTCTGTGCTTGGGTTTTGTCCTTTCTGCTCCATGGTTAGGCTTTATTGGCAAGAAGAGCATGAGGTCAAGACTGTGCTGTTTATTTTGCTTCTCAGCTAACTGAAAAATTCTGCCTTGCCTCTCTGCAGCCTGCCAGGGACCAAACTTAATGGTCAGTGTTTTAATTTAAGTGACACCAGCCATTAGGCGAGCGGCGTAAAGGGTATGGTCGGTCAGCCCTTCCTTCCAGGGGTTTGCTGTACATCCTAGGCTATTGACCCCTTGCTACACATGGCT
The DNA here is from genome assembly GCF_051311805.1 of Agelaius phoeniceus. NCBI lineage: Eukaryota > Metazoa > Chordata > Aves > Passeriformes > Icteridae > Agelaius > Agelaius phoeniceus. Next base: position 65,238,395 of record NC_135265.1, on the reverse strand, counting down.
GGCCAGTGGCCAAAGGGGAGCTCTGTGCCAGGAGACTCAGACTTTGCTGTGCATCCACGCCCATTGTGGGAGAGGTGCTGCTCTGCGGTGGTGTGGGGATTCTGTGTTGTGTTTTCTGAGCATATGAAGGCCTGTCCATGTGGCTCTGGGAAAGGCTGGGGGCACTGATTTAGGCTCAAGGCTGCTTTTCTGAAAACAGGAGTACAAGAACTTTGATAGTACATTAGAAACATGTGTTCTTTGATAGTACATTAGAGGCATGTGACAAAGCTTTTGTCTTTTAACCCAGTTGTGTTTCTGTGTTGAGAAGATGGCGTGAGACTTGCCATGTGATGGTGCGATGAGCGACACTGCACTCCGGGAGCTCACGATCGCCACTTGGAAGCTGTGGGGAGGAGCAGCAGGCTCCTTCCCTTCATGGCTTTCACAAATAAGAGCTTTTTTGGTACTTGGTGATCATCACATTCCCTCTCCCGTGACAGGGAAGAAGGCTGCTCCCCTTTCAGCCTCTCCCACTCGTAAGCTGTTTATTCACATTAAGTGGTGAGGAGGCTGGATCAGCCATACTTCTCTGGTGTCCTTAGTTAACACAAGGCTCTGACAATTGTATCTCTGATTATTCCCTCACCATTCCTACCTTTTAAAAATATTTTTCTTTAATTGCTGCTTTGTCGGCTCTATAATACTGTACTGGGATCCAAAGGTGCATTTTAAATAAGGAAATTGAGGCTGCAGGGGACTGAGCTGATCATTATGAGTCTGAGAATGGGACCTGTGATGCATGTTTTCAGAGGCTTCTGTGGACAGTTGAATTAAATGAATGCTTTTGTGATAAACTTTTCTTTCAAACTAATCAATTGTGTGAAAGCAGGGAGTAAGCTGTAGCAAGCTGAATGGTGAGAAAGACACAGCTGCTGCCTCTTTCCATTGCAATGCCACTAATGTGCACTTAAAGACCATATCCCGGTCCAAGTGTTTCTAGATTCTCTGCTTTGTTTCATTGCCCTTGCTGAAAGGTGGCTCAGAAAAGAGGCCAATAGGCAGAAGGCATCAGGAAAATGGAGCAGGGAAGCAATTCTGTGCAGCTGTCCCAACACCTGTGCTGTCCCTGCAAATTACACTCTGGATCTTCTTGTGGGAAGCAGGAACAGCTATGGCTGTGAAGCAGCATGCTGCTGGGTGCCACACAGAGTCAAATGGTGACTCTGGGGCTTGTAGACCGCACTGCCTCTGTGCACCAGGCTGAGGAGGCTGGGCAGGCTGCCTGCTGGTAGAGAAGCAGGGAGCCCTGCTCCAACAACAAGTTCCTGCCTTGTTTGCTCTAATAGTTATTTTTCCAAAGACCTGTAAAAGTTAAATTCCCTTTTGGTTTTGCTTGATCGTTATCTGTGCTTTAGAAAATAAAAAATTGTTTTAATACCACCTCAGGTGAGGAGCAGCTTGAGCTCTGCCCTCCCAGACCCTCCTTGGCCTGTATAGCCACAGTGAGAGGGACAGCATTAGGCAATTGCAGCTCCACGCAGCAGGATGGGTAGGTACATCCATAGATTTGCTGTCTGCTGGGCTTTGGGAGGTGAGTTTTGGATAGTAAATAGGTGAGAGGGACGCAAATCTGGAAGAAGTCTGGTGCAGTAGAAGATAGCAGAGGTTTTCCCTGATCTGCATAGACTTCAGGTGCAGTGAGCTTTAGATTACTCACTGACCATCAGCAGCAGTGTGAGCCCAAGGGGAAGGGACCTGGCTAGGGTACACAAAAGGTGAGGTGGTCTGAGAGTGTGAAGGTGGTCTCATCAGCCAAGGACCAATTGGCTGCACAAAGACCAAATTTCACTGACTCCTTGCATGAGGACCAAAAGTATTGGCGCTGCCTCACTGGTGGGAGGATATGGTCAAGGCTGATTCTTGCCTTGTTCTCTTGAAGTGCTACGAACTATCCCTTTGCAAAGGGAGGGGGAACAATGAGCAGGGGTGTGGGAATGCTTTCTTCACCAATGCACTTTGCAGGAAAAAAACGTTATCCGTGTGTGAGGTCTGGATTCCCCAGCGGCTGCAAAGGATGTCATGGGTGGTAACACTTCCTACATCTATTCTCTGTTGCTAATGGCCATAGTTCCATCATGCACAGGCATGACCCCTCTGGGGCAATAAAAAGCTAGTCTTCTCTCCCTTTAGCTGTTAGCAGTGGGATTTTTAAAGATTTTTTGTTTGCTTTATCATTGTTTTCTCCATGAATTTAGGGAATGCAGGCTTTCTCTAGTCTCTGTACACTTGGTGTGTGGGGTGCATATGTATGTTTTCTGGTTATCTCTCTCTTGCATCAGTAATTTAGAGCAGGCATGGGTTTGTGACATAGCTATGTGAATTCAAGGGGAAAAAATAGTGCTACTTGCCTTGTGTTTTCCATTTGCATTCTGCACTGCTTAGCCAAGACTTCTTTACCTTCTATAGCTCTTCCAGCCATGAGGAAAAGGTTCCAGGAACATAGTTTCTTCTATCTGTACATAAAACTGGGAAGCCCTGAGATAAATGAGCATAGAGTATTCTACATCCATCATCGCTCCCCTTTTCCCACTTGGTATGGCTTGGAAGTGGCAGCTGTGGTCAGATTAAAAGATGAAAGGTTTTGTGCCTTGTGCATGAACCTGATTTCTGTCCATGGGTTCATAATCTTTGCTGCTTTTTTCTTGCTACAGAAATTGGCTTTATTTTTCTGCTATGTGTGGATCCAGAACTATCCAGAGGAAAAATACAGTTGTTGGGACATGTCACCCCACAGCTGTTAGCTCTGCAAGATATGCCTTTGCTACTCATCACTCGATGATGAGTAGAGGGAGTGCTTGACGGTACTTTTCTTCTTCTCTTCATCTCAGTTCCCAGGAAATCAATTTGAATTGCTATTTTGAATTCTTAAATCTGAAACAATCAACAGTTCCTGCCTTATATTGAATAGTGAGGGGAGTGAGCATCTTGTCTGTGTGGTAATGGGGGAGGTGATCAACAGAGGGACTACTTCAGCCAGGCAGTCTGGAGGCAGCACAATTAATTTATTTTCTTCCTTGATCTGTGAACCCTCTTGGTCATCAGAGCATTGAGACCTTCAGCTGCACAGTGTGCTGGGTCTGTCCTTGAACACCCCCTGTGACCGCCTGACCCCCAGGGCTTCACTCCTCCCTTATCCTAAGTGCCTGTGGCCCTGCACCTTGGCTGTCCCCAGAAACAGCTCTGTAGCTTCAAAAGGTGATGACTGCAAACCTGGGATCTCTGTAATTTATGCTCCCCACGCAAACAAACATGCATATGCTGTTCGCACTCCTGGTGTATTAATAGTGGCAGAGCAACATGTGTTTTCCACAAGAGCAAGACACCTGTTGAGGTTGTTCAGGGTCACAGAGCACTGCAGTGATGCTTTACTGCTTTCTGCAGACTCCAGTATGTGTTGAGAAGAGAGGGAATGGTTTTCATTAGGCCAAAAGGGGCTACCAAAGGGAAATTATCCACACATGCAGACATGGCAAGTCCTCTCACTGGAATAATGTGTGCAGCCCAAGAAGGAGGGCAGATCAAGGAGCTGAGGTTGTTACCTGTTTTAGTCTAAATCTGGCAGTTGTGATAAGGTAAATGAAAAGTTTCCTAGCAACTGAGGTCAGCATTTGTCCTGTGGTATGTACAGCACTCCCCTGCAAGGTGCTGCACTGATAAATATATTTTGTCCCACAGGTGCCTGATCTGCAAGTCTGAAGCCACTGTTGCAGTCACTCTCATTTTATAGGCTAGAAATGGATTTTTAATTAAAGTTCCTCTGCTATTGTTTAAAAATGATCAGATCCTCAGTCACCAGCCAAGTAACTCAAGGGCACAAAGGCTGCCCTTGTCTGCATCACATGAGACAACATGAACCAAACTTTGCCTGATATTAAGAGGCACTGAAAGCAACCCTTAGCACATCTAAGCAGTTTGCATGTCCTCCTTCAGTGGCCTTTGGGCCTCATAGTATCCTTTGTATCTCAGATGATCTTAGATGCAGGTTGCACATACATGATCCTTCATGGATTCCCTTTTTGCAGAGCAGTCTAGAGCCCTTAGAGAAACACATGTGGGCTAACCTTGCATAAAAGAAGAGAAGCAACGTCCCATGTGTTTAACCTGGGCACCTTAGCAGTAGTTGTAACCCGGAAAGCCATTTCTCTCTGAAGCACATCAGCTGGGAAGGAGCCTCATACATGCCCCCTGGATCTGATTCATCACCTAAGGGGATCAGAGCACTTGTGAGGGGCTAGATAGAAAAGGGATGTCAGGATATGCAGCCAACTTCTTCCTACAAGACAGCAATATTTGGACATCTGTCTATTTAGGATACTGGGCCAGAAAAGATGTGAAGAAACTGAGAGGAATGCATAGAGTTTTGGAGAATTTTACTCAGGAATTTATGGTGATCCTTTTGGCAGTGCCATCAATGACACCCTGGTCCTTGCAGAGGTGCACAAAGGGAAAGACATGGCCAGTGGAGGGCAGGCAACAGGCTGAAGGAGTGGAAATTTTCTCCAGGATCTATGAATTTCCTGGGAGACTCAAGCTTTCACTTATAGGGGGCTTCAGCTGAAGGGCTGAGAACTCTCAGGTCCCTAAACAGGCTCTCTTAGGCTTTTTGTTTGGTTGGTTTGGTTTGTCTGTTTTTCTTAATTTTGTTTTAGTGGGAGGGACAAGATTTGACCTACAGAAATTCCATTGTTTTAAGGCAATAGTCTAAGCCTTGCAGAAAGTTTTGATGATAGTGTATAGCAATTTATAAATGCAGATAATCTTTTAGTTTTCCACAGACTGAATTATACTAATGAAAACTTTACTGCTAAAAAAAAAGGGGGAACTAACCAGGTAAACCCAAGAAAAAGAATTAAGAAACTAGATTAAGAGAATTACATTGTCATTCCCATTCTTAACTCCTGTGCCCATTAGAATGTGCACAGAATACATCCTTTATATCCCAAAATGTTCAGCCTGGAGTAACTTTGAAAGGATAGCTGTGGGTACCAATATATGCCCTGTATTCCTCATTGTGTTTTCCATTGTGGCAATCCCTGCTGGTGTTTTCTATTTCCAAGTTTTATCAATCTGAGCAGGTCTGTTCCTGAGGCTCTGCTGAAAGTCAAAAGGGTGAAAGAACGTTATGTCTACGGAAGTGTCAGAAGAATTTCCAACGTGCTGTGGATCGTTAATTTGGCTTCAAAGACGTGTTTTATACTTTGGAATTTTACAAAGCAGCTACATGGAGGCTTTTTTGCTGTGGGCAAGGCATGTTCCCCACCAGGTACCCTTGTAAAGCATTCTCCCCACTAACGGGATTGCAGTCGAATAGTTTCTTGCCTTTATCCTCCTGTTTTATCTCTGTTCTCCCCAAGAATCCCTCTTTGTCCTTTGGTTACTCTTTGGGGTGACATAAGGACAGTGAACCTGAAGTGGGAGATGAAAGAAAAGCAGTGTTAAAACAAACTAAAGCTGGAATGATTTGCCAGGACTGGAAAGATAACCCATGCGATTGGGGTAATTTCACAAACATCAGGGGACAAGGTTCAGGAGTAAAATCTGTTGTTACTGAATCTGAAAGACAGCACTGCCCTGAAAGTATTGAGTCAATCAGAAACTGCTAGAGTTTTCTACTGAGTGAGTTTTCAGTGACATCATCACCAGCATTAGTATGAGAAAACAGAATATCAGAAATTATTTTTCAGTTTTAGGTGTTAAAAATACCTCATTTTCCTGTTAAAGTCAGTTGAATAATGACACAGAATGATGTGCAAGGGAACACTTCCTTTAAAAGATGACTTTTGATGATGGATGAAAATTAACCCTGTTACTTTGCATGAAGGTGTGTTTTTGGGGTTTTTTGGGGGTTTTTGTGGTTTGGTGGCTCTTTTTTTTTTTTTTTCCCCCTGGACGGGTTATGCCAGAGCACTGAAAAGCTTGCAAGAACATTAAATAGAATAGTGATGAGGGTAATGACTGAAATGGAAGCAGCTTCCAGCTGTCCACACACCAACTCCTTCCTATCCCCTCTGCCTGTTTTGCTGGTGTTTCAAAGAGGATACATACTTTTTCCTCAACACAACAGTTTTCAGTGTGATCTTTTAATGCAGCTTGCTGCCAGTGCCAGTTTGCAGCATCTCCGGAAGAACTCAAAGTATTTGTTCCCATCTGTGAAGTGAAAGTTATAAAAAGAGTTCTTACTATGCTGGGCCACAATGAGGTTAAGCCATTAAAATTTGGAATAGATTTTTTGTGATTTAAAGATATGTATACATGTTGTTGCCCTGTGAGCAAATGAAGAGTTGGAAACAGGATTTGAGAGTCCACAGTCTAACTAACCACTGAGTCATTCCTTCCCAGGAGAAATTATTTCAAGTGCAGGGATTAAATGAAAGAAAAATGGACACATGTGTGACAAGACAAAAATCAATAGCAAATACCAGAAAATAAAGCAAAAATTATTCCCTAGAGATACCAAGGTTCTGTAAACATTTTTGTTCAGTTCTGCCCTTTCTCTGGAAGGGTTGGTTTTCTCTGAAAACCCAATCTGCAGTACTGCATCATATGATGTAGTTAAGGAAAGTAAGTATTTGTTGTGTATGTTTATTCACTTTAAAAAACCCAACAACAATGACCAAAAAAAGCGACCAAACAAAAAAAAACCCACAAACAAAAAAACCCCAACAAAAACCAAAATGTACTCTTTCCAGCAAGTTTACAACATGCACCAGTCACAACCTCTCTGGCTTCCCAGGAAATAGGTCTGTCACTTTGTTGCTGTAGTAATGCACAGTGTGCCTTAGTTGTGCTGCTGCTTGGATTAAGTTGCTTGGCTGCCCAGAGATTGGTTAACAAGTTCATTGGAGTGAACTCACTGCAGAGCACTGGATTCACAGTCTCTGCCCATTTAAATGCTATTTTTGCCCCTCTCCATCCCCCCGCCATCAGATAGCTGTGGCTTGGCACAGCAGCAACCACGTTTGGAGTCTCAGTGGTCCGGTTCATCAGAGAATGTAAACCTGCCTTCCCAAAAAAGTTACTTAATGTTCTCAGTGATTGGACTTCAAGCAGACTGGTTTCTCATGATTTCACATTAATAGACACTAGACTGGAATTTTAGGTGCATACCTAGAGAAACAGTGGCTTTGATTGCTACTCAAATGAGCTAAAGTCACTCGGTCAGCAGTTTTGTGCACAGAAATACCCAGTGACTGGATCTGTATTAAAAACATTGTGTTTTGGTGCTGGCAAAGGTATCTACTAGGGAAAAAAAAATCATTGCTAGATAAGGAAACTATGTAAAAATTAAAGTTGAGTGTTTATACTTCTAAGGGCTACTATTTACTTTTATAGATTTGTTTATATGAGTTTTGAGGACAACTGCATTTTTATCATATGAATCTACCCAACTCCTAACAAACTCCCCTAGAAAAATTCCTAAGAGTTTTGCTTAGGGCTGTAAAAAAAAGAAATAATAATTTTTAGAAAAGACAGGGTGGAGCAGTTTAAGAAGTGGTGTGGCTGTGCAAGGTTTTGTTTACTTTTCCACCAAAGATTAAGTAGTGGTAAATTATGCCATATATAGGGAACAAACATAACCAGTGCTATGAAACAGGATATAACCATGTTTTGAACAGTTTTAAAGATGCACAGAAGTTACTGTCCCCTACTTGTGCTATTAACACACAGACTTTCTTCCTCATCCAGTTGTTTCCCACACATAAATTGAAGTTACTCTCTGTAAGGTACCATATTCCATGCAGTTTTCTTTTGGAGAGTGGACTTCGATCTGTTATATTATCCCTAGGACCAACATTAGTGGCATCCTGATCATAAGATACAGAGATGTCGTTTATATGTAGAAGTGCTACCCTTTCCTGGAACACCGTGTTTGTTGGCCTGGCAGCTGGTAATGTTTTGATGGTGTGTTAGAAAAGCTTTTTTTGGGGAGGTAAAACCTCCCAGGGTATCATCAGATGACTTCCATAGAAATATTGGTGGCAGTAGCCAGATGGCATGTGTCAAAATCCTGAACCTGACAAATTTCACAGAGGTTTTACCTTTCCTTCCTCTGGGGGCAGGATTTTGTAGGCAGGATTTAGTAGGATTTCCAAATCCCAGGAAGCTGTGCAGCCCTAGGGAGGATAGGAGCTTGGTTATGGAAGGTGACTGACTGCAACTTCTGGTTGGTTTCCCAGTGTGTCTGCTCTTAACTGCAAACCAGGGAGAACTGAAAAAAGGGTTTGAAATTGGGTCTCTGTCCCACTGCTCACAAGTGCAATGTGTTCAGTAGCAAAAGGCAAATGATTCCACAAAAATGACAGATGTAAAAAAAAAGGTAGTAAGCAGGAATGAGTGCCTTCCCCTCAGCAGCAGTTGCATCTCTACATTACACACTGCAGCCCCATAGTGGTCGTGCTGGGATCTTAAGTGGTGCTGAAGCAGCTGCCACTCATGTGAGCAATGCAACTCAACAGTCAGGAGCAGAAACTGTACAGGTCAATGAAGTCTGTTTTTCTGTTGCTCTACACTGTTTATGGGTGCCTAGTTGCATTATTATTATTGCTTTCATAGTTTTTGCCTTTCTATGAGGTACCAGGTGTTGCCCACTGCCAGCAGCCTGGGAAACCAGTGAGGTATTGTTGTGGGAGCACTTCATGAAATGACCAAGAAATGGGTTCACTTTGTTTTGCTAGAGGTGTTGTGCAGAATGACTGCCAGATCATTCCACCAAATGCTTATGGTCTGAATGGATAGAACAAGAAAAGGAAACCAAAACTAATGCAACATAAGGCTGCAGGGAAAATGCACTAAGTTCATAAACTTGTGACCCTGCATCTCCTTCCAGCTTCAAAGAAAGCTCTTAGTAGAATTGGTAAAAAAGTTCCATGTCTCAGTAGTTCGTAATTTGAAATCAAAAAATGGAAATAGATACATAAGAGGTACTAAGGATTTCTTCTTCATTGCATGTATTCATATACCTTCATTCATTTCCTATTGCATCTCTTCGTGGTTTAAAATTTAGACCAAAAAATTTGTGCTACTAGCTCATCTGTGCAGCAAGTATTTAGTCTTGTTTCTGCCATTGCTGAAGAACTGAGTTCATCTCTGCAAAGACATTTTGGGAAAAAAGTGGTTGGTCAATGGTATGTAACTACAGTAACTACAGTGAGCTCACGATAATCTAAAAAGAAATACCATTGGGAATCCAAATAGATTGTCTAAATAAAACGTAGGTAGAATTGGCAGGAAAGGATTAAATTGTTTAATCTGATTGTATTGTTTCTAAGCTGTTGCTATCCTAACTCATGGGAGAGAGGGAAGCATAAATGTGAAGGCATTGTGCACAGCCAGCTGTGGTGACAGGACTTCATTAAAGTGTGGAGGCCCATAGCAAGGCTTTTTTTTTTGTAGATCAGACTTTGATCTTGGCTGGCCTGGAAGAAGACACATCCCTGGAAGAGGATAGTGAGACTTCTGCAGCTCCCACACAGTCAGGCTTTCTGAAGACCTAGAGGGCTTTTAACACAGCAAAATAAATGACCTTTACCCTAAGGGGCTGCTTTGAAAATCTTATGGTGAATGTGTTCAGCCCATTAAAATGGCCAGGTGGCTGGGAGTAAGGCATCTTTTCTGGTATTAATTGGATGAGGAAGTGTGTCTGTAGATGGTAACCATAATTTTTAATCATAGTGGTTTACCCTTCCAGTTCCCAGTGGCACACATCCAGGGTCTGATGTCTGGGAAACACAGTTGTAGCCAAGGACTCCTCTTCAGCACATTGGGAAGGCTGGCTCTTTGCTGTGCTCTCAGTTCTCCAGAGTGATCAGTGTGTGTTTAACACAGTGATGCAAGTGAGGAGAGGACTTGGGGAAGGTGGTGCTGGAAGGATGCTGAGTATCAGCATTGCTTGGAGATAGGAGATTGTTCTCACATGGGGTGATGAGCTAGGTTAATATCCTGGTGCTGTGCTTAGGTCACTTAGGCTTCAGGCCCTGGGCAGGAAGGCCAGCTTCAGCTAGAGGTCATTGTACTTGGCTGCAGTTACATCTTTGTGATGTTAAAAGCAGTCCAGGAAAGCATTGGAGTAACATCTGGTCAGGAGGGGACGATGGAGGGACTGGCCTGGACCTCCTCTGGCTCTGGGACGCAGGAGTGAGGTCCCCGAATGCTTATCAGCATCCACCACTTGCACATGAAAGAAGGAAGCGAGGAGTGATTCAGTTTGCATCCGGGCCCTGCAATGGCCTGTGCTGCTGCCTGATCTGCCTTCTTCCCGGTTCCTGCTTCCCCACTCTGCCTACAATAGTCATTCCTCTCTGCTGGGGAGACACCCAGTCTGCATTTTGTTCCGCAAAGTGCTTAGTCTGGCCCGGGAAGTGGGGCACATTTAATGGGAACCAACCTGCACACACAGCCCCCAGCAGCCTTTTCCTGCCTGCCTGCCTGGCAGGCACGAAGAAGAGTCACTGCTGGGGTGTGGACAAGGCCACAGAAACTGTCAGCAGGGGACAAAGTTGTGCTCACCTCTGCAGGCCAGTGGGCAGCCGGGGATCAGGGCAATGCTGGGGAAGGGAGCGCTCCCGTTTCACCACGTGTGCGTGGTGGGGCTGTGAGCAAGGACCGCCGGCTCCATCTCGCCAGCTGGCTCGCTCAGCAATTTTTGCAGGAAGTGTGAAGAGAACACATTTTATGGGAGATATTTATCATTATCCTGTACTGCTTAAATATAGTCTGTGTAGCAGGTTAGAGCTTGTTAGGCTTTTATCTTCTCAAGTTGGAGGGTGATGAATTAATCTATGAGTGTTGCAGCCTCGAGTGAATTATAGAAAGTCATCCCCAATGAGTAAAGATAAATGACATTTGGAAATTAACCCATTAGATAGTCTCTTCCAATAAAGTGCTTACTGAATTATTAAATTGTAAATGAAGATGCTTCACGTCTCATTTGAAAGTCAGAAAGACACTTATTTGTAATTCCACTACTGGTTTTCTTTTTTTTTCCCTCTCAGAGGTTTCATTTCTCCTGAAAGGTTTGGGGCTGACAGCCCCAGAGGACAAAGTCTCCATTAATCCATGGAGCCAGCACAGCAGCTACAATGCAAGCTGTGCTGCCTTGTTAATGTGCTGCAGCCTCTGCCAGGAAAGGAGCAGTCCCAAGGGACAGGGTGTTGGTTTACACTTTGCAGTATCCAGCCTCCAAAAAAAGAAGAGTTGTTCAGCTCTTTATTGACCTGCACCTGCGTTAGTTTAACTGAATATGACTGTTTGTGTAGCTGGATTTAAGGTGACCTGCTGGGCAACACAAACCTACTGTAAACTCTTCAGACAAGTGTAGGTCCTCTAGATTCAGCCTGACCCAGGAGCTTGAAGCTGAGCCTTGCTCAGGCGTTATAAAAATGAGCAGCAATAATACTGAGATGCACATTTGGGCTGTCAGTGTTACTGAAGTCTTGGCAGACCTCGTGGTCGCTGGGTTTGTTGCCCCTCACCAAAGTAATGGGGTTGCACAGGGGTAAAAACACCCCTGTTGCTGCAAGGCAAATCATTCTAGTTTTAAAGCGATATAAAATACATGCAAGTTTCATAAAGTCACCGTTGGTGAGATTTACTTTGGCATAAATATTCCTGTATAAATATCCTTGTTCCAGGCTAGGATCTATTTGCATGCTAACAAAAAGCCAGAGACAGAATGTTTTCAAGAATTTCCGTCTCCAGTGCAGCCAGTTGTTGTGGTGATGGGTTTTGTTCTATGTTTGTGGAACTGGACCAAGCCTAAGAACACCAGCTCACTTCAGAGAGGTACCCAGCAGGAATGACTTTCACTGTCAACCTGAGCTGGCTCCAAACCAAGGACCCAGAGGGCAGAATGTATCCTTCCCATTATCAATTGGCATTAGAGCCAATTTCCCATTTTCTTTTAGTGCTAGCAGTTTGATGATAAGAGAAAATTATTAAATCCATATAGTATTAAATATGATGGTAATTAGATAATCTCCTATAACTGATTTTTAAAGACTCTTGATCTTCACTGGCTTTTTCTTTTTGATGGCACAGGACAGACTTCATCTTACATGTTTTGCAAATGCTGCCACTGCATGAATATAACCCATGCTTATGGAGGGAGTTTGTTTCTCCTCATGTAATTGTCATTTGGCTTCTTAATAAATTCCTAATATAAGGAAGGACTGATCTTGTTCCCATAGCCATAAACAAGTTCTAGCTGTAAAGAAGCAAAACTTTAGTTAATAACTACCAAAAAGTGTTCTATTGGTTTTATTATCTGTCCAGAACGATCCTTCTCTGCATCCCACATTTCCAGGACACATTCTGCAGGTAGGAAGTGAAGAAAACAGAGAGGCTGTCCTGCATCAGCTTTTCTCTTTAAAGATTATAAACTGTGCCATTAAATCCAAAACAAATGGCAATCCACATGCATATTTAAGATTGTTTAACACTTGTTTGAGATCAGTAGTTTGAGTTTTTACAGAAATTTTGTACTGACCTGCCTGTGAAGTGTGGCTTCTCTGCAGTGAATGTGAACAGAAGAACAGAATAAATACCTCCCCCCCCCGCCCCCCCCCTCCCATCAAGGGTATGAGAAAGCCCCCTCAGGAAGGCTTCTTCACCACTGGTTTATGTTGTTAAAATGGTAGTGATGAGAAAAAACTCATCCTCAAGAACATGTTGAAATATGATTTAATGCCCATATCAGTCTGCCAACCATCTCAGTGTTTTTTTCTTTAGCCTTAAAGTTGGTGGGTGGGAAAAGACAGGACAGAATGAAAAATCTTTATGTAGAGTGTGACACAATAAACACTTCATAGTAATTGTATTACACATACTGTGCTAGTGCAATTCTTCTGGGCATCAGTGAGAGGGCATGTAATTCACAGTACTTTTTTTGGCTTTTAGTAATACTTTCCTAGAATCAAAAGTGAGTGAGTGCGCAGTCTCAGTTCTGACTCAGCCTCATGCTGTTAGTGATAGTGGCATTTTAAGTGATATTGAAGCAAGGACAGAAACTAACATTTAAGAGGAAGCAAGAATGACAGAAATGCTAAGATGAGGAGAATAAAGAAAAAAAAATGCTCAAACAGTAGTTCAGAAAAGAACAGTGTGGGGGGAAATAATTTTACACCAGAGCCATAGAAAGACTACTTGACCACAGACTGAAAATTGGTAAAGCTCCTATTTCTTGTCAGACCAGCTTGATTTTCAGTCTAAGCTGCTGAGTGACAATTTTCCTCTAGTCTGATCCTGTGTCTTTTAATTAACCAGCGTTGTCATCCACATCTTTGAGATTCTGATGGGAGCAGCAGCTCATCTCTCTTGATTTGCTCAACACTCTGCATGCAGAAAGCAGCAGCTGCTGCTGGTGATCCCAGGGCTGATTTGTCTGCATGTTCCCCTGGAAATATTTGCCTAAATGAAGTAAGCTGTGTGAGGAGGCCCCTAGTCTAATTGGAGCATTAGGTCTGTGCAGTAGGTGGTGTGCAGGTGGTTTGTTTTCTGGTATTCTGGCAGCTGGTAATTTATCTCTGACATTTATGGGGTTTTGATGGATGTAGGTAGAGCAACTGTATGGAAGAGCCATTAGGTGCTGGTACAGTGTGGCCATGCTGGAGCTTGCAGCGTTTTCTGAGTGCTTTGCTCCTCTTGGGCTCACACTTTGAGTAGCAGCTGCCATGGATCTCTGCAGGGGTCCTGAGCAAGGCCTTGACCTGAGTGATGCAGAGGACTCAGTTGTGTTACCCCCACCTTTGCAGCTCCTCATTGGAGTGGTTTCAGCTGTGCTGAGTGGCAACACAAATCACAGCTGTCAAAATCACCTGCTAAAATCTAATTTTTGAGAGTCTTCCAACACTTTCAGTGGATAGGTGTAACAAGCATATTCCCATCCTTGCCAGCAGCCCACTAGTGAACTGGAATTGCACAAGGTTTCACTGACAGAGTTATAGCAATGCAACCCATGGGAGATTATTATCCCCCACTATTACAAGACTATTATTTAGAGATTATCATAAACTCATTCTGTGGTGCCCCTTGTTTTAGTCATGTAGGCAGCTTTCCACAGCAGCTGAGGCAACACATGTGGAAGAGACATCTCCTCTCTCCTTCCTTCCCCACTGAATGGAATGGAGCAGCTTCTGAGATGCTGCAGCTCCTTCAACCCAAATTTACCAGACAGGCTAGCAGTGCCCTTCTCTCTCTTTCTTCTTTTCCCTCTCATTAATCCAGTGTGGTAGCTGTCAGCTCAACCTGGCTGTACATCACAGAGAATACTGTGCTGTTTTGGCAGCAATTTGAACTGAAAGGAAAGATTTTGCAGGCAGAATTGAACCTTTGGGAGGTGAGCTGAATGATGCTGTCACAGAAGAAGAAAGACTCCTTTTCCAGTGTAGCTCATGGGTTTTGCCAGGCAAGAGCAACAATGTGAATTTTCACATATATATATATATGAAAACCTGGCAATGTTTCAAAATGCTTGGGTAGGTCTTGCCCCTGCTGGAAAGATTTGAATCTAATTAGAAATCAGAGATAAGAGGAAATGGTATTTCAGCCCATGAGAATTTCCACAATCTCAGAAAAACATTTCTTGGTCTAACGGGAAGAAAACTTAAGAAGCTGAGATAAAGTGAAAATCGGGTAATAGGTGAAAACGTTTTACAAAACAGTACAGCAAAGCCTATAGTCCTGTATTCAAGCTAGAGGGTGGTTTCATTTTAGACTAAATTTCTGTTGTAGCTGCAGCATTTTTTAATTACACCTTCATTAAGTGTTTAAAACATTTAGTTTTGGAACCAGCAAATAGGTTTTAATTTTTTTTAATATTACTGGGAAAATATTTACAAAGAAGTTCCAGCAGTTTTTCCCAGCTGTCAATGTATTCAAACATTTTTGCCTCCAACAGATTCAGGTTTTAAAACAAACATTTCCTAATGTAATTTTTCCTTGAAAAATTCCTGCCTTTTTTATTAGACATCATTAGTTCTCACCTAATTTTAGCCAAAGGGCAACAGTGACTTGTGTACCTTATTTTGATTTTAATTTCACTAACCTTACAGCAGACTGTCAAGGTTTTTTCTCCTTAGGAGCTGAATAAATTCTGACCAATTATGTTGTTGCTTTAGTCATCCTGGTTGTATGATCTCATGATCATTCCATATTTTTAGAACGTGTCCATTGTACCAAAGTGGTTATCTATCACTCATTGCAGTAGTTATTTCATGTTTCTAAGAAAATATGTCATTCATCCATAAGCACAAGAACAAGAGGCAGGGCAGAAGAAACAGCATTTTATTTCATATTTACCATAAAGAGTCTGCAAGTCACTAACAGTATGAAAAAGAAACCAAACCAGATTAACAGATGTAAAATCATTACACATTCAGAAGAAACAGTAGGCAGAGAGAGAAGTGATAAGCATCTCAGAAGCTGGAGAATCACTTGGTCCATAACTAAATGGGCTTAAATAAAACCAGGAAAAAATCAGTTTTCCTTTTTGCTATAGGAATGGAGATGGTGAGTAACATTCTTGGGGCTGCAGGGATGCTGTGGAGCAGTGGGATGCATCACATCTATACACAGCTATTGCTTCTGAAACTCTCAGGCCAGACACAGGGTGGCTCCATGATCAGACCTGCCTGACTGTCATGTCAGTGTTCCCTGTTTGTCCTGGTTGGAGGGCATGTCTTGGTGAGATGAGGCAGTGTTTTGCAAGGGACCCCCCCAGGTGCTGTCCTCTCCCAAGAAAGCTTCCCCATTGGGTTCTGCTTTGCAATGGGAGGATCTGAGCCTGTTTTAACTATTTTCTTCTCTGGGAGAGCAGCACTTAAACTCTGGCTTGAAGAAGAATTCACAAAGGTTTTGAGCACTCAGATCCCAGGCTGAATCCTTCCCCTAATTTAGTTGGAGTGCTTCTGAGAGGTCCTTAACTGATATGGAAACTGAAATCTGGTCATTAGTGAGGTATCCTTGGATAGAGAAGAAGTTTTCATACAAGGTTTTGCCTTAGCCCCAGCCAGGGGGTAGCACTTCAGAGCCCTGTGGGTAGTTGCCATTGAAGCTCCTTGGTAAACCTTGGGGGAACGAGTCTGTTGCCACAAAAGGGCTAACACAGGTTTGCTGGGCCCCGTGCAAAAGGCTGTAGTAGGTAGGAGAGCTCTGTCAGCAGAGGACACACAGTTCTGAGCTGGATTTGCTGGCATGGGTCCAAGGAGTGCCAAAAAATTCTGGAACTGCACTGTCATTTACTTGTGTATGAACGGAGCTGTACAGAAGTTGTACCAGCCATGTGATATCATGAATTTTAAAGGTCAACCTAGTGGCTCACTAGTGTTTAAAATAAAACTTTGGAAAGGTGAATTTCTGTGCATAGAAAGTTGTGGAGTCTCCCTTTGTAGCTGAGTTGCAAGATAATAGACTTCAAGTGAGCCACTAACTTTTGATTGCCTTTGCCCTACTTTCTAGTTCAGACCAGTGGATAGAGCTAAAGTCACCAGCTTTGATGAAGAAGGGAATCAACATTTCTCTTTCAGGCTTTGTATAAACAGGCAGCTGCTTGAGTATGCTGAAGTGTGAGGAATGTGAGCAGAGAAACAGCAAAAGTGAGTGGAAATCTCTAAGAAATACCACTAATACATTGGACTGCAGTTCAGCATTTTGTTAAGGGCATCATTTGTATTTATACTGTCAACACAGGGTGGATGAATGGAGCTACAATAAATGATACAGACAATTTGAATTTTTCAGTGTGCTTGAGACATGATTCTGTTTCTCCAGCAAAAAAGATGATGTTTTTTTGCCGTTTCAGGGATTAGGTAAATCCCCATGAGTGATGACAACAGACAGAACTAGGGCTTGCAGAAGTACAGAATGGAAAATATACTTGACACTTGTGAGAAGTGAACTCTGAGCTGGTAGTGTGGTTAGACACGCAAGCCTCATTTCACAGTGCTGAAATATTGCCTTCTCATTCTCCTATCTTGAATCATGAAACCTCATACTCTTCTAATGATTCTTTCAGAGGGAGCAGTGAAATTATTCATATAAAGAACCAGAATTGCTCAAACCACATCCTTTTTATTTATCTAGACCAAACTACAACTTCTGCGAAGTTTGGATCATTTGGGATAAAATTCTCAGTGTTCCCAGGCTGATTTTCTTCTCCCACTCCTTTATGTTCTTGACCTTCTTCTGGTAGCCTGCTTTAAAACTGGGTAGCTACTTCTGGTGTCGGAAATCACACCTTTGTATGGAGCATGATGCACGGAGGAGAGGCTCAGGAGGAGAAATTTCAGGGGATTTGATGCCCTGATGCCAGGAAAGGAGGTGACTGCAGTGAAGAAGGCTTGAGCAGCTGTTCAAGCAGGACAGGGAAACTTAGGCCTGGGCAGAGGAGGCAGTTTGTACTGTGTGTTGAATGTGTCTTAAATTTTGTCAGGGCTGCAAGAGAAGGGAGGTGAAAAGAAGGAGCCTCCAAGCTTTGGACTCCATTTGGAGAAGGATGAGAGATGGGGGCAAAGGTGACAAAAGAGCCACAGTGCTTAAGAGCTTAGATAATTGACAGGCCCTTAGCCCAAGACTGACTTTCCAGTGAAGGAGGCTGACTTCAGTGTGAAGTACTTCAAGACTGCTTTGCTGGTGTCCTACACACTCTGGAGTGCAGGAGGCCAAGGACTAAGAAGCAGGTTGCCTTCAAACACCTTTGCATCTCTTTCTCCTTTTTAATTCTATTAGTGCAGTAAAAGCATGCTGAGTAGTTTTTCTCTTACAGTCAGCAAATCCACAGTGCTGTCATGTAGCAAAGAAGTGATGTTCAGCCATACCTCACTGCTCACTTGCTGATGAGCTGCAATGTGTAAATCTCACTTGTAGCCCTTGGACTTGTCAACAGCTGTCTCCTCAGAAGCTGTGTGTTTGCTTGTCTGTTAGTTACTTGGGTGCTCTTCAGCACCACCCACCTACAGAGAGCTTCAGGAAGGGATCCTTGAGTTAACCATGGGCTTCTGTGCTATGGTCAGGAGTGGAGTCAGGATCAGAGTAACAGGTTCTGGTTTGGGGTCTTTTAAATGCTTTTGCTAAGTGCATCTGAACTGCAGACCTTTAGCTAAGTGTTGGCTTTACATTAATAACCCTTTTTGAAAGTCTTTGTCTAATTTGCCATTTGTATCATGGTTTGTGGTGGTGGCCACAGAAGATTTCAGATTTTGGTGGGTTTTTTTTTAATTTAAAGAGAAATAGTGACTTTTAGGCCATCTACAGAAGAGGCACTTGAAGTTCCTACAGAAAAATTTGTGCTCTCCATGATAGCAGAGCATGGAGGGTTATAACACCTGATTTGCATCACTGGGGGAAGGTGGGGAGTGTAGATGCTCTTGAGCCGTGTCAGCCAGATCTGTGGCTGAAGATTTGCAGCAGGATATATTGTTTTCATTATGTAACCATAAACACTATTTTGAAAAAGTCCAAAGTGCTTTATATTTCCAAGTTACTTTTATGGACTTGCTCAGAGTAGTCTGCCATCTGGTATTTTTTTTGCACAGGGCAGAATGAGGTAAGGGGGGAGAGATGCTCACTGCTTCCATGCTGTTGCTCAGCTTCCACTGAGGGAAATGTAACACCTTTCCCCTTTCCTTAGTGTCCAGCCTGGCTCCTTGTGTGAAGCTCTTCACAGTAAAGTCAGAGCTGACTCTCAAGGCCTTCTTTTTGCAATATTTATGAAGCAGCTTTCTTGTAGTGTGCTGGAAAAAAAAAATGCAGTGAAAGTCATTCTGATGACAGCTAGAGGGAAGTAATAACATTCTTTGCAGACTTACATGCAAAGAGTAAGAAAAATAAGTGCAAGAACTGTACAATGAAGGGGGCTGTATTCAATGCTTGAGTCCTGCATGCCTGTAGGAAGTCTTACATTTATAAATATGGGGATCAAACAGACTTCCATTACCAATTGCTTTTAACATTAGCTGAGTGATGCTTCCCTTCTTTTTTCTGTTTTTTTTTTTGGGGGGGGGGTTGGTTTTTTTAACCCCATTTCTGTTCTGCTTTAGTCCCTTCTGTCTGGACTAAGCTGTGCAATGTATGTGGTAAGTGCAGAAGATGTGGGGGGGGAGCAGCCTTGCAGCAAAATGAGTTGTGTCGATCCTGCCACAATTCCTTTTTTTTCCCCCTAAATAATCACATTGCTTAATTAGTCATTGCTCTGGGGAAGTTCTCTACCCAGCTTCCTGCTGGCTGCACTGACTTACGGGGCTGCTCTCGACTCCACGGTCTCCAGCGCCAGCATCTGACCTCAGCACAGCTCCCAAGCCCTCTGTGCTCTTGGGGAGGCCGTGGCAAAGATGTGTTTGTGCCTGAGCTGCGTGCAAAGCTAAAGCCCTGTTCAGAGCTTGAGGAATGTTAGATTATCCTTCTTCTTCCAGCCCCAGTGGCTGTTGTGAGCATGCTCCATGCATGCATGGCACTGGCTATTTGCCAGCTTTAGAGTAATTTTTTTTTTTTTTGAATGAGTGAGTGAATGAATGAATGAATACCTGATTAAGTTAATGAAGCTGAGCCAATGGTGGGAGGGAGCGACTTGGCTGCTGCCTGCTCGAAGAGATCTGGCAGCACATTAGACTTGCATAACGCTTTATAGCTCCATGCTGCGCTCCATATGAGCCACAGGAGAGGGCTGCAATAATTACTCGGCTCTGGGATTGAACCCAGCTGCAGGTAGCTAGTCATCCTCTTGTCCATTTCACTGGTGCCGGGAGTCACTTGTCTTGCGCCGTGGATTTCCAGGGGCACATGGGTAAGGTGCTTTCACAGCAGTGATCGCAGCGGTGAGAAAGCATGCTCGTGGCTCAGTGACTCTTACAAAAGAGCCATTCAGGGTTCCAAGCCGTGATTCACTGGACCCACAGGTTCAACGCAGGAATTTTTTTAGTTCCTGAGTTCAAAACTTGTATATAAATAACCTTGATGGGAGCTGTGTGATTTTTTTGTTTTCTTGTTCTTTCTTCATCTGGCTGGGAAAAATAGAGCAAAAGGCTTTCTTGTATCTGTTTTTTTGTTAAAAAAAAGCAATTTTTTTAAAGTCCTCAGAGTTCTTTTTGATTGTTGTTTAAGGCAAGTTCTTTCTGGCAGCCCCGGATGGTACATACCTTTGTTTCTCACATACTTAAATTAAGAGTACTGGCACTGCCTGTTAGCACACCGCCTTCATTTGTCAATGTTCCCTGCTTGAGAGCAACGATGATGATTTGCATTCTTAGTTGGAACTGGTGGGTTTTTTAATTGCAGCTGAAGCTTGTGACTGTGGAACCTGCTATGTTTGTATAATCCTGCATTATTTCATTTTCTTTTGATTGTTTTCTGTGTTGCCTAATCAGAACAGTTGGGGTGATCTCAGCCTTGCCATGCTGGCCTCAGTCAAGTGACACTGGTGATGGATTTGGGCTCTGTGCCCATTTTATCTGCTTGCTCCCCATTAAGCAGGAGGGAAGCTCCCTACTCACTGAGTCAGGGAGAACAACTAGTCACTTGGTTTTGTGGGCTGCAAGGCCTGGGGAGGCATTTCAGAGAGAGAGAAGGTGCAGAAGAGTTGATCTGGCTTTCTTGCTCATGTGTATTCCTGCATTCACTGACTCCTACGACACTGCCTGAGATGTCAGTGCTGAGATGGTCAGCGTAAGGGTCTGTGCAGGATGAGTGGGGATTGCTGCAGGCCATACCTAAATGTAGCTGACGGGCATGAAGAAGAAAAAAAATAAAGAGAGGAAAAAAGGGTGTCTGAGGGGGATGTTTAACTCCTTCTCTGTCTGCAGTACTGAGGTACGTGCTATGTGCCTTGAGACCAGCACGAGCTGCTGGCTTTTCTGTTTGTTCAGTAGTGATGGTCAGTCATCTTGATTTGGGAGGGCACCAAGAGTGCACTGAGGCAGTGAGCAAGGGCTGGTGCAAAATGGCTTCAAGTTCAAGCTTTGCTGAATGAAGTCTGAGTGAAGGCAAGGTGTTGGAATCCATTTCAAGGGGAATTTAACATCAGTTCATGTTTCACACTTTACAGATGGACTAATTATAGTCTAATTTGCTGGCACGTAGAATCTACCAGAGAAGCAGTCTGCAGGGAAGACTTCCAAGGAAAAGCACTGAGCAGGCAGATGACCTTTCCAAATCTTCCCCTAAAGCCGTGCTCTCACACTGTCCCCTTATCAGCCAGGCTTAAAGGCACGCTCCTCCCCGTGAGCGCCTGGGCTTATCTGTAAAATGGCTGCTCTGAGTTGGCTGCTGCTTGCTGGTGTTCCTGGCTGGATCTTCAAAGGGGTGAAACGCCCCCGGTTTCTGTAATTTTTCGTGGGGGTCTTATTCAAGTCTCCTGGCAGCGAAGCCAGGCATCTCTCTTAATTTGTTTTGCAGAAGATGGAGAGAATGTTAGTGAGCATTTTCAGACACATGGAAGGAGACCTGTGTGACATATCTGCAGTACAAATGTGTTCATACAGGCATGACAGTTTCTGTCACAAGTTAAAATGAGTGGCGAGTGGGTGTTGCTACGTTTAGAGTCACTCGTGAAATTTTCAATGGAAAATTGTGTAGGCAGCTCCCATTGTAGCCACATTGTAGGCACATTTTAGATAAATGAAAAACATCAACAAAGTAATTTCTGTATTAGACTTGTTTATAAATGAACTCTATTCACTCATATAAGCTGCAGAAGTGCCTGTAGGGGATGGGTGTGAGAGTAGAGGGCATCACTGAGCACTGTCAGATGTCCTGCTCTGGCAGCAGTTGCTGCAAGACAGGAGATAAAAGACTGGATGCTGCACTGGCCACTTGCGGAGTTGCAAAGGTGGGATCCCCCTTTCTGTCCTGGTGTTGGCGGGGTTGAAAGAGCACTTTAATTTATGTGAGTTTGCTCCATGGCTTCCATGCTGTCACCACAGACTCTGGGTATGTGTGCTGTGGAATGCTGACTTCCTGAGCATCTTGGGTTGGTGGTCCTCATGTCCTGGCACAGCTGACTCCAAGGCTGGGGGAGCAGGACTTTAGAGGGGTTTGGCAGGCCTCTGTCAGACTGCAAAGGCTTCAGTGTGGCATGGTGGTAAATCATCAAGCTGCTGGAGTGAGCTCCAGCCATGTGGGACTATGCAGCTGGCAGTCAGCCTGAGCTGAGACCCCAGGCCTGAGCAGCCCCACAACCTTCCTTTGTGGCTGCAGATGGAGCTGCTTCTCGTAGGGTCAGCTGAGGTGCACTTTCTGTTGTGCAGCTGGGAGAGAAAGCTGCGCATCAAGCTGTGCACACTCAAATGGCTTCGCTCCAGGCTCAGACCCTCACTTAGCAGTTACACCCTTTCCTTTCCCCCATAGAGGCAGAATGCTGTGGAATCCAGCATTTCACCCTCAGAAAAACTTCACTGTAATCAGCACTGTCAGCTCATACATTTTTATCTGTGGATATCTGATGCTATTTCACAAAATTCTGTTTCCTGGTGTCAAATTATGAGAAGGGAAATTCCACTTTTAGCCAAACCAATAAGTTTCTGATCTTGTGGGCTGCAGGGAAAGGCTAGAGACCT
Organism: Agelaius phoeniceus; assembly: GCF_051311805.1. Classification (NCBI taxonomy): domain Eukaryota; kingdom Metazoa; phylum Chordata; class Aves; order Passeriformes; family Icteridae; genus Agelaius; species Agelaius phoeniceus. The sequence continues at coordinate 65,215,812 of NC_135265.1, read as the reverse complement.
TAAGCCTGAAAGAAAGCCTCACACAGTAGAGGGGCAAGTTAAAAGAGGTATTATTATTATTATTATTATTATTATTATTATTATTATTAATAATACCCTTCACCTTTATAATTTTAATAAATCTTTTATTTGTGACCTAGTATTGTATGTTTCAGAAGCAAAAAGCTGGGCCTGACATCTGAGAGCCCAGGTCTGGCATAGCAAGGGGGGGATTTCTGTGCCAGGGAGCAAGGGTCCTGCTGTGGGGTGGGCTGGGAGGGTTGCAGGATGGCCAACACAGCCCTCCAGTGTCAGCCCTGACATGGGGAGAGCTTGTGGCTCCTGGAGGAAATGCTTCCTTGCTTCCAGCCTCCCTGGCATCTTGTACTGTGTGCTCTGGTACCACTTCTCTGCAAAGCATGCTGGAAGGGGAGGGATCACCTTTGCTGAAAGCTTTTTTCTGTATAAACTAAGGATGTAGGCAGCTGTGAATCCATTTAAATCACCCACAGTACTCACAGTCCTTCAAGGCTTACGTGTAGCTGCACTGCTGTGTGTGTGCACAGAAATGACAGGAAGGTCTGCTGCACACCCAGAGCACGGAGTGACTTCTACAGATGCTGAAAAAAGGGCATCTCTCCTGCTACAGAATGAAGGGATGGCACCCAGATGATGTGATGGCAGAAACCTGCAAACTTCTGAAAGTTAATTCCAACTCTTCATTCAGCAGTTAGCTTAACTAAAACCAAAGATAATTTTAGCATCATGTTCCTGTGCAGTTCACCAGCACCTATCAGGCATAATAACAATGTGTTATTAACTAAGCACAGTCTAACCATAGTAGCTCAGGAGGCAAGTGCCCTACTTAGGACATGCACATCTCTCATCCTCAGAATTCAGGACAAGTAGGAAAAACAGACAGTTAACCAGTGGAGTAGCTTTCTAATAATTAGTTTGTATCACCTGTGCTTGTGAATGGCTGTCCTGGAACTCCATCATCTGTCCATCCTTTTGAGAATATGTCTTACATTGTTTTTTCCTCCTCAACCTTCCTCTCTCAACTCTGGTATCTACATACCTCCATTAAATTCATGGGAATGTTGAGTCTTTGGGCATCTCACATCTGGTGATGTGCTCCCTGAGGTTTGCTGATATCACTTGCTTTTTGTCTTGTGTGAAGTCTGTCTGATGTGCCTGGGGAGAGGAAGGACGTGCAGAACTGCTGCTCACTGTGCTGAAACCTGTAGCAATTTGCTGTGGCAGATTCCCAGAAGTATAGTAAGAACTAACACTGCTCTGGACAGTCTGTCTTGTGAATGCAGTGTTGATCAAGAATCCTTTCATTTTGGGAGAAGAATTTCAAATTTTATTAGAGGTTTTCATGTTCCTTATTAATGGATCTCTGCAGTTGGCTCTCCCGGGAATTCTGCCAGGGAGCTGTGAAATTGGTCGGGTTGGACAATAAACTCCTATAGCTATTGTTGGCCTGCACTGAGCTGCACATGGCAGGGCTGATGGAATCTGTAGCAGCTACAACCATGAATATGTAGCTGGCAGCGGGCAGGCTGTACAGCGGGGCGGGGGGAGAAAGCTGGCGTACGGATCTGAGAGGCACAATGCAGCTGCGGAGCCCTCTGCAGCGTGTCTGGCTTTTCGTCTCTCTGAATCCGATCCTGCAAGATGCCAGCCTCCTTGAAGGGGAGGGGAGAGGTGGGACGAAGTGCCTCCCCTTCTCACTCCTTTCCAGCGCTGCTGAAATCACTCACTCGTGATAGGACAGGCGGGTGGTTTGAGGCGGGAGCATCGGGCTGCGCTGCTGCATCTGCCCGGTAACACCCCAGACATAAAGAGCCGCGTATCTGGCTCGACTCTGCAATGTTGCATTAACATCTGCGTGCCAGGCAGGGCAACAGTGTCTGATGGAGGAGAGACACAGTTTTTCTAGTGCATAAACGTGCACTAGCTGTATCTCACGGATAAATGTGAGAGTTTGCCGGTCATACCTGGAGCTGGAAAGTGCAAGTTGAAAGGTCATAGTACTCTGTTTTTAGGATTTGTGATCCAAGGAGCCTTTTGACAATAAGTGACTGGCTTAATTGAATACCCCTGAAGTTGGAAGCTGACGACTGCCCTCCCTTGGGTGTTTGCTTCTTGCACCAGAGTCCTTCCTCCTGCTGGCACATGATGGTGTGAGCTTGCTGGCAGCTGCAGAAAGGTCGGGGACCAGAGGAGGATGGAGGGACCAGATTTTTGAAGGAGGTTTAGACACCCAAAAAAGGATGTTAGCTGCACCATGGGACAGAGAAAGTGCTTGATTTCTCAAGGCAGTGAAAGTCCCACCATTTTGCATAGCCAGGTGCTGCTGTGTTTTGTGGTTCTGGCCCCAACTTCTCTGCACCTCAAGGCTCAGTCCTGGCTGGTGGGACACAGAGTGTCGCTGTGTTTGGATGCTTGCTTAGCTGGTTTTACCTCTGCTGCAGTGAACTCCAGATAAATAAAGGAGGTCAGCATCTGAAGCTATAACCCAATATCCTCTCCTGTGTTTTAAATGTATTAGATTAAATAAGTAGAAAAATGTTGTTTTGGGAAACACAGTGAGATTTAAAGTGCCTTGCAAAGAGATCCTGGAGTTTTGCATGAAAATGCACATCCCGAGTTCCAGTGAGCAATCCCTCTGGGACCAGAGCAAGCCCAGATGGTGACTCCTCCAAGTGATTATTTTTCTGCCTTAAGCCTTTCCAGGAATTTGAGTGTGGGCAGACTGCCAGTGGACACTGGCTGTCCAGACAGTTTAGCAATGTTCCATGTGTACTCACTGCCAGAGATACCGAAGTCCAGCTGCTCTCCCTGATCTCTTTGTCCCTTTTACCTTCCCAGCCATAATTACACATGCCTGCATGCACGCACACACTTGTGACACAAACAGGAGCAAAAAATCACCTGGTGTTTCCTGCTCATTTGCATATCTACAAATCATGATTGACAGCTCTAAAGTTAAGGAAAGCTCCAGAGTCAGAAAAACGCCTTGAATCAAAAAAAAAAAAAAAAAGCATGCAAATAACAAACCCTGCGGCACACCACAGAAGGCAGGCGTTCATCTTTCTAGGACAGCCAACAAAAAACTGCTTAACCAGGTCTTGTACCTCTTGCCTTTGAGACACTCTTGTTTGGGTTGTCTCCCTTTCCTTATCTTTACTGTTGCTGGAACGTGAATAATGCTGAAAAGTTACTGTTTTACTTTTAGATCTTGAAGTAGAAGTAGGCTGTTTTATGCTGCATATTTCCATTTTTTGCAAATGCAGTCCTGTGTCTGTTAAGAGCTCAAAGTCTCACTGTGAAGTGCCTGGGCTTGAAAAAGTGGGACAGTATTCACTGCTCTATGGCTGCCTCATCCCTTGTCTCCATTAAATTTATCTGTTCCTCCTGTGTTCTCCAGGAGATTTTGGGCAGTCCTTTTGTTACCGGTAAAGATGAAGTTGGCCATCTGAAGAAATTACACCCAAAAAACCAAAATGCACAACCCAAAAGAGTTAGTACTTGGTATTTTTGAAGGATGTTAGTTTTGACATTGGAGGCCACCCAAACCTCAGTGGTTCAATGTTATTTAGCAGAATAAAATCTTTGCTTCAGCTCCTGCATAATGAAACTTCACCCCATTTCATAGAGCTTCGTAGTACTACTTTCAATGCAGAGAAGCTGAACCCAGATGCCTCGAACTTTTGGAATCACTGGTTTCGGGGAGCCTGGCTTACCCATCACAGCAAAAGAGCCTGTCCCTATTCAGTCCCATGTACAAGCTCTCTGCTCTGTTGCAGGCAGAGAAGCCAGCCCTCTGCCTCTGCTCCCAGCTTTTCCCTGTGGGAGCGTATTTAAATTCTGGATTGGCAGCTCATGTTCCAGAAGAGATTGGAGGATGGTGCAAGCCCAGCACAAGCTCCCCGTGGCAGGGGGAGCAGGATGAGCACCCCATTCTGAGGATGTCCCCCTTGGGCAGCTGCCTGGGCCAGGATCTGCTGACTTACCTACCCAAGCCGACTGCCTGGGGCAGAAGGCTACAGAGAGCTAAAGTTAACCAAGGATGACTGCGCAAATGTGAGCTCGGCAGTTTTATTTTTAGTCAAACTTAAAAAGAAAAATCTGTAAGTCATGTGTAATATAATAATTTTAGCTGTTGCCAAGACACGCTGAGCAACTGTTAGGAGGGGGAAGGCCTGTGCTGATCAAGCAGGGCCCTGTCTCCTGGCTGCCCTCGTCGCTGCAGCCGCGGTGCCGAGGTGATGGCACTGACAGACCAGGGCAGGTCAGGATAGTGCCTGGGTGTCACCGGCCCTTGCACATCTGAAGCTGCCCTGAGTTCTTTCATCCTCCCTATCTCGTCAAAGCCAGGGAATCTACCCTGAAACAGTGCTTTACCCTCCTTCTCCAGCTCTAGCTGTTGGTGTTTCATTACTGTTTATCAATATTTAAAGAATGGAGTAATTAACTTAAGACTGATTGTATCAAAGATTAGAAGGTTTGGACTTTTCCTGCAGGCTTACAGCAGCTTGGAGGACCATAAACGTAAAGAGTGCTTTTAAAGATAGGTTTAATCTGAGTCTAGTGTGTCTTCAAAGTACTTCATACACATATAAACATCAGGCTTATTGTTCATTAGAAGTGAGGTAGCAGGGAAAGAAATCCCCCAAAGGAATATTACTTGCCATAAGATAAGTATCATTACTGCTGCTCAGCATTCCCTTTAAAGTGGGCTATATCCTATTTTCATCTTCTTTTACATCCATTCTTAATTCTTTCTCTCTATTCTTCTTACATGTAATGCATGCTTTTCTTGTTGAGCTGCCACTCATGTGAGGTGCATGGCTTCTCATCACCCATTCTTGAACAACTTTCAAAACAGCCAGAAATGCAGATGACAGGTGGTGGCTGGACAGGGGCTGAGGAAAAGTTTCACTCTTCATGAAGGTTGATTAGGCAAGGCAAGGTTTCAGGAAGAGAGTAAATGTGAAACCTATTACAGTTACAATATTTTCTTTAGCAGGTAATAGAAGAGTTAGGAAGACTTTGTTGCCTTTGGATGAAATCGGTAATGCAGAGAAAGTAACTTACTTTCTCCAACAGCAAAATCAGCCCAATATGAAACTGCGAATTTTTTTACAGTGGTGGGGGCTCATGATTTGGATCAGGAAACTCAAACACAATTTTCTGAGCAGTTCTGGGCACGTGTCCCCAAGGCTGAGGACACCTGAGTCAAACTCATGGACCTGTGGCTGTGGCCATGAGTGTGGTACCAACAGCCTCTGTGGTGCAGCAGGGGCTAAGAAACAGTGGGGTTGACAGAGATGGCTATGGTGCCAGCACCTGGCTCTGGCCTACCTGCATGTGGCAGGGAGTTACTCCCAGCAGAGTCCTGCCTGGACACCTGAATGTGAGGCATCAGTAGCAGAGGGAGTTCAAAGCACTGGGTCAAAAAAACCCCACCAGACATCAAAAACCTGGCTCAGATCCATCCCTGGCTCTGGGCTGCTGCTGTAAATAGCTCGCGTGGCTGAGCTTCATTGCCAGACTGAGAGATGAAGCACACGTGTCCCTGTAATGAGCTGTGGTGTGGAGTGGGGACAGGAGGCAGCTGCTGCCTCCACAGCCCTGCAAGGTGTCACGTGAAGTCGTCCTGCCGGTGTCTCTGGGTTTCAGGGGTTTAGTTGCACCTTCCCTCTGCACCACTCACCATGGCTTGTTGCTAACAATATTTTGTGTGTGCCTGTTCCTCAGGGCTCCCTGCTGTGTGCCCATGTTGTTTTAGGGCACGTTAGGGTGAAGGAAGTGTCGTCATTGCAGGGGAAGAAGAAGCTGGAAGAACAAAGCAGGCTCCATAGAGACATGGAGGGTTTTCGTAGAGGAAGGAGAATAGGCCTTGGGAAATAAATAACTGTTGCTAACTGTGCCAAGTTATGGCCAGGTTGTTTCTCATATGTCTAAATTTTTTAGTTTTCCTGATGCATTAGCAGACATGCCCAGGATTTTTCTGCTATTTACAGCATAGCTAGCTGTCAACTGCTCCTTGATGTGAGAGTGGCAATGCCTGACCATTTTTATTTTTTTTTCCCAGAGGTCTTTTTCCTATTTGCTGATTTAGGGGGTCTGCTAATTTGTTTTCATTTCTCATTGCTGACAATATGACTTCGATCTCCCTTGCCCACCCTTTTGTTGCAGAATCCAGAGGAGCTGTCGGAGGATCGTGCTCACAGGGAGATGATTCCTCATGAAGTCACTGGATCCCCTGCAGAAATCAAATGTGACTTTCCATTTATCAGACTGAAATCAGAGCCAGCCAGACAGTGAAGCAAGCACAGTGGAGGGGGGACGGCGAAAGATGAAATCCAACCAAGAGCGGAGCAATGAATGCCTGCCACCTAAGAAGCGAGAAATCCCTGCCACCAGCCTGCCTTCGGAGGTGAAGCCGGTCCTGCCAAACGAAAACCACCGTGCAGATAACCTGGCATGGCTCCCCAGCACACCCAGTGGCCAGGGCTGCCTGGGGGGCCGGCACCGGCCCGGGGGCACCTCCTCGGTGGAGGCAGGCTTGCAGCAGGGTTTGCACAAGTCACTGTCTGCAGGGATGGACTATTCCCCGCCGAGCGCACCCAGGTCCGTTCCGGCCTCTACCACTCTTCCCACGGTGTACTCGCCCGCCCTCTCCCAGTCAGGGACCCCCGTTTCCCCTGTGCAGTACACTCACCTGCAGCACACCTTCCAGTTTGTCGGGCCCCAGTACAGTGGATCGTACACCGGATTCATCCCCTCGCAGCTGATCTCCCCAACGGCCAATTCTGCGACCGGCGCCGTGGCGGCGGCCACCGCCGTTGCAACCACTCCATCCCAGCGCTCCCAGCTGGAGGCTTATTCCACTTTGCTGGCCAGCATGAGCGGCTTAAGCCAGCAGGGGCACAAAGTTGAGCCGCACCTGGTCAGGACGCCTGGACTGATCGCTGCTGGGTCTCCTCCGCCCACCCAGCAGAATCAGTACGTCCACATTTCCAGCTCTTCCCAGAGCACTGTCAGAAATGTCTCTCCTCCAACCATCCCAGTCCCCCTGCACCCACATCAGACAGTGATCCCGCACACCCTCACCCTTGGCCCTTCCTCCCAAGTGGTGGTGCAGTACACTGACTCGGGGGGCCACTTTGTCACCAGGGATGCCCCCAAGAAACCCGAGAGCAGCCGGCTGCAGGCGATGCAGGCCAAGGAGGTACTGAACGGCGAGATAGAGAAGAGCCGGAGGTATGGCATTTCGCCTTCTGCCGACATGGGTCTAGTCAAAGCAGGCAATAAACCAGCTCCCCATCACTATGAGACCAGGCACGTGGTGGTCCACTCGAGCCCCGCCGAGTACGGCGTGCGGGATTCCTCAGGTGTCCGAGCCTCTGTCATGGTGGTCCCCAACAGCAGCACGCCCACGGCAGACATGGAGGTGCAGCAGGCTGCCAACCGTGAGACCTCTCCTTCAGCCCTCAACGACAAGGGAAGTTTGCACTTAGGAAAGCCAACCCACCGGTCCTATGCCTTGTCTCCGCAGCAGGCTCTGGGCCACGAGGGGGTGAAGGCGGTGGCCACGCTGTCCCCTCACACCGTCATTCAGACCACCCACAGCGCCTCCGAGCAGCTCCCCGTGGGGCTGCCGGCGACAGCTTTCTACACCGGCACCCAGCCGCCGGTGATCGGCTACCTGAGCGGCCAGCAGCAAGCCATCGGCTACCCCGGCAGCCTGCCGCAGCACCTGGTGATCCCGGGCACACAGTCCCTGCTGATTCCAGTTGGCAGTGCGGACGTCGAGCCATCGGGAGTCACGCCCGCGATCGTCACGTCGTCTCCTCAGTTTGCAGCAGTGCCTCACACGTTCGTCACCACCGCCGTCCCCAAGAGCGAGAACTTCAGCGCGGAGCCCCTCACCACCCAGCCTGCCTACCAGGCCACCATGGTGCAGGCGCAGATCCACCTTCCTGTGGTGCAGTCCATCGCCTCCCCTGCCGCCGCGCCCCCCACGCTGCCCCCTTACTTCATGAAGGGGTCGATCATCCAGCTGGCCAACGGGGAGCTGAAGAAAGTGGAGGACTTGAAAACAGAAGACTTCATTCAGAGCGCGGAAATCAGCAATGACCTGAAAATAGACTCCAGCACTGTGGAGAGGATCGAAGACAGCCATAGCCCAGGCATCGCTGTCATACAGTTTGCCGTGGGGGAGCATCGAGCACAGGTAATGGCATCGCGTGATGGGCTGGGGGGGGTTGGACTGAGGTGCATGCTCTGGCCCCCCAGGCCACACCACAGCTCACTTGCTTCGGATCCACTTGGGTTTGGTTCTTCATCCATCTGTGGTTCAAACTGTAGACCAAAAATCGTCCCACTCACTGTGCTGGGAGGAGCCATCAGGTCACACTGGTGATAGATGTAGACTCTTGGATATCAAATGGGTCTCTTTTATAGCTGGGGAACTCACAGGAAGACTTATGTGATTTTCAGGGGTTTTGATTAAAATACCAGATAATATAAGGAGTATGAAAGGTTATATTTTTCATTTTGATAGGTGATTTTTACAATTCACACCAGAAGGGTCGTGATAGAATCAGATCAAAACTGACCCTAAAGAGATAGGTTGGGCACAAGGCAGTGAATTTCCATGGCTTAAAAACTTGGAGCTGCCTGGTAATAATTCTCATGCACATAAGTTACTGAAATGCACTACAGAGTTTTTCTGAAGCTTTGCTTGATGGTGGTTTTAACATTGCATGGCTCATGTAAACTCTGTGGTCAAATGCAATTTGGAAGGAAAAACTGTCTAGGTGTCTGGGCAGGCTGTGCTTCTGACCTCTGCTTCTCTGTTTCCAAAGCAGGAAGAATACCTGTAACTTTCCAGAGGTGTTTTTAGGTTGAGAACAAGTGGATATTGATTTGAAAGCGTTGTCCTGATGCTTTTGATCCATTTTCTGAGCAATTCAGATTCTGTTGGTTGATGCTGAAAAGTTCAGATGTACTGTGTAGCATTTGGCTTCCTGGAGGTACTCAGTTTAGATAATCCTGCTGCAAATCTTTTTGTTTTGGTGTGAGTGCTGTGAACTCCACCATCTGCACCTCTGATGCTGCAGCCTCAGCACTGGCGAAGCAGAATGAGAGAGAAGGAGAATGAGAGGAACTGGGCACGGACACAGGTAGTAACACACCTTAGGCTGATGGTTTGGAGGAGAAAAGCAAACAGTGATGGTACTGAGGAGCAGATCACACAGAAAACTTCTTACAGTCTCAGCAGCCTGTGGCCTGTCCTTCCCCAGGTGTACACACACGATGAATCACTACATGTGGCATGTCCTCCTTCTCAAGTGAAACAGGCAGATTCCCTGTGTGGGTTTGTTCATGCATGCGCCTGCATCTGCACAGCGATTGAAGTCGAGCCTCTCGTGCTTCCAGTATAGAGAATCGATTTTTTTCCCCACTGCTTAACTGTATTTTGGTGCATCTCAGGTTAGAGGAACTGTCCTTGGATAAGGACCAGTTACTATAATTTGCCACGGTGCCTTGAATAATGAGATTTCAAAACTAGCAATCTCCGCTCTGCAATTTTCATCTTGCACACATTTCTCTGCCTGCAGCCAGGCCATCGGTGTCTGCACAGAAGAAGGGGTACAAATGAGCAGATAGCGTTTGTGTCATGTTTCGGTCACAGCCCTGTCAAGGCAGGCAATGGACTGCGGTCCTGGGAAGAGCTGCTCTTTTGCAGGGGGTGGAGTGCCATCCTCTGGCAGAAAGGGAGCAAGTCCGAGGCTTTACAAATCCAGGGCCTGGCACACGAGTCTCACCCAGCAGAGTGTCACCTTACAGAGAAGCCTATCGGGAGCAGGCTGACATCATCGCAGCCGAAATACTCCCCAGCTGTGTTTCCCACCAGGGATGCTTCCAGAATGGACGGCAAGTCACGTAGAGATATGATTAGAAATGAGAGTTTAATTTAGGTTTCCTGCAGATTCCAGGACTTGGGTCTCTTCCCAGATCAGCTGTGTCCCTGCCTAGCAGGGACTACTGCTGGTTTTCCTTTGCTTTGGGGAGCGGGGAGAGAGAGAGAGAGAGCGGGTGCATTTCTACATGCTTGAAGTCTCTGACCTCACCCTTGGCCTGCCGTGGTGCTCTGGAAGTATTCAGCCTTATTTTCAGGTGTGCAGCAGTCATTACTCCTTAGAAGATGGCCTGTGTGAAGAGGCTTAGTCTTCTCTCTGAAAGAGCAGTATTTTGTCAAGCCACTCTGAGCACTAGCACTGTGGTGCTGCCGTGCTGAAATAGAGCTCTTGACTCTGGAGTGCAGGGGGATAGAGCTGTGTGTGTAGTGCAGCTTCACAAAGTATTTCATTACAATTGACTTTCACTTGCATACGTGCTTCTGCAGGGAGAGAGCTTTTCGAGTGGTATTACCAAGGGAGTGTAACTTGTAAGTAAGTGCCATACAGAAATAGGGTTGTTATCATTAGCTTTGGCTCACTTACTTACTTCTCCCAGGGATCGCTGGGAAGTCATTATAATATTGATGAATCTGTATTTTCAAGCTCTGTCCAAACACTAGCTAATTTTCTCACCAGCTGAAGGACAGAGGTAGGAGGTTATTTTCAGCTGAGCGTATACCACTGTCATGTAAACAGGGCAGCTACTCTTGTGTCATGTCGCTGCCAGCCCACAGCTGGCCCTCCCCAGCACAGCACCTAGGCAGAAAGGGGTCATCTTCCCTGCTTTTCCAGTCCTCCAGTCACCTAGAAAATCCATCCCTCTTCCAGGTATGGAAACCTAGACAAAAATCAACACACCTGAAGTCCTTAGTAACTGAAATAAATGAACTAACTGTCTTTACCCCTGGAGGGATGCTAGATTTCCATTTCACAGCATCCCAGCTCTGGATTAACAAGTCAAGTAAGTATCAACTGGGCCAGAACATAAAGTCCAGCTGCTGCTCCTGTGCATTCAAGGTGCCTAGAAGACAAGACCCATGGGTCTACATCTCTTTGGAATACCATATATTATTTTTGTATAAGAATTTCACCATGATTATGTATTATAGAATTATATAATTATAATTATGTGTTATAGAATTTCATCACCTGTCTATCCTTTTGCTGCCAGGAGAATATAGAAGCCAGTAATTCACCTCCCTTGATGTTGAGGTCAAAGCACACAGGCTATGCAAAATGAGTTCTCTGAAATGCTACACTTCAGTTCCTAATAATTTCTAAAGTATAGATTAAATGGAAAAGATGAGCATGCAGTTCTTAATTTCCCTTTTTTTTAAAAAAAACCCCAGCAAAACCAAACCGGAATCAACACCACTAGAGATGGGAAAGTCCCATTAGAGTATGCAGTTATTAGCCCTAACTAGTTTAGTTTAGTGCATATGATTTTAGACCATCATCTAGTTCAGTTTTCGCCTTACATCTTTCAATGCACACACAAATGGTTACTTTTTCTTTGAGCTCCCCTTTTCATTATCCTTGTCACCATAACAGACACAGAAAGAGATGTTGACTCAGTTCACCACTGCAGATGGAGATCTCTGCCAGCCTTCCCCTCATGTGATCTCTGTGTCCTCTGGTCACAGGACAGTAAGTCCTTTTGTCTGCAAGTGATGGGTGGCTGTGGTCTGTCCTCACGTTCCTGAGCTCTGGGAGTGCAGCAGATGACAGAGCTCATGTGATGAAGGCGGCAGCCTGTGGTCTGCTGGACGAGAGGCGGCTTCTCTTGGGAAATGACGGCATTGCGTGACTGCAGGGAGCAGCAGGCAGCCCCTGACGTTCCAGCCCTGCCTGCCTCTGCCATAGAACAGGGGACTGAACTGGGGTAGATGCAGCCCTGGGGGGTGCCCAGGCAGAGCATGTTCTGGAGAGTGGTTCCATGGCATGAGGTGCTGCCTACAGCCCCAGAAATCTCTCACAGGAAATCCACTCTTGTGAGGGCATCGGAGTGCAGGGAGAACAGTAGAAGTCCTGAAGTTTCCGACTAGGGGAGGTTGTGTGGGAGCAGGGCACTGCAGAGGCTTCTCTCTGTGAGAAGGAGAGCTTCTATTCTGTGAATCCACCCAGTTGTTTTTTGGGCCCGAGGAGCCTTTCAGCACCCAAAGCAAGGCCTTCCGTGGAGAGCTCTGCTGCTTAATTGCACATTGTTTCCAGAACTGCTTCCTTCTCTTTGTTTCCAACCTGCCACTCCTAGTTTCATCACATTTTAATAGCATTATGGAGAAAAACACTTAATTGGAAAATGCATGTTTACATTTATTAAAATATTGTTCACATGAACCACTTTCATTAGGCACCTTTTGCTTTCGTGCTTGTTATTTTGGTTGCAGCAGCGAGGCCCAAAACTAAAGTTGTGTTTGTCAATGATGGGAAGGGTGTTTCCTGGGCATCAGATCTTCCAGCCCCTAGTATAAGTATTCCTGCTCCAGCTGGGATTTCTTAAGCTGTCTTAAGCCTGTCTTGCCTACTGAGTTTGGCTGAGAAATAAAAATTACAAAGAGTTATAGAAAGTTTCAGTTTTCAGTGGCTGCACTGAAGAGTTTTGGCTGCTTTCACTAGTCAGTGTTAACAAATAGAAATATAAATATAGCTTGCAATGGAGCCTCAGTATGCTTTGAGAGGAGCCAACATGTTTGTTTCTTACTTTATCCTCTTAGTAGTAGGTAGGAAAGTTCCAAATTTCCTTCTGTCCTATAATAATTGTGGCAAAATACTGGGGGGGTGGAGGGAAGCTTTTAAAATAAGGGGGTTTGTCTTTTAATGCAGTGGTCAGAAAAAAATTTGTGGGGGTGTTTTTGCTGAAGGTTGCCTCAAATCCCTCCTTAGCTGAATCCAGAAGCAGACAGCTAAAACAGGGCTTGATAATCCATGAGGGAACTTCCCCATTTCAAATCAAAAGTGGTACATGCACAGTGTGACCAGATTGTGGGGATTCTAGCATTCCACCATCTTTGGTATTATTCATGATCACCACCACCAATTCTGGTATGTGTTTCAGTGATCAACCCTTCAGGCAAGTGTTTTGGATACTACATTAAAAAAAAAAAAAGCATAATGTGTGGTGGAAATGTGTTGACATCACAAGGAACTTGTGTGTTGGTGAGGATGATGCACACAACCAAGTATGATTCTCACAGATACAAATAGCTTCTGACAGGGATGGAAAAGTAGAAAAGGAAAGAAAAAAAAATGCAGCAGGCAAGCAGGAAGAAAGAAAGATGTGAGAAAAAGCAATATAAAGGAGAAAGCTGTGTCCACCAGATGATCCATGCTTGGAGACAGCCTACAGTTCTTGTGCAGACAGCAGCTTCCATGTAAGTCCATGGGAGATTCTGGGTACTCATTACTTCTCCTGATTAGACTCCAGATAAACTGAGATGCATATGTGCGGAATAGGATCCCAAGCTCTGGGCAAATATTTCTGCAAATCCTCGTGCTGGAGTGTTTCTATCCAGTGACATGAAGGGCTGGGACTTTCATGGTTACCTCACCCCAGTTTCTCCATAGTTCAGAGCTTAAACCAGGGCTCAGGTCAGGTCCCTTTCCACTACTGCAGTGTGTGTAGTTTGACTGTTGGCAAATAGTTCTGATTGGAAAAAGGTTTAGCATGACAAAAATTGATGTAGTATCTTACACTTCTAAACTGCTCCTTTTGAAATTCCTTGTACAGTGGCTTACTGTGTTGGGTAGGTGGAGTGGCAGGATAATGGATGTAGTGTTATCCACTGGCCTAGTTGCAGAAGTGCATAGCATATATTTATAGACTCAATTAGGTTTTTCCAACAGAATCAACCCTCCATAAACAGCAGTTTATGGCTGCTAGTGCATGGCATGCCTATAGTCAGAGACACTGTCAACATCCGGTGGGAATCATTGGTTTCCTGCTTCTGGAGCATCTATCTCTGAGCTGTCAGACATTCCTGAGCAAGTCTTCTTGCCCAAAAGGGCTGTGGAGCTGGTGGGGTGTGAAGGGCACTACCAGGGGCCCTGCTTGCAGGGAGAGCAGCTGTGGGGGTGGCACTGCTAGCAGGGATGGGGCAGGGCTGCTGGGGGCTGTGCTTCCATAGAGCCCAGCCTCTTCTGTGAGACAGACCGTGCAACTCCATCCCAAGGCTCACACTTAACATTATAAACAGATGTGTTGGAACTCTGGAATGCAGTGTGCATCTCAAACTGCTTCTGTGTCAAAATGCGTTTTTAATGGTGCAAAGCCATGCTGGGTGTGACAGAATTACTCGTTCCAGGGGTGAGAGGTGGTTTCACAAGCCTGCTGTGATCTTCCTTTTAAGTGAGTCTGTGGCCCTGGAGAGGGAAGACTCTCCAGGCAGCTGGTGCAGTCTGTGGCTGCTGAATGGCTCAGAAATGAGGTGAGCACATGTATTCAGGTGATCTCCTACCCTTTTGCCCCTACCAAATTAAGGTTACACCATCAGAGTGGGATTGTGCCCTCATGCCTGAGAAGAGCTCCAGAGGACATGAGGCCTGTGGGAGCAGAGCAGTGGGTATCTGTCTCCAGCACAAGCCAGCCTCTTACAGTCGCAGACCTCACTGATGTGACAGGCAGCAGTTAAAAACACGTGCCAAGTTTTAAAGAAGTATTAGTCAGAATTTCCTGCTATCTTTGTAGTGGGCTGGGGAGTGGGGGGGTGTCAGCCCCATGGGTTGAGAATCACATGAGTCCACATCAAGTGTTTGAGCCTGCAGTGAGTGCTGGACTGCTACCACGTGCAAAGATAAGTGGCTATTTTATCATGGTTTTATCAGGTGTTTTTTATCATGCTGGGACCTCAAGGCCCAGCATTTGCAAGGTCAGGGAGCAGGAGGCACCTGCTGTTGGTCTGTTCTGGCCATGGCAGCTCCCCATAAGATGGTTAGGTAGGATTCCTAACCAGATGTGTCTTTAAAGTGGGGTAAAGCAGAGGGAAAGGGGAACCACAGGAGGAGGAAAGATGACCACCTCCCTGAGGAAGTGCAGGAGATAAACTCTGCAGCAGAGTGGAAGATCAGGTGTGAGAAGGGAAGAAACTGGACTGGTAACAGACTGCTGAGGGAAGGCAGGCTCTCACTTGCTGCTCTTAATGGCTACAACTTTGTGTGTGCTCGTGGCCTTCCCCTGGCAATCAGAGTACCTTCACCCTTTCACACTGCTCAGTGAGTGCTTGTTCGGACAGAGGTCAGGATGACATTTCTGTGATCACTTAGGAAATCATATATCAGAACTGAGAGCTTCTCTTGAGCCATCCTCTGGTTGGAAAACATCTTTAGATTTAAATTACAGTTCTAGGTACCACAAGGGGATGGTAGGAAACAGTTGGCTGACACTGAAGCTGTTTGAACTCTTTTGCCTGTCTGAGTGGCTGGATAAAGGTAACACTTGATTCCTGCTGAAGTTTGTTCTATGAAATACTGAGCTCAGAGAAAGTATTAAGAGCTTGGTGACAAGAGCTGGCGTGAAGTCTGGTGACCAATATTCTGATTTTGCAGAAACTGAACATCGCCTTTGCAATTCCAGCTTTATCCCTCTCCCCTGTGACAAGCGCTGCACATGTGTGAGGGCTCATGGAGTGATCTCATGCTCTCCCCTCTCTCTCCCTCTGTCTTCCTGTGTTGTCCCATCTCTTTTTGCAGGTCAGCGTGGAAGTCTTGGTAGAATACCCTTTTTTTGTATTTGGACAAGGCTGGTCATCGTGCTGCCCTGAAAGAACCAACCAGCTCTTTGATTTGCCATGCTCCAAACTCTCAGTGGGGGACGTCTGCATATCGCTCACACTCAAGAACCTGAAGAACGGCTCTATTAAAAAGGGCCAGCCCATGGACTCAGCTAGTATCTTACTGAAGCATTCAAAGAATGACAGTCTAGCTGGAAGTAGACACAGGTATGCGGAGCAGGAAAACGGGATTAATCAGGGAAGCGCACAGATGTTAGCTGAGAATGGTGAACTGAAGTTTCCGGACAAAATAGGATTGCCTGCAGCACCTTTGCTCACCAAAACAGAACCCAGCAAGCCCCCAGCAACAAGGAAGAGGAGGTGGTCAGCCCCCGAAACACGAAAACTAGAGAAATCAGAAGAGGAGCCACCTTTGACTCTTCCCAAGCCTTCTTTTATTCCTCAGGAGGTTAAGATTTGCATTGAAGGTCGATCCAATGTAGGAAAGTAAAAGTTGTTTGGGGAAAGGAAATTAGGCTATCCCTTGTCATTTTTATCCAGATTACTGTACTGTAGACTAAATAACCCAGTATTTACATGTTATCATCTTATTTTAGGTTTATGTTATAACCTTGTTGTTATAGTTGCAGCTGGTATTATGCAGGAGACTGGTGCATATGTTTTTCCACAAGTGTTTGTCAGTGACTAGGTTTATCGAGAGCTACAGAAGGGGCAGTATCTGCTTCACACACCCTTAGTGGAAATGAATGTGTTGTCATGGCTCCTGTTTTCTAACACCTCGTGTAGGACAGGGTCCAGCTGTGATTTTGTTTTCTTTTCATCGCTTTGTGTTTGTTTTGTTGTTCTGGTTCCTGTTCTAGTTTTTTTGGGGGGAGGTGAGGAGAAGGGAACTGTAGCAGAGGTGTGTGTCAAACATGGGGTGTGTGTGCGCGTGTGTGTGTGGTTGTGGGTGCATGCCAGCCCCCAGGGCAGGACAGCTGCTCTCTGGTGGGTCAGTGATGAGGTTTCTGCACCCCAGGTGGATGCTGAGGACACAACCAACCCTTGGGTGTGTTACTGAAAAGGATTAGACAGTCTCTGATGTTTTCAACAACAAGCCAACTCTTACTCAAGGCTCTGCTATACATATATATATATATATATATGTGTGTGTGTGTATATATATATATATATGTATATATATTTGTGTGTGTATATGTATATATATATTTTTCCCCCATGGGGTCTGACTGCACTGATTTTTATTCCTAAAGCAAACTGCCACACCACATTTCCTTTCTGCTTGCTAGTGCAGTTCCATTGCCCAGAGTCAGCGACGGCGGGGCTGTCCAGAGCCTCGACCACAGGGTTTCCCTTGAGGGAGGGGGGTGGGTGGGTGTGTACGTGTGCGTGGGTGTGCCTGGGTGTGCCTGGGTGTGCGTGGGTGTGCGAGGAGGCCTCTGGCTCTGCGGATGTGCCTGGCTCAGGCTCACTCCTGTTTCTGTGCAGTGTTAGACAAATCGACTGGGTTACGCCATTGACATTTGCTTCCACGAGGTAGACGCAGACTGCCCCTTTGAGATCACAGGCATCCATCGTTTGCAGTTAGGTTGCAAATCTTTGTCTTTAACTCTAGTACTGGTTTTAGTTCTTGGTTATGGACAACTGGTGCCACTTTTTTCAAATTGCGGTGTGTGACACAGGAATCCGCTGTTGAAGATGAACCTAGAATGTCTTTAAGCACTTAAAATGCTGTTCACACTTTATTGCTGAGCATCCTGGTCTAACACTCAGTACGTACTGTATATCACTTTAATCTGCTCGGAAAGCAACAACAACAAACAAACAAATCTCTTCAACACTGTAACTACATGCAACTATGTAAAGTTTTCTCACAGGCAAGATGCTGAAAGTTTTAATGTGGTTTCAAAGGGATGAATGTGAATTATTGAACTAGTATGTGACAGTCATTGTCCACAAAGGACTACTTAATAGGAGGCACTTTTTAAACTTTAATGCTTGAGAAAGAGTTAAAGGCATATGCGAGCTGACATAATAAAAAAAAAAAAAAAAAAGAGAAAGGAAAAAGGAAAGAGGAAAAATCATTGTCCAGTGTTTTTGAAAAAGATGGACTTTAAAGAATCTTGCAATTTGCACATCTTGAGTTTATCATTTGTGTGGTATTCCTGCAGTTTTTACCTAATAATGTTGTGGGGTGGGGGGGGTCTGAAAGAGCATAAACAAATGTAGCAATTACTCACTAACCTGCCTACGCTCTAGGCCATTTCATAGGGTTACGTTCCTTTCAGAGTTCATTTTTGGTCTTTCTACCTTATCGGCCACACAGAACCAGGTCCTACCGGGACACCTCTGAGAATTTTTCTTCAGACTTGCTGAGAGAGTTTTCCAGAAAAAAAACCATTTCTATAAGTAAGCAAGGTGTTTGTTTGTTTTGAAAACAAACCTATTGTTATTTTATTGTTTTTATTATTATTATTATTTGTTATTTTAATTGCATCATTTTCCATTGGAAAGGCGACATTTCAGGAGTTTGGTACAAACCAAGTAGGAGCGGGGGGATTCACGCGTTCAGTCTTTTCTTTCCCCAGGTAGGGCCGGATCCTCTGAGGTGCTGTGCACCCAACCTCCTGCACGAGCCTTGGGGAGGTGCAGCATGAAGTGTGTTGGGGCTGAGTGCTAAAGCATGTCGCTGCTTCTTGGAAGATCCCAGTGGGATTGCAGTGGGATCGCACTCGGGCCCTCTGTGAGCAAGCGTTCGTGTCGTCATTTTTGGTTGGCGAGTTCACATCCTTCAGGTAGTTTTGAAGAAGCTGTACTCATAGGGAGAACAGGAAATCAAAGTCCGTCATTAGAAACACAGTAACCTAAAGTGAACAAATTTATTTAAAGTCTTGTTTTCCCTCTCCCCTGAAATACAGTGCTTTTCTTTGAGAGAAGAAATGTTAACCCCAAACCCCATCTTTGACTCTTGTTACTTGTTACTTGAAATTTAGCTCACACCAGACCTAATTGTTTTTATACCATATTCTGGGGTGCACCAAAAAGTTGAAATATGTTTAAAATAGCTTGAAACTTTTTTTGAATTTCCTTGAATTTTATTAACCTCTCGGCAGGCTACCAAATAGCTGAGTGGGTTTCTTCTCACAATCACACAGCTTAGTTAGTGCTTATTTGTTAATATTTCTGCTCAGAGAAGTTGCTTAATCTTCCATATACTCTGCTCAGGGCACTTGCAATTTATTGTTTCATTTTGTTTCCTGTTTTTTTTTTAAGCTTTGATGGTAAAGGAATAGAAAGAATTACAGATTTTAGTTCACAGTCTTACCACTATTTCTGTACTTCACGTCTACTTAGAAAAAAAGAAATCTCAAGTAAAACCATACGCGTACACATTTGTGGTCAATAAGGAAGCAGGGGCTATTAAACTGACTGGATCTATTCAACTAACACTAAAAAAAAATGATAATAAAAAAATACATTTGGAGCAATAGGAATGTATTAGTTATGTGCTTGTATTTCAGACTGAGGAATTCTGAAATAACTGGTTCTTTCCAAACAATTGTCCCCTTCCATGCTTTAGCTTTTGTAGGATGTGCAATACTTTACGTGCCAACTTAGACTCACCTGTGTGGTGTTAGCTAGATCTCATACCCACTTCTGATTTCCCCTGGTTTTGTCTCTTCTGAATTCTTTCTTTCTACCTTTCTCCCTGCCGCCCCCCCCACCCCCCCCCAATAAGTCCCTCCCTGTCCTCCCCCCTCCAAAAACCCACACCATATTAAGGGTATAAGATTCCTTGCCCCGGAAAACATGAACCCATTTTGTATTTGTTGTTTAAAGAGATCCAGGAAGGAAAAAAAAAAAAAAAAAAGCAAAAAAAGAGATGTATTCATGTCTACATGGCATCCAGGCAGAGGGTGGCACTCACCATATGCCGAGTGCCACCTTCTGCCTGGGCACACGCACACAGGAGCTGGCTCCCACCGGGGCCAAGTCCTTTGCAAGGCAGGGCTTTGCCTTTCCCTCTGGCACTGAGCATCCCTTGTGGTGCAGCCCCAGGCCTGGGAGTGCCATGGATCCCCAGGGCAGGTGCAAAACACCACTTGCAAGCACGGGGATGCTGAGGTGAAGCCGAAGGAGGAGGCTCTGCCCCTGCTCTGCGTGCGGCCGCTTTGCAATAGTAACTAAGAGCAGTTTTCTTTTTGTCTGTTTGTTCCTTTCCTTTTGTAGCAGGCCTCTTTAGTTCACAACGAAATGCATACAATCACCAAGAAATTAGTCAGGGCAAAGAAAAATAAAACAAGAACCTCTTTATAGGGATTTCTTAAAAAGATCTACTTGTCTGTCTGTCTATCTATCTATCTATCTATCTATCTATCTATCTGTCTATCTATCTATATATCTCTATATATACAGTGACTGTTCCTTATAGCGTCTAACTTAGGCATTGTTTCAGTTTGTCTGGGCCACATCATGGGGAATTTGAGTTTGATGTCACTTACCTCGAGTCCTCTGGTCAAGACCCAAATTGGAGTCGCTGTTGACCTATTTTACCATTTTGTACCTTGCCCTTAGACTTGCTTTCCCTCAAAGATGCAGACCTCGGGAGGAGGGGAGGGACACATGTTCCTTTTTTCATTCCTTTAATTCCTTTGTCCCACTGTCGCTTCGTTCAACCTGTCGTTCCCGTCATTTTCTCAGCATGGGGAAGTGACATCACTACTCTTGTTTCCCTTAAATCAAGGAACATTTAGAAACCTTTCACACCTTTTACTCAGGGATGGGGCTGGTGTATGTGTGGTACACTGATGTGACCAGAAGCAGCACTTTTACTGCTCCGGAGTAGGGATGAACAATGTTACAGACAAGTTTGGATTTCCTGCATCTCATGGTTTAAACTTTGTAGATCTCATTTAGATTGCAATACAAAAGCAGCAGGCTCAGCATGAACTGTAGCTGTTGGTTATCATGAAAATACACTCTCTGCAGAGATTTATATTACTTTAAAGTGTGTTGCCAGTAGTAAAAAGGAAATGGTGAAATTCTGTTAATTCTTGCAACTGCTTAAAAAAAAAAAAAAAAGCCTGTGTCAAGGAGAGCGAATTCCCAATCTTTTTAAACACTAATAAGTGTTGTTTCAGAATGGTTCTTGGTGCAATGCTCTGCATGTCATGGGACCCAGTTCTGCAAACGCTTATACGTGTGTCCATGGGAGGTCTGGGCTGGCCAGCAAAGGCTGCTCAGGGGCTTGCTGTAAAGCACATGTATAAATCTTTGTGGAACTGAAGCGTGGTTCAATCAGGGCCGGATCCTGACCTTTGTTGGGGTTGACCAGGGCAGAAGCCTTGGGCAGGTGGAGGGGATTTGGCCCATTGAAACACTTTCTGCTGTCCCAGAAATTTGACAAATGGCAGAATGAGATATGCACTCGTACAGTTTCCATTTCTTCCCTCCCCATCATCACAGGTAGCAGCAGAGTCCACTGTGAGCTCTGGCCAGTGTTGATGTGAAAAGCAAGGGGAACATGCCACCAGAGTGGAGGCAGTAATTTCCTTTTCTCTGGTTTTTCCAACCCTCCCACTCTCCCAAATCCTGTAATACATAGCAAAATGAGAATTTGTTGATGCAGATATGCATATGTGCACACACACCCCCAGGCAGAAGTGTCTGTTTGCACACAAAGAAGTTATGTGTGCATTTTTTTTATGTGTATGCCTACATGTCCACTTGATTCCCTGTCCTGAGGACAGCCTTGCTTTGTGCCCATAGGGAAATTCCAAACGCGTTGCACACCTCTACTCCAGAGTTCAATTTCTTTTACATAGACGACCTCGCTTCAGATGTGTTACCTTTACTGATAGGATCTTTTCTTGTAGCACTATACCTTGTGGGAATATTTTTTGATGTAAACCTAATTTGAGAAGCTTATTAAAAATAGAAACTTTTTTTGAAGCACTCACATTGAGGAGTACAGGTAATGTTTTAAAAAATTGCACAAAAGAAAAATGAATGTTGGAATGATTCATTCAGTGTTTGAAAAAGAGATGGCTCTGTTTGAACAGTGAGTTTCATACCTTGTTTGTAAAAAAAAAAAGTTTTTAAATACAAAAGCAGAGAAAGGTTGAAAGTTACATGTTTTTTGTATATAGAAAATGTCATGTCTAGATGATCTGATTTGTATTGGCTCTGGCCAGGAAGAATTATTACTTAAAAGGCTCTTAAAGAACAACTGCTTAATTTTCTGTTCGTATTATATGGGTCCCGTTTCTGGGGAATGGAGTCATGCTGTTAATTCCTGTGCTGAAAATACACCTTGGAGCAGCAATTCCTGAGTGCAGCTACCGGGCACTTCGAAGGGTGGCTAATGTGCAAAATAAGAGTCTCCCTCTGCAGTTGTATTTTGGCTTTAAGTCTCTTCCGCCTGTGCTGAGGGAGCCCCTGGCAGCCCAGAGGTCAAGGCTGGTTCCGAGGGAGACTTGGCCATGCCTGGGTTGGCCCAGGTGTGGGGACCCTGCTGGTGCTGGCAGCCCTCGGGTTGAGAGCTGCTGCCGGCTGAGCACAACCTGCGTAGTTTCCACCTGAGGCCTTTTGGTCCCATTTTTTTCTCTCTCTGGGGATGCTGTTCCACTTTTTTTCAGCACTTCCTGGTCCAGATGAAATCCAAAGAGTACAACCCTGAGCTAGAAGTGCTTGTAACAAGGTATCCTTGCCCAGCACTAGCAGCAGAATGGTACCTGAGGTGACCCAGCCCTCCAGCCCCAGTCACTGCCCCTTCCTCCCACCGCTGCTGCCAGAGCGCCAGGAGCAGCTGGTCACACGGTTCCAGTGATGGTCTTGACCAATGGCAAGACTGATGTTTTTCAGAAGCCAAAAGGAGAGGATCCTGAAGCAGTTTCTGAAGAGAGGACCCTTTTCCTGTCCAAAGATTGAGCTGGGCAGCTGGGAGCTGGTGGCAGGGTGGAGAGGGCAAAGTTTCCAGCTGTTTCCATCCCCCTCCCCGGAGGTGACCCAATCTTTGGCTCCCACGGGCACAGGGGATCGGAACGCTCGCCCTGTGCAAGTGACCCCCGGGCACTCAGAAACCAGCCCCAGTTGTGTCACGGTGAAGTGCATTCAGCCAACAGGTAGTATTTATACAATAACCGTCTCTAAGGGTTCCGTAGGTTTTTTCTTGTTGTTAGCTGAAAGGACGCAAGTCTTCCACTGAGGATTTTTTGGAGGCTTCATCCAAGGTTGTTTCTTTTTTGTTAGTTTCTATTTTGAGCAGTTAAAGCTCCTGTGCCCTTTCCCTCGACCACGCAGTAGGTGTGCATTGGAAGTGTTGTTTGCAGCGAGCGGAGTCACTTGTTGAAGCTGTCCTTGCTGTACTACGAGACTGGTGATGGGCAGAAACTTCAGGGCCCAGATCCTCAGCCAGGGTGGAGCCAGGGTGGGACCACTGGCTCTGCCGGCAGTGCGGGTCTGCCCTTCACACCTGCTGGTGAGGGGATTCCACCCTGGCATTTGCTTTAAAAGTCCAGGGCCCAGGTACTCTCTCGTTGAACAAGCTCTGCAGAATTCTTGTTCCAGTCCACCGGGTTTGGATCTGGGAAGCTGAGGGCAAAAACGGGCCGGGGGTGGCCGCAGGTGGCTTGGACGGCCAGGCGCTTCGCGAAGTTACTAATCTGGTAAGGCATAGATGCAACTCTTCACGACAGTCAGCTAATGTTGAAACTCACTAATGTATGTATTTGCTCCTTTTTTTTTTTTTTTAATAATGTATTAACTTGTTGAACACTGTTCTTTTCACAGTGTTACAAATGTGGGGGTGGGGGAATTTCCCAACCTTTTTCAGTTTGGGTGAGCTACTGAAATCCATTTTGTACTAGCTATGTCACCGCTCCCGGCAGCAGCTGGCAGCGGCGCTTGGCCGAGCCGGGGTCAGGTCCAGCCATTAGACATCAGTAGTTTTTAAAGTAATTTTTTTTTTTAATTGTCTAGTATTACTAATGAGGGTTGTTGCAAATCACACTTCCAGTGTAGTTCCTAGTGTAGGCCCAGTAAAAGGGATATCGCAGCTTTGTGTTGGGGAGAAATTGAGCTGACATGGCCAGTACAAAGGAGAAAATAGGGAGGGAATAACGTTTTGCACCTTATTGAAAAGAGGAGAAGATTTTAAGTGCATACAGACATAGTTAAGAGCTTTTATTGTGACAGGAGAACTTTTTTCCATATGCGTGCATACTCTCTGTAATTCCAGTGTAAAATATTGTACTTGCACTAGCTTTTTTAAAACAAATATTAAAAAAAATGGAAGAATTCATATTCTATTTTCTAATGGTGGTGTGTCTATTTGTAGGATACACTCGCGTCTGTTTATTGAATTTTATGGTCCCTTTCTTTGATGGTGCTTGCAGGTTTTCTAGGTAGAAATTATTTCATTATTATAATAAAACAATGTTTGATTCAAAATTTGAACAAAATTGTTTTAAAGAAATTGTCTGTATACCAGTACAAGTTTATTGTTTCAGTATACTCGTACTAATAAAATAACAGTGCCAATTGCAAATGTGTGTTTTGTCTTTTATGACTGAACGGGAGAGAGCTTTCCTAGGGACATAATTTGCCCAGTTTAATTCCCTGCCCAGTCCTCCTCCAGCCCTGCCCTGGCAATGAGTTTGAGAGCATTGGCTTTTACTTGTGATGATGCCCAGAGGCGGCCTGTACCCTCCCACCTGTGGCAATAAAACTCTCTGCAGCCCATCAGGGTGAAGCTCTTTATTGAATAACAAAAACTTGGGAGCAGTTGGGATGATTGGGCAGCACACACGCGGATGCCACAGCAGAGGGAAGCGGGGCAGCATCTCATCACCATCTCAGCAGGGCTGAGCAGGGCAGCAAAACACTGAAAGCCCAGCAGCTTTTTGGCCAATGACACGGAAGTGCTTCACAGTTATCACAGGCAACGCCAGGGAGTCCTGGACTCCAAACTGATTTATGTATGAAAACTTTAGCCAGCAAACACTGTGTCAAATAAATGTTGGGGAGGGCTCGCTTAAGCATCTAGGTGACCACCAATGAAGCTAAGGCTGCAGGGGGTGGCCTGTCCTGAGTGCAGAGCTCTGCCAGCATCTACTCAAGACATGCTTCAACCCCGCTGCCCCTGGCAGCTCCCAGCCCGCAGGGAAGGGCTGGCCCTCTCCCACCTGCTGGCCTTGGCTGCTGCAGAGGGAAAACCCCCGTTCTTGAGCCCTGGCATTTTCGCCCCCACTTCTCTTCTACACAAGGCCAAATCTGGCACTGGCTTCAAAAGCCCTCCTGGCTCCAAAAGAGAATTTTTGGTGTAAAACTGGTATTAGCAACTAAACAGCACCATCCCCTAGTGGGGGATGTGAGATGGTGATGGATAGACACTGTACATACAGTGGCAGAAAGCTGCAGCAACAAGTCTGTCACAAGAGTGGAGTTCAACAGGTATAACGTAGGGAGTGCTTGGTTCAGAAAAGCTTCAAACTGTCATCATGTCCTTGACTGAAAGCACCTGTCCCAACACAGTGGGGCTTGGCCAACAGCTGCCACACTTCTTCCTTATCCCCATCCTTTCTACCCCTGCTATTGACTAGCTTAAAGAAGAGACAGGCACATATTATATGGGAAAAGCTCCCCCAAAGGCAAACAGAGGCTTCTTCTGATCCTGCCTTTTAACTCTCTGTATTTACAGGGTGTCCCCATCCTACATTCAACCCCACCATGCCCTGAGGGAGAAGAAAGTGGCACCAAAGCACAGCCAAAGCTCCTGCCCCACTGGCTGTTCCAATGAGCATATGGGAATGTGTTTCTCCCAGAGAATGGAGACCTTGGTGGCTTGTTTTGCATCTGTCAGGATGCTGGCTAAAGCCCACCCCTTTAGCAATTGCTCACACCTACAAGGAGGTGTCCACTTGCACAGTGCACTCCTTGCAGAGGAGTCACTGGGGAGTGCGCAAGGCCGCTCCTGTGCCGAGCCCTTCCCTCCCAAGGAGAGTTCTGGTGACCAGGCTCTATGGGCAGGAGCCCACCCTGCAAAATGTGCTCCAGCAAGTCAACCCAAGAGCAGCACTGGGAGTGCCAGGGGTGTTAGAGGTGTCCTTATGTTTCAAGAAGCCACAGGCAGACATGCTCAGCAGGGACTGCTTAATGACAAAATGTTGCCCTTTTCAGCATCCCCACTTGTAGGTCTTTGGTATGTTAAACTGCACTTCTGTGGATCCAGTGGGAACCTCAACACTGCTCTTGGGAGCCCAACAATTGCCTGGCTGGGGGCAGCAGGCATGGCATGGCCCTGGCCTACAGTACAGGCTGTCACTCACAGCATTCCTCTGGACCAGGATGGGGTTGGAGTGTAGGATTAAAGACCTGGTTATGCAGAATGACTTAACATTAAGCATTATTAAGCACTTAAAAGATTTCGTTTCCCACAAAAGGACACCAAGTAACAAAAAACCCAGTTAGATGTGCAGGTGAGGTAGATCTACAAATGGCACATGGCATTTGTCAGTGGTTGTGGTCTTGACTTGGACCATCCTGCCAGACAAAGCATGTTCCTCGCTCCCTCTGCCTCTGTTCCTTATGGGAGTGGCAGCAGGCTTGAGCAGGGTACAGGACCTGGAGCTAAGTGAAGATCAGGGCAAAAACTGCAGCACAGGAATAGGTGTTAAAGGGGACTCCAGTGCCTTTTTTTTTTTTTTTTTTTGTATTTTCCAGCCTGTCTCAGAGCTGCACATATACAGTGTCAGTGGTAAGCACTGACATAGCTAAGGGTTATTCCTGAACAAAATTCACATATAACTGGGTGAGATGCAGACATGCCACCAGTTCAGACTTTCTGCATCTCATTTCTCTCTCCTGCTCACTTTTGGAGAGGAGAAAATGAAAGAAAACATGTTGCTTATCAAAACAGAGGTAAGACCTGCTATTCAGAAAACCAAATACCCAACATCAAAACTTTATCAATCACCATTCATGGCATCAAATGTCATTCACAGACTGAAGAATTCTGGGGACAGCTTAAGAATAGCTTGTCCCTTTCCTATTAGTCACTGATCAGAGTTATGTGCAGGAGGAGAAGGAAAGGAGGTGGAAGAGTGGCCCCATTTGCCACACTTGTAGAGAGGCAGCCTCCCCTTGCCCCCAGCACCTGCCCTTTGGAAAAGCAACTGTTCTGAGGCCATCATGAAGCTGCTTGGTTTGGTGTGCGCATGATCTTTTAAAAAAAGGTTTACAAATATATATATTTTCTTATATGCATATGTATTTCTTAAATTCCACTTAGAAATGTAGCTAAAAAAAGTAGAAAAGCGCTAGTGAGAGTGGGCATGAGACCAGCAGAGTGCTGCACTTCCCACATGTGAAGGCACCAGTGTGGAGACACACCTGTGGTCAGGCCTGGGCCGTGGTGGTCCAACCCTCCTCCTGACAGAGGTGTCCATTTGCTTTCCCTCTACATCACATAAATGGAGACCAATGCTGTCCCACAGCTGAACTGATGCAGAGAGGTCACACTGCCCTGCTCTGGGCCTAGTGCAGCTGAGAGCAGTAGGTGGCCCATGGCGCCTTTCTGTGGTGGAGAAGCCTTGCATTCTCTTAACATGATGCTTCCAGGCTGGAGGGAACAGAGATCAGGGCCTGGATTCACAGGGCCTGCTTCTCTTCTGCATTGACATTCCTTTATGATATGTGGGCAAGACAAATGGTCCTTGCAGCCAGCACAAGCATAACCTGTGCTCACATCAAGGCCCTCGTTCTCTTCCAAAGCAGAGGAAGAGGTCATCCCACAATTAAGAAGTACATCCTACATGTTAAATGAAGACATTTAAAATACCAGGCAATTTAGAAGATACCCTCTGCTTTTTCTAATGTGCACAACACACTGAAAAATCACCAGGGATCAGCTTGTGGCCTGGATTTGCTTCTCAGCATGGTTAACTGTACCAGTCCTTGTGATTGGCTTTTTGAGCGGTCCAGCATATGAGTTTAATTCTGGAGTTTCTCTTTGCTATTCCTTTTCCTACAGATCACTTTTTTGCTTTTCAAAAGAAGCCTGCCTCTTTCCACAGATATCTACAGGAGGGGAAAGTAAGACTCTGAAGTACTGAAGTAACATCAGCTGCATTATGATCTCAGCAGCAGTTTAAAGTAAGTGGCCAAGCATTATTAATTCATTGGTGCAGACTTTTACATCATTTATCATATCAAGCTACTGTGGTATTCATGTGGATGCAATGTGTATTTCCAAAGAAATTTTCATTGTGATTTATCAATTAATTATCAGGCCATTACACTTTGTTGAGGTGTTACCAAGAGTCTAAAACATTCACTACTGCCTTTAGAGCAAATGCTTTAACTCCATCTCAGCCTGACAGTGTCTTGCAATCAACCAGGCTGCTCTGCCAAAAGCTCTCTCTTGCTTTACATGATGTCAAGGACTGCAAAGCAGTGGTACCACATAACCAGAAGGCAATTTGATCCCTCTGGCCTCCTCCACCTGGCCACAGACAATGCACTGCACAGCGCTTTTACATCTTTGCTAAATGGATGTGAGCAGGCAAGGGAACAGGGAGGGCTACAAAGAATTGTCCCCCCATGTCAGGCTTACAGTTGCTGAGTTTCAGTGTTTTAAAAACCTGTTCCCAGAGAGCAGGTAAAAGCAGGAACCCAGGTAATTCAATAACTGCACTTATGATAAAGCAGGCAAGCTCTGAAAAGTGGTCACCTGAATGATCTCCTCAGATGGGGGCAGGGGGGCCAGCACAGTTTTGCTACATTCAGTGCCCGCTTCTCTGAAGGGGCAAGTCCATTGAACAGGGAGGTTTAAGAAAGAACAGCAACATCAGCCCTGTGAACTGAAAGTGACAGAGATCTGGTGTTTTTAGCATCACATGTCAGCAGCAGCCAGGCCTCATCTACCATCCACCTCTGGCAGCTGTGCCATATCATCCGTTCTTTAGCCAGAAAAAAGATGAAGAGAATTTGAGGGTTTTTTTCTCCATGTAATTCCTTGCATCTTTTTCTCTCCCAGCCTGCAATTTCTGAAAGGTGCACTGCCAGAAAGTGGTGGTAGCTGACAGGTCAGTCGTAGAAAAGGGAATGTGTGAATGTGTGCAGGCGTTAACAGCCATGTCTGTACAAGCCAATTCCTTGTTAACTGAGGTTTCAGCAGCTATTTATCAGAGGGGGGAAAAAAACAGGTGAAGAAATGATTAAAAAATAAAATAGGCACAACGATAAAAGATGAGGCAATTGCATTTTGAATCAATAGCATTGTGTTAATAGCATGACCTTCCCCTTCCAAATCCCAGCCATAGCCAATGGCTATGACACTGCCGTTCTGAGAGAGAGAGAGGGAAGTTTGCCACTAACACAACATGGAGGAGAAAGCAAGGGAAGAGAGCAGCCCTTCCTGCTCTTCTTCTCCAGCCCTTTCCAGCCCCCCAGGCCTAGGCTAGGAGAAGACCTCGTTGTGCTGCTGGGTGACCCGGATAAACGTCGTTCTCTTGCTCAGTTCCTTGAGTTTGGCAGCTCCCACGTAGGTGCAGGTGGAGCGCAGCCCCCCGAGGATGTCCAGGATGGTGTGTTCCACATCCCCTTTGTATGGTACCTCCACAGTCTTGCCCTCTGAAGCCCTGGAGAAGAGATCAGTCACTGCATTCATATGCATGCAAAACATGAGTGTGTTTAATGGAGAATTGTGGCACTTAACTCTGCAGGCTGCAGTTTACAAACGTGCCCCCAGCTTTACTGCTTGCTGCTGCTGCTTGCTGCTGCTTGGTGCTCTCAAGCACTGAAACGCCTCAGCTCCACTCACCACCAACACTGAGAAGTAGAAGCAGACAGATCTTGTAGATGCTCCAATATCCCATGAGTTTATTTACAGATCTGCCCCCTTCTCCCCTCTACCATCTGCCTACAAGCAAGTGGAACTTCCAGCTTTATTGAAAAGTAAATTTGACTGTGAGAGCTGCAAGCTTTAAAGTGTAAGGAATGGCCAGACTCAAACAGCGAAATGTTGGAGCTGGTTCTCAGCAGGCACCACCCAGCACAGCTCTACAGAGGCTTCATGGCCCTTGGGCTCTGTCCCATGTTACTGATCAGACACAGATGGAAGTGCTCTGGCTGTCTCCTACCAGTGTGATTCTCCAGAGCTCACAGAGAGAGAGAGTGGGAAACCTGTTACAGAAACCTGCTGCACAGCTGTCCCTTGAAGCTAAAAGGTAATCTAGCACAATTCAGTGCCAGGCAAAAAGGCCAGAAAAATACCAGTGTTGTGAATACTGTCAAGTGCTGGTGCATGCCAGCACAGACTACACTGTTCCCAAAAAGCACCTCTGAAGAGTTACATGATGGAAGAATCCAGGCAAATAACTTCCACTCCTCCTCCAGCTTTCTCCAGCCCCATGTTCAGCAATCCCTCCTGTAGCAGAGACCCTTAATCAGCTGATCAGTGGCATCAGCAGCTGATCCCACTACACTTTAGAGTAAGCTTGTTCTGCCTGGCACACTGGCTCTTCTGGGAAGGCAAGCCTTGGGAAGGGAGGGTCTAAGACAGATGTGGGAGAAAAGAGGAGATGCTTTCCTTCTGCCCTACAAAATGGAGCAGAAATCATGGCAGCAGTCTGCCGTCATTCTAGATGTGGCTTTATTTGCTTCTTCCTTAAAAGTTTCCAGGGGATAGTACAAGAAAGGCCATGCCTGTTTGTAGGTTCCATTTGTGAATCATTAACAACAGCAAGAGCTGCTACGTGGAGGTACTTCAGTGTGAGCCTGGCTATATTTCATCCTGTTAGTTTAAATGCGAAGTCACAGCCCTAGGGAGACAATAAAGGCAAAGTGTGGATATGCCGTGTGAGTAAGGATTAATCTCCCTATATCTGATGAGTAATTGACTCTTTCTTAAAACTCTTAAAACACTGCAGTGAGTGGCCAGTGGAAGATGGATGTGCCACCGGCATCTTGCAGACTGCACAGGGCTTAGGGATCTGTTGTATGACCTGTGATGCTGGGAGTTCCCAGGCTTTTATTTTCAGCTCCAGTGCCAGAAGGAAAAGGCTGGACCCATGAAATGACACTCATGCCACTGTTCCTGGCTTTTGGCCGTGCTCATCTCTTCCAGTCAAAGTTGGGAGGTTGAGCTCAGGCTCCAGGGAGCTTCCTGCAAGATTGTGAGAGACAGTGCCATGTCTGGGATTTGCAGAAACCAGTGAAAATTCTATCACGTCCTGCCACCTGAAGAGCCCTGCGTGCTGTCCTGGGCAAGGAGTGCAGGGTTTACTGCAGTCGTGCATGGCTGCCCATTCAGTTCATGCATGAGAGATCAATTACCTGATGCACGAATGCACCATTAGTAAATGTAAATTCCCTGTTAATTCATGCTTAAGCATCCTGTGGGTCATAAGCTGCACATTGCTCCTATGAGCATGAGTGCTTGGTGGTCCTTTTTTCAGTGAAAAAATACAGAAATGGGTGATGGTTACAGCCACTGCCCCTGGGGGAGATCCCTGCAGTGGCTACAATGGTGTTAGGAAGCTGAAGCCTGTGCGTTGCCACTTCAGGCTTTGGAGACCAAGATATTCAAAAGTGGTGAATATCTAATGACACAGTCCCAAAGCTCTGACAGCTAAACACTTGCTATTGCTCCTCCAGTGTCAGCTGGTGGGATGTCCTGTTGATCAAGGAGTAATCTGTAGACATCATACTGGGGAAAACACTCTAGAAGAGAGGTGTGAGATTAGCTCCACAGCCTTGTCCACAGGGATAAGGGGATGAAGTTTCTGATGAATATATTCTCAAGCTGTGCTAACATTGACCCCAATAGTCTTGCCCCCAGAGGAAAGGGGTGTTTAAGAGATAACATGTTGCTCAGAGCGAGCTGAGGAGTCATCTGGTTCCCAGGGAAGCGTGGGTGGAATTTCACTACGTGTATGCACACACCGGTGCGCTATTAATTGCTGTAGTCTGGCCCAGGGGTGGGATCTGTATCCATATGGCCATACAACCAAATGTTAACCCCTTTAACACAGTGCTCAAGATGGAGGAGAGACATTTAGTAAGTGAATTGCTACAGTATTAATCCCTGGTGGCTGGTCCACAGGGAGGAAAAATGGAGTTTTTAACTTATGTACATTAAGACTGTGATGATCAAAGAGTTCATATTGGACTAACCTTCTAAGAGCTCCCCAATACGTGCTTTCCCAAGGAGTGACATATAGGCCGTAAATTACTGGGCTTGCTGTGTTGTGTGAGTGCCAGATTAGTTCATGCATGAGCACTGAATAAATTAATGCACGAGTGCCCAATTAATTCATGCATGAATAGCCAGTAATTTCTGCATAAGCATCCAATCAGTTCATGCATGCATGCCCAAATTATTTATGTCCAAACACCCTGTTAGTACATTCATGAGTGCCCAATGTGATGAGCACCCAGCTGACTTGTACCAGCAGCCACATGGGTGCTGTGCTGGCCAAAGACAATAGGGTTCAGGTGACATGGGGGGCCGGTGTGACCTGTGTGGGATAAGGTCAGGGCCTGCATCATTCCAGAGATGTTCCAAAAATGGTGTGAGCCACCAAACTTTCAGCAAGTCAGGGGAGCACATGACACCTCTCCTCAAGTGTATTTATGAAACAGCAATGGCCACTGGGAGAGGAGACACACCTGGACACACCTGAGGAGACGTGCAGTGCACTCCCAAAAGGAGTGTAGTCCCCGTGTGACTCATGCTAGAAAAGGGACAGCTGTAAAGGAACTGTGTCCTGTGGACAGCCCTCAGTGTTGGCAACACACCAGTGTTTTAAGTTACTGCCAAGCTGTGGTTACTGCAAGTCAAGGACTTTCCTCTTCCTCACACCACCCCACCAGCAAGTAGGCTGGGGGGCACAAGAAGCTGGGACAGGACACAGCCAGGACAGCTGACCCAAACTGACCAAAGGGACACTCCATACCATATGGCAACAGGCTCAGTATATAAACTAGGGGGGAAAGCTGGCTGGGGCCACTGCCCAGGAACTGGCTGGGCATTGGTTGGCGAGTGGTGTATAAAAATTGTGTATAACTGTTTTGTATATTATTATTGCTGTTGTTATTATTCCTTCCCTTTCTGTCCTACTAAACTGTCTTTATCTCAAGCCATGAATTTTGCTGGTTTTTTTCCCAATTCTGTCTCCCATCGCACTGGGGGGTGGAGTGAGCGAGTGCCTGTGTGGTGTTTACTGCCTGCTGGGATAAACCATGACAATGGATTACACGGGCTGTCACAAAAGCTGGCACACTTGGCAGAGAGCTGCATAAGCAAGTTCAGCAGGAGCTGCTGAGGGTTTTGCTGCTCTGACATCTCTCCTGGAGTTATGACCTAAAAGTAACCCCTTCTCAGAAAGAAAGGTGATGACAGAGCAATTGAGGCTCCCAGCGGCTGGGAAAGGTGTGCTCAGATGCTCTCAGCAGTAACTCTGACTCTTGCCAGCCACTGAACAGAAAGAGAAAACCATTTGTTTCAGACTTTTTGCACAGGGCCCAGTCTGTGGTGCCCCTCCTGGCCAGCTGAAGGCTGCTGCATGGAGGGATGTGTGTGGTGGGTGGGAATCCTGGCAGGCTGCATGGGATGGAACACATGAGATGGTGCTCTGTCAGCCCAGCAAAATGTGGGTCAGAATAAAGGGGTCAGGCTGCCCTGGCATGAAGCAATCTTTTGAGTGGGCCATATAAGAAATGGAGGAACTGGGGGCAGGTCTTCCAGGCTATCATTTGGGATACACAAGATGGTAAGCAGCAGCTGGCAGTTGGTGCTATTCTGTCTCTGTGGCCAAAATTTCACCCTGCAGTTAATATAAAGCGCCCAAACCCAGCTTAGTAGCAGCTGTGAATTGCTGAGTGGCCACAATAGAACTGCAGCATTCACACAAAACCTGTGAAATTTCAAAAGGGTTAACAAAAACAAATTGACTCAAACTGAATAATACTGCATGCATCCTCAGACCCTGCTTGCCTTATTTCTTGTCTCCCACAAAAGAAACATAAAAATTGCCTTTCAGAAATCCCCAGCTCTGATCCATATTCCTCATGGAAGGAGGTGAAAATGTAAAACCAATATATAAATGACATAAGATTAATGAAAGTGAGTATACAGATTAAATGGGATCAGCTTCACATATTCATTACAAAAACAATTACTCTCATGACTTTATTCCCTGCCACAGCCATCTCACCTTATCTGTCAGTTTTAATGTAGCTACTGCAGGCTCAGGTTCTCCAGCCAACACGTGTAATTTTGAGAAGATGAAGTTAAATGACAAGCAGTCTGATTCTGCAGGGGACTGAGCACACTGAGCTCCCCACTGCTCCAATAACACACTGTGAGTGTTCAGGCTCTTTTAAAGACAAAACAGCTTATTTGGGTCACCAATACAGACTTACAGCTGGGCTTTTTAAATGCATATAAAGGAACCCCACTGACTTGACTTGTTTGGGTCAAGTTTGGGGTATCCAGCATTTAAAATGCTGACTAAGAACCCTTTTGGTTCAAGCTTGCCATCAGCTAATCTAGGAAGTGATTAAACTTCCTGTAACTTTTACTATAAGAGAAACCTTGTGCTGTTTCAAATCCCCCTTCAATGCCTTCTGGATTTAGCAGCTGCTGTTTTTAAATCACAGTGACACTCATGCTGGGACAGACCAAGGAAGACTGAGCCCAAGGCTGGTACAGGTAGCCAGGTCAGTGTCATGGCTGTAGAGTGAAGATGAGTATCAGCACTTCCCTAGTTAAGAGCCAAGGCTCACAGATTCAGTGTCTGGAGCTGTTGTATCTAGCAGTACACTGGGATACTCCTCCTATGCTACCTATTAGTGGCACAGAAATGTAGTATTTCAACAGAGACTAAAAATTTCAGATTGTGCTCCTGCTCCCTTGCTGCTGAGAAAGTTTCAGAACCTGGTCCCCAGGAAATTCTCAAATCAAGGATGCAAATCAAAATACAGCTATGGATCAAGCCAAATTTGTATAGCATTGCACATAATGACTTTAAAAGTCATTTATTGCACATAAATGACTTTGTCTAGACTGAGCCAAATACAGCACCTTTCTGTATAACCTTTGATCCTACAAGATGGGATACTTGCACTTTATCTCATTTTTAAGAGGGACCAGTGTCAATTAGTTCTCCTGCTGGCAATAAATGTTGTTGCCAGATCACACACACCTAATTAGGTAGAACAGAATTTAAGAGCTGCCTTAGTCCTTTGTCCTCTTGGTACAGCCAGCCTTCTCAAACTCTTCCTACATCTTTCACCAGCTCTGTGGAGGCCAGTCCCTAATGACTGTGCTGCACTGAGATCCAGCAGCACGCTTGGGCTGCTCAGTGAGACGGCTCTCAGGGAAATGCCATTAACCACAGGCCTGAGCAGCATCAGGCCCTTCCCACACTCCAGCTGACTCAAGCTCAGGGTCGCACAGGACAGGAAATGATCATTCAGGTAAAGGCTGCCAGCACAACTGTACAATTGGCAGCTGCCACTTTTATATTAAGAGACACTTATTAGTGCTGTCCATCAGACCATTTGTTCTGAGGCTTTGATGACAAGCAGACTTGCTAGGGGACAAAAAAAGAAAAAAGAGCTCCCAGACTGTGCACTGCTTCTGGGCAGTGGCATATGAACCCAAAGTGAATCAAAGCTCAGAGATATGCAACATGTCTGGTGCATCATTTCAGCTTGTCTCAGATGCAGATGGCGTCTCGTGCAGCTCTTTCTTCTACAAAAAACCAGTTGTGTTTGAAAGCAAAAACACTGAATGGGTCGCTCAGAGACCTGGTGGATGTCCCATGCCTGGAAATACTCTAGGCCAAGCTGGACAGGGTTCTGAGCAAACTCATCTAGTTGAAGATGCCCCTGCTCATTATGGGGATGTTGGACTAGATGAACCTTAAAGGTCCCTTCCAACCCAAATGATTCTGTGATGCCACGAGCTAGGCCACAATCTAGGTTGTAAATGCTCTGACAGGGGCTAAGTTTTATCACTTTGCACTCCACTAAGTGCTATATGAACAAATACACAATTTTATGGTGCAGAGAAAAACCACCACAGGAGTCAATGCTGGGGTGGAGAACAGGAGGTTCTCCTTCTATCTAGCATGACATCTGGGATTGCTATCTATCAGCTTATCTCTGTGTCAAAGCATGAATTCCATTTCATTTTGTGGATCCCATTCTGCTTTACATTCTGTGCTGTCACCTTCACAGAGCTAAAACTCTTACCCATGGTAGCAGAAGGACATGTTAGGAAAAACTTGTATCCTGGAGTGGTTGTAGCAGATGAGGCCAACAAAACCCATCAATCCCCAGCATGTCGCTGGAAGTGCAGGTGTACTGAGACTCCTGCAAACAGCAATTTACCAGATGGGACCAGAGCCTGAATCTTTGCCAGCAGAGAAGAATCAAAAGGGACCTCTCAATAAACCAGTGTTTACTGTAAGACAGGAGTCATTCTCCAATGAAGTATGTAAGAACCATGTTGTTCAAGGGTAGTGACTAAGACTGCCACTCAGAAAAGACACAGAGGTTTTCTGATGTCATCTGCTTTTCCAAGAAGTCAACATTGTCAGCACTTTCCAGAGTAAAACAGCAATGGACAACAGATTTCTTTGCAAAATCTGTCTTCCTTACCTCTCCCCTGAGGAGTTAGCTCAAAAATGAAGCTTCTGCATTCTGCATTATTTGAGGCTACTCTGGTGCTCTGTTACCAAAAGAGGGCTGGAAAATCTGTACAGCAGGCTTCTGCTGCCTATGAAGACTGCCCAAAAAATGCAGAAGGGAGTCCCAGAGTTGCTGCTGGTGTCTGAGTGCTTTGGAAGTCCTGGTCCTCATCTCTGTACTGGGGAAATCCCAGCTGAGCTTCACCAGCTCACCAGCACCCACTTTCTGCAAGCAGAAGGGAGCCTGTGGGCTAGCTGGGAATCCCTACATCAAGAAGACACCCAATGTGGACAAGCAGAGGGACAGAAACTGCAGCCTGCTATGTCATGTTCCAGCATTTAGTTCATACACATCCTGAAGGAGCAGTAAGTCAGAAGAGTGCCTAATGACTTCCCAGACCACACAACTGGTGCAGCAGTGACAGCACACCGTATCAGCTGCAAACAAGTGAACATCACTGCTCTCAGCTAGCCAACCCCAGCTCTTTCTCCCTGTCTCCCTCTGATGTCATCCCTCCCTCAGGTCTGCTGTTGTAAATGCAGCAGTTGTAAATGTAAAAACAGCTGCTTCAATGGGAGTAGCAGCATAGGCCTGTTTCCTTCTGCCCAATTCTGCTCCAAAAGTTCCTGGATGGAGGGCTCACTGCAATTGCTCCTGTATGGAATTCATACCTGTATTCAGCAACCCCTCCTGCATGCTTCTTCATGGCTGTATCAGAGCTCATTCCATAGAATAGTTTCACCTTCTTGCCATTCCTTTCTATAATTTCTCCAGCACTCTGGTCATGGCCTGCAAACATTCCTCCAATCATGACGAAGTCAGCACCAGCTCCTGTGATCAGCAAAAGGACACGTAAAAAAGCAGGGAAAGGAGAAGGTGAAAGCCAAAGCAAGAACACAGTGATCTCTGGAAATAATAGCCAGCATTTTATAGTTTAGTACGGAGTCCCCTCCTGTAATAGTCACAGCAAACTTGGATGAAAAGCTTTACTTTAGAACTGACACAGGCTGAATTGTATTTCTTTAAATGGAAAAAAAAAAACTTTTCTGTTACAATGACAGATATAGATTATTCTACTTTATCCCATAGCCTTTTATTTTCAGTTTATAAATTCAGTTTCAACTCTTCACTTCATAATAGTATCTGAGCACAATTCCTTATTAACTGCAACTGCAGCAATCAGCAGTCCTAAACACAGGGCTGGGACCTGTTAACTCTGTACAGCTCAATGCTGTACACAGAAGCAGATGGTTCCTACTTCAAGAGTTTTCTAGGCCACAAGTGGAGAGTGGGAATGTACCCTGAAGGAAAGCAGACTCATGGATGTAATGTAATCCTCCCAGCAATGACATAAAACGATTGATTCAGATTTTTAACTGAAATAATGATTTTTCAAGTCCATCACCCATCTGTGTTCAGTGTTGTTCTGGATGATTCCTAGTCAAAGAGATCTGGATGCATCTCATTTGGTTCCTGTTTAAAAATTCTGGTCCAAGGACCACCACTCCTGGGTTCTATGGTTCTCAGCACACACCACAAAGAAGTAACCCATAGCTACTACTCCTAAATATGTTCCAGATACTGAATAGCAACACTGAATACTCAGTCATGACTGTTCAGTCTGTCTATCTCCTCTAGCTTTGTAAATCATGAAATCGGCTCCATTGGGAGCAAGATCAGGAAGAAGGTTTTTGGAATCATTCTTTATTTTCTACTGTGATCTCCAGTATTTCCAGCTGGGCTGGAACTATTCCACGAGCAGCTCCTCCTGTGATATTTTGGCATATCTAGTCTTGCTTGGAAAATTTGGCTTTTAGTCTTTTATGAGCCTGTGGTGACCCAACCCTGAAACAAAGCATTTTCCTCTTCATACTTTCTGCTTCTTCAATGTGTATGTGCCAGAACAGGCCTCTCCTCTGCTCAGCTTCTTCCCAGAACTGGCAGAAGAACTGACCTATAAACCACACTTCACAGAAAGCAGATGAGCTTGAACTACATCCATCCTCCTAAGAACAAATCTGAACTCTGGGGAGATCCCAGACTAGGTAAGTCTGGCATTAGGATT
Source organism: Agelaius phoeniceus (assembly GCF_051311805.1). Classification (NCBI taxonomy): domain Eukaryota; kingdom Metazoa; phylum Chordata; class Aves; order Passeriformes; family Icteridae; genus Agelaius; species Agelaius phoeniceus. The sequence goes on along the minus strand of NC_135265.1, from coordinate 65,177,359 downwards.
TGCTCTGACCTCTGTCACTATCCCAACAATAGCACCAGACCTTGAAATCTGAAAAGTAAGTGAAATCCCTATCACATCTGCTCAGCTTCTACCAAACCTGAAGTTGAGAATATTTTGATCTTGGAACACATGACAAGAGTGAAGTGTGCCAGTTCCTCCCTCCACCCCTTTGCCAAAGGGCAGAGCTGGCAGCAGTGCCTGGGGGCAGAGCACCCAGCTGCTCTGCTGACCTCACCTCCCTTTGCCTGGTGCCTACTTGAAAGGAACACTGTGTCCATGGTAAAGGGATACTAAAGATGAAGCTTATGCAAAGCACATCACAAGCAATATTTATAGCCAGGCACCCATTCAGGTATCCTATCATGTCAGCTGCCTGACAGATTTCTCCTGAGCTTTCTTGTTTCAGATGGCTGAGTTTTAAAGTCTTGGTTTGACTCATGTCTGCCAAAAACAAGGGGAATACTCATATTTTAATTACTGGTGGCAAATTCCTGTTGCTACCTAGCACAACCTTGCTCCATCTTTGCAAAAAACAAGTACCCTGGGAAACCTAGCTAATGTCTTCTTTATGGGTGGAAGAAAACATGAGGAAGGAGGGACAGATTTGAGGTCAAGGCTGCAAAGAATGCGTTTTAACAAGTCAAAAGCCTGCCAAAAGACATTCTGGATTCTGCTGTGTCAATAGTATCTCCTGATCCCCAATTCTAGTGCCATTTTTGGTTGTGGGTCTTACAGCCTTCAAATTAATAATACAAAAGGCATATGAAAACTACACTTCCAAGTCACAGAATTTTGGATCCTGTGCACTTCTGTATCTATTTATTATTTTCCTTTTAGCTGCATATTTTTGGGAGGGAAGCAAATATGTTTGAATTACAGGATTGAAACTCATCCAACTTGAGTAACTTTTGCAAACTACAACATAATTCATCAAGCTATTCCAGAAGAGAGGAGCTATGTTACAGCAGATGCAGCACGTCTAAACATTGAGACGACACATGCTTGCAGCCCTGCTGTTCCAGAAATGACAAGCCCATATTAAATATACTTCTCCAATGTTCTCCAGAACCTTCCACTGTGCTTCAGGGCTGCAAACATATCTGAAAGTTTCAAGACTGTTCCATTATGTTTCCATCAGTTAATATCCGACCAGGAGGTTGCAGCTTTTAGCATGGTCTTTAACTTACACTTATTTTCCTTGTATAACCACCAGAAGAACTGGTGATGTTTGCAACATCCATCTGCAGTCTTTTGTTTTCAAGTACAGATTGACAGCATGCCATTATTTTAGTTTGTAGAGGACTGGAAACACGTGGTTGTTGCCTAGATAACACAGGATGTGATAAGGTATGTTGCACACAAGCATCCCAGCAACTCAGTCAGAGCTGGCCAGACTCGTCCTGGTTTTACACAATGCCACTTTCAAGCACTGACTTTCCCCTTGAGGCCCATGCTGTATCTGGGCTGATTTTGCTCATTCACATTTCACAGTGCCTTCTCTTTCAAGCCATTACAGAATAGCAGTGCTGACGCCAGCCTGAGCTTGCAGCACTCACACGGTTCTGCTGGATCTGGATAGAGTCCCTCAGATGTCTTTTATATGCCTGATTGTACAAGTCACTGATAACCAGATTGGTTCTGCACAAATTCAGCTGGAGTCAGCCTGGATTTGTGAGCTGGGCAACCCTCCAGGCAGATGCAGCCTCAGTTTGCCTGGACCAGAGCTTAGCCTGGAATTAACATTCACCTGTGCTCCAGCTGAGCCAGGAAGCCTTTGCAGCAGTAGGTACCCACACAGCTGCTGAAAACAGGAGAAAAAACCAGTGTGATCTAGTATAATCTGGAACTAGCGTATGTCCCCAGTTGACTTTTCCATATGATTTTTCCTTCCTTTTCCCTCCCTGCTCCTGCATCTCTTCTCACCACTGCTGTAAGGAACAGCAGTAATGTGTTAAAGATGCTGGCATAGGATTCAAAAGGCACATTCTTTCTTGGCTGTGTCAGAAAAATATATGTGACCTCAGGCAATTGAACTTAGTATTTCTGTGCTCTGACTTCTCATCATTAAAAAAGGAGACAGTAGTGCCTCCCTGGAGCATTCTGAGAAATGTGCTCATGTTATCAGCCTTTCCAAGAGTTCAGTTGTATGAACCATCTGAGAGCCCAGCATAAATTTCTTTAATGCTTTCTCTCATTCCTGCATCAAAACAGCTCTTTCCTTTCCTATCAACCTACATCTTTTTCATTCAGTTTACCAAATGCAGAGCAGGTTTCCATCCAACAGCTCCAGAACTCCAGAGCAGTCTCTCCCAAAGTATGCTTCTCCTAGCATTTCTTTTCCTCATCTTCAGTGCTTCCTGTTCCTTGCATTTCTAAATAGGCTTTTACCTTGTTTTCCCTGTCAAAATGCCCAATCTGCCTATGAGTCCTGACACCAAGTCACAGGTGCACCTTAAAGCTTCTTAACTTTATTTCTTGGTTCTTCACAATTCTCTCACTTAATCCAATCTACTCCTTCTGTTTCCATGAACTTGGCTCCTCCAGTCACACCTTTAGCCATTTTCCAGTGCTTGTCTTCACATCTGGGATTCCCTCATACTTCCCATAATTCAAATAGATGCTCTGTCACTCCTTAATAGGGAATCATCCCATCCCATGAAGATTTTACAGTGATCCACCAGAAAGAGACAGCACAATTACTTTAATCAAAGTCTCTTGTGCATTGTCCATGCTTTGTTCAGGCCTTCATCCCTAGATGAAATTGTAGGTCTGGATGTTTCATCACCTGGTCTTTGCTATCCAATATATTCATGTAACTCAAGCACGGAGGTCTGTGCCAGACAATTCAGTATCAAGGCTTTGACTTGTAAATGTTGGGTATGGTGGCTACGCTCTAAGAGGTTCAGATAGCCAATCACTTCAGTAGCATTCAATAAACACTGAGAGTAATAATGTTATCTCAAAGCTTATTTTGCCACATACCTTTGACAAAGGCATCTGGGTCCAGCTTGTCAGATGTTCACAGTGTGTCTACGTCAAGTGTACATAACCAGAGACAGTAAGTTTATTGCCTCAGGGTCATCTCCATCATTTCCAGCTCTGTAGCTGTGACACACAGTCACACTGATCTGCCTGGGTTACTATCAAGAGTACAACTACTGCCTGGAAAATGTCAGCTTTCTGATGCTCCTCTGTCCAAGGGATAATCCTGTGGCAGCCTTCAGACATGTACCACTGGGAATCCCAGCACCTCTTGATGAACAGCAAAGCCAGAAACTGTCTCTTCACAGGTTTCAAGCAGGTTCAGGTTCAGTTAGTCCAAAAAGACTACAGGGATCTTTCAGACTTGTAATAAACACTACAAAGAAAAACATTTGAAACACTGTGAAGTTGCTCCCTGTTGTTCTAGCTTCTGGAAATGCTCTTGCTGAAGAAAGACCTTTCCCACAGGCCAGGTTTCTGTGCAGACAGCCGGGAATACAGTGAAGTCACAGTTTCAGTTCACAAGCTCCCAAGGACCACACCACCAGGAAGGACTTGGTGAGCTGTGAAGCCAGAGAAAGGCAAAATAAAGACCTCACTGCGGGCACCATGTCAGAGTGAGAGCTGAGGAGAGGCTGGGCATTTTTTAAACACAATCTTGTCTAAGAGGGTGGATGCTGCTGTTCAGCTATGTTGGAATCACCCAACTGGAAGTATCTGCATCACATCACCACTGGGTAACACAAGGGTTATAAGAAATCCTATGACCAAGCACATTCCTTGCTGGTAGCAATCACTCCACGACTGTCCTTAGAATTCTCTAATTAAGTCTTCCTTGTGATCTGACCTGTCTCAAAACTGGAGCTGTCTGCAAACTTAGAAGACAGATTTTGGTTTCAACCTTTCCAGAAGCTGAGTTGCAGGCCTAGAGTTTTTCTTGGTAAGTGTGTAATCTGAGTTTAGGCCTGCCTCTACTTTCCATATTTGCAAAGCTTCCTGCAAAGCAGACATTCTGCATCATAATGTGCTATATCTTGTTTTCATACCACCCTGAAATCCCATGAGAGACTCTGCTGTCCCACTGTATTCCAGGCATTACCCTACTTGACACCTCCAAAGAGTCTGGCCTTTTGGGAGGTGGGAGAGTACCTTTAAATGCCTTGTCATCTCAAGATGCATTTAGTGCCTGCATCCCATATGCTGCTGAACAAGGTTATGGCTAAGTGACAATCATGATTTTGACCCCCCCATACCAACATAACTCTTATGCCCAACAGACCATACCCACAGATTAAATCCTCTATTCTATCATCAAGAGCTGGCACAATTCACTGAACTTACATGAAAGAAAAATCTGTTAATTATTAACTTAGATGTTTCAGACATCTGCCTAGCTCTAGGGGATACAGTATAAATAAAATCTCATCTCTTCAAGTGGACAGTTGATCCCAAGAACATCTCTGGGGATCTGGCCTGCCTTTTTGTTTTGCTCTTCTGTCCAACATGCATTCCACCAGTTCTTCTTCCACTCAGGGCTCAAATAAGCCAGATCTGGCAATGTTACAGGCATCTCTGAACCCTACTCAGAAGAAACTCTTATGAGTTTTCTTTGTACTCTCACAGCAGGTGTATCTCATACACACCTGGCAGATAATTTCTAAATATCACTTTGACCACTCTATGTTTTGCACTGCAGAATTTGGACTGTCTGTTCCAGAGAGCAAATTCATGCCTGGTGCATTAATTTCACTGGAGTCAGTTGCAGGGACTAACTTAACCTCCTGCTAATTGATTACACATTCAGGGTCACACCGATTCCTGCATCCCTGCTGCCAGGGGCGCTGGAGACACGTGGGGGGGTGTCACAACACACAGCTCTTACCAAACGCTTTGGCGACATCTCCTGGGCAGTTGCATCCTCCGTCCTGCACAAAGAAATGACAACAGTGAGTGGCAGCAAGGTCACTCAGGGACCCAGTGAGCACTGCAGCACTGTGGCCCCTGCTCAGGAACAGCATGTCAAGAGAGCTGACCGTGCACTTGGGATGTATCATCTTGGCTACGTTTTCACAGAATCCAAATAATCCTTTCCACTGCTTACCTCCTTGAGGCTCACCGACTCTATTGTACAGTCTACTGATAATACCACTGGTAACAGCAACAATGCAAATTCCTGACTGCAAGTTTCCAAATCCCAGAAACCAGAAACCAAAACCTCCTCTGATGATCTGAATCATCCCCTGCCATTTTAATGTAAGGCTGTGTGATGCAGAGGTATCACAAGCCTCTACCTTAAACCACCGAAAACATTTCAAAACAATTTCTCAGCAGTTTACAATATATTAAAAGGCCACAGTAGGAGGGAAGAGGGAATATATCATCAGTTATGTTGGATTTTTATCTGATAATCTCTAACAAACCTAGTTAATACAATTTTTGGTTAAGTGAAAATGAGCCTCTCATCCTACTCCTTACTGTATGGTATGGTCTTGGTAAGGAAGCAACAGCACTCAGGACCTTTAGCATTTTAGACCTACACATTTCAGTTTCAGTGCAATGAAGGGAGTTCAGCTGAGAGGAGGGAGGTTGTGTATGTGAGACAGAGCTGTAAAAAAGGAATGGCACACAGCAGAGCTCATCATGCGCTATGGTTCTTTAGGATTTGTAAAAGTCTTAGCACCAGATGAAAGATCCTTTAGTCTACACAGTCATTGTACCAGGAGAGCTCCCCATTCCTTTGATGATCTGGATCCACTGCAGACTGCCAACATCTTTGCTGCTTTTGAAGCTACCCCCAGACTGGCCAGTTACCGCATGCTGTTTCACCTCCCTGTTGGCAGAACGCGTGGCTGTGCGTGACCTGCGGCCGAGCACAGCCAGACACCCCCTCCATCAGCCATATTAGAGCTGCCTTTGATGGGCAGCTGCCAGCGGGGCTCTGGGTTAGAAACTCTGTGTGCCCAGAAAAGGATTCAGACACAAACTGAGCAGGTGGATCCAAAAGTGAATGGCTTTTCAAAGGGCACCCCACTGCAAACAGTGCCTGGTAGAACTTTAAAGGCTTTTATTCCATTTGCTGATAACCTCTAGCACATTATGCCTTTTGTTGAGCTTAGACACCCTTGCTGTCAGCTCCAGGAATGAGTGCTGGGCTGACAGCTGAATCTCTCTCTCCTTTTAATGGCTCTGCTTGTGCAATTCTTTCCCTTTAACAAGTCTGTCATAGCCTGGAGGAGGGTGTGAGTGCGTGTGCATGTGTCAGGGGAGGAAGAGCCATGGTAGAAAGATGAGTCTAATAATCTTCAAAGAATAGTTTTAGGACTCTTACTATCTGAGAGACATTGGCTTTGAATGCTCTCTGGTAGGTGGGTTGTAGTCAGTTGTTTTTGGGGGGCTCAGTATCTGACTTTTGTAACAAACCCAGTAGTGGCAGTGATGAAGGTTTTATGCTTTCAAAGGTGCCGTGAGGATGGGGGGGCTTACTGTGTAACCATTAATCACCAGCTTCAAAAAATAACACTTTGAATGTTACCAAATTACAAAATGCTGAGCAGCTTAAGAGACTTAAAAGCTCATGGGTTACCATTTAAGATAAGAGTAACTGACAATGATGATTCACAACCCTTCTCTATCTGTAGATGTCTGCAGTTACTTCAGACAAGCAGGTAAATTTAGTGATTCACAGAAAGGGAAACAAAAAGGGAACATACTAAGCAGTTATGTCAGAAGATGCTATATAATAAAGCTATATGCAGTAAAGCACTTCATTCCTTGTGAAAAAACAGGCACTCTGTCCACAAAGACTGTTCTGCTGCTGCATTGCCTTGGAAGCTAACCCTTGAAATTCAGCTTATTCCAACAGGGCCCTGGGTCTAGGTTCAAAATGACTTGTAGATGGCTGGGCTTCAGTTATAGTGTTTGCTGCAGGCTCAGCTTCTACCTCAAAACCCTGGGCAAACTTATCTGTAAAAATCTGCCTCTGAATTCAATAACACCAAAGTAAGACTACTGGACAGGGTTATGGTCACGGAACCTGTAGACAGCACGATTCTGAGCCAAGTGGGTGCTAGGAAGAAGGACAGGGGAAAGCAGCTTTCCCAACAGAATTACTTTAATGTGGCTGAAGTAATGTGTTTGTCCCCAGTCTTGTTCTCCTGATAGATAAGCCATTTTACAGCAACAAAATTTAGCCAAAGTAAGAAAAAAAATACAGCATGGAAAATGTATACCAGTATACACTGCTTGAACATTTAGTATTATAAGCAATTTATAATGAGTCTATAAGTATGATTTATGTTTCAAGCAACCTTTATTATAAACTGCATAACCAGTGCTTTCTACAAAGCATTGTAGCTATCTATTTGCTGGTATCAGCAAACAGATAGCTATTTATTATGCAGAAGATATATAATGTATGTGGCATATACAGCAGTAAAAACAGTACATATGATGCTTTATTCTGAACTACATATACTGGGTGTGTTTCTGTGTGGAAAGTGCTCTGTGTGGAAAAAGGGACAGTATGGCAGTAGCTGGGTGAAGAAGCCCTTAGTCATTCTTTTCACTGAATGCTGGTGACCTATCACCCAGGCAGGGAGAAGGGGAAACAGGGATCTCTGTCAAATGACAGCCACATGAGAGAGGATACATGCAGGGCTGCTTTCCATTCCCCACATTGCTGGCTTACTATAATATGTGACTGCCTCTGTCCAGCAGAGGAGTTCTCTGACCTAGAAGAAACATCTCCAGCAGGCCCCCTCCACTGTAACTCACTGCAGCACTTTCTCAAAGCCAATGGATTAGCAAGAATGGAAACTGAGACTACTGGCTCCCAGACAAACAGCACGGGACAGAAACCATGCCTGTATCTCATGGAGGGTTTCCTCTCTGCTTTCAGTGAGTCATGAAAGATTCATTTCTGAGGTAAGCTTTTAGTCTTACAGATAATTTAGCATGAAGAAAGTAACTGGTGCAATTTTACCTCCTACTTCTCTGTGTAAATGACTAGACAGACACCAGGTGTTCACTTGGACTATGATGTTTGCCTGAAAATTGTCACTTTCCTTGTCAACGAATCAGTTCCAAAAATCATACATGATAACTCCAGTAATAGGAACGTTTAAAATCCCAGTTTGTGGTCCCATCCTAGCAGAGCTCCTGAAGATCAGGGTTCAGTCGTGCTGTGCTCTCTGCAGTGCCTTTACTGTGCTCAGCACCATCACTTCTTCATTCTGAGAGAGAGACTTCTTTTTCTTCGTATGGAAATTATACCAACATAACAAGAACGAGGAGTTAATTTGATGAAGGTACTGGACAAGACAGAAGTGGATACAAGAAAGTACCCCAAGGGACTAACCCATATCACACACACCATTAGCTACAATCTACATGAACCTAGCCGTTAGGCTTTGAATCTTTTCACATCCTTCCTGCTGCTTTCATATCAACATAACAAAAACTGCTGGACACATTCTCTCCTGGGGAATTGACACAGATAGCTGTGGTAATACTCTGCCTGTAGAGGTTTTTTTTTGGCTCAGGTAGGGTGTGCCCCTTCTTCAATCCGCAGAAAGACAGGAGTGAGACATTTTGAGGGATGCCATGTATACTTGTGGCCACCAGACCCAATTCTATAATTAGAATTGCTGCCATATGGTGTTTTTCTGTCATGAGGATATCCCTCTTCCATGATATTCTTGCCAGAGCTCTGGCAACCACCATGCAGTCCAACCTTTTCTTTCCCTAATAAATACACCAATATCCATCTGAATGCTCCAGAATTCAGGCATAATGTCCTTACCCTTGCTTTACTCTTCTTAGATTAGGTGACAGAGTTGAGCTGAAGTGATGTGAGCTGCAGCTGAAGGTATTTCTCTTGGCCCAGATGTTGGTAGCAGACAGGTATCAAACTGCCCTCCTGCATTCCTCCACAGGGGGCTGATAGGTGTGGGACCACTGAAACCTGAGCAAGTCAAGAACTGATCCATTCCCAAAGCAGGAAAGGAGATACAGTACAGAACCATCTAATTTTTCAACAGTCTGAATACAGACTCCCTGTTTTCTTGTAAAATCAGGATAACATCATTCTTCTGAGGGCTGCTAGCAGAACATGATTATTGCAAAACTAGGATGGGTCTCTGAGCAGCACTGCCAGGATGACACCTATAGTTAGGCAGCCTTCACAGTAATGAGTGAGGTGTTCATGCTCTATTGCACACGTTCTACTGTTATAGACAGAAACATTTGCAATACTGCCCAAGTCAGAGAAATCACAGACTGCTTCTTTTTTTTCTGCAAAAGTCATATAGAGGAGCCATAGAGAGGAGGAACTGCATATTCATTAACAATAAAGAGCAAGAGAAACCTGTAACACTTGTTCCTGCTCCATCATACTCCAAGAGATCCAGTCAAACCCTTCGTCCACCACCAATCAGTTTGTTTTCCTCTCACCTCCCTCCTCAACAACACAACACAACATTCCTTCCTCCCATGGATACTCGTCCCAACTGGGTCAAAGAAACCAGGGTTTTCCAGTGATTTCACTTGGCAGTAGAACTAAAATCCAGTGTGTGGTCTCTCCTAGAGGGGCAGAGGGAGGCTGTTGGCTGTGAGCACAGCACACAGGTGAGCCCCTGTGCCCTCCCCATGAGCAGCTGCCTCACAGGCAGCCTGCAGAGGCTGTGTCAGCCTGACACGGACAGGACACGCCGACTGCCTGTGTATGCCCAAGCACACAGGACCTTTGGATGCTGCAGGCTGCACTCCAGCTCAGTCTGGGGTTATGCTTACCAATTTACTTTCTCTCTGTGAGGTGAATCTGGTCTTGCTGACAAGAGTGGAAACTGCCATTAGCAGGCAATACAGACAGATGCTCTTTTTCCTCCACAGGCTTGTTATTTCCCCAGAGTTTAGTGAGAACATAAGTGGCTCACATGCTAGCTGTGCTCAAAACAGCCACCTCAAACACTCCTGCCCCTGCACAGAGCTTTGTGTGGATGCTCTCTGAATCAATCCAACCAGGGCACAGATGGGCTCACATCACTTTACCTTGTACTCCCCTCTATGCCTGACTGCCTACCCCTCAGTCACACTCTGAGGAAAGCAATGTTTACATTCCACCCCTACAAAAGTCTTTCATAGGAATTACAGTTTGCTTCAATAGTGAAAACATTACCAAGCTTCCTATTCTGTTTGCATAACAGCTTACTCCACAAAGGAAGAAGCAGAGTTTGAAAAACAAAACAGAAATGAGGCACCCACATCTTTTAAATGTTAGAGAGCTGGTTTTTTTTACATCTGGATCTCCACTGACTGTCCTATGAACTAATACAGGAGTCAACTGGGAATGACAGGACAGGCTTTAACATGCAGGGTACTGGACTGTTCGATTCTCCTGTTCCACAACGATTTGCACAGTGGAAACCAGAGTGAATGATAGTTACTTACAGAGATGATATGTCCTTTCAAGCCATGTGCTGAGTCTGCACACTCAATAACAGCACTTAGCTGTGGATAGCCCACCCCTGTCTTAATCCGAGTGGTACACACAGAACCTAGAGAAGAGAATGAGAGGAATAAACATAGTTCATCAGGATGACAGAAATGATACAGAAAAAATGTGTTTCTATCAGCATTACTGTTCTCCCAAGAAGTCTCTATTGCCAATGCTGGGTTCTCACAGATAAAAGGAGCACATAGGAACTTGAGTTCCGAAATGCTCTCACGCCACTTCATGGGAGCTGTGGCTGAGGAGACTCATGTCCCCTCTTTCTTCTCCAGTGCCAGTCACAATTTAGTTCCTATCAGTAATACTTCTCAGTGAGGGAATTATTGCATTACAAGAAAGCAAATCTGACTATCTGACTGAGGTGCCTGAAGGGAAGGGGCAAAAGGACCAGAATCACAACCTGTGAGACTCAGCAGTAGCATTTATTACCCGACTATTTCTTCTAATAAATATTTCTATCTCTTTTCTGCATTTTTAAAAAAGCAATTCTATGGTAAAATCTGTGATTTTTTGGTAACAATTTTCCCATCTTTTGTTTAATACTGAAGGCAGGAATATTTGGCAGATGACAATTTTGGGGAATATTAAAAAATCAGCATATAGAATTTAAAAAGTGAGATAAGTAATCATCTGAAAGCTGAACAGTACAACAAGAAGGGAAATATAGGAACTATATCTACTCATTGAACTATATTATTTATACCCATACATTGTGCATGCATGTACATATAGATAAAAATAAAGGTATGTATCTATCTATATATATCTATCTATGGATAATATATTTTACATATGTATATATAAACCAATTTACTTACAGTTCAACATAGCAACATGGATCTTTTGGAATACCTTCTCTATTTTGTTCCCTCAAATTAAGAGTCAAAAGGAGGCCTACTTTTTGCCAGTCTAGGTTCTCTAATTTAGGATACAGACCTAAAAGGTCTGCACGATAACGAGAATTTCAAAACAGATTCTAAACCAAAATGCAGAGAAAAATGAATCCCTTCACTCAGCTGATATCCAGGTATACTCAAGCTACCAGTAAAGCAAAAGTTACCAAAGAACTGGCAAAGTGAAAACACTGAGAAGAATTCTTGCAAAATAGTAAGAAAGTTAGCTTTAATTAAATAGGGAAAAAATATAATTTCCACAGGGCTTGTACTGCATACTGTATGTAATGTTTTATAATAACATGATAGATCATTATCTGGAAAAGAGCTTCAAGACCTGAGGGAGAAACATTCATTACTTGTGGGTTTGCATGGTCCACTTGTACAGATCTGTTCAGGAAGATCTCCAGGGAGGACTATACAGCATTTACCCATATTTCCATGTTTGAGGCTACAAACTATAATTATTCTTCTTTTAAATCTGAATTTGCCCGTGACTATTACACCATGAAATCGCTGTTGTTGGTTCTTCATGTATTTTGCAATATTTATTGTTTGATATCTTCCTGGGAACAACTGCAATGTTTATTACATCATTTTCTCTGCTCCAGTTATCCATTCATGGACCATAACTATCTGGCATTGCAGAGTAAACAATCTGCCTGCACTGCACTGGATGATCACAGCTCTACTGTCAGTGGCATTTGTGTTAGCCACTTTAAAATCTAGCCCACATATGGTGACTCCAGCTGCAGTCTAAGAAGAAAATAGCGAAAGAAGGAACATGTGAAGGAAGGCACAAGGAAGGGAAAAAAAAAAAGAAAGACTATGGCAGTGTATGCCAGACAACATTAGGGAATGGAAGCTAGGGAAAACATTGTAAGAAGGTCAGGGTTCTCTTGTTTATCCATGGAAACATTAGAGTGATAGATAGCATGTAAGTACATTAATGTAAATTTTAGCTCCCAGGCAATAGTAACAGGTAGAGGCAAAATTATCCATATTTCACAATTAACACCATTTCATCTTTGAAGACATTGACAGGGATAACCTCAGCTTCACAGAACACAAATCATAAAGCTACTCAGAAACACATCTTTCCTTGATAGAGGTGGACACCTGGACACAGCATCCTTTGAGCTTTAGCTCGGATGACTCATCCTCTTTTCAGCAGGCTAGAAAAGTGCTCCCAGACACAACACATGTTATCAGTGATAATATCAGGAACTCAGGCAGCCCAGTGCTTCCAAAACCAACTATTTTCACTGACTGGAGGTGCAATATGCAACACTGTTCAGTATGAAACACTGGCACCCAGCATGTAAATTTCTTAAACACACTGTGTGCAAGTTCACTGGTACTTTATTGACCTGAGTGGGTCTTGGCATTCTAGCAGGCAAGGAAACAGCATTATATACTTGTTCCATCTGGACAACTCCTCTATCCTCTACCAACAGTACCAAATGCCACCTTTATTTGACTTACCTGGTCCAATACCCACTTTAATAATATCTGCTCCAGAAATAATAAGTTCTTCTACCATCTCTCCTGTCACCACATTGCCTGCCTAGAAAGAAAGAACAGTATCACAGGTACAGGAGATTTCAAGACTACTGCAGTAAAGACTAAAAATAATAATGTAAAGTTTGATCCAGAGCTTTTAGAAGTTGAACTATGCAGAGTATGGAAGAATATAGTTCACCGCACTGTTCCTTGGACATGCCACCAAGACTAAACCAGGTAAATTTTCGAGTCAAATGAATTTAACAAGTAGTCCAGTAAACCCTGATCCTTAGCATCCCATCAGATCTGCTTTGTCATCCTCACCCAGAGGCTCTCAACCACATCATCCCTAACCACAGGGGCTATTCTTCTCTCTTCTATACAGTGAACTCCTTCACCTCTCCTGCCCTACCTGTCTCTCCAGAACAGCCTAGAGACCTCCATGCCTTTTGCCTAACTCACTTTGCAGGAAGAAGTTCAGATCTTGTTTAAAAGGCTGAAAAATAAATTTTTCCTTTAGGATTCAGTATTTTGCCCACTGAAAGGAAGGTACCATTCTTCTAATTTTTGTGCATTGGTGCCAAAATTGGTACGTATATATAGACGATATAAATCTGAGCATTCACACCATATACATACATTTTTTTGTGGTGATGCCACTGGTTAAAAACAGGGGTTTGGTTCCCTCTGCATGACCTTTGCAGAGATATAGAGAGCATGCTGTTTAGGGTAACATCTTTGAAAGAAATTCTGAATTGGTTTGTGCTCTTTACCGTATTTTTTCTTACACTTCAATAGTCTTTTCCTCCTTTTGCCTACATCGTTATCTTTGCTGAAAGTGAAGATAGCTCTCTCAGCCTTTGTCTTGCTTCTTCTAGAAAACTTCTTCTATTGGCTCTCCACATACCCAATTAATTGCTTAATCTTTGTTTGCCTTATACCAGACTTCCTTGAAGTCATACCAGACAGATCTTTCTTGAACCTGAGGAATGAGAACTATCCACAGTGGTACAGGTGAGCTCTCACCAAGGCTTTGCACAAAGGCTTTTTGCCTTTTCTATGGAAATATCTTGCCTGACACAGAAGAATGCCTTTGCCTGTGTCACACTGGTGGCTCACAGTCACCTTGTGATCTACTCATGCCTCCAGGAACATTTACTTACTCCAAACTGTAGTAGAAACTTGCAGAACTTCCCCTGATACCGTGCTACCTATTCCTAGAGTAACGTTTTCCACATGTGGTTTATTGAGGTGGGGGCCCTCTTCTGCCAGAGCCTCGGCTGGGTATGTGGCCTGTAGTAACCATGAGATACAGATTTTTCTGGTTCATGGATGCTATGAATTCAAAGAATGCCAGTGTGATTAAATTACTGATACTTTTAATAGAAGAAACCACAAAACAACCTTTGAGCACACACTTGGTAATTGGCTTGCAAAACTGGTGCAGTAAGTGCAGAGAGCTGCCAGTCTATTTCTATTCATTTAAAGAAACATTTTGATGCAAGCTCAGTGTGACAAGACAGGCCCTTGCATGTGTTCCAACTGTGCATCTGATGGATCAGCAGTCAGAGTGAGGCTAGAGATTAATTCCCTTGCCAGGAGTATCCTCTGTCCATATGATTTTCAGGGAAAAGACAGTCTTCAAAGAGCAAGGATTTCAAATGACATTTGAATCCTATTCAAAGAAGATTTATGAGCTAAAACCTATGCTTTGAGTTACATTTGAAAACAAACTGTTAGCCAGTGCATTTTCAGACCACGCTTTCCTCTCTGTAAAGGGCTGCACAAAGCAAATGAATGCTGACACAGCACACACTGAACTGACTCACTACAGCTGTACTAACTGCATTCCCATACTCTGAGGGAACATTGTACAGGAATGCAATCCTATAAATTGCAGCCCACAATTTGAGAAGGATGTGAAGGTCTTTGAATGTGTCAGAAGAAGGTAGGAAAGCTGGTGATGTGACTGAAAGGCAAGTACTGTGGGGAGTAGCCACGGCACTGGGCTCATCTAGCTTGGAGAGAAGGTGGCCAAGGGGTGACCTTATTGTTCACTACAGCTTCCTGAGGAGGGCAGGTGGAGAGGGAGGTGCCGAGTTCTCCCTGGGATCCAGGGACAGGATGCATAAGAATGGCTCAAAGCTGTGCCCCTTAGGGAGGTTCAGACCTGACATGAATAATCAGTTCTTCAGTGAGAGGGTGGACAAACCCTGGAACAGGCTTCCTACAGAGGTGGCCAATGCCCCATGCCTTTGTGTTTAGTTTCCCAGGTCTTCCCTCACACCCCTCCTGTAAACTGGAATAACACTGTTATTCTGTCAATAGGAACCTCCCCACACTCCCAAGACCTTTGATAGGTGATGAGAGGGGGTCCTGCTCCAACATTTCCTAGCTCCTTCAGTACTCTTAGACAATTACAAACCAAGTTTGGTATCTCAGCTCTGTGGCTTGTCTCATGTCTACAGGACATTCCGAACCAGGAAAACTTCCTGTTTTCCACATAACCTGTTTTGCACTTGTACTAAGGACAGGCTATTCATTTCTAGAGATCTGAATTTGGATCTAGAGATGTTCAGAAATCTCTAGATTACATAATGATACTGCAGGCCTTAGCAAGTGTTTGTAGCAGCACTGATAGGGGCAGAGGAGGAGGCAAATTCTGAAGTCCTTACTTAGTACAGCTTTTATTCAAATGTAACTATTGCCGAAGTCAGCAGAAGGGTACCCAGGGAATACTGGGCAAGGCCTGTTCTCCACTTACTGATTTTTGACTCCTATTTCACCATTTATTTATTTTTACTGAATTTTGCTTCCTCCTTTTATTAGCTTGAAACAGTTGACAAGCCACCACCTGAAGCACTTATAAAAATAATGACATTATCAAGCAGCAATTTGTGGTCTATGATACAGGACCACTTAAATCTGCTCAAAAGAGCATGATATTGATTAAAAATAAAATAAAATAGAACAATCAGGAAATAAAGAGTATATAATAGGTACAGTGTTTCAGCTAAGTGCTGCTTCCTTTCTGCTCAGTGGTAATTTGTTATACTGAGTGCTGTACATTCCAAGATGGGGTGATGGAGAGTGTGCCATTTAGGACATCAAGGAAACAGTTTACCTCTGGAAGGCAGATGACCACCTGTGCTGTATGACACGTACCACAGTACAACCTGGTGAAACAGTGGAGCACATTAAAAAGATTCATAAATAGGAAGGAGTAGGTATTCAAGTCAGTAGTTGCATGAGATTTGGGATAAAATATGTATTTAACTTAAACAGTAGTGTCTTCTTATTAGCAGAGCATAGAGGGTTGTCAAACTGTCTCTTCAGAAATGTTAACCAGACGTTTACTGTTAAGTTACTGCTAGAAAATGTTGGAACTGCATATGTTGGTTCAAAATGCTCATCCTAGCAGGGAAAAGCACTTATGTCCCCAGCATACATTTTTTCCTGGAATGCATGTACACACATCACTGGTTTCTGTCCTTCTGAATCTGCAGATCCTTTACAAATTTTCAAGGAAGACATGGAACTCTACATAGCAGACTTCAACCTGCCAATGAGAGGCTTGCTTCTTTTAGGTACCTTTTGCAGACCCCAGAGAGCACCAAAAAAACCCACTATGAGAGAGGCACAGTTAACTGTATTTTAAGAGACCCCAGTATGACAGCTGAAGAGAAATCAGTTTACTCACATCCAGCTGAACTCTGCTTTACTGAACCAATGCTTGCCTTACCACTCATACCAGTATGACAGCTGAATTGAGGCAAAAGGGCTTTTGAAGTCTCCACTGGTATGGTAAAGCCAGAATACTTCAACTTAAATAAAAAAATCTGAAAAGATCAATATAGAAAGACTGAGACTACAGAAATTAAACCCTCTTAAAATTAGCTGAAAAGAATAGAACACAATTGGAACATGCACTGTGAAGTCACTACAGGCAATACACTTTGTCGTGTGTTTACACAAGTAGTCAGGGAACAAAGCAATTGGTGCAAGGATTGTGATGTCCATCACTCAGTATGGGGTCCCAAGTGAACACCAGCCCAGGTCATTCCAGCACCATCCAGGATGACTGAACTGTGGGTCAGTACTGAGGAAAATCCTGCCTCAGAAAAGTCAAAGGAGTTTCCCTACTGACTTTATTGAGATCAAGATTTTACCTAACAGGATTATAAAGACTACAGCTTCTCTGACAGAGATACAAAATTAGTGAACACATAGGGCAGTGCCTCTGAATTTCAGTCAGGCATTTGATACTGTGCCTCATGAAAGCCTGCTATAAATATCAACTCATACTGCCTAAGACAGGAACACTGCTGCACTGATTGAAAGCTGCTGGCAAATGGCAATGGATCTAGCTGGGGAGAAGTGTCTATGACAACAGTTCTCAAACTTTCTTCTTGTATCCTAGAGGAAAGCACAGTCTGTGCCTCCACATTATCAGGAAGACGGCCAAAGGACACTTCCCACCCACGGAAGTAAGGGGTGCTTAACCATGACATGGAGATGCCCTTTGCAAGGTTGAGCCACACTCAGTGGCTGCTTGCACTCAGAACTGTGCCTGACCTGAGGAAGGCTCAGCAGCATCCCTCTCTCCTATCCTGGGATCCTGCCTGGCCCCTGTTCTCAGATGCCAGCCCTGGTAGACATGCCACGACTGAATTTACCCTGGTGTGTGTTCCAGGGATGAACTGGGAGTACACTACATGGCTTTCTCTGACTGAATCCTGCCTCCATTCTGCCTCCAAGGCCCAGAAAAGGTCTGCTACTGACTCCAAGGAGGAGCAACAATTTCTGGCTCCTGCTGTTTCCCTCTGCTTCTGCTTTGCAATTCCGCTTGTCTCCTTCTCTGGCCCACATCTTGTGGGTGCTACTGTATCTCTAAGTGTGCTCCTGCCTCAGTCTTCTTCCTGCCACACTTCCTGCTTCCCTCAGGGTTGCTCTTCTACAACAAACAGAGGAATAGTATGAAAAGAAAAATTCAGGATAAAACTTGGCAAAGTTTGCAGGCAAAAATAACTTAGCTTGTAAATGGACTTTCAGGGTGATGGAATAACCCTAAAGTCTACAATTAAACTAATCAATAAGGACTATGCAACTTGCAATATAAAGGCTCTGATCCTCCACCATGAATGTTGACTAAAGGTTTTCTTTAGACTTGAGCAAGCAAGCATGATTGATGCAAATAATGCTGCACAATAGCAAAACACCTCAATGGGTGATCCTCCTCAGGATCTTCCTGGTTCTGGGAGGCACTTGTGAGACACTCAAAAGACTTAAATATTCCTTCTTCCCCCATTCCCAACCTGATGAGTTATTTAAGGCAAGTCATGTTGTACCTTTGGGCCCCTTTTTGTGTTCCCTACCCTTTGTGTTCCAGGGAGATCTTTGTAAATTAATACAAAACGCAGTAGAGAAAAATCCTTGTGTCAGAACCAGGCAGAAGAAAATAAGGTAATGTGATTATAAAAGTAAGTATTTAAAAAGACAGAAACATGGATTTGAAAGATTGTTACACAAGAGACATCCTTGGTCTGCAGGGGAGTATTGGCCACAGAGAGTACTACATTAACCACAGTTGCTTTGCACATCCCCTTTCAGCCTCAGAGCTGAACCCATTACATGGCCCCTGGGAACACACATTCCCTGAGATCCAGGGTTGGGTTACTGTTATGTATTGCACTGCAGCTGACTGTGGAATGAATAGTCATGCTGAGGAAAGCAAACAAGGTCCTGGAGATCACTTTCAGCTATGAGAAAATTTCTTTATTTTTATACCTCCTATTTAACTGCTAACCCTTTTGTTGGAAGGTCCCAACAGCAGAGAGCATACTGCAGGCATAGCACAGACACACCAAAGCAGTCAGAACAAACAGGTAGCAGCAGGACATGTCTTCCAGATTACCATTAAAAGGAGCCTAGACCAGCTCCTGCATTTCAGCCAGGAACAGCTTCAAAAGGCCACTTTGGCACAGAACATGAATTAATTTGGAAGGAGGGTAGAGGTGGGTGTCTAGTTGAATCAGAGACCTTCAGGGACTGAACAGGTTCTGGAGGCTTTGGAATACTGAAGGTTTTTGAACACCCCAAGTTTGTTAGCATGCTTTTAGGAGTGGAAATTATTGCTGTGCAGAGATTAAAAACATAAGCCATATTAAGCCATGTTCAGATAAAGGAGCTACAATCAGAGAAGGCAACTGAAGAGGTCAGGGCTGTAAATGTGCTCAAGCAGTTGGTGCTGTCAGGACAATGAGACCTGAAGTAACAATAACTTCAGCCACAAAAGCAGAGATACTAGGAAGGCAGCTGAACAGATGTGGAAGGTGGATGAGACTGGCCTAAGCACCCTGGACTAAAATCTGGTCTTGATATCTTGACTTTGACATTGACCTTCTCCGCCTTCTGGGGAATTCATCTTGGTTGAGTTCCCTCCTCAGTCAGCAAAGTCAGCAATCAGTGGGGGGGTGGAGGAGGACATGACACACAATTTTCTTACCACTCCTGACAGAGATAATCTTTGGCTTTAACTATGTGCTTTAAGTTCCCTCCCACAACTCTTCAAAGACAAAGGCACTGGAGCAATCATGTCACTAGGGACAACAATTCAGATCCAAAGCAAGGAAATGGCTTCTTCCCTCACTGCAGTGAACATGAAGCAGAAAGCTCAGAAGGCCCACATTTATAATTTCATAGTTCCAAGATCTCTCTCTCCAAAGCCATGGGAAATATGATCATACCAAAATGACTCCCTCCTGACAGCTGTTGAAGAATGTCTATTCATCAACCTATGATAACCCAGAATCCAACAAGCATTCCAGCTCACTTCAGTTTTCCGTTATTCCAAAGCAAAAACACTGTCTTCCTCTGACATGGGAGAAAGGAATGCATCCTCTTCTGAGCTGCTTGAACATATTA
The DNA here is from genome assembly GCF_051311805.1 of Agelaius phoeniceus. Classification (NCBI taxonomy): domain Eukaryota; kingdom Metazoa; phylum Chordata; class Aves; order Passeriformes; family Icteridae; genus Agelaius; species Agelaius phoeniceus. Next base: position 65,157,550 of record NC_135265.1, on the reverse strand, counting down.
TTCTCAATTGAACCAAGGGAGAATGTGCATTTAGGAACATTCTTACTTCAGATTTGCTTTACATGCATGAAGCTCTATCTGTGGCATGGGAAAGCAGGCAAGTGATGCCTAAACACACAATTTTTTGCTGCACTGGCTTGAAGAAAGGCTGGTAACCTCATTACTGATCTGCTGCTTGTTTGAGGATTTCTGCTATTCTCACGGAAACAATTCAGACCCATTTCTTCAAGAACCCTGGTAAAGCAGCAGTAGTGCTCTTCTGCTAAGAGTTCCATGTCCATGTAAACACCTTATTTTTGGTGCAAAAGGGCTCAAGGAAGCATGAATTAGCACTCTGAGATGGGATAGTAACATCACAGAAAGCACCATGAAAAGCCCCAGCACTGACCATTTTGCTCCCTCATAATGCTGTTCACAACTGCCCAACATCCCTCTCATTCTTATCATGGGCAAGGATCAGTCTGCATTGATCTGTCTTCATAGTGATCTAACAATCATTGGCCCCAGCTGGCTGGAAATGTTGGTACATTCCCACAGCAAACCTCTGCTTGGAATCACCAAAATTAACCTATACACTTAATGATCAGAGATCTCATCTAGTGTGGGAAGGAGGACATGAGTAGGAAAAGAACTGGATCCACCCAGTCCTCCATGCCAACTTATTCAGACAGCTGTATCAGATCACATACTAAACATTCCCACAGAAATCATTAGCAATGGATGGACAATACCAAACTGTTATTAAACACCCTTCCTTGGTTCCCTTCCTCTTCTAGCTTCTGATTCCTACCAGTCAAACTCTGGGTCCTGTTCCTGGACAGAATTAACACACACACACACACACACACACATTCCTCCACCCTTTCTACACACTTACCATAATGGTGTGATGTGGGAACAGGGAACGGACGGACTTTACAAACTCCACGAAATACTCTGAATAGCCATTTGCCACATCCAGGCAGATGTATTTGATAGCTGGAATGGCCTCTAGAATACTTGTTAACTTTTTCAAGTCTTCTTGTCCACTACCTGAGCTTGCTGCTACATGCTAAAAATCCAGAGAGAACAAAACAGAGTAGTAGGTTGCAAAAACTGAAATAAACACACACGATTTGTTTGTCTTTTCCTGCATAATCTTGGCAGGACTTGTGCTGGTAACTAGTGAAAAATCACACTATGTAATATGAAATAAATACCTTCCTGGGAAAATCAGTGGGCTATTTCTGTCTAGTTTAAATTATATAAAAGAGAGGGAAATTAGCTTTCTAGCATTCATTCACAAGTGGATTGTCACAGGCATATATAATCATCTGAGATCAATCAAGTTCAGACATTCTCATATTAACATGAACACAAGATGAAGCCCTAACTTGGTGTATTTCCAGGAACTTAGGTAAAATTTGGGGCACTGTCAGAAAGTAAAATCTAGGTCTTTTAAGTTCACCAAGCACTCCCGTGATGTACAGAATCACAGAATAATTTTGATGGAAAAGGTCCTCTGGAGATTTTGTCGTCTAATCCCCTTTCTCAAGCAAGGTCAGCTACCATTGATAACAAGTAGTTTGCTTCTTCCTTTGCTTTCCAATGAGTTCTTTCCAAAAGAAAAATAGTTTCCACAGCTGTTGGCCTACAAAACCTCTGCAGAAATCCAAGGTCACTGTGCAAGTCAGTATTTAATCACTACAGGAATAGGAGATCCTATTCCAGTCATTATGTACCACAAGTAAGTTAAGTTTGGAAGTGTTGAGACACAGGATATTCCTGGGACCACCTTCTACCCTATGGTGGCATATAAGTAATCCTGACTGCCCAAAGTGCTGGGCTCACTTTCAGACAACCCTGTAATCAATAGCCTTTATAATATAATTCTGAAATGTGCCACAGGTAAAGATACAACACAGCAATGTTGTATTCTTTTCTATACAGAGAAAGATCAAAAACTCCACTGAACTTTGAGCATGTAGGGGAGATGGCCAGGCACCCTTACAGTGCCTCTGCTGGTACAGGGGCCTGCCAGAAGAAAAGAAGAAGACACAGAAGACTGCAGAACTGCACTCTGTGCCTTGACACGACATATGCCACGACTTCCCTGTCCTAATTTGAACACAGGGGATGATATCCTTCGCAGTCAAGGCAGAAATGATTACATCTTCAAGCTTTCATTTATTTTTATATGCATACGCATGTAGAGGTGTATGTGTGCATGCATGCACATTTCTGAATGTGAGAAAGTCACAAATTAAGTCAATGTTTAAATTTATTGAATATAATGGCTCAGGCTAGGACCCTGTGAACAAATGGGATAGGACAGCCAGGAAGAGCACAAAGTGAGCTCTGGTGCAAGAAGGTAAGTGGAGGACACACAAGCTCTGACAACTTTCAATGCTCATCCCTGCCTGGGCCCAGCACCTAGGCCCCTCCAGCCTGTAGACTCCAGATCCACTTGCACACCTGATGGCAAAGACTTTGCCTGGCACAAGGGTGTGCAGGGCCAGCTGTGGTTGGGTTATTTGAAATTATTCACATCAGTGAACTACCACAGCTCACAACAGCAACAGAAGCACAGCACTCATGCCTATTCCTAAGTATTTGCTCCTTCAGGATACTTCTCTGTTTCCATTCCAGGCATATACAAACTTTGCTTTTTAGCATCTTCATATAAGCACTTTCATAATGGACTCACATAGCCCTTCTTTTAAATCAGGACAAGCCACTTCCCTTGATGAATTTAAGAACAGCAAATATCTTCATTCCTCAAAACCTCACTTGACAACAGCATTCCCTAGAGACTCCAGTGTATGTGAGTTCAGAACAAAGCAATAAACCATAATAATTTACAGTAGAAAAATGTACCTCAAGGCATTCTGGGTGATTGGCAGCAAACAGTTTCCATTCTTCCAGAGAATAATGCTTGTGAATTGCAGTGAACATTGCATGCTAGCAAAAAAACAAGAGAACTGATATTAATGTCTCAGTTAGTAATTTTTCCCTCAGCTGCAAAATAAGGCATTAGAAAATCCCCTTTTAAGTATAGGCTCATCCTGCTTGGAAGAAACAGTAACAGAGAATAACAGACCAGGCAACTACAAACAGCTCTTCAAAAGCAATTTGGCATGCTTAGCCAACCTTTCAGGACCAGGTTCATGATATGTTTCATTAAGTAACTGTCAGTATTTTGAATGTGACAGAGGCTCATTAACTTAGAAAGTGCTGCAGTTCTATAACCCACACTTTCAAAACTTGTCAGCTAATTATTTTTTTTCTGGCACGAAGCACAAAGGGACCTCAAAAACAAGCTCTGGAAGCTCCACCTGAAGCTGAGCTACACCCAAAATGGAAGCTTCCCAGTATGGAAGCATCTCCACAGAAATTTCCTTACATCAGGAGCCCTGTTTGTGGTGACTGTGCTGTTGTAAAAGTACACCTGCTTTTTTTTATTCTGGAGTTTTAAACTCGCATTCCCCTATTCTCAACAAATTTAGCTAAAAAATCAACAAAGGCTGCTCACTGTCCCCCAGCAGCTTCCCAACTGTTGCAGAAATGAGAGTTGAGACTTACTTTTGCCATAACCACAGCCATTTCAAATGTCCCCACAGTGTCCATATTTGCCACTATAATGGGAATTCCTGTGTATGTCTGCTTGGAGTTACGGAAGGTGAAGGTGCGTGTGAGGTCAACCTGCAATGAACAGACATGCATTTTTTTATGTAACTGATTGTAATCTTACACGAGTTTTGCCACAGATTTCAGATACAGCACGTTTAGACACAGCTTCTCCATTTTCCTCACATTTCCTGCTCCTTTTGTTCCACTATTACATAATTTTTTTATTTTTATTTTTTTACAATTCTGCCTTCCAAACAAGAAAAAAAATTAAAACAATGTTTTCTGCATTAAATAGAGCTCTTACTTAAGAAAAACAATCAAAATAAAATTAAAAAACGAAAAGGAAAAAGGCAGAAGGGCTTGGAAAGAAAGGACAATGAGAATTGGGTTATTGTATACAGAAATAATCTCAGACGTTTGTATGGCTGCCTGAGAAACCTAAGTTGAAGTCCTAACTCCAAAGAAGTCAGAATTACAACTCCCATTGTCTCCAGGGCATAGAGGACTTTGAGCCAGTCTTGAAGGTAAATGACCATACAATAAAGTATGCTTTTTTGGTCACAGTTACCAACACTCTTGCCATACAATATGAACAATCATACCTTGCCTTGCTAAACCAAGCTGCTAGTTTCTAAGTTAATGTCTTAAAACTATATCCACCCTCACCTTCAAAGACATTTCTTCTTCAGCACCTTCAAATGATCACAGTAACATCAGGCTTTTTTTTTCCTTACATCTGCAAGGGGTATTATCAAATTAGATCAGTTCCCACTGACCTACCTAAGACCTTCATACCTATGGGAAAATGCTCAAAAGGCAAAAAAGAAAAAAAAAGTACAACTCTAAGATATTAGTTTAGTCTCTAGTGAAAATGAAGGCTCTTTCAGTTTTCACTAATCCTCCCTGCAACTTTAACCCAAAAACATTTGCAGACCTGAACTAAACGGAAATCTATCATGAGATAGAAACCAACAGAAAAAATACAGGATTTTTTACTATTCAATTAAAACACATTTTGAGCACTTCCAAATTGCAGGCTAGATTCTGATTAATATTGTGAGGGATTTATTACTGATTTGTATAAGAGAAAGAACTTGGTGCCTTAGTGATAAACTCTGAATCAGGTTCTCCTACAAGCTTGTAAGGGAAGGGTCACTTTAGTGAACAAGCTAAGATGTATCTTAATGGAGACTCTACTTTCTCACATTTACTATCAGAGATCTAATTCTCCAGCCATCATGGATGACAAAACATTCTTTAGCTGCAGCTAACAATAGAAAATAGTATGAAGAAGATGGATGTGAAACAAGAATGAAAATTTAGTTTACTTTACTCCCTCTTAACACAATGTATTAACTAAAACCAAGGGCAGGGGAACCCAAAAGTACCCCACAACTAATTCCACACAGATGCCAGCACCAGAACGACTCCCCTGCAGTTTTACAAAGGAAAAACATCTCTTTCAAAGGAACATCAGAAAGGAGAAGAGTTACATTTCAGAAAAGACACCAAAATACCGCTAAATAGACACAGGACAAAGCAAGAACTTGCCTTGTAATTTTTTAGTCCTTCACACCTTGAAGCCTCTCCAATATCCCATAGCAATAAGACAAATACGTTGCATAAAAACCACAACCTTTGCCTGGTAAATACATTCAGTGCTTTTTCTTGTTTTATGAGTGTCAAACAACAGCTACTACTCAGGTTCACTTTTTTCCATTCCGCTCCTCACTTCATGGACTTTTAGTATATCCTCCACAGCTGCTTCTTCTCCATACTGAATTATCCTGGTATGTTTAGGTTTTTCCTCATGTGCAAATCAGTCAACACTATTGATCATGGTGGCTGCCATTCTCTCTACCTATTTTAGCAAACTGTGCTGCTCTTGTGGACTTAATTAAATTTAAAAAATTTAAATTAACAATTTCCTACAAGAAACTTGTCTGTTGAACTTGCCATGGACACAGGGCATGAGCAAGCCCAGCCAATGCAAGAACAGGTTATGTGAGTACCAAGACCCCACAGACAGACAATGCTGCTCCCACTCCCACCCTTGCTCTGACCAATTTCAATAGCATTCGAATTCAAGCATCATATTTTCTGGTATCTTTTCAAAAAGGGAAAGCAACCATGGTAAATGAAGACAGTGCAAGGACTCAGAAACAAGTACCAACATAGCAAACCTACAGGAAGATCTGCAAATATCCCAAACTGTCTCTCTAGGAAGCTGACTGAACTCTAGTCACTGCATAAAAAGCTATCCTTGCGCAAAACGAGGCATTCACACCAGAGAAGCAGACGCTTCCTGATATAAGCTTCAAAGCAGCAGCTTGCTGGGTAGCAGGCACTGTAGTATGCTGCCTCTGTTCCTCTGCCAGAACTATTTATTTATATTCTTGTTTTGAAGCAGACTGGGGCTGTCCATTTCAGATCTGGCTCTCGCAGACTCTGTTTATCCCTGTTGCCACAGCCTCAGTGATGGTGTCCAATTTCTTAACCTTCATCGGTTTTCACTGACCCCCTCGTGACACGCACTTTTTCTCATCTGCAATGTTTTAACAGTTCATCAGAGTCACTCGTTACAACCCTGCCATATCAGCTCATGTTCCTCCTATCGTTTTCCCTTCCCAGCAGCCCTTCTTTCCACAGCCTGCACCCTGCTAAATATACAAAACACTGCACTTGAAGGAGCCATGTGCCTGCCACTCACTCGGTGGAGCACAGCTCCACCTGTTTGCCAGGCTGGCACAGTGAATTTTAAGGAGGGATCCATAGGTCCCCAAGCAAATGGCTCCGAAGTGCCCAGAGACTTTATGTGCAGTAATTGCACACGATGAGGAGTTACTCGGCTGGGACACTGTAGATCATAAATTAAAAATTACTTGCCAGGGATACACTTTCTGCTGAGAAGGCCTCTCAACACCTTATGATGGCAAAGAGGTTTTGCTTAGCTGCTGCCCTCAAAATCCCTGGCCAGAGGCCTATAGTAAACACAGCCTGCCTGTTTCACTTTCCCTTTCTACCTCAGTCTCTCTCTCTTACACCTCCATGTCCCCTGGAGAAAATCTTAATCCTCTTTTCATCCCCCAACACAACATAATTCCTTCTTTAGTCAAACTAAATCCTTTGTTAACCTTCGGGTTGTGTGGGGTAAACGAGAAGGCACCTTCGATCCTGAGGCAGCCATGTTTTTTTGTGGATGCAATCGATCCTTATGGGATTGATTTCCCTGGGTCTTTCCCGATCCCTGATGAGACAGAACCACAGAACTATTCCGGCTAACAGTGGCCAGAAGCACACAGAGCCCCAGGGGACACCAGGGCTCTACACACGCCGGTCACACGGGGGTGAAACCCAAGAGAGGGTGAAATGCACCCATTGCCCCAGGTTTGACGTGACTGCCCTCAGTACCCCCTATGACAGGGCACCCTGCGCACTAAGAAGCGCTCCCCAGCGTCTTCGCGGGTTTTTATTAATTTATTTTTTTGAGAGCACATCAGTTCCTCGGTACCAGCACCGCCCACAGCCCCCGAGGCTGAGGGCAATGCTGCCTGTCAGGCGTCATCACCGGCTTCCGCCGGCCCAAGCTGCGGGGCGGGTAACCGGACACCCCCGTCCCGCAGCGCTGCTGGTTCGCCGCCACCGCCCCCTTCGACACTGGAGGTCAGGCCCCGCTCAGCGCCGCAGAGGCACCTGTTAGGAGCAAGCAATTCCCCACTGCCCCCTTGTATTTCAGCTTGAGGAGCGAGGGAGGCCAGCGCGGCACCGGCCACCCCCGGCTCCCCTGGGGCCGTGGGGGGGGGGACATGCCGCGGACTTCGCAAACCCGGCCCCGTCCTCCCCTCCCGGGAGCAGCGGCATCCCCCCGCCACGCAAAGGGCGTCTCGATCGGGGAGGGCATTGCTGCGCTAGACCGGGGAATAAAAATAAAGCGGGGGGAAAGGCGGGTTAAGGAAGTTAAGCGTTGAGAAGGGGGAGGAAAAGCATGCTAGGTTTGGATGCCCCCACCTCTGCTCTGCTTTTGAGGCTGCTCCTTTTAGGTCTGACCAGGACATCTTTAAAGTCCAGTTTGAGGTCTGCGTCTACCCGGGGCATCTCGCTGGGCTGCTGGGGCCGGGATTGTTCTGGCAGCAGAGGCGGCGGCAGTGGCGGCCCTGCTGAGCTGACTGCACCGCCCCGCCTGCAGAGCCGAGCCGAGCCGCGCTGGCCAAAGCCCGCCGGCCGCGCACCGAGCGTATTTATAGGGCGCGGGCACCGGGCCCCATCGCTTTATTAGGCGAGGGCTGTTTTTAGCCGAGCCTCTGCCCCGGCCCCCGCCGCGGCCACCCCCGCCTCTCCGCCCGGCTGTGTGCGGTGGGGGCAGACGGGGACGCGTCGCCTGTCCGCAACCGCCCCGTGCGGGGCGAGGCGCCGGCGGCACCGCGGCGGCTTTAAGGGCAAAGCAAGGGCAGAGGAAATGGCGCCTCCATGTGACCGAGCGGGCCCGCCGCCTCGGGTACCGGGTGCGGGAGCCCGGCCGTGCCGGGCGGCCGCTGCGGGACTGAACGGACATTTTGGCCTGCCTCCCTCTACCTTCCACCGCCCCGAGAGGGGGTTTGTGGCGTTCCCCAACGCTGTTAGGGCTGCTGCAGCACGGCCCAAAATGCTGTCCCTCCAGCCAAATAAAAAAGACACCATTTGGTATAGCTGGGCTGTCGTGGGAATCCCACTTGCCGGAGTGCTCCGCTCCGAGCCCAAACCCGGCCCCGTCCGGCCCGGCATCCGGTACTGCTAAGGCAGAGCTGGGCTGCCCATGGCACTGCAGAGCGCAGCACAGAGCCAGAGTGTGGGTTTGGCGTTACAGACGTTGAGAAATGTGCAGCTGGTTGGTCATAGGAGAGTGGTCAGAGCACCAGCCACCTGCAGCTGCCTCAGGAATTTCCTGCTTCACTGCACTTAGAGAAGCAACAGGGAGTTTTTGTGTTTGGTTGGGGTTTTTTTAGTGGTGTTTGGTTTTTTGGGAGGTGGCTTGTTTGTTTTTTTGGGTTTTGTTTTTTCGCCCCAGCATACAGGAGCCTGATTTGTGCCTATTTCCTCCAATTTCAACAGTGCTAGCCATAGTTTAACACACAAGTCAAAAACCACTCAGAGCAGCAGGACTGCACAAGCTGAGTCCATCTACATCTGCTGCCGGAGGGATCAATGCAGGGTAACCAGATACCACATGAGATGACTTCCACAGGAGTCTTAAGCGTTAAAGTCTATTTAATTATGAAGTCAGTGGGCTGTAAGATTTGGACTTTGGAAGACACATGAGCAAGCATTTTTAGTGACTGGCAACGGAAGCCTGGGACACTTACTCAGACACATTGCAGGAGGAGGTAGCACTCTCTCCTTTATCTGAAAGTTGCATACTTCTGGTCAACACCCTGCCTCACACAGAGCTCTTTTACATCTCTTTGCCTGAGTGTCCCAGAAGATCCAGTATGACCAAGCATGAGCCCGGGGCTTTACACAGAAGGCAGAGTATTTGAGCGTTTGCAGTTTTGATTGTCCAGGTGGAGAGGCCTTGAATCTGGGATTTTGGAACTCCAGATGATGTTCCAGGAGAGCCTCGCTGTTGTGGATTTTTTCCCATGGAGATATTCAGGAAAATGACTCTATAATTTGTTTGATCTGCATAACAGAGATCATTCATTTGGTGTTTTCTCCACAATATAAAGGAACTACTAAAACATATTTTTCAGAGAGACATATGTGCCACTATTTACTGTTAAGTAATAAGAGTACTGATGAGAATGGGTCCTGTGGAAGTGGCATGTCTGTAGCAGAGGACTGAGAATGGAAAAAAACAAATGCAATCTGTCCGTGCCTGGCACCAGGTCGTCCATTTGCCCTCATGGCAGGCATGTGATGCTGAGAAGAAAGAAAGAAGCCACTGCATTGCACTGTGAATTCAAAAGGTCAGCACTGTTTTGAAGAGTAGGAGATAGGGGCTAGCAGTGGTATGTGTAAGCCACAGAAAATGCATATCTGATGCTGTTTACAATTTCTAGTACTTTAGTCTCCACTCACAGTACTCACAGTGCTGTTTTCCTGCAGATCACAGTATCTGCTAATATTCATTAATTCCCCATGTACACATACCAACAGACTAGTCAGGTGTCTCAGATTGGCTTGAGAGTTCTTTAAAGTTTACAAAGTTTGAAATTCCCTAGTTTCTTACTTCAATATATATTTTCTGTAAACAAAATTATGTTTTCTTGTTGAACCACCTCTGGTTTTTTCATTGTCCTTTCTGAAGTATGGACACTAGAGGGGACCTGATCAATAATCACATAAATATCATAGCCAGAAATGAAGATCACCTCTTTTTTATTCCTCTTTATATTACTGCCATACACCTGCGATAAGTGATCCCATATTATCTCTTTCTGCTATGGAAAAAAAAGCTGTTCATCCAGGCTGGATACAGTTTAGTCTTCAAGTGCAAAGGAGCCATCACCGATTTCAAATTTAGGATATGTAAATGATTTGTTACTTTCCTTCAGAGTTCTTTTTTTCTCTATTTCATTGTTTTATAGTTATATTTAAAAGCAGATGGAACAATGCACTCAGAAGGGAACTGCTCAGCCACTGTAGCTGAAAATGCCAATGAAGATTTGTAGATCTTCTAAAAGTTTTCTAAGCTAGGTCTTTTTGAGAAGAGGAAAAAGTGATCATTATAATGCAAATAGTTACTACTGTGTCTAAAGCCTATTATCAGCTAAGATTGTTGAACTTGTGGTTTTCCTCTTGCTAATGTAAATACTGCTGTATGTAATAGTATAAATTACTTCACAAATCTGATGTGGTAACGAAGGATGTGGAAGAGGCTGAGGTACGCATTGGCATCTCCACCTTGTCTTCCCTGGTAAGATTTATCTCAGGATTCCCAGGTGCCTGAAACTCATCAGAAAATCAGGAGTGATGAAGACACCCTCATAAGAGCAGGATCAGATTGGGAAGGCAAGTCATGAGGACTAGAAGAATCAAATATCAGTCCTGTCTTTGAGAAGAGCGAGAAGGAAGGAGGGAAGATCTGGGCTAGTCAGCTTCACTTCAGTGCCTGAGAAGGTGGTGGAGCAAATAATCCTGGAAGTAATTTTCAAATGAATAAAGGACAAGAAAGGCTGAAGCTAGTTGGCATGAATTTATGATAATAAAATCATGCTCAGCTCACTTTCTAAGATGAAATTACTTTTTCAGTGGATGAGGAAAAAGCATTGGATCTTGTTTATTTTGACTTAGGCTTTTGACAGATTTCACGTAACATTTTTGTAGGGAAACTGATGAGGTGTGGACTAGCTAAAAGGACATTGAAATGAATTGAAAACTAATTGAACTTTGGGCTCAAAGGCCTGTGATTGGTGACATTAAGTAGAGCTGGAGGCCAGCTATTTGTGCTGCACCAGGTTAATTGTATATGGCATTAAAAACCCTTCTTTTTATCAATGCCTCATATTTTTCTTATTTAAATAAGAACACTTTCTCAGTAACTCCTTGGTACTGAACGAAGCATTCAGTGACAACCTGAAAGTATGAGCGCTCATGAGCACCTGAAACACCTCTAGGGTGAATTTTTAATGATGTTGTCATTATTTGTCAAGAGAAGTTCTGGTCAGAGCAGATATACAGCTAACACAACTGAAGGCACATGCTGACTTCCTTACTGTGGTTCCTAGGAAAATACTATAGCCTCATGTAGCTCCATACAGACAGCCTGTAACATAATTAGCGTGCCTGTTTAAGGAGTGTGGTGAGCACTAGTGAAAGCATTGCTCAGCTGACAAGTGCTCCCACAAACTGTGTGTCACAACTTCCCAGCAAAATCCCATATCTGGAAAGAACAACATGCCGCAGCACATGTGTGATGAAGATTTTTCACTCTTAAGGAGAAACAGTACATTTAAGGAAAGAACCCTGTTTTTCTTATGAGAAATGTAAATCCCTTTTATTTTTCTGTTTGAGTTCGGGCCTTGTCTATGCTGAATAGCATTTCCCAGTGGATGGATCAAGAAACATAACTGAGCAAACCCTGCAAATGCAAGCAGATTTCCTTTTGCAGGGGAGATAAGGGTGTTTCTCTGAACTATCAGTATTATTGCAGCTTCTATGTTAAGGCTCTTGCTGACCTTGATAGCCACCAGAAATGGGAGGAGTGGGGCTGACACCTCTGCTTTTCCTAAGTGAGCCAAGCAGACTTCAACTACATGCATGGAGATCACTTGTTACAAAGAAACTTGTATGCCATAAGTATTTTCATTTCAATTCAAAGGTCCTAGAGGAAAAATAATCTTAGTTGCTAATCATCAGCTACATCCCAGGCCCACACTGAAGTCAGTAGGACAACTTCTCATTCAAGGTACAGTTTACTTAGGAATAAGTGACAGGATCCACTCCCATTTGATTTCAGCAGGTTTCAGATGTTAATTGTAAGTAATCACAGAAATCTATAATTAATGCAACTCTGACCTTCCCTGGCTTATGAAATATGCTTAAGAGTCTGTCTGTGCTGATAAGTAAAGTGGACCACGCCAATCTGTCCCTGCAAGGCAAGAGACAGAATGTGGCTCACACTAAGCCATTTAGATGCCATATGTGAGCTTCAAGGGGTCTCACTCAAACTGCATATTGAAAATAGTTCCCTGTTCCCTGAAATGTCTTCAGACTACCTGGAGGAGTGGTAGCTGTCCAGGTTGTTCAAGGGAGTGTGATTCTAATTAAAAAGAGTGGACAATTGTTTTGTAGAGCTTGTAGCTGGGTCCATGCTCAGTTCCAGTTTGGTTTACTATTGGACTTTACTGGCACAGCAGTGGTTTGAAGATTTTTTTTTTTAAATGGTCAAAACCGGTTGTATACTATCCATTATGGACTGTTACTTCTGTTCATTACAGAACTACAGTTCTACATACTATAAAAGGCAGTGAGATTCTCTCTGTGGAAATATTAACTCCTCTCACAGGATGTAACAGGTATTCTGTTGCTGCTATAAAGCTGTAGGTAAGGAGCCATCCTCTCCTTAGCAGTGCCCACTGGTAGAACAAGAGAAATAGTCACAAGCTGAAACACAGGAAATTCTATCTAAGCATTAGAAACCACTTTTTCTTCCTGTGAGGTTAGACTACATGATCTTGAAAAGTCCCTACCAATCTCAGCCACTCTGTGATTCAGTGGTTCCATACATTACTATGTCATTGCAGAGCATCTTCGTCTGCATGGTCTCAAGGGTCTTTAAAAAATCTGGTAATTACATAGTTTATTTGGTGGTCATTTGATAGTCAAATTAGTTAATCTCATTTACATAAGGAAAAGGCATGGAGAGAAAAATTTAAGGATGAAGCAAAGTCCTATTCAAATTACACATTGATAACTCTAATTGTGATTTTATACTGGCTTTATAGCAGTAAAAGCCACTGACCTCAGTAGACTTATGCCTACTTAATAGCACTGCTGGGAGAAATAGGCTGGAGAGTAAACTCATCAGAGACAAACGTTGATTTTGCATTAATACCACTGCTGCGAGAAGTAGGCTGAGCCCATGTTTTCACATCTGTTTTCCTTTCAAGTCATCAGACAGCCTGGATACTTGGCTTCACCACCTCAGGTTGAGGGGGTGAAGGTCTTTTGTCTTGGCTGGACATAGGCTGATTTACCAGGCTTTTCCAAAATACACTAGACCAAGCAACCCCAGTGAGGCAGCAAAACTGCCTTAATAAATAATTACATTTACAGATAAGTAAACAAAAGCAAGAATGCATAATTGCAGAAGGATTAGAGCAGTGACGAACTCAGCAAAAATAAACTTCTGGTGTTGCCTGTATACCAGCTGATGATTTTTTTGCTAGCAAATCACCTACTGTCATAGAGCACATAAGAATTTCACCATGTTACAAGCCAGACTCAGCTGGGGCTGGCCATACCCTCCCCTCCTGTCAGTGTTTGCACTCCAGCTTGGAAACAAGCTTGCACCTGAACTTCATCCATTACTTCTAGCCCAGAAACTCCCAAGAATCCATTGTCAATTCAACCTTCTCATGTAAATAGAGGAAACTACCGAATTCAAGAAGAAATTTTGCATAAATGTTTCTCTCACCAGCAGCTGATTTTACAGTATGCAACAGAGCAGTCACAGCACCGCTGAGGCAGTGCAAATGCTAATATTGCTGTTTGCCTCTTTATTTTTAATGTAATACCTTTATCAATGTGCTACTTTCTTCATATAAATCTGTTGCACATGGAATTAGTGCTGTTGTAGGCTTATCCCCGAGTTTGTGTTACTCAGGACCAAGGTGCTTAACACAGAAAAGAAAATAATATCTTCTTGCCTTGCACTTAACCCCATTGATTTGCTCATTCTCTTGAGCATAAGTCAGACTAAGGTTCTGAAAGTCCTTTTCCTGCTTAGGGAGAGGAGTCGGGATGTTGCCTATTCTAATCCTGGCAGTTGTGGGGTTTTTTGGCTTGGTGCCCAAAGTCTGTTTGAATAAGCCCACTGCCATTGCTATATGAAATAAATTAAAAGCACAACATTAATTTTAAAAGCCAGCACCCATTATATAACCAAACAGGATTTTTTTCGTTTTCAGGGCTTTCCTTGACATTTTTATGTTGGGTGGAAATGTTGCCACAAATTTTAAGCTGGAGAAATGCTTCTGAACTGTGAACATCTGGTAATGAATAGCTTTCAAATCCAATTCAATCTTTGGAAAAATGAAACAACTTTACTGCCCTACTGCACCATCTACAGGCAGGAAAAAACCATGATCATGATACAAATGTTTTAACTGTTTCTAGCTCTTTCTTTAATCATTGCAATTAATACATAAACCTGTAATTATTTTTTTAATCTCAATTATTATGAGAGTTTTATGCCTTTTGTGTGTAAAATGACATGTCACACAACTCTAAATACCCTGTACTCTTGGGCTGGGTAGCTTTGCCTCTGCAAACCTTGTGTTAATTTGGATCTTATCATGAGGATGTGGAAAACCAGATTGGCTTCGTCCTTTATTGCAGTTTGGGCATTTAATAGGATGTAGATAAAAGCTGTTGCATTTATCAGCTGTCACACACTTTCTTCATAAAGACACCTACATATGGATTATGATTAACATCAACTCAGTTGTCACCACTATGCCTTTTTTACCCATGATTCCTCACTGGCTAGAGTTAAAGATATTCTTAAAATGACCTAGAAAATGCTGCTTCCCTTTCCCACAGCAAATAAAACCCTGCTAAATATTCTCGTATATCATTATGATAAAACGGGAGGGGAAAATTTAATGCCTGAGCTTGTAAAATATGCTCTAGTTTTGCAAGGCTGTTTAAAAAGTGAATATTATTAGCGTATGAGGCAACAGTAACTGCACATCTGTAGCTGGTGTTAGCTTAAATCTAACGTGGTTTGGGTACCCATGTTCTTTAAGTAATCAAATAGGAAAAATACAATGTGGAACTGATCAATCAAATCTCATGAACCGCCTTCCTCATTTTAGGAAGAAAGCAGACCTTTTTTAGTTGTTTTCACCTTCCTGAAAATACATGTGTTTCGAAAATTATTATCCAAATGAAATAACATCCTTAGTAGTGATAAGTAGATTTATGCATCCTGTCAATAAAATTTGAAGGAATTTAAGTGATTTTGTTTTGAATGTAGAACAAGGGGCTAAACTCAAGATCACTTACCTGCTTGGATTTTTCATACGTAGTGCCTCTGCTGGGAAATCTGTGGAGCAAGAACATTATTTGGTGCTGGATATGCAGCACCCAGAGGCAGTAAGGCATGGATCCTGATTACAGTCATTTTTCATTTGTATAATGAAGACTTTTGAAAATACTGCCTGCTTTTAGTCTGTCTTCCTCCTCTTTGCCTAGAAAATTATTATTTTGCATTTTGATTTGTGCCTACCTCTCTCTTTTTTCCTGAGTTGCTGTGTGGCAGTGCTGGTTTCTGACGTTAAAGGAGTTGGCATGTTTCACCCCATCGTCCGTATTCAGCAGAGGCAGAAGTCACTTCTATGTGTGGAGTGCTTTGGGATCCTTCAAGATGAAAGGTGTGATACAAATATTAGATACTGTTCATTCCCTTTTTTTCTGCAGCACACACAGTACTAATAACTTTTCCTATCATCTTGAGCTCCCCTGACTAAATTGTCAAACATCTCAGTAATACCATGAACATTTGCTTCAGGCACAGTCATAATCAGTTCTGTTAGCTCCATCTTTACAAAAGGATGGCTATTCTCCAGGCACACAGTTGACTCTCCTACTACCAAATACCTTTTCTTATCATCCTCAGTAGCTTCTCTTACAATTCCTCTAGAGCTTCCTTGCTTTGCTCTAATCCTCCATATCTCATTTCCCATGTCAGTTCACCTCCAGTACACTGTTAAGTCTGTGCTGATCCTGTATCATGAGCAAACAGGACCAACACAGGGATAGTTCTTTGGACTTCCTCCTTCCTTTCCTTCCCATCCATCCATCCCCTGTATTTAGATGGCAAAGCCTCTATCCTCTTTAGGCAGAGCACTGTGAGGAAAGCAATAATCAGCCTCTCCAAGCTACCTAAGCAGCGCCTCATTCTCTTCTCCAAGAGAAGCAGAACACTACTGCTTTTCTGAGCCCTTCTGCCCAGCTCTGTGGGAAAGGGAATAATTAGCCTTGTTAAGCTACAGGGGCAGCAGCCCCTTGCCTTCCCTCCCCTCCCCTCACTTGACCCCAGTGTTTTAGAGCTGCAGCAGTCCCTGGGTAAATACAGCTAAGCAGCCACTCCCAGCTGTGCCCACATTGCCATTCCCTGCTCCTTCTCTGTGCTGCTCTGGTGCTGCTCTGACATCACCCAAGGCTGCACAATTGGCCCTTGAGAGCTCTGATGGTGAAAGCAGAACATGGAGGGGCACTTCTACACACTCCCTCTTTTTCATTCCTCGTTATTTTAGCTCAATTAATTTGCTCTCATGTTCCTGAACCTTCTTGCACTCAACTGCAGGCTACTTTTCCTGCTGACACCCTGCTATCAGGTGGTAGGTAATGTATTGCTCACCAGAGCAAGAACTTGTCAAGAAAATTGATGACCTGCAGTGTCCCCTTTGGGCAAAAAAGTCTTGTGGAGTTTGTTAAGGTACGTAGGGCTGTGCTGTTGTGTAAGGGAAAATATAGGAATAAATAAATGTCTATAAATGTTCAGATTTCTGATCTTTGAAAATTATTCACTTGAATCACTGTGTCCAATTTAGTAAAAATACATAATTCTTTACTTCTTAGTACTTTCCCATGCCACCATTTGGGCTGCAGTGTAGCAGGCTGGTATATATCATGGCACACAATCTAGCTTCCCTCACTTCCCTAAGTGTAAATTGGGACTACATCCTTAGGAGCCAGTGGTGGTGTCATCATATAAAACTCATGTGTGTATGATCAAAGGAGTCCCTGTTTTTCTTTCCCCACAGCTCATAACAGAGCTTGGAAATACAGAACTATTTTGATATTTAAAAACCATTTGATATGTAATCAGAACAGAAGCTTGGCATATGAAGAACATAGGCATATAGCTGAGCTGAGCTTTGGGAGACATTAAAAATGAATTATGCTGATAAAGAACAGCTGTATTCTTACATCAGAAGCCACAGGGACAAATAATTAATTTGCCTTCATTAATTTCCCAATTCTTTCCTGGCAAAAACTCCAGAAATGCTTAGACTACAGATCTAATTGCCATCAAGTGAGTGTATGTATTAAGAGACTGTATCAATTATTGGGCCATCAAGTGTCTTTATGAAAGCCAATTTCTGCTCATGCAATGTTAAGATCTCTGCTCACCTCCAACCACACTGAGTCTTTTTTGTTGCCTGCTAGCAGGAAGTCTGGAGAAAAGGTGATAAAATGTTGATGATCATTTTCTTATTTAATAAGTCTGTTTCTGAATCTTGGCTGAGCAGAGCTGTCACAGTTGTGAGGTGGAAGAGGAAAGCAGGCTACAACGTTAATTCCTTCTTAAAGACAGCACTATGGAGGCCACAGCATGTTTGTCTCCCATGCCATTCTATGAAAAATAGCCATCCCTAGGTTTAAATTGTGTGGCTCATTTTATTTTAAATAGAATAAATAAATCAAACCAATTGATCAGATAATTGGTTTGATAAATTTCATAAATGTGGGAGTTGAGTGGCAGAAGAGAAGGGTACTGGAGGGATGGTGGGGTTTGTACCTGGTTTTTTTGAAGGGATGACAGAGACACCCTACCATGCTGGAGAAGGACACTGTGCCCTTGCTGCCATGAGGAGTGCACACTGGAGGGCAGGAAAAAGGCCAGGACACGCTCAGCTGCCCCTGGCTTCCAATGAGCCATCCCATGCAACAGCCCCTTCCAGGAGGGCGCTTGCCATTGTCTTCTCTGCCCAGCAGTGGGCTGCAACACAATGTGTAGTGGTGGGCTTGCCTGGAGGGAAAATACATGCAAAGCTTTGTCTAGCTTGTCTATGCTTCTGATGGAACCTTCCATCTATGCCTTTGATGCTGGACGGTAACGTGGGTTTACATTTAAAGAAAGATGGGGACATACACAGAGTACATGTTTTTTTAAAAAGCTCTACATCACAAACACCAAGCCTACAGACTGAGGAAATTTTTAGGAACTGATAGATATTCAAAGGATAGATTGGGACTCCTGAGAAATACAGGCTAAACCTCAGCTGGTGTAGCTCTTCTGAAGGATATAGACCTTATATTTATAATTTACTGAGTGCCTTTGAATGAGTCAAATTTTATTTCAGTGGCAGGCAGATCAGAAATCTTGGCATTGTTTTTTGACATGAAACAATCTTGACAAGTATATATGGCTGGTACTTAAAAATTCCTACTGTGTCGTTGAAACACTTCCAGGCATCATTTAATCAGGTGAAGGAGATCTTAGCTCACTCCTTGTTCTCATTTAGTTTTGCCAATTATAGCTTGTCTAGAATTTTGTCTCCTCTTACTTGCAAATGTCTCTTCAATTTTTGCTAATTTCTGCAGCTAGACCAAGTGATTAAACCCAGCCTTTCTGGCAGGTACAGTATCTTCTCTCTGTGCACCTTGCTGGCCATGCCGGCAATCACTGTGAACCCTTCAGCCTGGCTGGATGTAGGGCTGGAACTTTGTTTAGCATGGGCTGGCAGGGTTTGGGAGGTAGGGGTGCACAGACCCCTACTCATGGGCAGAGGATTCGATGTGGCTCAGGGAGCCCCAAACCAGATAGCCACCTTTGCAGGGCAAAGCTGAGAGCTGGCCTTTGTATTTGGCCTTGCCTTGTGGCCAGTGCTTGAATGTATTTCATAGAATCATGGCATCATTTATTTTAGAAAAGATCTTAAGGATCTTTCAGACCAACTATTAAGCCTGGCACTAAACTGTGTCCCCAAGTGCCACGTCTACACGTCTTTTAAATAATTCTAGGGATGGTGTCTCACCCAGTTCACTGGGCAGCCTGTTCCTTGACAACCCTTTCCACAAAGAAATTTTTTTTTGTAATATCCTTCCTAAACTTCCCCTGGCACAACTCAAGGCCATTTCGGAGGGATTCCCGCTGGACAATAGTGATGCCGCATCTGCCATATTCTGGTTGGGTGTGGTTTGGTTTTTTTAGGTGTTTGTTGGGGGGTTTTCCGATTAATGCAGAGTGCTAGCAGCACAGAGGGAAGCGATGTATTCCCGGACGCCCGGGCCCCGCCGCCGGGCGCGGTGCGTGCGGTGCCCGGCTCGGTGGCGGTGCCGGCGCAGCCCGCAGAGGGCGCTGCACCCCCGCCCTGTGCCCGCGGCCGCCGTTCCCGTTTCCCGGCGGGGAAAATAAACATTTACACCGTGTGGCGTCTCGGAGCTTCTTCTCTTCCAGCCTGCTGGCGACAGAGCAAGTCACCCAATCCACTGTCATCTGTTTGGCTGAATAACATGCAGTTCATTTGCGTGGCATGTGATTACAAGGTTCTAGAGGACACTAATTAGGAAGAAAATCTGAGGAGAGAATAGGGATTAGAGAGTATCCGTCAGTCAAATGCCTGTCAGGCAGCAGAATAATAATAATTAATCGTGATTAACAGTACGCTCTGTGTCAGTAGTGCATCTTATCTGAAGACTCTACAAGCGTTTTGTGTTTAATCTCTGCAGCTCCTTCTGAGGGGAATAGACATGATAAAATATTTAGAACTGAATTTGCAAATGGCATTTCTGAAATGAGACCCTAAGGCAGTTGTATACAAGCGCCAGAATAAAGTGCCTGGTTTTGAGATGTGCTGAGCATCTGCAAAGTCCAGAGTTGGTGTGCTAGAGTTACCTCAGATGTCTCTCAGCACAGACAACATGAGTACCCCCTCTTTCCTTGGTGAAGGACATTTCAAGTCATGAAATGCAGGCTCTGCTGGGAAATGCAAGTGTGACCTGTGGCCTTGCCTGGATTTACTGCTCATCTCTACTGTTTGCATGCAAGCATGCAGTCTGCAAGGAAACAGCATGATCATACATGCAAGGCCAAGTTCTTGTGAGTAACCTGTGCACAAGTTGGGCATGTGCAAGGCCAGGCATGCCACAGACCAGTTCACCTGCAAATACTCCAGTTTCAGCTCTTCTTAACCATGGTGTGAGTGCTTTGAATACATCTGGGGCACTGCCAGCAGCGCTGTTTGCAGGACTCAGTGTACTAACTCCACCTAAATCAGCTCCCAAATAATTGTCAGGCATTGTCCAAAGCATAAGAAGTGTTCTGGTGAACAAAATGCCAAGTTGCCTTACAAGTCACTTCTTCTTCTGAGTCATAACCAAAACAACGGTGCTGAAATAAATATCCAGCAGTTTTAAGAAGTACATTTTGTTTTTATATCTATGCTTTTTTTTCAGTGCTTTACTCCTCAGATAGGATCTAAGGATGTGAAATGCAATTTTTAGATGTATCTGAGAAAGAAACCAAAACAACACACAAAACCCCCTCCCCCCCAAAAAAAACCCAGACCAAAACAAAACAAAAAACAAAACCAGATTTTGAGCTCACATGTACAATATCTTGCTGCCATGTTTCCCACACACGGATGATTTCTATAATTTTCATACTCAGCAGCCCCAAAAGCAGAAGTATTACAGCCTTAAAGCTCAGACCCCTAACCTCTCCAGGCTCTGGAGAGATACGTGCCATTTCAGGTGAAAAATGTTTGCTTTGTCCAACTAATAATGTGGTTAAGTCACATAATTGGTTGCTGCTCCACCTCATGCAGACCTAGCAATTTTTTTGCTAACACAAGTTAACTGAATAAAAGCAAATAAACCTATGCCACAAATGATTCTTTGCAACACCAGGGTATATAGCCCTTCCTGGCCTGTGTTCAGCCTTTTTTGTCCTTTTTTCCATCATAACAAAGAAATGGTATACTTTGTAGGGAGGGAAGCCTAAATTATGCCACGTGATCTCCTAGGTCTGTAGCACAATGGTAGAAATCCTCCAAGCTCTGTAACAAATGCAGATTAGTTAGAAAATCCCTCTTTAGAATTGATATAAGTATGGAAAGAAAAATACATCCAGTGTGGCAGCTCTAGTGCTATTTATTTGAGATCAAAAATTTTTCCCTCTATTTTGCTAGTTTTCAAATATTCTATTTCTGCCATGCTGCAGTGCTTTTGAACCAGAATAACACAGATCCCTAGAAAAACACAGATATAGGACAAAAGGTTAGGTGTCCTGGCAATGGACAGAGCAGCAGTGCATAGATTTGTAATGTCCCTTTTGAGCCTTTTGAGACTTGTCACTACTTTGTAAACAAATGGGCAGACTTCATAATTCTCCTGGCTGTTCTTTTGAGTTGTCTGGGAATACAGGCAGAGCCTTGGTTACAACCAGATACTAAACTCAGTAATAATCATTACTGTGGAGTCAGTACATTTCCTCTGTCTTGAAAGATAAAATTCTGCTATTCTGTTCAACACAACATACAAAAATGTTATTTGTAGATTTGGCAGTGTGGCTGGAGAAGTTTCTGGGGGTGCTGTGAGCCCACTGTGACTTTTCTCCAATGCTCAGCTGGAGATATGTAGCTTAAGCTACTGCAGAAATCTTTCTTGCATTTTATACAGAAGGGTCTCGTTATTTCCACAGACGCCTTTTCTACCCTGTAGGCAGTGTCAACTGTGCTGTGACTAAATCCACTTAAACTGCAGTTACCCCAGTGCTTCAGAGGACAGTACCACTTGGGGCACAGAGTGAAAGTTCATCCCTTAGGAAAGTGTTTGCCATGATTTTGCAAGGCACAGCAGTAACCTGGTAACCGACATATCCGTTTCTGTTACATTTTCTAGGTCAGCGTGAATCATTCTTAAGGGAGAAAATTTAACCAGGCAAGTTAAGAGGACTGTAACTGCTCTGTGCTCTCCCTTCCCCAGCTGGTTCTGCCCCAGGAGAGGCTTTTGTGGCACGTGGTGTAGTCAGGGAAATGCAGTCCCCATCCCTTCCTCATCCTTCAGGATGCTTTGCTGTTGACAGCAAGGCTAACAATGGTTCTGGTTCCAAGGATCCCATCCCTGGCATACCACTGAACAAATGCAGAATGAAATAAGAGAATAAAGCAATTTCAGTCTGAGTCAGGACATGTAGATGCAAAGGCACAAGGAACCAGTAGGAAGACACTGCTCAGAATGAGAGGCAGATTCCAAAGCAAGGTGCCAGGCAGAGGGGCAATTCTGGTATACACTCTAGTCTAGCTCTATATTGTGAACATGTGAAGGAATCCACAGTCTTGGAAACAGTAAGTGTTCACTCATTACACAATTCAAAGATAGTGACATACATATGAAAATACTCTTCCATGTGCTGTGAGCAGCAGCATCAGTGACACATGACTCTCTTTTATCCAAGGAGATACTTACCAACAAGACAACAGTGTGTGGCACGTAAATTTGACCCTGCTGCACCTTTTCTTCAGTGTTATCTCTGAAGATACTGTGGGCCACCATCTTGGCTACTTTCAACCTGAAGCTCTCATGCCAAAAGGGTAAAAAATGTGCTGGCAAGGGTTACAGACTGAAGTGATTTGGGCTGAGGACTAACAGGGCATGATGTACTGAATAGCATTCAGTCTTGGTTCAGCAGTTTGTGGGCAATGAGCATCTCTCAGCAGGAATAAACCATGAAAAACATAGAACTCATCTACTTCAATTACACAGAGTATTTCTTAGCCCAGAGTTATCAGCAATTAGGCAAATTCTTTTCTCTAGTGATGAACATCTTTTTGACCCTTTGTAGGATACTCTACTTCCTGGTGACTCAGTTTCCACACAAGGGATAAAAATATTCTTTAACTTGCAGAGATGTTGTACTGATTAATTAACGACCAGCTGCACTTTCCAGGCTCTTGAGATGAAAAGTGCAATGTATGTATTTCCTTTTAAAACTGTATTTTACTATCTTGCTGAAAAAGGCATAATTTGAACCATTGCCAGTGTGGGAGGGAAGAGTTCTCAGCGGTTACAGGAAATCAGAATGAAGCATATCTTGTTTACCCCTCAAACCCTACACTTCCAGGACTTGCTCAATGTTCATTGTAAGACCAGAATATCTGCAAAATACCTGCTATCTCTATCTAGGTTTAATCTTGGCTAAATATTATTCAGAGAACAAATTGTGACAGCTGCTGTTCAAACACTAGGCCTTCTGTTGATGTCAGTAGTTGTATGAGAGGCGAATTTGGCTTGCTGTCCCATTTTAATGAGTGCACGAGTGTGTGTATCTCCTGTGTGTAACACTGAGACAGTGTTAAAACAGGTCAGGATTTGGTTTAAATCCCTCAGTCTCTGGGGCTGTCTTATTTCTTGCTAAAGAAATCAGCTCTTCAGCAAAATGTGTGTCACCTCAGTAGAATCAGGGGTGCCATCTGCAGTTAGAAAGCTGGGCTTCACAAAATGATGTCTTTGCTCTCAGTGGCAGCATTGCATCTCCTCATGAAGCCTCTTGGATCACAGAATCACTGAATGTTATGAGTTGGAAGGGATCCACAAAGACTACCAAAGTCCTGGCGCTGCACAGGACAGTCCCAAGAATCACAACATGTGCAGCCATGGATTGATTTTGGAAGAGAGGTGCTGGTTTGTTCTGTCAGAGCAACACTGACTGTTTCTCAGGCTGCTGTGCAGGGAAGTGAGTGTGGGTTTTGGGGTTTTTTTTAATCCACCTCTGCAACATCCCCAAAAAAGTGTGTGACAGGGAGAAATAGCTCTACCTATTGGAGGACAGACAGGCTCTAAAGTGAATTTTTAGGTACAAAAAATGTGTGGGTTGAGTGAGTAGCTGAGCAACATCTGAGAAGCTATGAAAATCAGAGTCTTCCTAGATCTAAGAGGTTTAAATTTTTCAATGGAAAATAACTGTGCCCCATTGTAACGAAGCTGAATGTTTTTTTGGACTGTGTATAAACCCTTGATTTTGGCAAATAATGGCTGACTGGGAAGCTGGAAGCCGTGTGCTATGCATGCAGTCTGTAAGCCTTTTGTCATTCTGAATGTTGGTTCAAGTAATCTTTCTTTGACAGCTCATTTGCATCTAAGCTATCCCCAAAGAG